>NW_024070213.1:47083265-47683265 GCF_014754425.2 Oryx dammah | reverse complement strand
GTGAGCTGCCAGCACTGATGCATCATTCCTTGGCCTTTGTTGCAGACCAGGCAAGGGGAGGAGTTCCTGGGGTCCTGGCAGATAGGCTTGCTCAGCCTCGCCCTGCTCCATCCTTTGACTGCAGCTGCCACACACAGCTTTCTAATTGTGTCATGTCACAGTGATACCCTTGGTGTGTCACAGCAGGCTGGACCTCCCAGGGTAGGGAGAACTAGAAGGAAATGGAAAGTGTCTTTGTCTGTGTATGTGCACGTGTGTGCACGTGTGTGCACATGTGTGTATGGCATGAATAAGACAGGCAGCTACATTCCAAACCCTCGTTAAACCTCACATCCTTGCAAAATTGCTCCCGCAGACAGGGCTCCCCCGCCCCTCTTGATATCAGGCAGTCTCTGTCCCTAAGTCTGTGAGTGTCCGTGAGTACTGTGTGCCAGGTGCCTGACCGGGTGCGGAGGACTCTGTGGTGACAATACAAGCAGGATCCCTGCCCACTTGCAGGGGGCTATTTAGTGGGAAGCTTCCCTTGTGGCTCAGACAGTAAAGAATCTGCCTGCAATGTGGGAGACCCAGGTTCGGTTCCTGAGTTGGGAAGATCCCCTGGAGAAGGGAATGGCTGTCTACTCCAGTATTCTTGCCTGGAGAATCCCATTGACAGAAGAGCCTGGTGGACTACAATCCAGGGGTCACAAAGAGTTGGACATGACTAAGCTTCTAACACTTGCACTTTCATTCAGTGGGGACACAGATGTTAAACGAATCACCAGATGTAATGGTGTTCCAGGTGCTGTAAAGAAAGACGACAGGGTAGGTGCCTTGTTTTTGAGTCCATCCATTCTTTTGTTCAACAGTACTTTGAAGCACCCACTTGGTGCCAGTGGGTGCTAGACGTGCCCATCTCTGGCCTCTGTGGGTGTCTCTGCAGCCATTGAGGAAGCTGGTGATTGACATGTAGGTGACTTAGAAAATGCTTCCTTGAGGGGCTCTGGGGGCAATTGGGGAACCATGGGAGTTCCTGCTCTGCAAAATGCAGTCATCGCTTCTTGTCTTAAAAATAAATTTTCTATGGTTTTCTAATGAGGTCACAGGAAGAGTGTGCTTTCTAGTAGGAAGGGTGAGCAGGGCAGGGAAGGAGATCTCTGAGTCTCATTTCACATCTCAGGCAGAGGTGCACTGGGGATCAGGCGGGCCAGGAAGGTGGAAATCCTGAAGCATCCAGAGCCTGCCCTCAACTTTTGTGCTACATTGCAATGGGAGCAGGAGACAAAAAGTTCCAAGCGATAACTCAGACCCTGGACTCTAGCATTTACAGTTGCTTCCCCAATGATGTCGACTGTGGCCAGGCATGGTGTGATGCCTCCATTTAATTTTTTTTAATATTTATTTTTATTTATTTATTTTTGGCTGTGCCAGGTCTTAGTTGTGGCACTGGGGATCTTTAGTTTTGGTAGGCATTCACAGCATGTGGGATCTAGTTCCCTGATCAGGGATGGAAGCCAGGCCCCCTGCACTGGGAGCATGGAGTCTTACCAGTGGACCACCAGGGAAGTCCCTATGTCATTTAATCATTTCCACACTCCACCTCGCTTTACAGAATCACATCGGTCATGTGTCTGGGTCATAGTAAGTACTCAGTAAATGCAAAGGAATAAATGATAAAACCAAGGCAAAGAGAGGGTGAATTCACTTCCTCAGGTTGCACTGCTAACAAGGTTCAGTTCCCACCCAGGACCACCTGACTTCAAAGCAGGGTTTATAACCACTGCCCTATCACTCCTTTCTGCAAGGAACTTCCACACTGTTGCTTCTTGAAGCCCCACAAATAACCCCCCCAAAAACTAGGATTTCTCCAGGCAATTTGTATATATCATCTTACATAATTCTTCCAGTAGTTGTTGGACAGAGCCCACAGTGGCTCATTTTTTTCAGAGCAGAAAGGTAGAGTTTAGACAGGGGTAATCCACTTACCCGAGTCACAGAGTGAGAGGTGATAGAGTTCCAGAGTCAAACTAAGAGTTATATAGACACTTCATGAGGGAAGTGTACCCCCTGTTAACTCGGTTCTTCCTTGACCAAAATTTCTATCCATCCTGACCCTATCCAGCCAGCTCATGGTGGGTACAGCCTCATGGCATTAAGACCACTTGAGGTTCAAATGAGGACATGAATACATATGTGCTTTTGTTAGCACTTAGGTGCCGTTCAAATGCAGGCTGGTTTTTACAGCCCAACTCTTGGGAAATGGGCTTTTGAGCCAAATGATGGGATCCCAGCTGTTACTAAATCCCAGCTCTGTTACTAGAAGTCTAACTTAACCTCTCTGTATCTCCGTTTCTTCCTCTGCAAGATGATACTTTCCTCGTGGGTTTGTTGTGCTGTTGAAGTAAGTTAATGCACAAAAAGCATTTAGAACAATGCCCAGCACAGCACACTGTCAGTAAGTGGTGGCTCTTGTCATCTTCTCCATCATAATGACCATCAAGAACATGATTATTCCTTAAAATAGAGGCATGCCAGGGCTTCCCTTGTGGTAGCATGAAGGTCCCCAGCAGAGTCAGTATGCCCTGCAGTCAGCCTTGGAGGCTGTTCTATACAAAGGGCTGGGGACTTTTACCAGGCTCTTGTCTTGCCCTTATGTTTTACTCTCCTCCAGCCTGTCTATGCAGCTCTGAGCTCTGCACATGTGGCCCACCCCAGTCTCTGTCCCAGGTCCTTGCCTTTGCAGCCCACCTCCATCAGCAGGTGGCAGCTGAAAGTGCTTCTGTTGTCCTCATCTGTTGAATGAATTCCAAACACCCACCTGCATCTGCATTGAGCTTTAGTCCCTGCCCCACTGGTTTACCTGTTTCATATCCTGAGGCTTCCGGTGTGGCCTTTAGGTCACCTGCTAATGCTGTCCATATGTGTGCATGCTAAGTCGCTTCAGTTGTGTCTGACTCTGTGTGACCCTGTGAACTGTAGCCTGTCAGACTCCTCTGTCTGTGGGATTCTCCAGGCAAGAATACTGGAGTGGGTTGCGGTTTCCTTCTCCAGGGGATCTTCCCAACCCAGGTCTCTTGCATTGCAGGTAGATTCTTTACCATCTGAGCCACTCAGTTCACCGCAGTCACTTAGTTCACGTCCGACTCTTTGTGACCCCATGGAATGCAGCACACCAGGTTTCCCTGTCCAGCACCAACTGGTCTAGGTTATTTGCCTGTGGCCTTAACACCCACCCCCTCCCGCCGCCACACACCCCGCTGGGCATTCACCTGTGCTGTTTGTAACTCTAGCCAGTGGCTCCAAACTAGTTTCATTAAGCATGTTTATTGAACACCTACACTGTGTGCTGTTAACCACCAACTGTCTGTGCCAGCTGTCCAAGTCCAAATGTTCAAGCATTTCCCCAGTTGCAGGCACAACCCCCACTCAGGTAGGTGCTGCCACTCACCCATCAGAGGATCTTCTGTGTATGTTCATGGCCTCCCAAATTGGCCAGACTCCCAGGTGCTGCGGGAGAGCCACCTACCCACAGCAGGACCTGCCCTGGTCACTCCCCTCACTCCAGGCCTGTCCGTTCCCAGGTGTCTTCCCTCTTGTACCCACTGTCCTTTCAGTTCCCATGTTTTTTTCCCAGAAGAGAGCTAAGACACAGAGGGCATAAGTCGTTCACAGAAGGCAGCATGGAAAGCACGTGTGGGGCAGATGGACGGTGACCAGAGGAGCTCAGGGCACAGTGTGTTATGCACCAGGGGGCTGCACTGGGAGGAGTGCCGGGGGCCAGGACCGGGTGCTATCCTGCAGTGGACAGGGAGCCACGAATATGCACCGGGGGCTCCAGCAGAATCTCCTCCTGCCTAAACCTGGGAGGTCCTGGGTCAAGCATGCCTGGCCTTTGCATTTCAGACCCTTTACAACCCAACTCAACCTCCCTCTTCTTCTCCTCATTGTCCTTTGCATGTTTATAATACTTTCCCCATAGGGCAGTTGTTTTGTTTTAATAAGTTGTTGCATAAGAAGAATTTAGAACAAGGCCTGCAGCTCGTGTGCTCTGCCGTACCTTCTCCCCGGCCGCTGCTTCTCCTGTAACATGGATGCCTTGAATTTTGCCCACTCACGTGGAGTTAGAGCCAAGTTCAAAATCCAATAGCCTTGTGAGCTTGGGCAAATTATTGTATCTTCCCAAACTGCAGCTTTCTCATCTCTACAATGGGCGTACTTCTAAGACTGTTGTGAGGACTAAATGAAGTGATGCATTAAAAAGGTCCATTCAGCCAGCACCCCAGACTGTGGCCAGCACTCTGCTGAGCTCTGCATTTATAGCAAAACACCAGGTCCCAAGCTCTGCCCTCTGGGGAGGTGGACCTGAAATAAATAGTGACGTGGATAATTTTTTTCACTCGATGAATTTTAATTTTACTTACTTTGAGATTCATGTTCTTTTCAATAATTAAAAATGTAGAGTGTATAAAAACTACCCAGTAGAATTAATAATAGTTAATAATTTCTCATATTAGCATGATTTTCTCAAATAAAACGGGGAGCATGTTTTAGTAAGAGTTGAAATCCCTCATGTTAGCCACATCCCCAGTCTTTCCCCCCTTCCCTAGAGACAACTATGATCTTGAATTTGGGGCAAGTCTTCCAATCTGTCTTCATATTTTGCTCTCTCTCAATCTGTTCATAAATCATGGATGGTCTTTTTTGTGTTACATTACAAACATAACGTCAACTGTGGATGATATTCTGCAATTCAGTGTTTTCACCCAGTGTTGTTCTTTAGATACATTCATATTAAAACCTTGAGTTTGCTCATTCATTTGATTGCTGCATGCTAGTCTGTCAGTTTCCCACCTTTGCTCTCTCCCAGGGCTGCTGTCGTCAGGCTGGTGTGCCTCTCTTCCGGCTCCCATGGGAGGTATTCCTAGAGGTAGAATTGCTGAATCATAGGGTGTGCACATTTGCAGCTTGGCTGGCTAGTGCCAACTTGCTTTCCACAGTGTTTGTACCAACTTACCGTAGCAACATATGAGAGTTCTTGTTTCTCCACATTCTCACCAGTGCTTGGTATTACTAGACTTTTTAATTTGTGCCAATCTGATTGGATGTGGAATGGCATCTCCTCCTTGTCTTCATCTGTGTATTTCTGATCGCTAGCGAGTTGGACATGATGCTAAGCTTTCTGAACTTTCAGGTATTCAGTGGAATAAAAAGTGAAAATGTTAGTTGCTCAGTCATGTCCGACTCTTTGCGACCCCATGGAGTATAGCCCTCCAGGCTCCCCTGTCCATGGGATGCTCCAGGCAAGAATATTGCAGTGGGTTGCCATTTCCTCTTCCACGGGATCTTCCTGACTCAGAAGTCAAACCTGGGTCTCCTGCCTTGCAGGTGGTTTCATTACCAACTGAGCCACCAGGGAAGCCCATTCAATGAAATACCTGTTCATTTTCTTTACCCACTTTTTTTCTGTGGGAGTTCTTGATTCATCTTGGGGACTGATTCTTTATCTGTTGTATATATTGCAAATGCCTTTTCCCAATGTGCTGCTTATCATTGAGCCTTACTCATTAGGCTTTTTCTCGTGCAGAAGATTTTAGTTTGTTATGATCAGATTGATCAATCTTTTAGGATTACAGCTTTCTTGTCTTGATTAAGATTGTGAAGTTACTCTCCCAAGTTTCCTTCTCATAATTTTGACGTTTGTTGTTTTAGTTTCATGTATGGGTGGTTAATCCACTGGGAACTTACATTGGTATGTAGTGTGAGGTGGGGATCTAATTTAATTTTCTCCTTCTAAGGAAAGCCATTTGTCCTAACACTAGTCTGCACTGCCACTGTTCTAAGCTGAATTAATATGTTTATGTGGTCTTCTTCTAGGCTCACTATTTTGTCCCCTCTGTCTAGATGTAAAGTATTACCTAATCATAATTGTGGCAAATGCCATCAGAGTAAAGCTCGGGATGCTATGAGAACATACCGAAGGGAAACTGGCAGGCCCTTCATTCCTTTGCTCTATTCTTTTACTTTCTTAGGTTTTGTAGGAGTGATGGACCTTTTCATTGCACAGCCTAGCCATCTTATGTAAAATTGTCCATCCTAGCACTGGGATGGGGCTGGGGTGGGCACCAGCTGGGCGAAGAAAGCCTGACACATTGAGCAGCATCAGATACCCCTCCACCCTGGGTGGCCATGTGCAGGCGAGGCCCAAGTTTGTTTGCAGAAGCCCGGTGTTTATGCACGCCTGTCGTCACCACTATAGAGTCATTTTTCAGTGCAATTTAACCATGGCCATGGGCCTGTCCCCACGGAGATTAGGTAACATCAATGAATGACTGCACAAGTTGGCTCCCAGAAAAAAAATTTAAAGTCTGTGAGCTCATTGGCAGGACAAGTGGGGATCTTCCAACTGAGAAAGGAGGCCGGAGGTAAATTCCCAGGATGGGTTCTCCCATCTGTTTCCAGGAGTGGAGCCCATCAGTTGAGAAGCAAGCATTCTGGCTGCCTTGGCCGATTGGAGACTGCATTTCATGTGCCACGTCCCTGCTGCAGCGTTGGCCTGGGCCCTGGGGCATTCAGAAATGTCTCTTCACTTCCCACTTCTGGTTCTTGCATCCAGAGTGCTGCATCAGCACATAGTTCTCATGCAGCTCAATCTCACTTTCTAGCCCCGTGTATGCAACTTAGGAGAATGCTACAATGGGGCTGAAGGAAACTTGGAGTTGTGGGGGAAGGTGACTGTTTAAATTTTACACAGAGGGTCTAACTCACAAAGCACAGGATTTACTTTGCGGGGCGTTCCAGGAAGCTCTGTACAATTCACGGGGTGCATTCGGGCTTCTCGGTACCTTCTAAGAATCAGTACTATCAGTAAAACATTGTGTCTGGACTCTGGAGAGCAGACCAGGGTTGAGTTCTATGTTATCCTAAACAAGCTACAGTGAAGTCCCATCTTGCATGGGGTGGGAGCAAGGGACTAAGTCTCACATCAGTGCATTAAGTGAGAGTCTATGCTGAAAAAAGTCCCTTACATTGTCTATAAAGTGTTACCTATAGACATCCATTCCCAAAACAGGTCTACCACAGCTAGTTTTTCCTCTACCATTGGAGCAGATTACCACTTCTTTGGTGGAGCCCCAGCTGAAGGAGGTGGCTAGTGAGTTTAGGGGATGTGTTTGAAAGCCAGTTATCTTTAAACAGTTGGCTGGAGAGGAGGAATGCAAAGAGGCCAACCAAGCATCTTCTCTAAGAGTGACTCCTTTTTACATATTTATGTAACATAGCAGCATGATGGTTGTTAAGACCATGAAGAAAGGAGGAGTGTGGAAACAAGACCCCATGAAGCTTCCCCAGCAAGGGGAAGCTCTCCATTCCCAATCTGTTCCCTCTACTGTTAGAACCTGGCTTTACCTCTGTTTTTGAGCCCTGGGCTGACACTCAGGGCCAAGAGGGGAGCCCATTCAGGAGGCTGGGTGCCCTGGAGGAAGCAGGAGACTCAAGACCCTCACCTTGCCAAGAAACATGGGGCATGAGTTCATCAACTGGATGACTGGGTGGAATCACCTGCCCCCAGAATGATGATAAAATCGTACCATAGTGTTCATGCTGCATGCCCAGCACTGTTCTAAATGCACTCTCTGATTAATTTGATATTATGTATGTAATAAACGTTGCAGTGTGCTCCATGATAAGATCGTCTGAGGCGTTCCTTCACCAGACAGGTTGCCGGGCCTCTCTGCTGGGATATCTGATTGGGAAGATCTGGGTCAGGGCCCAGGAATCTGTGTTTTTAACAAGTACTCCAGGTAATGCTTGTATGCAGCCTGGTTTCAGAAGTGCAGACTTATTTCTTTCTGTCCTTATTTGTTTGCCTTGCTGGCACTGTGAAGTTTGTGTCAGTTTCCATGCATAAGGATATTCCCCTGAACTGAGCCTCTCTCTCTCTCTCTTAAAAATATTTATCTATTATTTATTTTATTTGGTTATACTGAGTCTTAGTTGCAACACACAAGATATAATCCCCTGATCAGGGATCAAACCCAGGCCCCCTGTACTGGGAGCATGGATTCTTAGCCACTGGACCACCAGGGAAGACCCTGAACTGAGCCTTCCTGAACCAGAGTTTCCTCTTTTGTGAAAAAGGAATGGTAATAGGATCTACTGCCCAGAGCATGTGAGAATTCAGGGAGATGAAGCATTCAAAGCATGAGGTCTGGTACTTGGTTAAGTGACAGACACTACAATTGTTACTCCTATTATTTAGAGACACAGGAGCCCAAAGAGGACGCACACCCCTGCATCAGTGCTACTGAACAGAGTGGTCTTCACCCAGTTTACTGCTGGGATATATCCGAGCTAATCTCCTTTCACTGGTTCTCACATGTAGATTCAGCTCCCAGAGGGAAATGGATTGGCAGAGAATTGATTACTTCCTGACTCCCTCAGCAGTCCTGTTTCAAAAGGCCCCAGTCAAAATCAAAACGCGTAAACTGTTTGTCAAGGAGCCACCAGCCATCTGGGAAGGCCCATGCCCTGCCTCCTGCCTGCCTGTGCCAGGCCGCCAATCATCCGCACTCACATGCAGGGCCACGCAGCTCCAGCACTTTTCTTGTGGCTGCATCCTGGCTCCCATGGAAACCTGGGGTTTGGTTCTGAGCCTGAAGACAAATGAGGCGGCTGTCTGTACCATGTTCCCAAATGGGTTCTCTTTCATGTCCAGTATTTTCCCTGCCTATTGTAGAGGCTCAGCCTCAGAAAGCAAAAGCACAAAAAGGCCAAATGGAGAAATGGACCAACGGAAAGGGAGCCAAGGGGAGGTGATTACATAAGCCAGCAGCCAGGCTGTCTGCAAGCCATATGACTTATTTAGCTGTCTGTCTTTGCGGGATGTCAGACTCCATCCTTTCCAGCTGGCTCTCTGCTTCAGTGATTATATTAACACTCAGTAATTATAGGAAATAGACACCTCTCCAGTCACCAGCATTCCCAAGTGACGGGATGGGAGAGATTGAATACCAGGAACAGCCGATCACTGTTCTGTACTCTGGTCCTCTATCCTTGAGTAGGGGACAGTCTCCACCATCTGTGTCAGAATGACACAGAAATAAGGGCAGAGTAGCAGGTTTTCCCCCAAAAACTTCAAAGTATGTACAGTTTAAAGGCTGATGCTTGATCTTGAGCTGATGTCAAAATATCCTTTAAGAAATCCAAAATGACGGTGGTAATAATTAATGGTTGCCTCTGTTATTTTGATAGGACACAAAGTTTGTCCACTCAGAGAGAAATTCTAGATCTATGAAATCCTTAATTCTGAGACTCACTGCTTTATATATAAAGGAATAGCATAGAAAACAAGGAAAAATAATAAAGAAAAGCAACCTCTCTCTTTTTTTTAAGTGCATAGTATTTTTAGCCTTGATCTCTGCTTTTTACACAATAGGTAACAATTGTGTAGGGATTGATCCCTAGTTGGCTCCTCCTGTCTTGTTTCTAGCAGCCCCCAACCCTGCTTTACCCAAAACTGCTGTTGCTAAGTCACTTCAGTCATGTCCAACTCTGTGCGACCCCATAGCCAGCAACCCACCAGGCTCCCCCGTCCCTGGGATTCTCCAGGCAAGAACACTGGAGTGGGTTGCCATTTCCTTCTCCAGTGCATGAAAGTGAAAGTGAAGTCGCTCAGTTGTGTCCGACTCTTTGCAACCCCATGGACTGCAGCCTACCAGGCTCCTTCGTCCATGGGATTTTCCAGGCAAGAGTACTGAAGTGGGGTACCATTGCCTTCTCCAGCTTTACCCAACACTAGATCTTGAAAGTAAAATTTTTACCTAATGACATCCTTGAACTTCTGCTAACACCTGAATTCCTTTTCTTCCTGGGTTTGTGTCTCTGTGTCTGGCCTAGAAGACTGGAAATCCATGTGGCCAGGATAGTCCAGGATAGTAACTGTAGTTCCTGGGTTTGTCTGCTTCCCAAACTGTGCTGTTGGGGGTTGGGGAGGGGTGGTCCCCAGCCACAGCAGGCCTTAGGCACAATCCTAGCTCCTTCTTCTCCCCCCTTTGCTGTGTGTTGCCCAGAGGGCTCCTGCAGGCCTTGGGTCCAAGTCATGCATCTATCTGTTTGTGTGGATGACCTTTAACATGGCACCTGTGATGCCCTAGATGTGGTCTGTAGATCACATATGTAAGTGAATCCTCCTGACTGCTTGTGAGATGCGTCCCCAGTTTGACAGATGAGCACAGTGAGGCCTCATGAAGGCAGAGAGATTTGCAAATCACCCATAGACCATTAGTGACAGATCTACAGTCGCACAGTCTAAATATGCATGTCTCATGTGACACAGGCCAGAAATGAAGCAGGTGTTTAACTGGCCTCCCTCAATCTCCAGAATCCATAAGAAAGCTTAGGGGATGGGGGCACCCAGCTCCCTACCAGCTCTATCTGCCCAGGCTGTGCCTTTACCTCTCCAATGAACGCTGGTTTTTCTCATCTCTCAGGTGGGTCTACACCTCCTAGGATTGTAGGGAAAATAAACAGAGATCCTGTCTGCAAAATGTAGACACTTAGTAAATGCTATTCTCTTTATTCTTGATTAAATCGCCCTCAATACAGCAACATTTTTGTTTAAGAAAAAAGCATACAGCTCTCTGAGGCCACAGGCTGGACTGGGTGGTCAGGGAGTCCTTTGTGATCACAGATTTCAAAAGTCTGAGGCAGTGCCAGGAACACACCTGTCCAAAAGCTGCCAATTTTTTCACTTGGAACTCTGAGGATCCCAGTGAGAGGACCTCCTTTCCTGGCCTCCTCCCCAAATCAGAAGTGCACAGATAGAGAGACATACTAAAATGCATGGAAGTCTTTGGGATTTATGGAGAAATCAAAGTCATTGGCAACCAGATTTTATTCTAATGATCCATGTCCCACCTGTTGGAAAGAACTTGTTTCCACAGCAAAATCTATGCTCTCTTGAGCAGAGCAAGAGGGGCCAGTGAAACTGCAGTTTGGGAAATTGACTCCATGAAGACATGATCTCTACTCAAGATAGGCAGAGTGGTGGCTGTGTCATCTCTCCATTGCCTCTCTTGAGTGCTCACTGCCTCCTGTCTCTTTAAAATGTGTCATGGAGCCAGATCTGCTCAAGATTGCCTTTGGAAACAGCTCCAGCATCTCATGTAGCACCCCAAAAGACAGAGTATTTTGTGAACTACTTGCTGGATTTGGCTCTCCTGGGATGTCCTCTGACTTCTAGGAATAATGCATGCCTAGTTTTCCTCCAGCTTGGGGAGCACTGATTAATGGTACTGTGATGCTCTTTGGAGGCAGGTGCTTTTTCACTGCCATGGCTGGCCCTGATGAATGGCACAGCCTCTTCCCTGGCTGGGGCGGCTTCGATCGGAGCTCCCTCTCCCTACTCCAAGCATTTTTCATCACAGTAGCTGCTATGCCCCAAATGCAGGCTGTGTTTGAGGCACTGTTTAAGTGTCTTTGCTCATGTAAACTTCATAATCACCCATAGGGAAAGCACTATTATTGTTGTCCATTTTGTAGTTGAGGATAGTAAGGTCTGGTGAGGTTCAGGGCCTCCCCCAGGTCTTTTATCAGTTATAATGTGGCAGATCCAGGATACAAATTCATGTTGGTACAAGCCCACAGTCCTGATATTTTGCTACAACACTCTGCTTTGGTGAGCAGAAACTGGGAGTGATATAGACAAAGTGCTGGTTCAGTCTGGCAACCTTAGGAGGCACCACTGTTTGGGCCATGACATAGAACTGGCGAGGTTGTGCACTGCACAACCACAGAGGGTATATTAACCACTGTCGTTTTTTTTATGAATGGCACCCTCTAGAATTGTGCAGTGTGCAAGATGCACAACCAAATTGACAGCCCTGGAATTCTGCTTTCAGCTGTTTACTCATGGCAGGGCTCAGGAAAATGTACACAGTCCCATCAACTCTAGGTTGGATAATTGGTGCTCAGCTTCCACTTGGATGACCTAGAGAAAGTTCTTTAACCCTTCTGTTCCTCAGTTTTCCCATCTATAAAATGGGAATGAGTGTTTGTTGTTCAGCCACTCAGTTGTGTCTGACTCTTTGTGATCCCATGGACTGTAGCACGCCAGGCTTCCCTATCCTTCACCATCTCCTGGAGCTTGCTCAAACTCATGTCCATTGAGTCAGTGATGTCATCCAACCATCTCGTCCTCTGTCATCCCCTTCTTCTCCTGCCTTCAATCTTTCCCAGAATTAGGATCTTTTCCAAAGAGTCGGCTCTTTGCGTCAGGTGGCCAAAATATTGGAGCTTCAGCTTTAGCGTCAGTTCTTCCGATGAATGTTCAGGATTGATTTTCTTCAGAATTGACTGGTTTGATCTCCTTGCAGTGCAAGGAACTCTCAAGAGCCTTTTCCAACTCCACAGTTCAAAAGCATCAATCCTTTGGCCCTCAGCTTTATTTATGGTCCAACTCTCGCATCCATACATGACTACTAGAAAAACCATAGCTTTGACTGTACGGACCTTTGTAGGCAAAATGATGTCTCTGCTTTTTAATATGCTGTCTAGGTTTGTCATAGCTTTTCTTCCAAGGAGAACCCCATGAACAGTATGGAAAGAGAATGAGAGCACTGCCTTTCTCCAAAGGTTGATGTGAGGATTGCATGAGTTAATCCATGTACAGTGATTGGGACAATCCTGGCCCATACTAAATGCCCCATAAACATTGGCTGCTCCTGTTTACTGTTTTTTTTTTAATACATGCATTATATCTTAATATATTATATATATGCATATATCTTTTGACTGTGCCAGGTCTTAGTTACAGCACTGGGGATCTTCAGTCTTCATTGCAGTATGCAAGATTTTTAGTTGCAGCATGTGAGATCCAGTTCTCTGACCAGGGATTGAACCCGGGCTCCAGAGCACAGAGTCTTAGCCACTGGACCATCAGGGAAGTCCCTGCTGTTGTTTTTATAATCTGCACACAACTTCACTTACCATCACCCCTTTCTCTACCCACCTTCTAGCACAAATGAATTTCTCCATACTTTCCTACCTCAGTGCCTCCTACCTTGTTATCTGCCTTATGTAGAATGCCATCCCTCATTCTTACTGTGTCCAAATTCTGCTGTCAAGGTTTAGCTAGGGTGCAGCCTGTTCTATGAAGGCTTCCCTGATCTCTTCTCCCTTCATCTAATCTTTCTTATCACACAGCTTGCGTGTCTCTGACAGCACTGACATCACAGCTATGACCCTGTGTGAGGTGTCTCCCCTGCTAGGCTTTGAGCTGCTTGAGGAGATGACCAGTTGATCTGGCCATACATCTTAGTGCCCCTGCAGTGCTTTGTCCAGGGCTTGACATGTAGTAGATCTTTAATAAATGGTCTGCAGTTTTAGTTGAATGAATAGATTAATATCCCCCTGATGGCAACCTAGTGGAGAAGGTCATGATAACTCACTCCAGTATTTTTGCCTGGAGACTCCCATGGACAGAGGAGCCAGGTGGACTACAGTCCACAGGGTTGCAAAAAATTGGACACAACTGAAGTGACTGAGCATGTATGCACAGCTCACACTCACAACTATATATCTTTTCCTATTTGTATTAAAATATAAACAAGAAAGCTCAGCTTTTTTTTTATAGTCCAAGTCTCACATCCATACATGACTACTGGAAAAACCATAGCTTTGACTAGATGGACCTTTGTCAGCAAAGTAACGTCTCTGCTTTTTAACATGCTGTCTAGGTTGGTCATAGCTTTTCTTCCAAGGAGCAAGCATCTTTTTGTTTCATGGCTGCGGTCACCATCTGCAGTGATTTTGGAGTCCTCCAAAATTAAGTATCTCAGTTTCCATCATTTCCCCATCTGTTTGCCATGAAGTGATGGGACCAGATGCCAAGATCTTAGTTTTTTGAATGTTGAGTTTTAAGCCAATTTTTTTTCACTCTGCTTGCTCAGTCGTGTCCAATTCTTTGCAACCCCCTTGGAATTCCTTAGGCCAGAATACTGGAGAGGGGAGCTTTTCCCTTCTCCAGGGGATCTTCCTAACTCAGGAATCGAACCCCCATCTCCTGCATTGCAGGCAGATTCTTTACCAGCTGAGCCACAAGAGAAGTCCAAAATATACACAGTTGTCATTTATTTGACCTCATCTCATTTCTCTTCTTGAATTTCTTTTTAAATTTTTAAGTGTAAAATTAAGTTGTTTTATAGAGTCACAAAGTTGAGCAGCACTCACTGTCTCATTCTAGACCAGTTCATAACCTCAGGAAGAAATCCCATGCTCATTAGCAGTCCATCTTCACCTCCCCCAACCCTCCAGCCTCTGGCAACTGCTAATCTACTTCTGTCTTTATGGATTCCCCTTTACTGGACTTTTCATATGAGTGGACTCACAAAGTATGTTGCCTCTCGTGTTTGACTTTTGTCCCTTGGCACTGTTTAAAGTTAATCCATGTATGCATGAGATTGCAGCATGCATGAGAACTTCATTCCTTTTTATGGTCAGACAATATCCCTTTGGATAGATAGGCTACATTTTGGTTATTCTTTCCTTATTTGATGGACATTTGGGTTGTTTTCACTTTTTGGCAATTGTGAATAACACCACTATGAATATTTACATGCAAATTTCTATGTGCCTTTTTCTCTTTGTCATACCGCCCCAACATCTCTACATGTTCAGGACAAAAATTTGAAAGGAATTGTTGCAGAGATTGGTAAGAAGAAGGAAGCTTTGATTGAGATGGCCTCCCAAGTGCCAGGTTCTGTTCTGGGTGCTAGTTACCAGCTATCAGCTCCTTTCATCTTCACAAAGCTCAGTGAGGATCTCAGAGAGGCTGAGTGCCATGCTTAGGGATGTGTCATGGGTAGGATTCAAACCCCACACTTCTGTGACTTTGAAGCTATGCCCATGCCATTGCCTGGCCATGGCTGCCTCTGTGAAGTGAGTGAATCCACCTAATGAAAGATTCCCCTCTCCTCTTTTCAGAGAAGTCATTCCTTTCCAGTCTTCCCCAGGCAATCTCAAATGGGACACTTTCCCCCTGTTTGTCCTGGGCTACCCCAGCCAGCATCCTGGGCCTCTCAGGCTTGGGCCACCTGAAGCCCAACATTCAGGCTGCAGATGCCTCTGCAAGGCTGCTTTCTGCCAGCTTCCTAATGATTGATGTAGGGTGGAAGAAACCAAGTGTCTGTCCCAGCCAGGAGTGCCAGCTGTGACCCAGCAAGCAATGAAGATGCACAGCTCTGCCATCAGGAGCTCTGGGGAGGGAAGGCACCCACCATGTGCAGCAGGCACCATGATGACAAGTTTATATGGCTTATCCTTCTGAAGACCAACACGGGCTGCAGAGACTTCTGCTGCATGTGCGGCACTGATGGTGGTTATTCTCTGTCTTGGCAAGTGGTTTCATTAATTGAGCATCAGAAAGGGGCTCCCTTTTCTCTTCTGTTTAAAGGAAGGGGTACTGGAGGCCAGAGGCTGAGGGTTGGTAGCATAGTGCAGTAAGGGCCATCAGGATCCTGAGGAGGGCAAGGTGGGGTCTTGAAAAACAGACAGCTGCCTACATCAGGGATGTCAGAGGCCTATGTGAAAAGACACAGACACATTGAGGCCCAGTCTTCCACTGGTGGAGGGAGAACAGCAGGTCCTTTCTAGAATCCCTGTGAGTCTTCTAGGCCTGACGCTAAGCTTCTTGGCCCAGGAAAAGCTTAGGATCACCACTTCCAAAGGATCCATTCGAGGTTGTAAAGGGAAGGAGATCTGTTCCCCAGTGGGTGGGTAGACAGGCCCACAGGTGTGTGTGTTTAAGAGAGAGAGAGAGAGCCAGAGCCAGACAGGCCCTAAAGCTTTTAATGAATGCACACGGGCTCTAGAGAGGGCTCAGGCTGCAGCTCAGAAGCCATCATAACGGCTGACGTTGGTTGGACACCCACTGTATAACACGTCTTAGGAATGACACCATCTCATTTATTTCCTACAAACAACCCTATGTGATGTTTACATTCATTTTATTTTACAACTAAGAAAAATGAGCCCCTGGGAACAGATCCTCTAAGGCAGCAGAAGCAATGGTGCTGTGATCCCAGCCCAGGCTGTGAGGTGCCCGACCCCAGCCCCTTAGCTATTACCCCCTCCGTTCCCCCACCCACCCTGGCCACGCCCAGTGCTTTGCTATCCTGCTCTTGGCCTAGCTGACTAGAAGTTGCCTGGGTCTGGTCCTAGTTTGGTTACTAATTTGCTGTGTGACCTTGGGCTAGTCACTTCTCCTCTCTGAGCCTTAGTTTTCTCATCTGTAAAGTGAGGGGTTGGCCTGGAGCAATGGTTTTCAAAGTGGGTTCCCCAACCTTCAAGGATTCTATGGGAACTCAGAGGCTGCTGACACCAGAGCAGTGGGCTTGCTATTTGTTTTATCGGATTTTTCAGGGAGACTTTGATTAAAGGTTGCCAGTAGTTATAAATAAACTAATAAGCAAATATTTAAAAACCTCCCAACTAGATACGAAGGAATTTGACTACCTAAGATTCAGAGAAGCAGCTCTGAACTCCCCACCAGCAAGCCCCAAGGGAGACTGGACCTGTCTGCTGGGCTGTCCCATTCAGAGGGGCTACACTGGGATAGGGGTGGGGCATCCCCAAGGAGGCCAGCAATGAGTGGAACAGATCTTAGGGTGACCACAAGGAAGTGGAGTCACCTGAGCAGCCACAGTGAACCAGGACAGTGTTTCCCAAGTTCCAGTTGTTTGAACACTAAGCTGTGACTTTTGCTGCATCTATGAAAAAAAGGTTGTATAGCCTGATGGTTAGGAACCAGGCTCCCTGGGTGGTCTACTCACTCTCTGCTGCCTTGGGCAAGGTATTTAATCTCTGAGTCTCAGGTTCCTTCTCTGTACAATGGGAATGATAGCAGGACCTGTCTGTAGTGTTGTCATGATTTATACCTGCAGACCATTTGGCACAGTATCCAGCCCACTCTAAGTGTTGCTTCTTACTGAAGCAGGGTGACCTGGCTCCTTACTTCAGTTTCTACAGCTATTAAATGGAAGTAATGATGCAAGCAAACTATCAGATCATTGTCAGGATCAGATAGTAAGTCTTCATTAAATGGCTGAGATGGTCATTATTTTTATTGTATTTTTTTCAATCTGCACATCTTCTTTGTTTAGCCTCATCTTTTCTTTCTCTTTCTTTTTTTAAAAGATTTGTGCCTGGATGTGGGCCATTTTTCTAAAAGTCTTTACTGAATTTGTTACAGTATTGCTTTAGATTTTATGTTCTGGGTTTTTGATCCCAAGGCATGTGGGTCTTAGCTCCCCAACCAGAGACAGAACCTATACCCTCCACACCGGAAGGTGACATCTTAACCAGTGGTCTGTCAGGAAAATCCCTGCCTCATCCTTTCTTGAAGGCAACCACCTTCTGAGCAGTGGGGACAGGAGAGTGGTCAGTGCTGGGATGGGTGCCCAGGGTTGTCCTGCCAGGCAAAACAGCAGATGCGGAGATCCACGAGTCTGGGCTGGAGCCACAGCGGTTGTCCGACCCGCCAGCTCGTGCTGGGAGGGGAGGCCAGTCCCTGGGGGGCTGTGCTGTCAATAGACACAGGTCTGGCATGGACGCTGGCCAAGGAAGTTCTCCCTGCCTGGAGTTGGTGGAGCTGGCTTCTCTGTTTTACTGCCCTTCCGGGGCCCATCGTCCACAGGTCCATGAGAGGGGGTTGAGCTGGGCCGTTAGAGACCCAGTGCCAGTCCCTGCCCTGCTTCTGACAGCGCCCTGACTTGGGCAGGAGGCTCCCACTCTTAGTCCTCAGCTTCTCCAGTGGCGAATAAAGGCATGGTCCAGATGACCTGGGAGACGCTCTTCTTTCCCCACTCTGGTTTGTTTGAGGGGCAGCACAGGGTAGTGGTGAAGTGGAGTGGAGTCATACATGGTCTTGGGTTCTAATTCTGGTTTTGCCACTTAGTTGGAAGACAAGTTACTTTGCCTCTCTGGGTATCAGTGTCCTCACCTGTAAAATGGGCTAGCGGTATGGTTGTGACAGTACCTGTCCCAGGAATCGTGAGGATTAAGAGCTCATACACACAGGGTACCTAGAATAATGCCTGGCACCAACAGCACTACACCATTGGAGCGAGCTACTCTCAGGCTGCTCCTTAAAGACACCCTGGTTTTTACCACTTGAAGAGGTAGTCCCACCATCCCAGGTCTCAGAGTCTAATTGCCATTAAGCCCAGACTTAAATCATGCCCAGGTGGTCTCATGCAGCCATGGTCCCTATTCACCAAGCACTCAGTTGTTCAGCGCTGCTTAGTGAGCACGCGTCGCAGGTCTTAGTGGGGTGTGGCAGATCCTGTTCTAGGTACTGGAGATGTGTTTGTGACCAATACAGGCAGAAACCCCTGTCCTTATGGAGCTGCCGGTCTCATGGGGGATATCAGACCCCAGCAAGTAAGCGAGTAAAATATAAGCAGAAATCTCCATGTATTGCTTTGGGGAAACTGTAGGTGACTTTCTGATTTCTACCATCCCCATTTCCGGTTGAGATTCACTGCTCTATCAGTAGAAGGCCCTACTGTATTCCTCTGGGAATTCTGAGCCACCCTCCTCCAGACTAGGCCCTCAATCCATTATTCCCCCTGAGCATGGGCTCTGGAGTCGGATGGGCCTGGGCTTTGAGTCCTAGTTCTGCCCCTCCCTGGCTGCTTGACCATGGGCAAGTCACCTGACCTTTTCATTCCTGTTTCCAGTCTTTAAACTAACAATGCTCACATTCTAGGACTGTCTGGAGGATTCAAGGAGTTAATACACATAAAACATTTAGAACATTGCTTGCCCCGTATGACCTTGGGCAAGTTACTCTTTGAACCTCAATTTCATCTGTAAAATGGGTGTAAAATAGCTCCCTGATCACCATGGAGGGCTTAGATGTGACCGTGTACAATAAACACTTGGCTTAGCACAGAGTGGTAGCTCCTCCTCCTCTCCTGTATTGATTCATTATCACTGCATAACCAATCACTCTGAAACTAGGTGGCTTATAACAACTATTTATAATTGCTTCCATGTCTGTGGGTGAGATAAGGCAGCTGAAATATTCTAGGCTAGACTGGCTTGCTGTGCTTTGAGGCACAGATCTAGCCGGACATGTGTTCTCACTGAAGTTTGCTCAGTGAGAGCAGACTCAGGTCTGCTCCACGTGTGGTCAGTCTATCTTGGGGCTGGTCTCAGAGAATAGGAGCTACCCATGGAATACATATGCTTTTCACTGCGATGCAGAGATGCCAGAGGGCAAACATGCAAGGCCTCTGAAGGCTTGGGCTGGGGCGATACTGTCCCACCCACCTCATTCTGTAGGTAAAAGCAATCACATCGTCAAACCCAATGTCAAGAGTTAGAGAAATAGATTCCCATCCTTTGGTGGAAGGAACTGCAGTCACATGGCAAGGATATGAGATATATATATATCTATAGGCTTCCCAGGTGGCGCTGGTAAAGAACCCACTTGCCAATGCGGGAGACCAAGAGATGCGGGTTCCATCCGTGGTCAGGAAGATCCCTAGAGAAGGGCATGGCAACCCACTCCAGTATTCTTGCCTGGAGAAATAGATTCCCATCCTTTAGTGGAAGGAACTGCAGTCATATGGCAAGCAGTAGGTCCGAGCAGCAGCAGGAATGAAGGATCTCAGGACATTAGTGGGCCCTGCTGTGCCTCCCAAGAACCCACAGGAGAGGACTAGTGTAAGAACTGCCAGTGAGAGTCAGTAATCTGAGGCGTCCTTTATATTTTCAATTCTACATGGGGACACTAGCCCTGAAACACTCACTGGATCATTGCTGCAGAAGGTTGCTCCCAACTTATACCCAGATTGCCTGGGATTGTAGCCTGGGATTTTTCTTACCAGGAATGTTGTGCCAGAGGTGGAGGAGGGTGCAGAAGGTTGGACTGCAAAGCCCTGGAATGCCTCTCTCCTAACCCCTGCCTCCATCAAACCTGCCTTTACCATGAAATAAATAAAACCATCAGCTGGAAAAATGAGGGGCCAGCCGACCAAATATGATAAACTGTCTCTTGCTGTGTATTGTACTCTCCACAATAAAACCCCAAGCGGATGCTAAAAATGTATGCAGCTTTGTGAGGAGAGGCGTGCTCTGTGTGGCCAAGATTTTCTGAGAAAGGTAATTTAACTGCAATGTGCACAAAGGAAAGAAATGCAAAGAGTGGTAATTTGGAAATTATACAGCAGGTGCTTTTGAAAAATTGATATTGTTGGTTATTTTTCTTTTATTAAAAACCCGGAGTCCTGTGGTCTGCTGTCCCACCCTTATCTAGCTCGTTGGAGGCACATGTTGACATTTCTAATTTGCTCATTTAAAGACTGTCAGGAAATGGTTTAAACATGCAGTGGAGTTGGGGACCTCTGTTAGTGAGGAGAGCATCTCTAGAAAGATGGATGGAGATGCTGGGCTAGATATAGGGGACTTGGGAATAGCTTACAGTTACTGAGCACTTAGTGTCAGACATTGCTCTAAGTGTTCTACTCATTGTATTATATTTTATTTTAGATTTAATCTAATTTCCATTTTGCAGATGAGGCCAACGGAAGGTTAAATAACTTCCCCAAGGTCTCACAGCTTCTAAGTGGCAGGGTTGGCATTGAAACCAGTCACTGCAGTTCTTTCCCTGCCTTAGTATTAGCTTTTTCCTCTGTGTAGACATCAGTACCTTCCTAGTGGGTAGATTAATTGCATCGAATGCCATATATGTAAGGCACCTACTACATGCCTTGTTGTTATTTAGTTGCTAAGTCATGTCTGACTCTCTTGTAGCCCTAGTATGTGCCCATGCTGTGCTAAGTCACTTCAGTCATAGCCAGCTCTTTGTGACCCCATGGACTGTAGCCCGCCAGGTTTTTATGCCCATGGGATCCTCCACGCAAGAATACTGAAGTGGGTTGCCATGCCCTTCTCAAGGGGATCTTCCTGACCCAGGAATTGAACTCACGTACCTTATGTCTCCTGCATTGGCAGGCAGATTCTTTACCACTACCGCCACATGGGAAGCCCTGGGAAGTAAGTGCCTGGCTGTTCTTAGATATTGCCTGAGTGACTGTGGAATATTCACTCGGTAGGCACTCAATGCACATTAGCATCCCTTTCTTTCACTTTCCCTCAGAGCTTCCAGAAGGCAAGCTCTGATGTCTTGGTGAGTCTTGTTACCCCTCTGGTCCTCAGTTTTCCCATCTGCAGGCAGATTGTCAGCTGCTGGGCCACCACCTCTGATACCAAGGTCTTTCAGCTCCAGGATGCTGACAGATTTATGCCCATGGCTTCCCTTCACCTAGGCCCTTGGCCCTGCAGGAATGACCAGTGGTACCCAGTGGGGTGCATTTTAACTGTACTGATGAGTGGATGACGTGGTTTATGACCTGAGCTCCATCCAGCCCTGTTCACCTGGTGATTCTGGCAGCTGAGAATGAGAGAGTCCTAGTGTGGCCTGAAGCCCTGGGAGCCACAGAGCAATGACTCACTTGGTGTTGGGAGCATTTGTTCCTGAGTCAAGGATGCCAGAGCCCCAGCAAACCCTGACTCGCTGGGAGAGACAGCAGCTTCAGTATTGTTTGGAAATTGTGGGCCTTATGACAGCTGTCAACTGTGTTTAGAGGCAACCCTCTATTCCTCTACTTCATTGCCATCATCACCAGCAGACATTTATTAAGCTCTTAACGTTTGCCAGGCTCCCTGCTAATAACACTCTGTATATAACCCCTCCTTATTTTCTGGCAACAGCCCATGTGGTGTGCACAATACACTTGTCTCCATTTTGTAGATGCAGAAGCTGAGGTTTGGCAAGTTCAAGTTACCTGCTCCAAGTAACTCGTGATTACACACAGCTCATGGTCGGAACCTGGTTCACATGCCTGAGCCCACACACTTCCTGTTGGATATTATTCATCCAAGCAGGACACATCATTCTTTCAAGGTTGTCAGAGACAGTAAAGGGGAGGCGCTTGTGCTTGGCATCTTCCGAAGAGTCATGCCTTCATGAAAATGCATTAACAGAGGAACTCGGAAATGTAGATCTGCACAGGGCCTCAGAGATCCTTTTGTTATTTTGCAAATGAAAAAACCGGGGCCCCAGTTGATGAAGGGCTCTAAGGTGATACATAGATAATGAAGACCCTACCCTGACTGTATGGTCAAACTTGCAGCCTGGTCCCCCACTCAGTTAGGGTGCTCTTGCTGGGGGCAGCAGCATGGGGTCGAGGTGGAAGGAAGGTCAGAAGCCCCCATTTTGGAGAAGCTCTGAATTAAGGGACTTCACCTTCACTTGGTGGCCTCCATCTTCCACCCTCTCCTCTGGTGCCTGAATTACCTAGATGGATGGCCTTCAAAGTCATGAGATCATTAGACTCACGTAGGGGAACTGTAAACTTGTTTTTGGCTGCGCTATGTCTCCATTGGGGTGCTCAGGTTCTTCGTTGTGGCACACGGGCTTCTCTCTCGTTGTGGTGCATGGGCTTAGTTGCCCTGTGGCATGTGGGATCTTAGTTCCCTGACAAGGGCTTGAACCTGGGTCTCTTGCATTGGAAGGTGGATTCTTAACCACTGCACCACCAGGGAAATCACCTTGGTGATTCTAACATGCAGTCAAACTTGGAAACTGCTGCCTTAGTCCAGCTTTTCCTGAAATGTGTTCCATAGAACACCAGCTCAGTTCCATGGGGAGATGAATAGGTATATATAAAACAAACACACACATACTTCCAAGCAAGTTAAGTCTGGAAATGGGTGAGTTAGAAGAGTTATTCCCAACTGTGGCTGCACATTGGAACCACCTGGAAAACCTCTGACATCTGCTTCTGTTCAAGCTGAACCCTTGAGTCCCTCTTTAAAGGCAGGACTCAGGCATGAAGATTTTATAAGGTTCCCTAGCCACTAGGCTAGACAAAGTCAAGTGGAGGTTTTTTTTTTAACTGCAGAACTTCTCAGGGCCTTTAATACCCAATGTGCATTGTGGATCTCCAAAAAGAAAAATAAACGGATGATTTTCTGATCTGGTGATCAGGAACGTAATAGAGAAAAAAAGGCATGACTGGGAAAAGAAGGACTATTTTCGGTATGCAGAGAATTTGTGTTGGTAAGAGGAGGTGATGGTAGGTCACGTGAAACTTTGGAGGTCAATGGAATTTTTAAGCTCAAATGAGTGTGAATGTTTTTTGTTAGGCTGTTTTTGTGTAATGGGCATAATTTGGTAATTGGTAATAGTTCTAATACCTGTTAGGCTATCCAGACAGCTTTTCTGTAAGCAATAAGTCTAGTGTTACCTGGGGGCCCCAAAGACACTGGATTGGTCATATGGACCAGGAAATTTGCTCCATTCTATAAGGAGTGATGCTTTTAAAATATCCACCAACTGTTCTCATTCTCCTTTAAAACTCTTGAAAGGCTCACCATCCCACTCTTTTACAGAGCCCTCCATTAAGTGATGTCCAAAACTGTTTTTACATACGCCCACCCAAAAAATTTGAGCATACACCTTCATTATAGCCTATTCTTTAGAAATTAAATACATGTGCTGCTGATACATACTGAAACTCATTGAGTTTAATTTCCCTCTTAGAACTTTAGACTCACAAATCAATGTAGTTAGATGTTCTCATTTTTTCCTGCACCTTGGTTACCAGAGAATGCACCCCAGTTTGAAGCCCCTATGTGATCTGGTCCCTTCCTTTTTTCAGCATCATCTTTAACCCTTTTACTCTTGCCCACTGTACCCCAAATGCACAGATTCTATCTGAATTTCCAAGCGTGACACAGCCTTCAGGCCTCTGCACTGGCTATTTCCCTTTCTTGGAATTCTTCCTTCCTTTCTTTTTGTGTAACTTGCTGCTTCTTGTCCCTTGGATCTTATTTCCAATGCCACCCCCTCCTAGAGGCCCTTCATAGCCATCTAAAGCTGCAATCCAGTCACTCTCCCTGCCCCTGCCCATTTTAATTCTGAGTAACACTTATAACCATCTGGTAGTTTTCTTATGTTTGTTTCTGACCTGCCTCCTCAGCAGAGAGGAGCTGGCCACTGGGTGAGAGCTCAGTAACTGCTGAGTAAACACACAACTGAGACTCAGAGGTTGGAACACTGGTCTAAGCTCTGCCATCAGTAAGTGGTGGAATTAGGGTTTGAAATCCAGCCTGTGTGACCTCAAGTCCAAGGTTCTTTGCATCACGCCAAGTGGTCTCTTGTCCTTCAGAGGCTGGCTGAGACGTACCTGAGCCCAGATTCTGACAGTGTGAGTCTGAAATCTGTTATGATGTCAGATGACTGTGGAATGTGAGAGAGACAGAAGAAAAAAAAGAATGATTGGCATGTTACGCTCTGTTTCACAGCCAGCCAGTAATGGGAGTTTGGAAAAAATTCCAGAGTCTGAAAGAATTCAGGCAGGCCCAGCTGCAAATTGGAAAAGACTGTGGTCAGAAACAGTAGGTAAATGCAGCTTGAAGAAATGTCTGACCTGTGTGTCCTGTGAAGCCCAGAATGCGAGGAGGGGCACTGGGGTCCATGTGTTTGATGCAGTGAGAAGAAAATCCCTCCATCTTCCCTTCTGTTTCCTGTGCAGTTTTGTGATTTTGTTTGGGCCACATGGCATATGGAATTTTAATTCCCCGACCAGGGATCAAGTCCAGGCACCCTGCAGTGGAGGTATGGATTCTTAACCATTGGACTTTCAGGGAAGTCCCTCTTCTGCAGTTTTGAACATGATGCCAAGATCTGAGCCCTCAAGACCTCATTCCTTCCTTTTCTTGAACACCTGTAGCTTGAGAACATGTACCAGCTTCTGGAAATCCAGTTGACTGGCCCTTTCTGTAACCCAGAGCCTCCCCATCCATCCCTTAGGCCTGAAAAAGGAGACAGTGAAGAAAAGGATGCACTCCTGAGTCCCTTAACCTTTGGAAGAATGAATGATTCTTTGTGATGGGAAACCTGTCACTTCTCTGCGTGGCCTCTTTCTCTCCTTCTAGGGGTGACCTGGTCCCATTTGAGCTGAAAAGCAGTTTATTGCCTGGCCCAGGCCAGTGTTCATCTTATTTCACTCCATGGTGTCTTCATGCAAAGCCTGCTATTCTCTTCTTTCCTAATGACAAATGAACAGGCAGCGTTAAGAGTTTAAAATGTGACACCTGAAAGCAAAGAAATGATGCAATTGAATTTTTTTTTTTTTTTGGCCTGAGTCTCCCTCCTCTCCATCCTGTCATGGAAATAATATTGGTCTTCTGCTGTAATGAGTTTCCCTTCTTCCTTCCTTCCTTCATTCAAGCATGGCATTTATTCACAGTAAAGAGCACAGTAATTGAGGTTGAACAGGCCCACCTCTTCCACCCACTAGTTTTGTGATCTGCATGAGTATCCTAGGGCTGCTGTGACCAATTACCACAATCTTGGTGTCTTAAAACAATAGAGATATATTCTCCCAGTTCTGGAGTCTAGACATCCAAGATTAAGGTGTCTTTGCAGCACCAAACTCCCCTTGAAGGCTCTGGGGGAGAATCCTTCCTTGCCTCCTCCAGTTTCAGGCAGCTCCAAGTGTTTCTGGCTTGTAGCCACATCTCTGCAATCTCTTCCTCTTCTTATCTTCTGTCTCTTAAAAGGACACTTGTCATTGCATTTGGCACCTCCTGGAAAGTCTAGGGGCTTCCCAAGTGGCGCTGGTGGTAAAGAACCTGCCTGCCAATGCAGAAGACACAAGAGACCCAAGTCCAGTCCTTGGGTCAGAAAGATCCCCTGGAGGAGGGCATGGCAACCCATGCCCTCTTGCCTGGAGAATCTCATGGACAGAGGAGCCCGGTGGGCTATGGTCCATAAGGTCCATAGGCTATGGTCAGGCTATGGTCATGACTGAAGCAATTTAGCACACATGCAGAAAGTCCAAGATCTCATCTCAAGATCCTTAACTTCATTACCTCTGCAATGACTCTTTTTCCCAGAAAAGGTCACATTCATAGGTCCCACCATTCACTCCATGTACAGCCTTAGGTTATTCAACCTTCCTGAACCTCAATAACTATAGCTGTGAAATGGAGGTGCCCTTGCTATATACCTAGTAGTGATAAGATATGGAAAGCCTTTTCAGTGCTCATTCATAGCTCATACTCCATTGATAGCAATTGCTCTTACTTATGGAGTGTCCGTTGTGTGCTGGGCTCACATGGTGTCCCCTGATACCCTTTCTGATACAACCTGGAAAACCTGTGTATAATTTCTATGTGCATTCCTAGCTATGTGAGTGCCCAGGAATTTTGCAAAACCCAGTTTTCCTATATGTGTGCGGAACGACCC
The DNA here is from genome assembly GCF_014754425.2 of Oryx dammah. Classification (NCBI taxonomy): domain Eukaryota; kingdom Metazoa; phylum Chordata; class Mammalia; order Artiodactyla; family Bovidae; genus Oryx; species Oryx dammah. The sequence goes on along the minus strand of NW_024070213.1, from coordinate 47,656,966 downwards.
ACCTGTAAAGGGCAGTTTAAGAAAAGTCCTCAACTTACCCTAGATACCTTCCAGAGGATTGCCAGGACAGAGAAAACCAGCGCCTGACTTTTAGAAATTGTTCCAGCCCTGCAACCTGTCCCCCCACCCCTCCCGCGCACCCTGTCCCCCAGGGACTTTTCTGTGTTTGGCATTGATAAGGACATCTCTCATCCACCACATGGTGGGTATGGCACAGATGACAGGGCTGGGAACACTCCAAGAACAGGAGGGGCATGTTATCTCCTAGAAACTGGACAGAGAAGAAGGAGAGTTAGCCTGATGGAGAGCTGGCAGAAGTGTTCATCTCTGCTTGGCAATTTCCTTGTATGACATTGGGCAAGATTCTGAACTTCTAAAGCCCAGATACTCAGCTAGAGCTCAGTGGGGCTGATTTAGAGCAGGTAGTTCTCCTGCTTTTCAAAACAAAAACATAAAGCTGCTTTAAAAGCTTTTCAGAGTCCCAGTTTATGTCACCAGTTGTCACTCAGGGCTCCCTGGCCTCAGTCCTACCCCCTGTGAGAGTCCATTGCCTTCCCGATGATTTTTTGTTCAATTGTCCACACTGGCTTCCTTATTTGCAAGTACCTCCCTTGGTATCAGAGCACAGAACTCACCCCGCTTCCTCTCTCACAAGCCCTCCCCTCACTCCAATTTCTATGGACTTTATTGACTGTGTAACAGGGCCCTGAGGAGGGGTCACTTCCCAACCCGAGCTAGACTGGCACCCTCCAAATGCCTCACCCTTACCTTTTCCTCTCTCTGCTTTCTGTCTCAGTGCCCTCCCATCACCCCCCGTCTCAACACCCCCTCACCATCTCCACTCCCAACATCTGCTACCACCCCACTGCTAAGGGAACTACCACGCTCCTTCTGTGGTCCTCCACAGGGCAGCTCCACCCATGCACTCTCCCCAGTAGCAGGCCCGGAGCAGTCGTGACGAATCCATCACAGAACTTCCTCCCACAGAGGCTGAATGTGAACACAACCCTCCAGGCGGTCCTGGAGCTGGCCCTTCAGATAAAACCATTCATGACTGGGAGGATGGGGACTGGAGTGGGGACACACCACAGGGCTGCAAGTTGGCCTCCAGAGCTTGTCAGGAAGATTTCTCCTTGTTACAGGCCATGAGCCCCAAGTTATGGATCTTGGGGTTCCTTGTGCTTTACCTCCTTTCTCCTCATTTTTTTTTTTCCTTCACACCATTCTCACTACTGCTATTAGAGTTATCTTTCCTAAGTACTGACCTGATGAGCTCACTTCCCTACCTTATCAGGCTTAAACATCTCCTGGCATTCCCTAGTGCCCACAGAGATTTTCCCAAGTTGCAGACATGGCATCAAAGGTCCGGAATCCCCAGCTTCCAATACTTTTCAGTGTCACCTCCAGCCAATCTCTAAGGCCAAGACCCCTCTTGGTTTTCTTTTCTTAAATATCGATTTATTTATGGCTGCACTGGGTCTCAGTTGTGGCATACAGGATCTTTGCTGTGGCATGCAAGATGTTTTGTTGTGGTGCACAGACTTCTCTCTAGCTGTGGCTCATAGTCTCAGCCTGGGGCATGTGGGATCTTAATTCCCCACCAGGGATCAAACCCATGTCCCCTGCATTGGAAGGTGGATTGTTACCCACTGGACCACCAGGGAAGTGCCCCCCTCCTCTTGGTTTTCCAAACCCAACTGTGCCTTTTAGCTCTCTGTGCCTCTGTATATGCTGTTCCTCTGCCTGGGAATGCCCTTCCCTACTGCACTAGTTTCCTTTTGCTTCTGTAACATATCACCATGAACTCAGAGGCTTAAAATAACACACTGTATGTATTATCTTACAGTTCTGGGGCTCAGACATCCCAGGTGGGTCTTACTGGGCTAACATAAAGACACCATCTAGGCTGTGCTCCTTTTGGAGACTCTTGGGGACACTCTGTCTTTTGCCTTTTCCAGGTTTATGAGGCTCCTGCACACCTTGGCTGATGGTCCCTTCCTCCATCTTCAAAGCTGCAAGGGCCCATCTAGTCTTTCTCACGTGACATCTCTGTAACCTCTGCTTCTATCATCGTGTCTCTTTCTCTGACTCTGACTCTTCTGCCTTCCTCTTATGGATTGCATTGAATTTGCTCAGAGGATGATCTCCATACCTCAAGATCCTTAATTTAATCACATCTGCAAAGTCCCTTTTGTCCTGTAAGGGAACACAGTCCCAAGTTTCAGGACTTAGGGCATGGACATCCTTTGGGGGGCATTAGTATACTACCCCATGCACCTATTCTGTCTGTTGAAATAGCCCTTCAGGGGCATTTCAGATGTTCCTTCCTGACTATGCCATCTCCTGTTTCCTTGACAGAATTACTCTTCATCTTTTTTTCAATCCATGGCATTTGGGTGTCATTCTGTTAGAGGACATACTTGCCTTCTATTATGGTTCTTTGTATATGGTCTTGCTCCCTTGGCAGAATGTGAGCTTACTGAAGGCAGAACCCTCAGACCATCGTCTTGGGGCAGAAACAACAGTATGAGCGAAGATGCATCGTTGGGAGCTAAGCGAGTCCAGCTGAGTGGTATTAGTAGCGTGCAGTGCTTGAGGAGGGAAGAGGGAGGTGAGGGTGGGGGTCACAGAAGCCCTTGTCAGCTAAGTCGGGAGGCTGGCTGTAGGGTACCAGTGAAGGGTTTTCAGCAGGGCATGTTGAGGCCAGATTTGTGTCAGGAATGATGGCCCTGAACCATTTTCCCCACACGGAGATGAAATCCAAGATCAGGATCCCCATGAATTCACTGCTCTCTCTGGTACCCCAGTTTGCTAATCCAGTTTTAGATTTTCAGTGATGTCCTTCTTGATCTTTCTATCACACTTGATAGTTGACCAGACCACCCCTAAGCCTTCCACATCTTTGATGTCCCTGACCTGTTCCTAGGTTTCCCTAGGGTGGGGTGGGGGGCAGTGCAGGGTGATGGAGAGAGAACCCTGACCTTTGTCCTTAGAATCACAGCCCCATCCCTGTCTCTGCTGTGGGACTCAGGCAAATCCCTCTCCTCTCTCCTTCAGAAGCTGCTTCATCCTCGGAGATGAAAAGAATTGCCTGGGGATTAACAGGAAGTAAATAGAGGTCATTCCCTGGCATCCTCTTCTCTTCTATCTCCTCCTTTCTCTTACTGCCCTCAAATGTAGGTATTCTCCAAGAGAGCTGCCTGAATCAATACTGTTCAAATTACATAAACCTTGGTTCCCAATTGTGCTTGTCTTCTTTGCCAACTTTTAAGCTATTATAAAAGAGGAGTGAGGTCTCAGAGCCCCTTTCCTGGGAGAAGGCCACTGAAGGGTTATTGCCTGAAGTTCACTCTGAGATTTTTCTTTTCATGTGCATCTCTTAATGTGCTGAGTCTGTGGAGGAGAATGTTGCCTCTGAGAGAAGGTGCAAGAATAGGCAAGAAGCACAGTCCTACTGAGAGGCTTTTTAATTAGCTTCATCCACAGATCGATTTTCCTTTCCTGTTTAAACCTAACATCTCTGTAGTTTTAGAGAAATTTGCCAATTTCTCTAAATTGCATGCGGTAAAAGAAAAAGGAAAGATTTGTCCCCAAGTGAGGGAAGAGATTTCCCTTAAACACCTGAAGCATGAGGACTCCTCTACTGGGACCTTGCATGGCAGAGGGGGTTGGTTGGCAAGTACCCACCAGATAATATATCGGCACCTGAGGCGAGTAACCCCTCTGTGCTTCTTTACTAAAGAGAAAGAGAATCTGCTTAAACTTTCTCAGAATTTAAGGCAAAGAGAAAAAGCCTTCAGAGCTCTACTGCTCAGAGAAAATGTAAAAAGTGCTGAAATGACTTAGAGAAATGGAAACCGTGGGCTTGCAGGCCCAGCACTGAAGTCATCCAAAAGACCATCTCAGCCCCTTCATAACAGCGGTACACTTTCATTTCTTCCGTGGAACAATATATGTAAAAATAAAAATTGAGCTGCTCCATCGAAGCAGGAAGTGGCCCAAGAGTGCCCCCCACCCTCCTCAGTCTAAAAGTGAACTGTAGTTTGAAAACCATAGATCTCATCTGATCTCTTCCTTCACATACAGAAAATTGATGGATCAGAGAGGCTGTTAATCACCCAAGGTTATTCAGCACACGTTTAGCACTTACTCAGGCTCCTGACAAAGATTTATTGAGTGCTTGCAATGTGCCAGGCATTGTTCTGGGCCCCAGGCTACAGCCGTGCATAGGACAGACCAAGCCCCGGCTGAAATGGTACCTCCATTCCAATGGAGAAGACAAGCAGTATACAAATGGAAAAACATGACATTGGGTAGTAGAAAGTGCTACAGAATAAAGTAAGGCAAGGGAATAAGAGTAAGCAGGGCTTATTGGTTTCAATAAAATTGACAGTTCACTCACCATAAGTCATCTGTGCATCACTCTGTCCAAGGAAATGAAATATATCGATTGGTGTCATGTTCTCAACCTAGAATCAGGGGTGGTGGCAGAAAGACTACTTCCCCTTCCCCCCAGAAAATAATTGTGCATCAATAGAAGAAGGAAAAATGGATGCCGTGTAGGCAAAAATAACCGATTTACACTACCCAGGCATAATAAGATTTTTTTTTTAAATAAATGAGAATTCTGCCCTCTTGTTTTTCTCGTGTCACACAATATGCTTTCCTGGAGACAGGAAAAAAGTAATTGTAGCAATGAGAACTACAATATGCTGGATACCAGTTTTCAAGGAGTTCCCCATACATGATCCAGCTGCAGAGCAGGTTAGCTCCATGCCAAGAAAAGGAGCTTGAGCCTGAAAAGCTGACAGTCACATGTTCTCTAGCCACCTGATGAGCCCAGTGAGAGCAGAAAGAAGCCCAGTATTTTGTGCATTCAGAAGGGATAGAGCCCTGTATTGTGTAGGCAGAGTGGAGAATCATAACAGCAATGAGGTGGGATGTGGTGGGGGGGTGGGCAGGAGAGGAACTGACTCAGACAGTGGTGGGGACTGTGGCACAGAGGTCCGGATTTTGTAGCCTGTGATGCCTAATGACTCCTGGACATCAGGTTTTTGGTTTCTTTCTTTTTTAAAAAAAAGTAAAAGAAAAAAAGATGTCTGAGTAACTTTGAATTATTCAAATGCAAGTTCAGTGACAACCAGATACAGTTCCAAGCCTGGCCCTAGGTAGCCTGGGCTGTTTAGCCATGAGAATACAAGCTGGGCTCGTTTAAAGAAACATTCCAAGAAGATGCTGTTCTTGCTTCATTAAAATTATGGTTCCTCCATTACCTTTCTTGCTTTGAATGATACCTGATCACATCCCTGAGTTGTCTTCTTTGGATAGCTTTTTCTTGCCTCAGTTTTGTTTGCCTCTAGGGCTGCTTTATTCGTGTCAGTTAAGAAGCTCCCCAAAGCCCCAGATTTGCCCATGAAATTGTTAACTTGCATCTTCCTCCCCACCATGGCATCATAAGCTGAGCCTCGTGGCAGGGGAGGGAATCAGGTAATACCATTACTTTGAGAGGCCAGAGTGGGCACTTAAATGGTGTCAAAAAAACACAACGGTTCCGCCTCTCAGCCTGGGGGTGTCTCCCTGGTTACCTTATCTGCTGCTTTGTCTTCACGACACTGGGGTCTAATTCAGATTCAGCAGTATCTCCAGTGCATCCTTGGGAATTTTAAGTGTTTACTGGAAAAGCATTGTCTTTCTCCTTGTCTTTCCCTTTTCCAGTTCCTACCCACTGCACTTGATGAACATCAAGTAGTATCAAAATGACAGAATTGCTGCTCTGTGGTATGGTCAGGCCTATATTCCATCTCCCATGGATGTGCTGAGTGGATTTAGAGCTTGGGGAAAGGAGTAGGGGCTGTAGGAAAAGGATTAAAAGGTAGCTAGGCTTAATGGAAAGTTCAGAGGTTTTGAAAAGAATGTAAAAGTGAAAGCATTTTTCACCCAGTTGTGTCCAACTCTGTGACCACATGGACTGTAGCCCGCCAGGCTCTTCTGTCCATGGGATTCTCAGCGGTTTTATGATCAGCCAAATAGCGGTTCACACCCCACCTCTGCTATTTAAAAAAAAAAAAAAAAAAGCCAACCCCCACTTATTAGCTCTGTGGCTTTGGCTATGTGGCTTAATCTCTCTGAGTCTCCTTTTTCCTATCTATAGAATGGGAATCATGTCCATTCTGAAATGCAGACTTCAGTAAGGAATCGACAGAGAGATTCATGAACCTTTCTCTTCAGCCTTCCTCCTCTCCTGACTCAGACCTAGGTGCCACCAATTGCTGCTAGAAGGGTCCACCTGGACGACCCACAGAACCCTGAAACCCAACTCGCTCACAGCAGACTGCCTCAGCTCCTCTCATTTATACCCTCAGGATGTCTCCTCCTAGAACTCATCTGAGACTCCTGCATCCCACATCCAAGGTGCGTGAGCCAAGTCTGCTAGGCTTAACACACCTGCGACTGGCCCCTCCTTTGTGCCCCCACAGCTCCTGCCTTAGCCCTGGCCCCATCACCTCCCGGGAGCCACCCAACTGGCCTATCCGCCTCTGTGGTCCGTGCAACAGCCGAGACTTCTTTTCTAAAATGCAAGCCTGGCCATGTCACAGCCTGGTTGCCTTCCAAGGCCCCCATCGTCCCAGCAGAGAGTCCCTGAGCCTGCTAGGCCCTACATAACTTCTAAAATGTTGTTTCATGCTTCTGTGATTTTATAGATATCCCCTCCCCCACCATGAATGCCGCTCCCCCTTGGTCTCCCTGACGTGCTACAGCTACTCATCTTTCAAGATCAGCTCAAGAATCAGAATCACCTCCTCTATTGTTCAGCCACGAAAAGGAGTAAAGTATTGATGTATTTTACAACATGGATAAACCCTGAAAACATTATGCTGCGGTGGAAAAAGCCAGACACAAAAGGTCACCAATTGTTTAATTCCATTTACATAAACCAGAAAAGGTTATATAAAAAAAAAAAATCCATAGAGACAGAAAGCAGATGGGTGGCTGCCGAGGCTGGGGATGAGGATAAGGGGAATGGGATCTCTTTAATGGGTATAGGGTTTCCTTCGGGGGTGACAGAGATGTTCGAGAGCCTCATAAAGGTTGTGGTTGTGCAATATTATGAATGTTACTAAATGCCATTGAATCATTCACTTTAAAATGGTTCATTTTGTGTGTGCATTTCATCTCAATTAAACAAAAAGAATCTTCTATAAAAGCTCCCTGAATCACCCAGGTGGAAGAGACCCCTCTTTCCAGGCTGGCTCCTCTGTCCACCATATGCTGTCTATTAGATTTTTATCAGACCGCCTCCCCCCAGGACTTCACTGCACTCATTTATTTCCATGTTTGTGCCCCCAGCGGCCTGTGAGCCTCTTGAGGGCATCTGTCCAGCTCCATCCAGTCTGCATCCTCTGCTCTAGCACAGGGCCAGATCCCAGGTGATGCTCCTGTGTTGACCTCCCCACCCATTTTGTCTTCCTAGAAGGTTGTAACCTTTCGAGTCTTCGTGTTCTGGAGAGAGGAGGCCCCCTTTGCCCTCTTGGGTCGGCCCGTCCATCACAGCCTTAAGAGATGTCCAGAATACAGCCTTCTGAGGATCTCCTGCACGGAGAAGGCATTTGCATCTCCCACACTGTCTTCCCAGCCCCCTCCCACCCATCCTCTGGAGGGGGATTCACGGAGCTCTGGCCTAGTTGCATAAATGCTGGCATCTCTGTTTTGCCTCCTCTCCTGGGTGTTTCCTTTTTATTTACTATTCTCTCCAATTTTGTGCCATCAGCACTTCACAGCAGAGCTCCCTCCCTCTTTCTGGATCACTTTAAACTGATTAGGACAGAACTAGGGCCAAGTAGTGGCCCGCTGGCCCCATTGTGTCTGGACAGGCTGAAGGTAGATGGATGGGGACAGGCAAATGGGAGGGGAGACTCTGCGCCTGCCGTGGTGGCTGTGAGCCTGCTGTGACTCAGTGCACATCCCTCTGGGCCGCCCTCCCCACCCCTGATGGGACACAGTCTGCAAATCCATGTGTGGACTGATTCCAGCTAGAGGCCTGGCCTGGGCTGCTGGCCTGCTGTGCAGGATCAGCTCCAGAGCTTGGACCCAGGAGTGCTGCTGGCCTCTCTTCCTGCTCTCCCAACCCAGATCCTCTCTGTCTCCTTCCCTGGTCACCCAGGAACCATCCAGAGGCCCTCCCACAGCCTCCCACTAGGGTATCTTGCATAACTTGATGGGGTTGCTTTTCTGGATTAGCTCCCTGGCATGCAGTGACCTTGCTGAAGGTCAAGGCAAAGAGAGGCAGCCTCTATGGAGAGGGAGGGTCAGCACTGCCTTGACCCAAGGGAGCAAGAGGGCTGGAACTCGAGCGTCTCCCCCTGGCAGACCTCAACCTTCTCTTCATCTGCTTCACCAGTTTCTGCTCATTCACCCAAACCAAAAACCTGGGTCTGACTTTGCCTCCACCATCCCCCTACTCTCCCACCTCTGCCAAGCCCTGGGGATCCTGTCCTTATTTCTTTCCAATCACCCACTGCCCCTGTGTCTGCTGTGGTTTTACCATCTTCTTAGGTCACTATCTTCTGAGACCTGGCTGTGGCCCCCTTACTCTTTCTCTCTCTCTTCTCAATTTCATCTATTTCCCCAACTGCCCCCAGAGCCTTTGTATCAGTCTTTTGTTGCTGTTGTAACGAATTACCACAAACTTTATGGCTTTTAAAAAATTAATCAATTAATTAATTTGGCTGTACTGGGTCTTTGTTGCGACCTGTGGACTTTCTCTAGTTGCAGTGAGTGGGGGCTCATCTCTAGCTGCACAGGCTTCTCATTGCGGTAGTTCTCTTGTTGTGGCACACAAGCTTAGTTGCCCTGCAGCATGTGGAATCTTCCAGAACAGAGATCGAACCTGTGTCCCCTGCATCAGCAGGCGGATTCTTAATCACCGGACCACCAGAGAAGCCCAACTTTGTGACTTAAAGCAGCACAGATATATTCTCTTACAGTAATGAGATCAGCAGTCCAAAACAGGCCTATGGGCCCAAAGTCAAGGTGTCAGCAGTACTGGTTCCTCCTCGAGATTCTTCAGGGGGGATTGTCCTTTGCCTCTTCCAGTTTCTAGAGGCTGTTGACATTCCTTTCCCCATTTCCAGATTCTGAATTTAATCAGATCTGTCTATTAGATTTACTATTACTTTACTATTACTGGGCTTCCCTGATGGCTCAGAGGTTAAAGTGTCTGCCCGCAATGCGGGAGACCTGGGTTCGATCCCTGGGTCGGGAGGATCCCCTGGAGTAGGAAATGGCAACCCCCTCCAGTATTCTTGCCTGGAGAATCCCATGGATGGAGGAGCCTGGTGGGCTACAGTCCACAGGGTCGCAAAGAGTTGGACACGACTGAGTGACTTCACTTACTGTTACTTATTCCTTTGGTCGTTCGGCTAGGTTTTCTTCAGGGCTCAGCACACAAGACAGTCTATTTTATGATTGTGTGAAGTCCCTTTTACCATGTAAAGTGTTAGTTGCTCAGTAGTGTCCTACTCTTCGCAACCCCATGGATTGTAGCCTGGCTCCTCTGTCCATGGGATTTTCCAGGCAAGAATACTGGAGTGGACAGCCATTCCCTTCTCCAGGGGATCTTCCCAATCCAGGGATTGAACCCAGGTCTCCTGCATTGCAGGCAGATTCTTTACCATCTGAGACACCAGGGAAGCCCATGAGGTAACATATTGACAGGTTCCAAAGACTAAGATGTGGGTGTCCTTTGAGGCAGGGGATGGAAGGTGAACAATGATTCAGCCCACCACAGCCATCTTCCTAAAATACCCACCTTTCTCTTAGAAATCTGCGGTGGCTCTCTGTTGCTTACAGATCAAAGGCTCATTCTGACAGCTGGATGGATGGAGTGTTCACTGTGTGCCTGGTGTGTCCCCAGCCCATTAGCTTCTTCTCACAAGAGTCAGAATCCTCCAGAACAGCCTTAAGCCCCTTGCTCTCCTTGTCACCACCTCATTTTTTTTATATGTCCCAGGTCCAGCCACACTAAACTACTTGCTCCCTCCTCCGTACCATGGAGGCTTCTCCTCTCAGTCTTTGCTGGGCTGGTGCCTCTATGTGAAATGACTTTCCCACTCTTCTCTGCCTTTCAAAACCTACCTCCTTCCTCTAACTCTCGTGTTGTGTCTGGCACAGCAGTCAGTAGGTACTCATTAGATGCTTTGTGAATGGGTGGATGAAGGCTAGAAGAAATGAACAAAATATATACGTGGACTAAGGAAGACCATTATAACTGGCTAAGCCCCAAAATGACTTGCAGATTTCAGCATAATTGACATTGAGGGACCATGTTGGCCAACACACTTCCCCACCTTAACAGGTGCTGTCAATGCCCTACCTGTGTCCTCAACCCATCTTGAATACTGCGTGTCTGCCCTGTGTATCCTCTGGCCTCTGGGGTGTGTTCAACTCAGCAGGAAATATGGGAGGTTAATGCCTAGGAGTGACCCTTCATCAGTGAAGGATGGGAATTAGTGGACACCCCCTGCAGCATCCTCACCCCCTTGGTGGGACAATTCTGGCTGCATTCATAGCATCTCAGAGATTCCTCAGCAAGGCTGAGCCCCAGTTCCCTATTGTGTAACCCTCTCATTAAAGCAACCTTGAGTTTTCCTTCCCACTCCCAGAATCACCCCCATTTACCTCCCAAAATCACCTCCCAAATCAAACAAAGCCTTGTCTCAGGGTCTGCTGTTGGGGGGAGCTCCAGATGAAAATACCATACTGTGAGGAGGCAGCATCAGGTTAAAATAATAAAACCTAACATTAGGTGCCAGGTACTGTGGTAAGCCACCAGCAATCATATCACTTGATCCTCACAGCAACCCTGCAAGGTGGACACTGTTGTCAGTCCTCTTTTCTTCTTCTTTAAATTTTTATTGGAGTGTAGTTCATTTATGCTATTGTGTTAGTTTCTTCTGTATAGTAAAGTGAATCAGTTATACATATATCCACTCTTTTTTACATTCTTTTCCCATATAGGTCATTACAGAGTATTGAGCAGAGTTCCTTGTGCTATATGATCCTTATTAGTAGTCCTCTTTTATAGATGAGAAAATGGAGGCTGAGAAAGGCGATTAGACTTGTTCAAAGTCACATAGCTGGCATGTTGCTTCACCTAACCTCCAGTCTCAGCATCCAGAGGAGGGAGGTCCAGAGAAAGGGGGTGGGGTGAGGAGGAAACCATCCTTCAAGGAGGACTTATTGCCAGGGGGAAGGGGTTATGGGATTGTTCTTCTGGTTTAAAGCACAGAAAGTGCTGGTCTTCTTTTAGCTTCAGCAGGCAGGTGTCCACTCCTTCTGTCTCTACTCTGCGTCTGCATTGAGTCAGCTTTACCGAGCCTGGGTGGGGTCTGTCCAAGGGGATGGGACCAGCTGACTCTTGACTGCATCTCTCCCAAAGCCTACACTGTCCTCCCCTCCTTTCAGATTTGGGTGCCCAGGTCAGGAGGTCTCTGGGTCTCTTCCTTCCTCTGTGTTTCAGATAAGACCTCTACTGCCGTCTGCCTGGACAACAGGTCAACCACACTTCTTAGCCCACTCAGCCGTTTAAAAGTTTTCATTCTCTTGTCTGGTCTGCCCTCCTTACTAGGAGACTGGGAAGTGAAGTGTGTAGTGAATCACAGCTGTCTCATCCTCTCACCTGGGCCAAACAGTTCCCAGCCCTGCAGGCTGGGCTCTAGGAAGTTCTGGCATTTGTCCTCACCTGCCAGGTTCAAATTGCAAGGTCAGCTCAGTGGGAACTGCTGATTTCTTAGAACTCCATGAGCTTCCACTTGGTGAATGGCAGTTTATGAGAGATTTGGTCATTCGGCTAGGTTTTCTTCAGGGCTCAGCACACAAGACAGTCTGTTTTATGATTGTGTATATCTGTGTTTTCTTCACAGATATATGGGGTCTGAGTCAGCCATACTGCAGAAAAGGCTGTTGGCTTGTCACTGACCATGGGTATGGGTTGCCATGTCTTTGGGTTCCCATTGTGTGTGTGACCTTCTGAAACAGAGCATGGCAGACAGTACTTATTTCTTAAATAGCACATTTTGTTTTCTAATTAGTTACTAACAAACACAAAGAAAGGGTAAACAAAACCAAGATAATCAGTTTTCACATTTGCCTGGGAGTCTTTCTAATCTGTTTTCTATGTATAGCTGTAATTTACAGAATCAGATTATCCAAAGTATACTGTTTATATTATGCCCTTTTCATTTAGTGATGTAGCATGACCTCTTTCTTGCAATAAGTATTGCTCTCCTAAAATATAAAGTACTGTTTTATATTCCATTTATCTCCTGGGGAAACCATAATTTATTTATCCAGTCCCTTTTTGTTGGACATTGGGTTGTTCCTACTTTTGTGCTTTTATAAATAGTATAAATGTTGAACATCTTTGAACATAAATTTACCCATGCATCTCAGATTTTTTTCCTGAAGAAAAATGTCTACTTTAAAAGGTATAAAAAAGACTTTTGCTTTTGATTATTGGTTTAATATTATACTTGAACATTTTACAAATTTATACTTTCAGAATCAGTTGTTTGAGTACCCGCTTCCCCACACTTTTGACTTTCTGGATCTTCAGTCACCACACTTGCATGTAGTCATGACTTGTGCCCTACTTTCTAATGTTTGTTTTTCTTCCCTCTGTCCTTCTGCCCAGCCTTTCCTCAACTGTAGCCAGTAGGCTGCAATTTCTAAAATAAAAAGCTACACTGAAATGTCACTTATTCTTGTTTCTGAATTTAGTGGCAATCTCTAGTGTTTTATTGTGAGGTATGATATTATTACAGCCATTTCCCATAACAGTAAAAGAATTTCCTGTGCTCTTAGTTTGTCAAATCTTAAAGCAGATAGTGAAATATCTTTTATTGGTGGCTCAGAGTAAAGAATCTACCTGCAATGCAGGAGACCTGGGTCAATCCCTGGGTCAGGAAGATCTGCTGGAGAAGAGAATGGCTGTCCACTCCAGTATTCTTGCCTGAAGAATTCCAGAGTCGGACACGACTGAGCAACTAACACTTCCATCATCACAGAGAAAATCGATTGTGTGTCTCTTTGAATCAGTTGGTGTGATTGAGCCACATTATCTCCCTAACATTAAGCTACATGTTATTACTGGGTCAAGACATATTATTACGATCTTTAGAACATACCACTGCATAGGGTTTTTAAGATGATGTTCAATTAACTTTATAAAATAAATGAAAAAGCTTCCTGGCTGTCCACTCTTATAAACACCAGAAGCATGTGAACACATGAGTGCTTGTGCTCCTTCCAGTAAATGAATCAGGGTCTACTTGACCTAGATGAGTGACAGGCAAAGCCTGGCAGACCCCAGGAATAGGGGGAAGGCAGGGGCTGTGCTTCTGTGCAGGAAAAAAAATGACTCATTTGATTCGATTTCTGCTCCTGTTCCTGGCTGACTACTGGGTGCCAGTGCACAAAGGATTGCATAAACGTTCATTCCATCCTGTAAGCAGGCCTGGCTTAGTCACCTCTGCACCCCTGGGAGTTGTGGCACATAGTAGGTACTTTTAAAAAGTTAACACTAAGAACTGTAAATGATGACCTTCTGAGTACCAAGTAGCTAAGTCAGGTCCCTGTGTCCAGATACATCCAAGTTGGATTGCCTCCCTCCAACTCGATTCTTCCTCCCTTATGTAGCCAGAGGTGGTCTCGAGGATGGAAAGCCCTAGAAGACAAAGTCATTCTGAGGCTGGAGGGAGCTGATGGGTGTTGAGAGAGAAGGAAGAGGCACTTTTGTTTGTAAGAGATTGGTAAAGGGTGTGAAGAAAGTGGGTTATGAGCTGATTTTGTGTAGAAGAACTTCTGATACATTTTAACCTCATTGTTGTGTTCAGTCACTCAGTCGTGTGGGCTGCAGCATGCCAGTTTTCCCTGTCCTTCACCATCCCCCAGAATTTGCTGAAACTCATGTCCACTGATGCCATTGGTGATGCCATCCAATCATCTCACACTCTGTTGTCCCCTTCTCTTGCCCTCAATCTTTCCCAGCATCAGGGTCTTTTCCAATGAGTTGACTCTGCATCAGGTGGCCTCTTGGAGACACATAAAACTATTGAGTCCTCAGGGAGGCAGGCTCCCAAATGCCTTTCTTTACCCTGAGAAGGTCCCAGCAGTCCTTGAGTCTTCACTGGGTGTGTTTAATGCTGGTTCCCTATGTGTTGAAAGCAGCAGATATGGACCCTGTTCTCAGCTGGCAAATATTACGGTAGTCCCAGCGCACAGCTTCGTGGCTGAGACGGGAGGTGTCCAGTGAGAGATGCTGGATGGATGAGGGATGAGTGGATGGATCAGAGTTTACTCTGATCCAGTCACTGGGCCAGTTAACACTAGTGCCCAGAAAGAACAAAAGGAGCACGTTTCTCCAAGTGTGTCCTGGAAGGGGCAGAGGGCTCCTCCTGCTTCAGAATACCTTGGGAAAGTTGCTAAAATGCAGATTCAATGCTCTGTATCAGAGTCTCTACAGAGGGACCCAGGATTACGCATTTGTAATGAGGTTGCCTTGAGAGGTTCTGACACACCCTTCAGTTTGTCACCCATGCACCAGGTGATCTTCCTTAATGAGACTGTGTTGCGAAAAGCTTCCTGTTCACAGCCCACTCATTAACAATCACACCTCTTTGCGTGCCTCTTTTTCACAGTGGAGCGTGGTTAACACATTCAAGACAAGATGAGCAATGGAGGTTTGTCACAGGTGGCTCTAATGAATTTATCCAAATCATGAAGATGAATTATAATTAGAGTCTGTAATTACCCATCAGCTGCTGGGGAAATAGTGGAGCATGTCAGGGGCTGCCCAGCAAGGCTTTTCAGGGCTCGATGGACAAGATGATGTGGGGAGGAGATAGAACTGGAGTCGGGGGAGCCGCCTCCATGGAAGGGAGGTCTGATCTACTCAAGTGCCTACTGTGTGTATTCTGGCTGTGTAATGGCTGTTCTCTCCTCTGAGTGCTCATAGCAGCCTTATATATAATAGGTTTCTAACCTAACCTTGTCTTAGGCTGAGTTTCCTCCAGAAGCAGATCCTAAGCGAGGATTTGAGTGCTAGAAAATTATATGAGAGATTAAAGTAGAAGAGTGGAGACTGACTCAAGGATGGGAAAACCACCACCAAAGGGTGTGTTAGCAAGCCAGCTATCATGGAGGGTGCCTGGGGCTTATTCCCACCAGGGAGACTGGCAGTTGATCAGAACATATATAGAACATATATCTCAGAATTCTCCTTGCTGTGGGGAAAGACTGCTGGGGTACTTATACACCAGCTTCTGTCAGGCTCAGTTGCTGCATCCAAATAATTAAGGCAGACCCAGGAGACAGACGCTAACTCTAATTCAATGTCCAAGAACCGAATGAGTGTTAGGAAAGAAAGGCTGATGGGAACATGGAGGAGAAAAGAATTCATTGTGCTCAGGACAGGCAGCCTAGGAAGTGGCAGTTGGGCTCTGGAATGTGACCAGCACTACCCCTACGTGACCACCATGTGCCCTGTGAACATACTGGCATGCTCCTAATTTTGGAGCTCTTTATACTTGGCTGAAGTTTCTTCTTTGACGCTGCGAACTTCAACAGCATTACAGAAACACAGACCAAAACCATGCTTTGTTGTTTAGTCACTAAGTCACATCTGACCCTTTTGCAAGAATACTGGAGTTGGGTTGCCATTTCTTCTCCAGGGGAACTTCCTGACCCAGGGATCGAACTTGTGTGTTGTGCATGGCAGGCAGATTCTTTACCACTGAGCCACCTGGGAAGCCCAGAACCATGCTTGCTGAATATTAATTAAACGTAAGTGCCTCTGAATTCTCTTCACGTGTTGTTGCTTCACACACACTTGTTTCTCTGGGAGTTTAGTCCCTGCACGCTGGTCATCCCTCCTGTGCTTACACGTGACATTGTGGGCACACATTCCCAGGCCCTGACTATAACCTACATTCTCTGGGAGACGCCGCTGCATCTTCACAGGAGGAGGGAAGTAATACATATGAGAACCATTTGTCAACAGCACCTTTCTCTCAGTCCCCATCACTCTCTGTGGCTTTATGCTCTTTATGTCTTTGATGTACTTAATACATTTTTAAAGAATCTTCTTAGTTCATTCATTGACTTGTTGGTCATCTGGCTCTTCTGCTTTGGCTGGAATAAAGACTGCAAGGGCTTTGGCATCCATCTCCTGCCTGACATAGGGTCTGGTGCACAGTAGGTCCTCAACAGATATTTGCTTATTGAGTGAACAAGTACAAATATGAGGGTCATTATTGTTTCCTTCATAATAATACAGTTTGCTTCCCCAGTGTCCTACGAGGAAGCATTTGGGATGTTTCCAGTTTCCCTTTGTTTTAGGTGGTGCCCTCTGTACAGGATACTTTGCTCTTCCTTTAATGTTTCCCCAGGATGTAATTCCTGAAGTGGAATTGTGGGGCCTGGAGGGCATAGCCCTGTGCTGGCCAATAGAGCTTTCTGCACTGACGGAAATGTTCTATAATTGTGCTGCCAATGCAACTGCCTTTTGCCATACGTGGCTATTAAGTACTTACAGTGTGGCTAGTGTGACTGAGAAATTGAATGTTTAACTTTTTAAAATTTTAATTTATTTAACTCGAACTAGCCCATGTAGCTAGTGGGTGCCACACTGGACAGTGCAAGTACAGTCTGTGTTTAACTCTTTCTGCACTTGCAGGCCATTCTTCTCAAAAGTGCAACCAACCCACTGTGCACCCGCGTCCCTACCTCTGCCCACATGGAGAGCTGATGGTTCTTCCTAAGCCAAGGTGGAAGGAACGGCAACAGGAGCAGTTCACTGGCTCATCTCTTCATTCAGAGGACATTTACTGAATGCTCTCCAAGGTGCCATATATGGTGCTGGGAGAATTCAGAGCTGACACCCATCCCCTCCCTCAAGCAGCTTATCCATGAGTCACCACCTTCCCTTTAGGAAATATAGGACAGACACAAAAGAGGCTTAATCAAAGACTGATGGGAGTACTGAGGAGAGATGGATGAACTGGGCTTGGGGATCTGAGTGTGGCCCACAGTTAGCTCTGGGACTGTGTTTTCTACCCCATAAATTGGGTCACATGGTCTAAACAAGGATCAGGGGGCCACTTCTGGGTAAGGCAGGCAGTTTCTAGTGTGGTGGCCATAGTGGAGTTTCAGGAGCCTTGGGAGGGTGTGAAGGCTTTTGCATAGCAACACAGTCAAGTCTATGACTGACTCAGAGCACCTGCGAGGCTCATCCTGCCTGCCACACTCTTCCGGATGCAGTGAGCAGTCCAGGCCTAAAGGAATTCGGGCAGAAAATCTAGATGTTGAGCTCTCTCTGTGTCTGTGTTCTCCCAGCGTGCAGTAGGAAGTCTCCCTGCTCGGCCTGTTGAGTGCACAGCTGTGCACCTGGCTCACTGAGTGCCTATAAGTCTCTGCAGGATGATTTCTAGAACACGTGAGGGAATATGTGATGAGCTCTGTGACCCTGCACAGCTCTGGGCCTGCAGGGAGATCTGTGTTGTTTGGTACTTTCTGGGTCCTGGTCCCATTTGAAAATCTGTGGACAGTTTCCCACTTTCTGTGTGACTGTTTACTTATACAGAATTTGTATATGACTTCATGGGTAGAAAGCCCTTGTGAGCTCCTAGAGGTCCACACGTCCTTCTTGGAAAAGCTTGGGCTTTAAGTGATGCTAAGCTCCTCTGGGTGGGCTTCCCTGGTGGCTCAGACAGTAAAGAACCCATCTGCCAAACCAGGAGATACAAGAAACACAGGTTCGATCCCTGGGCCGGGAAGATCCCCTGGAGAAAGGAATGGCTACCCACTCCAGTATTCTTGCCTGGGAAATCCCATGGACAGAGCAGCCTGGCGGGCTACAGTCCATGGGTTTGCAAAAGATGGACACAACTGAGTGACTGAACACACACATACACACACACAAGCTCCTTTGGGTCACATCATCTGATTGTATTAGTTTCCAGTAGCTGCTGTAACACCTTACCCCCACCTGGTTGGCTTAAAACAGTAGAAGTATGTTCTTTCCCATTTCTGGCGGCCAGAAGTTCAAAACCAAGGTGTCAGCCAGGCAGCACTCATTTGGGGTTCCAGGGGAGAACCCTCAGTTCTTTGCCTCTTCCTGCTTCTGGTGGCTGTTGGCATTCTTTCTCTTATGGCTGCATGGCTCCGATTTCTGCCTCCCTGGTCACATTACTTCCTCCCCCTTTGTCTGTCTTCAGCCTCCCTCTGCTTTTCTCTTATCAGGGTGCTTGTCGTTGGATTTAGGGCCTGTCTGGATAATCCAAGATTCCTCATCTCAAGATCCTTAGTTACATCTACAAAGAACCTTTTCCCAAAAAGGTCACATTCACAGGTTCTGGAAATTAGGATGTGGATGTATGTTTGGAAGGTGGGGGACTGTTAAACCTGTTATAGTGAGTATGGGGGTTTGTTTGCCTTTTCTTACTGTTGTCCGAGTGCTACCTCTAAATGGCCTTGACCTTGATTGGAGGTGTTTTAGTCAGAACCACAGGGACCAGTTTGCATTTTTCCTGTTTCTTCTGGCCCCAGGGAGTCTCGTCTGAGGATATTCTCTAATGGGGAGGCCATTCAGGGGTGACACAGAGACCCCAAGCTGGGCCAGGCTCAGCTCTAAGGTGAGGCCCTTAGAGCTGAGCAAGCCAGGCCCAAGGCACTGGGTTGCTCTTGTATCCCTGATTCTGCTCTGGGTTACAGTTTCTGCAAACCCTCTGTGTGATGTTATTTTTCAGAAACATGAAAGGAGATTGAGCTGAGGGGCTCACATAGCACCCCCTTTTCATGCATTGGCAAGCATGGATGGGACTGTCTGCAGGCCATTCTCCTCAGGATGGGGAGTCATCGAGTTTGTTTTTTGAGGCCACAGAAACAAGATTGCCTTTTTAAAATTGTGTTATATCAACTCTGGGGAACCTTGTGATGGATTCCTTTAGGTGGGGGTGTGGTATTAAACTCCAATGGAGCTGTGTGAATGAATGAATTCTCAGATGAAGCCTGCCCTTTTCCAGCTTCTCTGCTCTGTTGAAAACTTGAGTGCTGCAGCTTTGAGAGATGTTAGAATATTCTTTACATGCTCAATGCTTTGTCCTCAGGAAATGCAAATATCTGTGCTTTCTGGAAAAACATCTTCTAGCAGATAAAAGGCATCAGCCCTCTGAGAACTTCTCCCTCTAGGTCTCTCTTTTTTAACCAGTAAACTGCTGTGATTGCCCCACTCATTCAGTGAGTTCTTAGAGACATTCCATTCAGTAACCCCAAGTTCTCACCAAAGATGGGACAAATGACACATTAGCATCAGATACTTTGTAGTGATTATCTTGATGGAAAAATAAATTCCATCCTCAGAAGGCCACAGCTGCTAGCCTCTCAGAAAGCAGTTGCTCCAGGAAAAATAACTTTGAATGACAAGCCATGGCTCCACCTTTCAAAAAAGTCTTCTTTAATATCTGTTAAGCTGAAGAATGCACCCTTGCTTGTGCCAATATTAGGCAATTAGCAAATGGGAATGTGTTTTGCAAACACAAAGCATCCTTCATTTTATTTTATTCTTTTGGTTGTTAACAGCTGTGGAAGTGTAGCTAATATTTGTCCCTTGAAGAACAAACAGCTTGTTTGTGGCTTGAACATAAAGACCGTCACCCACACGTGAAGTGCTAATAATTGCAAGTCTTTAATGGTGCTGTAATTTGCAGATAACAGCTCTTCAAATGTCTGTGTGTTTTCTTCTTCCAGGATTTAACCTTAGCCAGACATGCCTGGCTTAATAATAAGGTTGACTCTCTCGTTCTGACAAGAGCCAGGTCTGAACTTTGGCTCAAAAAATGTTCGAATGAGGCAAGAGGTATTCAGATCAATTAGCCTCTCACTTCTCACCCTAGGCCTCTTACTCCTGGGGAGACATCTGCAGGTCGGAAATTGCCCCTCTACCCATCTGTCTGCTTGCTTGCTGGCTGGGATGCCCAGGCCACCCCTCCTATGGTGAGCCATTATGGATGCCTGGGAGCCCATCTGTAGAGTAGAGCTCCACTTCAGCTTGGGTGCCTCACAGGCAGGTCTGAGACTACCCAGTGGCCCCGCCTGTCCTCCTCCACTGCCCCCTCCCTGGCCCACTATTTCCCCTGGACCAGCACAGAGGCCTTCTCCCTGCCTCCCCTCCCACTCTGGCCCCTGCCTTTCTTGCACACACAGCAACCAGAGTGGGCTTTTAAAAACATCATACTACTGGCATTATTCCCATTGCTCTGCCTGTCGGTCACTTCCTGTTGTGCCTGAAATAAAATCTAAATGCCTTCATGTGACTTATTTGATGGCCTGATATTCATCTGGTGTCCGTTGGTTGATACCGGCTATTAGAAGTCTTGTCTGGCTTATTGCCTAGGGACCCCTTCCTCCTCCCACAGCTTCACATAATCCATCAGTGAAAGGTTAACACCTGGCACCTTTGGGGCCTCCGGCTGAGCTTCAGCAGTGTGGTCAGCATCCCTTCTGATGCTATGGCTGTTGCTAAATATTCCACCATCATGTAGCTAATAAGGTTCTACATCTGATCTCAGCTTCCCTCCCCAGGTTTACATTCTTTGCCTTCTTCATCTGGCCACACTGACCCCTTCCAGCTCCCTGAACATCCTAAGTTCATGCCTGCTTTTCAGAGCATTCGCCAGCTGTGCCCTCTGGCTGGAATGTTCTCATCTTCAAGCCCTTTTTATCCTTCCAGCCTCCGTTTGGCTGTTGCTTCTTCAGAGAGGTATTCTTTTACCCTGCATCCTCCTCAGGGCCCCTCCCTCATGCTCTGCCTCTGTGCCACCTTTATTTCATTTGTAGAAGTCAGCCCAGCCTTGATTATCTGGTTTACTCAAATGTTGTTATAAACTCTTCCCTGTGAGAATGTATGTTCCACCCGGACTGGAACCTTGTCTGTGATGATCACTTTTGAACTCTTCAGTGACCTTACACCATGGCAAGAACTTACAGGTCAGAGGATGAGTCTCTTAAATAGAAAAAGGAAGACACGGAAAGGAAGGTGCAGGAGAAAGACAGTGGGAATGAGTGGAGAGGGTGAGGCCCACCAGACGGGAAGACAGGAAGATGACAGCTGCACAGAGTGAATGCTTGCACCATGTGGAGCCTGGGCCGAGGGCATGAGGACCACAGCCCTTAAACTCTCACCATGACCTTGTGTGTGTGCTGAGTCACTCAGTTGTGTCCGACTCTTTGTGACCCCATGGAGTATAGCCCTCCAGGCTCCTCTGGCCATGGGGATTCTCCAGGCAAGAATACTGGAGCAGGTTGCTATGCCCTCCTCTAGGGGATCTTCCCAACCCAGGGATCGAACCCAGGTCTCCCACATTGAAAGCAGATTCTTTACAGTCTGAGTCACCAGGAAAGCCCAAGAATACTGAAGTGGGTCAGTTCAGTCGCTCAGTCGTGTCCGACTCTTTGCAACCCCATGGATTGCAGCACGTGAGGCTTCCCTGTCCATCACCAACTCCCAGAGCTTACACAAACTCATGTCCATTGAGTAGGTGATGCCATCCCACCATCTCATCCTCTGTCATCCCCTTCTTCTCCTGCCTTCAATCTTTCCCAGCATCAGTGTCGTTTCCAATGAGTCAGTTCCTCAAATAAGTTGGCCAGATATTGGAGTTTCAGCTTCAGCATCAGTCCTTCCAATGAATATTCAGGACTGATTTCCTTTAGGATGGACTGGTTGGATCTCCTTGTTGTCCAAGGGATTCTCAAGAGTCTTCTCCAACATCACAGTTGAAAAGCATCAATTCTTTGGCACTCAGCTTTCTTTATGGTCCAACTCTCACATCCATACATGACTACTGGAAAAACCATAGCTTTGACTAGATGGACCTTTGTTGGCAAAGTAATGTCTCTACTTTTTAATCTGCTATCTAGGTTGATCTTCCAAGGAGCAGGCATCTTCTAATTTCATGCCTGCAGTCACCATCTGCAGTGATTTTGGAGCCCTCCAAAAATAAAGTCTCTCACTGTTTCCATTGTTTCCCCATCTATTTGTCATGAAGTGATGGGACCAGATGCCCTGATCTTAGTTTTCTGAATGTTGAATTTTAAGCCAACTTTTTCACTCTCCTGTTTCACTTTCATCAAGAAGCTCTTTAGTTCTTCTTTGCTTTCTGCCATAAGGGTGGTGTCATCTGCATATCTGAGGTTATTGATATTTCTACTGGCAATCTTGATTCCAGCTTATGCTTCATCCAGCCCGGCATTTCATATGATATACTCTGCATATAAGTTAAATAAGCAAGGTGACAATATACAGCCTTGACATACTCCTTTTCCTATTTGGAACCAGTCTGTGGTTCCATCCAGTTCTAACTGTTGCTTCTTGATCGCATACAGATTTCTCAGGAGGCAGGTCAGGTGTTCTGGTATTCCCATCTCTTTCAGAATTTTCCACAGTTTGTTGTGATCCACACAGTCAAAGGATTTGGTATAGTCAATAAAGCAGAAATAGATGTTTTTCTTGACTCTCTTGCTTTTGGGATGATCCAACGGATGTTGGCAATTTGATCTCTGGTTCCTCTGCTTTTTCTAAATCCAGCTTGAACATCTGAAAGTTCGTGGTTCACATACTGTTGAAGCCTGGCTTGGAGAATTTTGAGCATTACTTTGCTAGCATGTGAGATGAGTGCAGTTGTGCAGTAGTTTGAGCATTCTTTGGCATTGCCTTTCTTTGGGATTGGAATGAAAACTGACCTTTTCTACTCCTGTGGCCACTGCTGAGTTTTCCAAATTTGCTGGCATATTGAATGCAGCACTTTCACAGCATCATCTTTTAGGATTTGAAATAGTTCAACTGGAATTCCTCACCTCCACTTGCTTTGTTCATAGTGATGCTTTCTAAGGCCCACTTGACTTCACATTCCAGGATGTCTGGCTCTAGATGAGTGATCACACCATCGTGATTATCTTGGTTGTGAAGATCTTTTTTGTATAGTTCTTCTGTGTATTCTTGCCACCTCTTTCTTCTTAATATCTTCTGCTTCTGTTAGGTCCATACCATTTCTGTCCTTTATTGTGCCCATCTTTACATGAAATATTCCCTTGGTATCTCTAATTTTCTTGAAGAGATCTCTAGTCTTTCCCATTCTGTAGTTTTCCTCTGTTTCTTTGCATTGATCACCAAGGAAGCCTTTCTTATCTCTCCTTGCTAGTCTTTGGAACTCTGCATTCTCATGGGTATATCTTCCCTTTTCTCCTTTGCCTTTAGCTTCTCTTCTTTTCTCAGTTATTTGTAAGGCCTCCTCAGACAACCATTTTGCCTTTTTGCATTTCTTTTTCTTGGGGGTGGTCTTGATCACTGCCTCCTGTTCAATGTAACGAACCTCCTTCCATAGTTCTCTAGGCACTCTGTCTATCAGATCTAAACCCTTGAGTCTATTTGTCACTTCCACTGTATAATCATAAGGGATTTGATTTAGGTCATACCTGAATGGTCTAGTGGTTTTCTCTACTTTCTTCAATTTAAGTCTGAATTTGGCAATAAGGAGTTCATGATCTTAGCCACAGTCAGCTCTTGGTCTCGTTTTTGCTGACTGTATAGAGCTTCTCCATCTTTGGCTGCAAAGAATATAATCAATCTGATTTCAGTGTTGACCATCTGGTGATGTCCATGTCTAGAGTCTTATCTTGTGTTGTTGGAAGAGGCTGTTTGCTACCACCAGTGGGTTCTCTTGGCAAAATTCTGTTAGCCTTTGACCTGCTTCATTTTGTACTCCAAGGCCAGATTTGCTCCAGGTGTTACTTGACTTCCTACTTTTGCATTCCAGTCTCCTATAATGAAAAGGACATCTTTTTTGGGTGTTAGTTCTAGAAGGTCTTGTAGGTCTTCATAGAACCATTCAACTTCAGCTTCAGCATTACTGGTCAGGGCATAGACTTGGATTATTGTGGTATTGAATGGTTTGCCTTGGAAACGAACAGAAATCATTCTGTCATTTTTAAGATTGCATCCAAGTACTGCATTTCGGACTCTTTTGTTGACTATGATGGCTACTCCATTTCTTCTAAGGGATTCTTGCCCAGAGTAGTAGATATAATGATCATTTGAGTTAAATTCATCCACTCCAGTCCATTTTAGTTCACTGATTCCTAAAATGTTGATCTTCACTCTTGCCATCTCTTGTTTGACCACTTCCAATTTGCCTTGATTAATGGACCTAACATTCCAGGTTCCTAGGCAATATTCCTCTTTACAGCATCTGACTTTACTTCCATCACCAGTCACATCCACAACCAGGGGTTGTTTTTGCTTTTGCTCCATCTCTTCATTCTTTCTGGAGTTATTTCTCCACTGATCTCCAGTAGCATATTGGGCACCTAATGACCTGGGGATTTCTTCTTTTGGTATCCTATCATTTTGCCTTTTCATACTGTTCATGGGGTTCTTAAGGCAAGAATACTGAAGTGGTTTGCCATTCCCTTCTCCAGTGGACGACGATTTGTCAGAACTCTCCACCATGACCCATCCATCTTGGGTGGTCCTAAACAGCATGGCTCACAGTTTCATTGAGTTAGACAAGGCTGTGGTTCATGTGATCTGTTTGGTTAGTTTTCTGTGATTGTGATTTTCAGTCTGCCTGCCCTCTGATGGATAAGGACAAGAAGCTTATGGAAGCTTCCTGATGGGAGAGACTGACTGAGGGGGAAACTGGGTCTTGTTCTGATGGGCAAAGCCATGCTCAGTAAATCTTTAATCCAATTTTCTATTGATGGGCAGGGCTGTGTTCCCTCCCTGTCACTTGACCTGAGGCCAAACTATGGTGGAGGTAGTGAAGATAATGGCCACCTCCTTCAAAAGGTCCCACGCACGCACTGCTGCACTCAGTGCCCCCAGCCTTGCAGCAGGCCACCGCAGACCCACACCTCTGCCAGAGGACACTCACAGGCAAGTCTGGGTCAGTCTCTTGTGGGGTCACTGCTCCTTTTTCCTGGGTCCTGGTGCACACAAGGTTTTGTTTGTGCCCTTCAAGAGTCTGTTTTCCCAGTCCTGTGTAAGTTCTGGAGGCTCTATGGTGGGGTTAATAGCGACCTCCTCCAAGAGGGCATATGCCATACCCAGGTCTGCTGCACCCAGAGCCCCTGCCCTTGCAGCAGGCCACTGCTGACCTGTACCTCCCCAGGAGACACTCAAACACAGTTCTGGCTCAGTCTCTGTGGGGTCTCTGGGTCCTGGTGCATGCAAGGTTTGTTTGGGCCCTCTGAGCATCTCTGGTTGGTATGGGGTTTGATTCTAAATGTGATTCCACCCCTCCTACCATCTTGCTGGGGCTTCTCCTTTGCCCTTAGACATGGGGTATCTTTTTTTGGTGGGATCTAACATTCTTCTGTCAATGGTTGTTCAGCAGCAAGTTGTAATTTTGGAGTTCTTGCAGAAGAAGATGAGTGCATGTCCTTCTACTCTGCCATCTTGAATGCAGTGGGTAGCCTGTCCCTTTTCCAGGGGATCTTTCTGACCCAGGAATTGAACCAGGGTCTCCTGCATTGCAGGTGGATTGTGTACCAGCTGAGCAACCCAGGAAGCCCCACCATGACCTTAGCAAGTTTTTACTATTTCTCCTATATTGTGAATGAGGAAAATAAGGCTCCAAATTGAAAGTGGCAGAATCCACCTACAATGCAGTAGCTGCTCAGTCACTTCAGTCGTGTCCAACTCTGTGAGATCCCATAGATGGCAGCCCACCAGGCTCCCCCGTCCCTGGGATTCTCCAGGCAAGAACACTGGAATGGGTTGCCATTTCCTTCTCCAATGCATGAAAGGCGAAAGTGAAGTCGCTCAGTCATGTCCGACTCTTAGCTACCCCATGGACTGCAGCCTACCAGGCTCCTGCATCCATGGGATTTTTTGCAAGCAAGAGTACTGGAGTAGGGTGCCATTGCCTTCTAGACCCCAGTCCAATTCCTGGGTTGGGAAGATCCACTAGAGAAAGGATAGGCTACCCACTCCAGTATTCTTGGGCTTGCCTGGTGGCTCAGCTGGTAAAGAATCTGCCTGCAGTGTGGGAGACCTGGGTTTGATCCCTGGGTTGGGAAGATCCCCTGGAGAACAGAAAGGCTACCCACTCCAGTATTCTGGCCTGGAGAATTCCATGGATTGTATAGTCCATGGGGTCACAAAGAGTTGGACACAACTGATCAACTCACTCACTTGCCCAAATCTACAGCTAGGCAGTGCAGAAGATAGAACTCAGTCTGGAGCTGGCCTGGCTGCTGCTTGCACCCTTAGCTGGATGCTGGAGGAAGAGACAAAGCCAGCCTCAACCATGGTGGGTCAGTGGTTCTCAAACTGTTAAGATTCTTAAGTGCTTAAGAATCATCTGTAGTGTTTACTTAAAATGGAGAATTTCGACTTCATGCCAGAAGTTTGCTTCAGTAGGCCTCGAATGGGGGCCCTAGAATCATCTTTTTAGTATTCTTTGTACAGGCTTTTTTTTGTTTCTTGCTCTTGAGGATGACCAAGGATCTTCCTACCTTTGCATTACCAAGATCCAGTATGGGGTACAGAGCTGGTGTTCAGTAAGCATTATCTCAACAGATAGATGACTGAATGAATGAATGAGTGAATGTTTTCATTTTGGATCATTTTTTCCCCCAAGTAAGACAAATTTTGAGAATAATTGAGGTCGTATTGGAATTTAATAGAGTGTTAACTCTAGTCACTTTCCTCCTCTCTGGACTGTAACCTAATTGTGTTTGAAAAGTAGAGAAGACTATAGATTTCATTTCCTTTTTTGCCCATTGGAAGCCAAACATTTTTATTGTTGTTGCTGTTGAATTGTGTCATACTAATGGTGAAGGATTGATTTTGATGGCTTATTTGATATTATTTATTTGGCCAAATATCCTAACATCTGCTAGCTTTTCTTCTCAAAGCTCCAAAATTTTAGGAAATGGAGTAGCAGCTAAATAGGTCCCACTTTTTTCCTTCCTTTCTTTTCCTCCCAGCCAGTCATGGTTCCAGGATAGGTGATAAGGGACTCATGAAACGCTTAAAGCATGCAAACCCTGGGAGAGAACCATGCTTCCTGGGGGCCCAGGAGGACTCTTAGGTAAAGAGTGTGGAGGAGGGGTGGAGTCACTGGGCCTGCTCACCATCTTGGATCTTCTCTCCTTAATTTGGTGTACATAATCCCCAGGGCAGCCACATTGTTATTAAAAATCTGCAAGGATGGGGGTGCATTTGGTCAGGAGGAGTTGGAGAAAATGAAATGGCATGGCTTGTCTTCTTAGGTTTCTTAAAAGCAGAGGAGACACTTGGGAGGACCAAGCAGCAGGCAAGGTGGAGGGACCAGGATGCCCCACACTGCCCATCAGAAGTCACATACTAGAAGAGTCAACTCAGGAAGCGTGTGACCAGGAGCACGAGCACTCATTCATTCATTCATTCCACAATTGTTTATTCCACTCCACTATGTTTTGTCCATTGTTGTAGCCTCATTGCCTAGAAAAGAATGCAACCATGAACATAACTAAGTCCCTGCCCTCTTGGAGCTTATATTCTAGTCAAGGAGAAAGAATATATATAAGTGCATTTTTTTTAATTAAGCAAATATATTGCAGACTCTGTTGGATGGTGATGAGTTCTATGTAGAAAAAGCAAGAAGTGGGGAAGCAGAGAGTTTCTGCGGCAGAGCAAGTAGACATTTTACTAGGGCAATCCAAAAAAGTTCTCCTTGAAAGGTGTCATTTGAGCAAAGACCTTATAGGAGATTAGGTTCCTGGGACGCCAACTCTGAGACTCATAGAGAATGGTCACAAATTTAGTGATTTTTAAATAACATAAATGTATTATTTTACAGTTCTGGACATCAGAAGTTCTAAATTCAAGGTATCAGTAGAGCTGTGTGACTTCTAGATGCCTTAGGGGGAATCTACTTCCTTTTCCAGTTTCTAGAAACCACCTGCATTCCTTGGCTTATGGCCTCTTCCTCCATCTTTAAGACTGATAGCATTGCATTTTCAAATCTCTCTCTCTGACTTCTGCTTCTGTCACTCCATCTCCTTTTCTGTCTCTGACTCTCCTGCCTCCCTCTTATAAAGAACCTGTAGTCACAATGGACCCACCCAGAGAATCCAGGATAATCTCCCCTTCTCAAGGTCCTTCCTGTAATCACATCTGCAAAGTCCCTTTTGTCACATGGGGGACATTTTCAGGGGCTCTGGCCCCATCTTCGGGGGTGATAATTCTGCCTACCACAGATGGAAGAGCATGTCAGGCAGGAGAAACTGCTTAAACAAAAACATGGTAAGCATAGTGCCGTGTGCTATGTGAATGCACAGGAAGAAACATTAGAGCCTTTTGGGTCCTCCTGCTAGGTGAGAAGTGGTTTTTGGTTCTGGGTTCTGACATAGGAGGGGCTAGGGGTTAGTCTGAGTAGAATGGTAGGCCAGGGGATGTGTTCTGAAGCTGCCATATTGTGTGATGGGCACACCATCTTTACATAAACCATGTGTGTGTTTGTGTTGGCTTGTGCAGGGAGGAGTGGCTTAGAGACTGGGAAAGGCCTAACACCATGCTGACTGGGAGGGGCAACGGGCACCCCTCTGGTCGGTTTTATAAATTATAGAGACTATAAGTCCACAGTGTGCTGGAGCATGGGCACTGTAAATGAAACACCCCAGAATCCAGGGTCACTTCCTCCTCTGCCCGCCACCATCTGGGTGGGGAGGTGAACCCCAGGTGACCACAAGAAGGGCAGAGCAGCTCCTGGGTCCCTTCTCAGGTCAGCAGAGCTGTGGTTCGGGCTCCTGCTGCTGCTGTGTCTGTCCCCAGAGTGACCGCCAACGCCGGCAAAGTTCCTAACCCCAGAGAAAAGAATTGCCTCTGTCACTTGGAGTGTCCAGTAGACATGGGATCATAGGAAGAGGCTGGATCCAAATTCTGAAGATGTATGCAGATCTCAGCCGTCTTGCTGGCAGACGATGCAGACCTGGGCATCGTCTCAGAGTCTCAATTTCCTCATCTGGAAAGTATGGATAATAACTTCTACTCCACGAGGCTGTTGAGAAGATTTGATGACATCATGCTTGGAAAGTGCCTTCCAAATAAAGAGCTTTATAATTTTTTAAGTGCTGGGTTTTGGGAAGCAAATTCTAGCTTGGAAGGTGGTCATCCTCTTAGGATCCCGTAGCCCCTCTCAGTTAGCCAGAAGACACTCTTTTCCAGAGCAGACTGTTCCAGAACATTATGGGGGAACAGAATGTATGGTCCCAGGCATCTGTGCCCTGGCTAAGAAGAGGAGGTGGAGGCCCTTAAGGCTGACTTTTTCTCCCTCTCTCTGCACCCTGCCTCCTTCTTCATGTTGTGGTTACCTGAGAATCCAGGTCCCCCACACCTCCACCCCAAGTTGGTGGCTGGAGAGGGGTGGTCAGCGTGGCAAGACAGTGAAATACACTCTCTCCTGCACACGGGAGTGCTCCCAACAGCTTGG
Organism: Oryx dammah; assembly: GCF_014754425.2. NCBI lineage: Eukaryota > Metazoa > Chordata > Mammalia > Artiodactyla > Bovidae > Oryx > Oryx dammah. The sequence goes on along the minus strand of NW_024070213.1, from coordinate 47,627,435 downwards.
CCATATTTGAAATTCAAATAGCTGCAGCACTTCCTGTACTGTTTTGACTTCCATGACTGCTAGGGAGAAGGCTCCTGACAGAACTCGCAGGTCGACCATGCAATGGTTTGTCTATGGAGCCCGTCTTGGGTCTGTTCTGCTGAGAGAGTGGGGGAGGGGATCAGGGACACTAGGCACAGCCTCTTTGTTAAGGCCTCCTGCAAACTAAAAGCACACTTTTGAACTTGCTTATTCAAGCCCAGAGAGAACTTGAGTCTCAACTTCTGACCCACAGCCAGATAGGCCCAGTGTTCTTGGCCAGGGCAGGTCCCACGGGCGCTGTGCTCAGCACAGGTTCAGGGTATTGTCCCCTCCTCCCAAATATATACTAAGGAATTGATGTGCTGAGCATGGGCTAAGTGCTTCTCCATAACTATCTCCAGTGCACTTCAGAGCAACCCTGTGAAAACAGGCTCTATAATTCCCATTTTAGAGACTGGAAGAATAAGGCCCAGATGGAAATGGAATCAGACTGACCTGAGTTAGAAATCCATCTCCCAAACCAGGTCCCATCTCTCAAGATAAGCGTGACTTGTACCATATACTGATCCTCTCAGGATGAGCGTATGACTTGCACCATATACTGATCCTCTCAGTTTTGTTTTATTCATCTGCAAAAATGGGGATCGTTTACTGACTTGAGGGGCTTCTGTGAGAAATAAATGAATGAAAGTGTGTAAATTACAGGTAGGAACTCCATGAGCGGCAGCTATGCAATGGATTTACCTGAGTCTGGTGGTTCTGTGGGGCCCTTGTCTTTGACCTGGGTTTGATCCCTGGGTTGGGAAGATCCCCTGGAGAAGGGAAAGTCTACCCACTCCAGTATTCTGGCCTGGAGAATTCCATAGACTGCATAGTCCGTGGGGTGGCAAAGAGTCAGACATGACTGAGGGAATTTCACTTTCACTTTTCCATGCTCTGCCCCAAGGGGGCGCCATTCAGAATCTGCACTCCAACACCCACTCCTGTCTCTGTAAAAAGGCTCCCAGAAAGGGAGTTTCCAAAGAAATTAGAAGAGACTGGAGCAAAATAATTTAAACTTAAAATGAAACTCCAAACTGAGCCCAAAGCAAGGCCTTCTTAGCATACTCCATCAGCTGCCTCTGAGAGGAACACTAGGGCTGGGGCAGAGCCTACAGTCTGCTTGCTGTGGGGCCTTAGGATCTCATAGGGCAGTAGTTCAGTGGGATTCTTGAATAATAGATGAATGAACTCAAGCAGTGTCTGGAGAAGCATGGGGAAGCCCAGTACTGAGAAGTAAGAGGCACGAAAAGGGAGGCTTTGGCCAGGTGACCCTGGGCCAACCTTGTGTTGCCACCTGCCAGTTGTGTGACCTCAGGTGATGCAGTCATGTATCTGGGCCCTTAGTTCTCCTGCTTGTAAAATTGTAGGTGGGGGCAGTCTAGACTCCAGCACTTTGGCACCCAATGTCTGGGTCCAGGAGGCCCCGACAGCACCATAGGGAGAACCTCTGCAGTGGGATTTCTCTGCATCCTGTGATGGGTGTTTCCAGAGCACAGACAGGCTGCATCACTCCAATGAGGCAGACTCTTTTTCGTATGCTTTTTATTTTGTGTTGGGGTAAGGGTATCGATGACTAAATCTTCCCTGGTGGCTCAGACAGTAAAGAATCTGCCTGTGATGCAGGAGACCTGAGTTCGATACCTGGGTCAGGAAGATCCCCTGGAGAAGAGAATGGCTACCCACTCCAGTATTCATGCCTGGAGAATCCCATGGACAGAGGAACCTTGCAGGCTACAGACCATGGGGTTGCAGAGAGTCAGAAACACTGATGAGCGACTTACACTATATCCAATTAACAATGTTGTGATAGTTTCAGGTGAACAGGGAAAGGACTCATCCAAACATATGAAAAGAAAGGAAGTGAAGTCGCTCAGTCGTGTCTAACTCTTTGTGACCCCGTGTACTGTAGCCTACCAGGCTCCTCCGTCCATGGAATTTTCCAGGCACGAGTACTGGAGTGGGTTGCCATCTCCTTCTCCAGAGGATCTTCCCCACCCAGTGAACAAACCCGGGTCTCCTACATTGCAGGCAGACGCTTTACCATCTGAGCTACCAGGGAAGCCGTGTATCCAAACTCCCCTCCCATCCAGGCTGCCACATAACATTGAGCAGAGTTCCCTGTGCTGTATCGTAGGTCCTTGTTGGTTATTCATTTTAAATATAGCAGTGTGTACGTATCCACTGCAAGCTCCCTAACTGTCCCTTCCCTCTATCCTTCCCCCTGGCAACCATAAGTTTGTTCTCTAAGATGATTTCTGTTTTATAAGTATCATTTCTTTTTAGATTCCACATATGATATTTGTCCTTCTCTGTCCAACTTACTTCACTCAGTATGACAATCTCTAGGTTCATTCAAGTTCTGCAAATGGCATTATTTCATTCTTTTTAATGGCTGAGTAATGTTCCATCATTTATATGTACCACATTCATTTCTCTGTTAATGGACGTTTAGGTTGCTTGATGAAGCAGAACTCTTAAATCTAAACTGCCTACGTCAGCATTTTATCTCCAGAGGGCATGTGAGACCACTAACATAAATGGACATCCCAAAACATGGACAGGTAAGGCTGCAGGGAACTTTTCCCCTCCTTATTTCACTGCCATTTCATTTTCTTCCCAGCCCACAAGGTGCCAAGCTTCTGGAGGAAGGAGCCACTCCTTTGGGGTTCCTCCACGCAGTGCCCTGTGTTGACCATGGGGCATGATAACACCCACAGTCCTGTACAGTCTGCGTACCTAAGCCACATCACCTCATTTCTCAGGCCTCTGTTTTTGCATCTGAAGATAAGGGTATTAAGACCTCTTCATTTCTAAAGGAAAGATGTGAGGGTTCACTGAATTGATGAGTTTAGCACAGAGCCTGGTGTGTAGTAAGTGCTCACTAAATGTCAGTGCTCTTCTTCCCTTAATAGTAGATCTTCACTGTACAAATGATTCATGTGTGGTTGCTAGAACTCTTAGTCCTGAACAGTCCATGGGGACAGGGAGGAAATGATTTGAGTGATTTCTTGGGGCTGGCTCACTTGTCTCTGGTCTATATTATGCTTACTGATTCTCTCTCTCTCTCTCCCTGCCTTGCCTTCCTTCCTTCCCTCCCTCTTTCTTTCTTTCCATTTTCTTCTCTTCCCATAATAGAGTGGAAGAAAAATCTAATTACCAGTCTGGATTAAGAATTTTTTTTTTTTACTTTATTTTGCTTTACAATACTGTATTGGTTTTAAATGTTTTTTTTTTTTTTAATGGAGTATTTTTTAAATCTGGAATTTTTTTTACAGTGTCTCAGGTCAAGGAACTTAACGTTGGAAATGGTGCCCTTTTTCTGAGCAGATGAGCCCCATATAGGAGCTCCTGAGATGTTATGCAACAGCACATTTGGCTTTGATAGGTTTGAAAGGAGTGACATTAAAGAGAGAAAAATATGGCACCATAGAGGATGGGTTTTCTTCCTCTTGCTCACAACGTAACTTGAGATGAGATTGGTCTGCTCTGATAGCTCTTTTTGTTCTCTTCCTTGCAGTGTGCAAGGTGGAAACCTCATTTCTTTTTCAGCTGAGTGCTGAGACTCTGAAGGTGAACTTGTTTAGAGCATGTTGAAGGCAGGGTTGTCTGTGACACCCGCCACCCTCTTGCCACCTTCTGTGGTCCTGAACATTCCTAAGGGTTGTATGAAATGGATACATGTGCTCCCTGGAGCTTATAAATAACTGTCTTCACATGCCCCTTCTAATTCATCCTCCACACACCCGCCACAACACACTGTTAAACACAGAACATGTCTTGCTTTAAATTCTCTGTAGGTTTCCCACTGCTCTCAGAGTCTGGGCCCCTTATCATGGCTGACAAGTCTTGGGATTGGACCCCTGCCTGCTTCCCCAGCCTCCTCCCTGCTTCCCCAGCCCCCTCCCTTACTGCTTTCCTCCACCCACCCAGGGCTGCTTCCAAACAGTCGGACACATGTGCTTCTTCCTGCCTTTCTTCTTTTCCACCTATTCATTCGTTCATTTAGCAAACAAGTGAAAGTGAAAGTAAAGTCGCTCAGTCATGTCTGACTTTTTGCGACCCTGTGGGGTGTAGCCCACCAGGCTCCTCTGTCCATGGGATTCTCCAGGCAAGAATACTGGAGTGGGTTGCCATTTCCTTCTCCAGGGGATCTTCCCGACCCAGGGATTAAACCCTGGTCTCCTGAACTGCAGGAAGACGTTTTGCCCTCTGAGCCACCAGGGAAGCAAACAAGTAGTGAGCACAAACTATGTGCCAGGCACTGTATTTGCTACCAAGGTTGAGAATGACACAGACAGATCAAAAGGTCTCTGCCCTCATAAAGCCTACAGTCTCCAGGGGTAGACCGTGGAAGGGAGATTCTTAAAAATTTAGAAAGATGCATCAATCAAGTGATCACCAATTGCAATGATTGATGGATTTAAAAAGATAAGATGTGATATGGGATACTGGGGCTGGGCTGAAACACGTTTATACATGGTGGTCAGGAAAGGCTGTTACATTTCTGTTCAGAAAGTATTACCTCATATGGAGCAGCAAGGGGAATGTGATCTAGGTCTAAGGAACAACATGTACAAAGACCCATAGATGGGAATGAGTTTGGTGTACTCAGAGAACTGAAAGGAGAACAGGTTGTCTGGATAGTTGTGAGCAAGAGCAGTTGGAAAACCAGATCCTGGGGCTTGAAGGTAAGGTTATGAGCTGAGATTTTCTGCTGGGAGCAGGAGTAAGTGATTAGAGGCCTTTAAACAAGGGAGCAATATCTTATTTATATTTTAATTCCTGCTAAAAGAGAATTAAAAGAAACTTGCTCCTTGGAAGAAAATTTATGACCAACCTAGACAGCATATTAAAAAGCAGAGACATTACTTTGCCAACAAAGGTCCATCTAGTCAAAGCTATGGTTTTTCCAGTAGTCATGTATGGATGTGAGAGTTGGACTATAAAGAAAGCTGAGTGCTGAAATACTGATGCTTTTGAACTGTGGTGTTTGAGAAGACTCTTGAGAGTCCCTTGGACAACAAGGAGATCCAACCAGTCCATCCTAAAGGAAATCAGTCCTGAATATTCTTTGGAAGGACTGATGCTGAGGCTGAAACTCCAGTACTCTGACCACCTGATGTGAAGAACTGACTCCTTAGAAAAGATCCTGATGCTGGGAAAGATTGACAGAAGAGAAGGGGATGACAGAGGATGAAATGGTTGGATGGCATCACCAACTCAATGGACATGAGTTTGAGTATGCTCCAGGAGTTGGTGATGGATAGGGAAGCCTCATGTGCTGCAGTCCATGGGGTCACAAAGAGTCGGACACGACTGAGCAACTGAACTGACCTGAACTGAAGAGAGAATGAATGGGTTGGGGCAAGAATAGAAGTGGGAACCCCCAGACAAGAGGATGTGGCCTGGAGGAGGGGTACCATTAGAAATAAAGAGAAATGGAGATGGGAGCTAAATTTGGAGGGTAAAACAGATAGGACTTTGCAACTGATTTGAACATAGTAGGAGAGGGTGGAATCCATGTGGCACTTCAGTTTCTAACTGGAGGGCCTGGGAGCATGGTGGAACTACTTACTGAGTGGGAGAGGTTCGGGGGAAGAAGAAGGGAACAGGTTTGAGGGAAATTAAGTGTGCACCTGGAGTGTGCCAAGTTCTTGTAACACAAACTCCTATGTGTTATTCACTGTACATACCCCAGCTCTTAGCCCTCTTGTCCAGGATACAATGTGTGTGCTCAGTCACTCAGTCGTTTCCACTCTATGTGACCCATGGACTGTAGTGCTCCAGGTACCTTTGTCTATGGGATTTCCCAGGCAAGGATACTGGAATGGGTTGCCATTTTCTCCTCCAAGGGATCTTCCCAACCCAGGGCTTGAACCCATGTCTCTTGCATCTCCTGCACTGGCAGGTAGATTCTTTACCACTAGTTCCACCTGAGAAGTCCATCTCTTAGCCCTATGCCCAGTGCTCCTAAATGCTTGTTGAATGAATACACACTCAAATCTACCTAACTAGTGGGACTACAGTTTGGTCCTTGCAGCTGTAGATCTGCCTGGGGATACCCAAAGAGGCCACACTTGAATAGGCCCAACGCAGACAGGCTATAAGGCTTCCAGGGCCTCCTGCCACATGAGAATGTAGGCCCCTTGTCCAAAATTAAGAAATTTAATCTAGTGATGGGATAGCATTAAACCAAGCCCGAGGTGCTGTGCAAACGCACAGGTCACACGCCCACAGAGCTGACCTTGCTCCTAAGTAGCCAGCCAAATTCTTGAGCACAAACATGGGTTCATCCAGGGATTTTGAGATAAAGCCTGATGCAGAACTTTCCTAGAGGCAGCAGAAGGAGCCCAGATGTTCAAAGAGTCCAGTGGGGACAGACTGTGTGCAGCCTGCAAATCCTGGGGAGCAGTTCAGACGTGCGTGTCTCCTTGAAGATGTGTCCTCCTGCCTTGAGGGGCAGCCCTGGTGCAGCCGGCAACAGCCGCGTTGGAGGTGGGAAGGCAGAGCCTCGTGAGTGTGTGGCTGGTGTGGCAGTTGGCTCCTGCTCCCTGAACTCCAGGCCCCAAAGGCATGAAGACCCCAGAGCCCCCGTGCTGGGTGGGGAGGGGAAATATTTTCACTCCTTTCCTTTACTCTCTCTTTTTCCTGTAATATTTGTATCTGTTCAGTCAGGTTGCTTTGAATTATAATTATTTGTTGTTATAAATATTAATAACAAATTATCAATAGTAATATGAATAGTAATAACAAATAACAAATGGCTGCTAGTTGCTATTATAAATAATCATAACAAATGGCTTGATATGTGTCACCTTACCTGCAGGTCATGCACCTAGTAAGGGACAAAAAAAAAAAAAAAAGGAAAATCTAAACCCCTGTCTCTCTGTTTCCAAAGCTGAGGCACGATTCCACATTGATGGGAGATGATTCATGCCACCTCTTAACTCTGTGATTTTAGGCAAGTCTCCTAATTTCTTTTTTTTTTTTTCTCTGCATTTTTATTTATTTATTTATTTATTTTTAATTTTTACTTTACAATTCTGTATTGGTTTTGGCATAGATTGACATGAATCCTAATTTCTGAAAAATCTTACCACCTAAGTTGTTGAGATGATTACTTGACTCCATCTAAAGTCCTGAGCTCTCGTGTTGACTCAGAGAAGGTTACTTGGTTTTTGTTTTTCCTCCCTATTCCTTCACTGTTGAGGGATGGGATGCTCAGATTCCCTGCTGATTGGAGGATGGCCTTAGATGGGAGAGATATGCTTTTAGGCCTCCATGCCTTCTTTCATGCTGGTCTTCCTGCCTGGAATGACTCTTCTCCTTCTTGAGAGGGATTCTTTAAGAGCCAGTTGTGATGGGATTCTGTTTATTTGGTGCTGTTTCCCCAACTAGACAGCAAACCACTGAAGGTGTGAGCAACATCTCATTCACCACTGTTTCCTCTTCCAGTCCTGTGGCCATTGCTGAGTTTTCCAAATTTGCTGGCATATTGAGAGCAGCACTTTAAGAGTTCTCTGTACTCCGTACTGTACCAGTTAGATTCTGCTGCATAACAAATCACCCCCATACTCTAAATGACTTAAACAATAAGCATCTCTTATTGCTCTCAAGTCTGGAGAGAGAGCAGGACAGTTCTTCTGGTCTCATGCATCCTCAGAGTCAGTTGTCATTTGCTGCATCAGCTCTGCTTTCTGGGCTGGGCCCTCTCACAGGTTTGGGAGTTGGCTGGCTGCAGGCAGGTCTAGGAGAGCCCCATCTGGGCTCTCCTTACCGGCACTTCTCCTGCAGCAGGCTAGCCTAGGTTCATTCACATGGCTACACTGGAGCTCCAGGAGAGGGAATGGAACTGAAGACGATTTCTTTAGATCTAGGCTCAGAATTGGGGCACTGTCACATCGACTGTATTCTGTGATGACATCACAAGGTCCAGCTCAAAATCAGTAGGGAAGGGTACTCCCAGAGAGTATCGATCAGAAATGTGAAAAATCAGAGATACAATGCACAATAAATATTTATTAATAAACGGATATGCACCTCCTTATGGGGACCATTCTAAGCCTTTTCCATTGCTATAGGTGAATGTTTGTGTCCCCCGTAAAATTTACATGGTAAAGCTAAAACTCACAATGTGATGATGGTGTTTGGGGGTGGGGCCTTTGGGAGGTGCTTAGGTCATGGGGATGGAGCCCTTTTGAATGGGATTAGTACTCTTATAAAAGGCTTCCCTGGTGGTTCAGATGGTAATGAATCTACCTGCAATGCAGGAGACCTAGGTTCAAACCCTGGGTAGGGAAGGTTCCCTGAAGAAGGGAATGGCTACCCACTCCAGTATTCTTGCCTGGAGAATTCCATGGACCGAGGAGCCTGGCGGGCTGCAGTCCACAGGGTTGCAAAGAATCAGACATGAGTAAAACTTTCAGTTTTCTAAAGAGACCCAAGAAAGCTCCCCTGCACCTTCTGCCATGTGAGGTTATGGCAGAAAGATGGCCATTGATGAAGCAGGAGACCAGTCCCTGCCAGACACTGACTCTGCCGGTACCTCGAGCTAACAGCCTCCAGAATTGTGAGATTTAATTTTCTGTTTATATGCCGCCTAGTCTATGGTATTTTATCTTAGCACCCCAAATGGATTAACACATCCATATTAACACATCTGATCCTGACAACAACACCCTGAAGTAGTTACTAACTTTTATCCCCTTTAGAGATGAAGAACAGAAACATAGAGGTTGTGTAAGTGGCCCAGTATCACACAGCCAGGAGGAGCTAGAACCTGGATTTGAACATGGACAGTCATTTGGCTGCAGAGACCATGTAAGTGGCCAGAAAGGTAGTCTTGTCGCCTCTCTCTCCCCATGATCCTGGGAAGACCTTAATATTGTTCACAACCCCTTCTGTTAGCCTGGAATAGCTGTTGACAAGATGGTTGTTGATGGCTCTGGTGCCTTTTAATCTGAGGGTGTGGGACTTTGAGATATGGCACTCACGGTTCATCTAAATACAAACTGCTTCAAAAGCTGTCCCAAATTTTACTGCCTGGCAGCAGAGCCAGCTTGCCCAGAGATAGACTCCGAAGTTTTATTAACTGTCACTATGGCAATTTCAAAGACATTGGTTATGCCGAGAGATTTCCTGACACTTCTTATTCGTAATGGCACTGGCAGGTCCCAGGCAGGCTGATCTATGGCTTTTAATCAACTAATGGATGGGGTCTCCAGGTACAGATTCCCAGCGTTCAGTCTTGTTAGAGCAGAAAGAATTCTGCGACCACAAAGCCGTCCCAGCTCCCAACCCATAACCAGAGTCCTTTTGGGCAGATGGCGGTAACATGGCCCTCTTCAGCTTGATGAAAAGCAGCAGTGTCACCTGAAACCCTGGAAGCATGGCCTCAGATGCCTGTTGCATGCCACGCCCCACACCCTGTCCCTCCTCCTGTACCTCCTGCTTGGCCGAGTGGACCGAGAGAACCAGTGGCTCAAGTGTTCACCCCCAGAGGCAGTCAGAACGTGACAGTTACAGTGAAGGCTTTGGCAACAGAAAGCAATGATGTGAGGTTCCTACTATGTCCATTAGTGGCTATGTGACCTTGGGCAGCTTGCTTGACCTTGCCAAGCTTCAGCTTTTTCCTCTGTAAAATGTGACTAAAAGTGCTGTAAAGATTGAAAGGGGTGATATATTTAACTTTGCAAAGGTTGGGTGTAAGAACTTGATAATCTTTCTCTGCTGCCGTCTTCATTTTCTTCTACCTCCTCACTAAGACGGAGGCTGTCTGCTCCTCCCAGGCTGGAGGAGAAGGGAAGTAATAGGTACTGGGTCCCTGCTGTGTGCCAGGCACTATTTCATGCAGGCTCTGTTATTTCACTGTCACAATTCCCTGTGGGATAAAGGGATTTTATTGTGATTTGACAGGTAAAGAGAATGGGATCAGAGAAATTAACTGACTTTTGTCAGGTCATCGAGCAAGCAGGAGCAGAGCCTGCTCTGAAGCCCAGTTCATGCTGAGACCAAGGTCCACACCCTTTGGGCAGTTGGCAGTAGGACTCAGCCCAGATCAGCAACCTCACTGATACTTGTTTAATGAGACGGGGCAGAATCTGGTGGGATGGTCCTCCTCCTGAAAGTCTCCAAAGGTAGAAACTCAGCATGGTCAGGCTGATGGAAACCACCAAGGACCCAAGAGTGTCCTAGCTTGAAGGGGGCTGTACTTGCTCACATGGTCAAGGGACTTGTTCCAGAGACACGCAGCCAGTTGGGGGCAGGGCCAGGACTTAAACCCAGATGTCTCAGGGACTTTTGTGGCCAGAAGGGCCCATTAGGGTGAGGGCGAGCTGACAGACAGCTCACTCCATCTGGACACACCCTCCCCAGCTCCTCTCACCACCGACTTATCAGCTGCCTTGCACGAATGAGGCCACAGAGCAGGGAACCGTCCTGTGTCAGGAGCCCTGGGATGAGGCCCTTCTTTTTGTTCCTCTGCCGCCTTCTTCATGCCCATTCTGTGCCAGGTCCTGGATAGGTGCTGGCAGCTTGGTGGATGCCTTGAAGTGCTAAGTGCACTGAGGATGCGGTCAGTCTCTGCTCTCTCATCCTGTCCTGCAGAACTTTTCAGTGTTCTGCCCCAAATGATAAGAAAAATCCAGTAGGAATAAAAAAAGCTGATGTATGTATGTGGGGAGCAGCGCTATGCCAGGTACCTCAGATTCATCTCATTGGTTCTCCTCATAACCCTGTGATAACAGTGCTATTACCCACTTTTTACAGATGGGGAAACTGAGGCCCAGAGACAGTAAGTGATTTGCCCAAGCTCCCATGCCAGACTGTGAGGAGTTAGATTTGGTTATAGAGAATCTGAAGCCAGAACCTCACATTGCTGCACTGAATCCTGTTGTAAATGTTTTCATCCATGTATTGATTTATTTAACAAATGTTAACTGAGTGCCAGGTAATATGACAGACACTAGAGATTCAGCAGTGAATAAAATGGACAAAAATCCCTACTCCCATGGACCTGGCAATCTGGAGGGATAGACTATAAACAAAATTTAAAACTAAGATACATAAGATGTTAGAGAAAAATGCAAAAAGGGAGCTAGGGACTGCTAGAGTGCAATGTTTAGAAGGCTGATCAGAGGTGGCCCGCATGATGAGGTGATTTTGAGCAGAGCCTTGAAGCAGGTGAAGAAGTGCCCATATACCTGTCTAGGGAAAGAATATTCCAAGCAGGGGGAACAGCAGGTGCAGCCTCCACGAGGCAGGTTGGGGCAGAGAGGCCAGTTATCATGTTCTAGGTTATTAGGCATTAGTTAAACCACAGGATAATGCCTGCTCTTTTTTCAGAGGGAAACCCAGGCTTGCAGGCTGATATTCATGGCCCTTGGTGGTCCAGCCTGTGTGATGCAGTGTTGAAGGGACGAACCTGACCCATCAGAGCACCCCCTGCAACCTGGCTGGGTGAGCATAGTGCGCCTACCCTCCAGGCACACAGCAGCCCCTGACTGTCATCTCTTCCAAGATTAAAGCTGCACTGGTCGGGGGAAGGGCAGAAAAAGGAATTAGCATAGTGAACCTGCAGCAGGATTCTAGGAGAGCCAATCTGAGGGATCGATGGGAAAGGGGACCCAGCAACATCTGGCTTCTCTTGAGTTTTTATGGAAGATGAGCTGGCCCCCTCTACCCTGCCAGAGCTCTGCTGCTGTGTCTGGAAAGTGATAGTTTCTCCCCCAGACCCTCAACAGGTTTCCAAGTCAACTGTTTTCTGGTACAAACTCACCAACCCTGTTCTTTCCTTGGCAAGAAAATGAGGAGAGAGAAAGAGCTTTGGACTGGGGAGAGAAGGCCTGGGTTCTAGGCTCAGCTCTTCACCTCGCAGCTTTGTGACCTCAGGCAAGTGACCTAACCTCTCTAGTTGTTTCTTCATTGGGCAGTGACGAAGTCCACTGTCCCTCCATGGTCATTGTGAGGTTATACTGGCATGCTGAAGGGGGAAAATAGTTTGAAAACTCCATGGGCTCCCTCAGAGGGGCCACAGCATTGCTTCTGTTGCTCACTTGGCATCTCCTTTGCCATCTTACTTTAGGGCTATGCAAGGCACTCAGAGAGGGTCCTAGTGTGGGCAAGGTACTAAACAATTTGTTTAAACTCTTGCCCCCTGTCCTGGGTTGAGTAATATCCCTGAAAATTCATGTCTACCTGGAACTTCAGAAAGTGAAGGTGTTAGTTGCTCAGTCATGTCTGACTTTTTGACCCCATGGACCCCCTGCCAGGCTCTTCTGTCCATGGAATTCTCCAGGCAAGAATACTGGAGTGGGTTGCCATTCCCTGGGGATCCTAGGGATCCAGGGGATCTTCCTGATCCAGGGATCATACCCAAGTTTCCTGCATTGCAGGCAGATTCTTTACCATCTGAGCCACCAGGGAGCCTCAGAATGTGACCTTATTTGGAAACAGGGTCATTACAGATGTTATGAGTTAAGATGAGGCCATACTGGACTAGGATGGACTTCTAATCTGATCTGACTGGTGTCCTGATAAGAAGAATAGGCACACAGAGGACAGACACAGATGGGAGAAGGCCACGTGAAGGCAGAGGCAAAGATGGGAAGGATGCAGTTCTCAGCAGAGGAATGAGTGCCAGGGCTGCCGGGAGCCCCCAGAAGCTGGGAGAGGCCTGGGCAGATTATCCTTCCCGGTCTCAGAAAGGAGCCAACCCTGTTGACACCTTGACCTTAGACTTCTGGCCTCCAGACCAGGAGAAAAAAAGAGATTTCTGTTATTTAAGCCTCCCAGTTGGCGGCAATTTGTGAGGACAGTCCTGGGAAACAGATAGGCCATCTCTCCTTGGTTTTCAGATCCTTGATTCTACGGCTTCTGAATAATCAACTTCCTACTTGGGCCTTCTCTGGCAGATCTGCACAGAAAAAGAAAGACGTTTTGTGGGTGGGGAAGTGAGGGAGGAAAAGGGCATGGATTAACCTAGAGTAAGAAACCCAAACATCAGAGGTTCACAGCAAAGCTTCCAGAGAAAGAAAATAAACCAGGCCTGGAGCAGGGAACCTAGAGTGTGGCGCTCCAGGCATAATCAAGTGTTCCCCCTGGCAATATTCCAAAGTCAGCTAGACTTAAAATGTGCTAATGAATAAATAAGGAGAGCCAACCCGAGCCAAGGTTTCTCTGGAGAGTTCCATTGATTTTGCATCGCGGGTGGGGATAGAGAAGAGGGTGTCCTGGGAGAAGACTGTGGGGAAAAAACTCTGAGTCCGTCCTGGTTGATTGTTTCTCTTTGGGGCTCCTGGGAATTTCCTGAGATTGAAATCAGCCTCAGTTTAGAAATCCCTTTAGTAGAGGACAGAGCAGGGCTTAAAAGCCCTGGGGATCTTTTTTGCACTGACTTTTTATTTGCAGAAAATTTATTATTAAAAAATGTCTTATTTTTATTGCTACCTTTAAAAAGAGGTGAGATTTTAATATTGGTCTAATATTCAATGAATAATAATATCTTGAGTGCCTCTTTCAGCCCTCCTGTGATCTCTCTTGTGTTTGGAACAGTTTTTTGTTTTTGTTTTGTTTTGTTTTTCTTGAGAGTTGAGAAATCCTCTAAGCAAATGTTTGGGGAAAAGCCAAAGCTTTCCTGGGAATCAATGGGTAGAACTTGAAAGTCAGTCAACAAGTAGATTTGTGGACCCTTCTGAGGGCCTGACACTCTGCTGGAACATCATGGCAAGATCAAATGATGAGAATGGTGATAATGATGGTGATGAGGTTGATGATGATACTGATGATGGTGGTGTGGGTGACGGGCATGATAATGATGGTGGTGATAACAGTGATGGGGCCAATGGTGATTGGGGTGACGGGGATGGTGATGATTGTGGTGTTAGTGATGCTCAAGATCACGGTCATGATGATAATGGTGATCATCACCTCTAATGACTGGCCATGTCCTGGCCACCTGCTAAGCACTTTTCACACACGAGCTCATTTCATCATTACAAGGTGCCCTGGTTATCTGGGGAGGAGAACCCCAGGTAGAGGGAACCACAGATGCTGAGATCCAGGGGTCTGGGTGGTCTTATTTATTTGAGAAACAGCGTGTCTAGGGCAGTGATTCTCAACTCAAGTCCTTTTTACCTGCTCAAGGGGTGTTTGACAATGTCTGGAAACATTTTTCGATGACACAACTTGTGGGCCAGGTATTGGCGATACTTCTGGTGTCTAGAAGCCAAGGATGCTATTAAAACTTCCTACAGTGCACAGGCCAGCCCCATACTGCTCCATCAAGCCATGACCCACTGTAGCTGCCCCTCTTGGTGCACCCTGAGAGGACTCAGGAGGGATGTTTATGTCTTTCGTGCTCTTGTATGAAACAAATCTTCTCTCCACTTCAGCCTCTCGGGGCTGTTCATCATTCATTCATTCATTTCATAATCATTTATTGAAACTCTATTACGTGTCCCCAGTATTTGCTAGAGATGGAGGACACTGAGCTGAACAAAGCAAATCAGTGTGGGGAAGATAGACAAGTAAACAACTGTAATAAGCTGAACCATATTTATAATTTTAGCTTCTGCCTTTAGCATCCTCTGGGCAGATGCTGCTTACTTTGAGGAAAAGCCTTGATGAGAGGCTTGTGATAGAAGTTGGAGCTTGAGGCCCAGGGGATGGGGTGGGAGAGAATTAGGAGGGCCTACCCACTCCAGTATTCTTGCCTGGAGAATCCCAGGGATGGGAGAGCCTGGTGGGCTACCGTCTATGGGGTCGCACAAAGTCAGACACGACTGAAGCGACTTAGCAGCAGCAGCAGCAGCAAAGAAAAAGCTGGTCGGTTTCCTCTCTAATTGGAAACAGGAGTTGGACCTGCTCCTGAGGGTGCAACAAAGGCAAGAAGAGAACAGAGTAAAGGAGGAGGGGAGGGGAGGGGAAGGCAAGGACCAGTGAGTGAGGAGGCTTGAGACATGGGGAGCTGGGGATGGGGTGGAGGGCCAGGAAAATTTGGGGGCATTTAAGAAGAGGACCCCACATTTGGTTGGGTTGTGAATGACCCCTTTTCTCCAACAGTTCAGTTCAGTTGCTCAGTCGTGTCTGACTTTTTGTGACCCCATAGACTGTAGCACACCAGGCTTCCCTGGCCATCACCAACTCCCAGAGCTTACTCAAACTCACGTCCATTGAGTTAGTGATGCCATCCAACCATCTTATCCTCTGTCGTCCCCTTCTCTTCCCACCTTCAATCTTCCCCAGCATTAGGGTCTTTTCAAATGAGTCTGTTCTTTGCATCAGATGGCCAAAGTATTGGAGTTTCAGCTTTAGCATCAGTCCTTCCAGTGAATATTCAGGACTGCTTTCCTTTAGGATGGACTGGTTGGATCTCCTTGCAGTCTCAAGAGTCTTCTCCAACACCACAGTTCAGAAGCATCAATTCTTCAGTGCTCAGTTTTCTTTATAGTCCAACTCTCACATCCATACATGACTACACCCCAACACAAATGTCCAGCAAAGACTTCTCACACAAGCTTTGTGGAGTGGATTCAGGTGGGCATCACAGAAGTGTCTGGTTATCCTGTGAATGAAACTCAGTGGGAGAGCAGCTGGGGACTGCAGTGACCACACATAAGACCCACCCCTAGGAATCTTTGGACTACTTGAGGAAGTGTCTTTTGACTTCCGAGGGGTGTGGAATTGGGCCTTGGTTCCTGGCTTGTCCAGATTCCAAAGAGCAGATGGGGTCCCCTGGGATCTGATTAATGCTCAGCAGAAAGTGCTCCTGGTGAGTTAACAGGGAATCATGAAGCCTCTGGGCAGGGCCAGGAAGTACACAGCAGTTCATTCTGGGCCAAGTGGGATCTGCATATGTCTCACTGAGGAAGGGACATTTGAGTGGGTTTTGAAGGATGAATAGGAGTTGGCCAAACAGTGAGAACTCTTGATGAAAGTGAAAAAAGAATGAAAAACCTGGCTTAAAACTCAACATTCAGAAAACTAAGATCATGGCACCTGATCCCATAATTTCATGGCAAATAGATGGGGAAACAATGGAAACAGTGAGAGACTTTATTTGAGGGGGCTCCAAATCACTGCAGAAGGTAACTGCAGCCATGAGATTAAAAGACGCTTGCTCCTTGGAAGGAAAGCTATGACCAACCTACACAGCATATTAAAAAACAGAGACATTACTTTGCCAACAAAGGTCTGTCTAGTCAAAGCTATGGTTTTTCCAGTAGTCATGTATGGATGTGAGAGTTGGACTATAAAGAAAGATGAGGACCAAAGAATTGATGCTTTTGAACTGTGGTGTTGGAGAAGACTCTTGAGAATCCCTTGGACTGCAAGGAGATCCAACCAGTCCAACCTAAAGAAAATCAGTCCTGAATATTCATTGAACGGACTGATGCTGAAGTTGAAACTCCAAAATTTTGGCCACCTGATGTGAAGAACTGACTCCTTGGAAAAGACCTTGATGCTGGGAAAGATTGAAGGCGGGAGGAGAAGGGGATGACAGAGGATGAAATGGTTGGATGGCATCACTGACTCGATGGACATGAGTTTGAGCAAGCTCCGGGAGTTGGTGATGGACAGGGAAGCCTGGCATGCTGCAGTTCATGGCGTCTCAAAGAGTTGGACAAGACTGAGTGACTGAACTGAGCTGAATTGAAACAGTGAGAGAAGCTTGGGCATTCAAGGCAGTAGGAAGAATCTGTGGAAGCCAAAAGGAGTGAAAGAGACTGGTGTGTTCCGAATCCTGTGTGACGTGCTCCTCAGTGGGAATGGAAGTGTATGAAGAGCTGTTGGTCTGGGGAGGCATTATGGGTACAGGACCTGCAGGCCTTTGCATCTGTGAAGATGACTCTTTTGCAGTGCTCACATATATGTATGGGAGGCTGTGCAGTGTGCAGGGCTGAGAGCCCAGTTCTGGAGTCGGTTTTCCTGGGTGTGAAGCTTGCCTCTGCACTCATCAGCTTCACTCCTCACGTTTCACCCTGCTCTGCAAACAGGGCTTCATACTCCATTATCTGTAATTGCAAAAGCCCCAGAGCTCTGGAAACCAGAGGATTTTTTTTTTTTTTTTCATGAACTTGGCACAAATTCATCTGGCAGCTGAGCCTAGCCCAGCGGGTGGGAAGCCGTCTACAGTCTTCTTTTTCCAAGTGGGGACAGTCCTAGGAGTGTCTGCAGGAGCGTTAAGGTGATGGATCCTTTGAGTGTTAGTAATCTACCTGCAATATCATCTTTCTAAAATTTAAAAAATTCATAATTCTCAAACACATCTGGGCCCCAGGACTGTAGAAAACGGATTGTGTATCTGTAGCGTCTATCTCATGGGATTGCCAAGGGGGATAAAAATCAGTTTATTCAAGTGGAGCTCTGAGAACAGTGCCAGACAGCACATGGGTGACAATAGACGGTAGCTCCCTGTGTCATTAGTTGGATGAACTATCAAACTCTAACATCCCTTGTCTGCAGAGTTGGGGTGCAGTGAGCAACCCGGTAGGGAAGAGAGCCAACTGCGCAGACGTTTGGCCTGAGCTTCTCGGGGGCCACATGAAAGCAGGCCTTTTGTGTGGTGCTGTTTCGGAGACCAGCAGGCATGCCCACTCTGGCCAGTGCTCCCAGTGGGCATCCTGTGGCCACAGCAAGCTCGGCCTGGCCTGGCATGTGGCAGACAGCCTGCAAGCTCCTGGCAGCCCCAGGCTGTCTTGTCATTCTCTTGTCCTCAGCACCAGCTGGGACATTCGATAATTGTTCACTGAATTGAATCCATCTATTGACTCTAGAAGCAGATAAGTCAAGTCTTGCTTGGGAAGCTACGTTATTCTCCAGCCTGAGAGACACGCACACAGGCATACACACACGCACACACACACCCCCACACACACATCAAGACCCAACCTATATTTTGACCCACTCAGGGCTCCAGAGAAACCAGTTTCTTGAAGCAACGCTGTTTTTCCTCCTGCTTTTCCTTATCGGAGACTTTGGAGAAAGAACCAGGAGAACACGCTTTGTTTTACATCAAAGGTCATTCCCTGCTTTGGTTTATGATTTCTGGAGCTGTCTTGCTGCCTGTTGCCTACCAGGACAAAGAGCAGAGGCATGGCTAGCTGCAGCGGCTCCAGGTGTGGTCACCAACCTACCCTCTAGATGGGATCTGCCCGACCAGGCTGAAAGTGCCCACCTTCACCACTTGCCAAATACAAAGGAGGCGCCTGCAGAGACCCTTAACCCCCTTGTCTTTGCCTTGACTTGAGAGATTCTTGGGCTCTGCTAAAACCTGTCCAGGCTTTTTACAACCAGGACATGCCAAATCTCTCCTCTGCCCCTGCATTTTTACATAGGATCCCTTCCGGCAGGAGCTAAGGTCAGCTGAATTAAAAATAAAACTGTGCCCCTCAGAAAGGCTGAGCATCGGGGAATTAACCTTGTATTAATCAAGCAAAAAAGGGGAAAATCTGAAGAGCAAGTCCTCCCTAGCTGCAGTGAAGGTGGAGCTGGAGCCAGCCAGCGTGGGCTGTTTATTTTTCACTTCTGTGGGCCTGGCAGGGGAAAAGCACTCCCAACCTGATTCACTGGGAGAGAGGGAAGCTGGCCAGACAATGACCTCGTGAGTGGGTCAAGTTTAAGGGGCCTCTGGCTTCTGGCAGGCCCCCACCCAGGGCCATAGGAATTACAGATGGCAAGGAAAACTCATGTGAGCAACATACTGTGAGGGCCTGCAGGGATGGGCAGGGGTCCTTGAAGGGTGACCTTAAAAATAAACAGCACCTCTTCAAAGACACACTGTGGATGGGGCCAGGTGGGAAGGGATGATGTATAAAGATGAGCTGCTCTGGGTGGTTTGTGAGCTGAGTGATGCTTCATACCCGATGAAGGGAATGACTTGGTTGTTTCCTAATATACGATGAGTATTTGTTGAGTACCTACTATGTACTAGGGATTCTTTTAGGTGGGTAGAGAGATGAACAAAGGGCCCTGCTTTGTGGGGCTTATATTTTGGTGGGAGGAAGATAAGTAACTAAGTAAATCCATAAACACTATGTGTGCTGTGGAAAAAAAGGTAGAACAGGATGAGGGGGTCGGAGGAGGGGTGGGTGTTCTTCCTGTTTCCGTCCTCTCTGACATTTAGCATTAACTATTGCATCAAACGGGGCTTCCCCAGTGGTTCAGTGGTAAAGAATCCACCTGCAATGCAGAAGCTGCAAGTTCAATCTCTGGGAGAAGATCCCCTAGAGGAGGGCATGGCAACCCACTCCAGCATTCTGGCCCGGAGAATCTCATGGACAGAGGAGCCTGGCAGGCTACCGTATGTTGGATCTCAAAGAGTCGGATACAAATGAAGGGACTTAGCCCGCACGTACACATTGCATCAGAGTTTTCAAGGAGTCTTGAAATTATGATATATAACATCTAACTCTCGCAGTCACTGTGTGATCTGAGTGTTGTTGTTCTGTGTCACCTTCAGGGCCTTGGCCCCGAGGACGGCCCCACCATCCCCCACCCTCACCCACTGAACAGCAGGTGTGAGAAGCGCAGTCACAGGAGCCAGTGTGGACACGGGCCTTTGCAGACCTGGATGCTTCCAACTTATCACTCAAAGCTGAGCGGGCAGCCATCTGTGGGGGTCACCCCTGGGCCTCATCACTCAGCGTTTCTGCTAATTAAAGGCAAGATTAACCAATCCTGGTCTTGTGGCACCTCTCCCAGTGCCTGGTTCTGACTGGCTGGGCCCCAGCTGGGAGGGGCTGCTTGTGCTACTTGGAATGGTGGCCAGAGAGAAGGAAACCCACCCAGAATGGAGACTCGGGGGAGGAAGCACCAAGCCATCTGGAAAGCTGTGGCTAGCCTGATGCCTCACTGGCCACCTGGGTGAAATGAGATCTTGGTCTAAACCGGGAGTGACAGGGGTGAGAGGCTGGCATGTGGGCATCTTATTCCCACTCGGATCTCCAGCACCTTAGAACAGTTGTTGGGAATTGTTGCTGTCAGAGAGAACAGATGTGAAGTACTAAATGTGCCAGCCATCAAGGAGGCATTTAATAAATAATAAGTCGTTGAATGGCTTGATGTGTGGATGGAGGGGCTGTAAGTACACAGCCGTTCTCTGTAAGTGTTTTCAGCATAAATTATAACAGCAAACTATTATCTGGTACTTTCAATCAAGTGTTAATCTAAACATTTATTTATTTGTTTACTTACCTACATACTTATTTACCCACTCTGTATTCTCACAAGAACTCTGTGGAAGATATTATTACCCCATTTTATAGATGAGGAAACTAAAGCACAGAGAGAAGTTCAGTAACCATTGTAATATACAACTAAGAAGTACTAAGGATAAGAGACGGATCACAAGATTTGGAGATCTATAGGGATTCCCTGAGTGAACTTAATCTTCTTCCAGAATCTGTTCTTCATTTACCTGGAATCTTAGGGTTGGTAACAGAAATAGAGGCTCCCAGTGCAATTTAAAGGGAGAAGGAAAAAAAAAAAAGAATAGAAGAGAGGAAGTAGTTGTGTTTTTATTTTCAAAAGTGCTTGGGAGATACTGAGCCCTTTCTGTGTGCTGAGGTCTATACCAAGCCCTTGAGCTGGTTCATCTTATTTAATCCTTAGAGCAGCAATACTTTGAGTTGGTGTGAGTTTTGCCCCCAGTGTGTGGTGTAGCTTTTACAAATAGGATGCATGGCAGATGGCCCTGGAGACCCTGGAAAGGAGCAGCAGCTCCTTCTTCTTCAGTCAGGCAGGTCAGCTATAAGACAGACCACCGGGGCTCCCTGGGCTCATCCATCCTGACACCACAGTGGGTGAGTTCTCTGTGCCTCAGTATCTTCATCTCTGAAATGGACCCAAGAATGCCTCTCTCTCAAAGACATGAGGTTCAATGACACAGTGGCACTAATTCCTCCGAGTCCCTTGAGTTGTTAAGAGTTGGTTCCCTTGCCGTAGAGCTTTCTGTCCAACTGCAACATTGACCCCAGCCATTGAGCTCCTGGACTTTTCCTCTTGGACCTGATAATCACCCTGTCCCCCTGCAAAAGACATAGCAGACATAATCTCCCCACTTTTCAGAGGCAGAAACTGAGACTCAGGGGGTGACTGGAACCCAAGGCTCCTCAATATCTCTTCAAGCAGAACTTCCCTAGTGGTCCTGCTCCCAATGCAGGGGACCTGGGTTTGATCACTGGTCAGGGAACTAGATCCCACACGCCACAACTAAGAGTCCGAATGCCGCTACTAAAGATCTCACATGCAGCAACTAAGAACCAGTGCAGCTGAGTAAATAAATAAATATTAAAGAAATACATCTCTTGAACCTAAAGACAGAATAGCTGGCCATTACCAGGTGGCACTAGTGGTAAAGAACCTGCCTGCCAGTGCAGGAGACTAAGCTGCAGGTTCGATCCCTGGGCCTGGAAGATCCCCTGGAGAAGGGCATGACAACCCACTCCAGTGTTCTTGCCTAGAGAGTCCCATGGAATAGAAGAGCCTGGCGGGCTACAGTCCTTGTGGTCACAAAAGAGTCAGATACAACTGAGCATGCATGCACGAGGAGGGATATTGGCACCAAAGAGAAAACACCAAGGGGCCTTTGAACATATCTCATGTGACGAAGCCCAGAACACAGCCAGCTTCTCCATCCATCTCTATTATTTCAGGGACACATCAAGGCAGTTACAATGATGAAAGGCTCTGAGTGGCTATGGACAGGTAAACTGTGGATATGGACAGGTGAACCTTAAAGGCCTCTTCAGTCTAGAAGGATAAAGGCCAAAAGGGGCAATGATGGAAGCCTATTCAAGGTGGAAGGAAAAGCATGGATGGAGGATATAGGATAGAAGTAAATCAATGGCCAGCCAGCTTTAGAGATTGTAAAACACACAGACTCTGGAGCCAGACTCCTTCAGCTTGAAACCCCACCCTGCCATTTCCTAGCTGTGTGACCTTAGGCAGTATGGTCAGCCCTTCTGTTTTTCAGTTTATGAGTATAAAATGGGCTGGTAGATAAAACCTGCCTGGAAAGGGCTTAGAACAGTGCCTGGCACAAGCACAGTAAGGACTGTATGTACATGAGCTGTTACTGTTACCACTACTGCACCTAGTGGAAACATCAGCAGTTCGACACAAGTATATCTGATCCTGTGCTTAGAATACTGGTCCGTTATGGTGCAAAGATGAATGAACTTTGGAGGAACTCATAGGCTGGTGGGACAAGACATAATGACAAAATCGAGCATCAAGAATCCCTTAAGGATTAGCAGACTTCAAAGATGGTCTCTGGGAGTGTTAGAGGAAGTCAGATGTCTCTGTGGTGTGACCTTAGCCTTTTGACCTCTCTTAGCACCATCAGCAGAGACAGTCCCCTCCAGACCACAGAGGCCTCCCATCCCAGTGCCTCTGTTCTATAGATGAAGGATGACACTCAGGAAATGGGAGGCCCAGGAACCAAGATGAGGCCCCAGCAAACCACTAACCAAAGAGGGACAGAGAAATGTCACATGGAACTTTTTGGACACTTTGTACCTTTTTTTTTCATTCATGAATATCTCCAGGGTAAGATTTTTTTCACTTGAAGTGTAATAGACATTCAGAAAATGCACACATCAAAGGTGTACAGCTCAGTGAATTTTCTCCACCTGAGCAGACCTGTGTGCTGACTCCTACAGCATAGATTAGTCTCACCACTCTGTGAACATCCCATAAATGGAATCACACAGTATGTACTCTTTTGTGTCTAGCTTCTTTTGTTCAATCTTATGTTTGTTTGATTCACCCATGTTGTTAGGTGTAGCTGTATTTGATTGCATGGGATGAAGAAACCACACTCTGATTTATCCATTCTACTGTTGTGGACATAAGGTGGTTTCAGATTGGGGCTCCCATGGACAGTGCTTCTGTGAACATTCTAAAATGTGTTTCTAGAGGCGGTTTGCCTGTGTCCTGCTGGGTCTGTTTCTGGGAGTTGGATGGCTGATTCCTCTGTACTTGACCTCCAGCATAGGGCTCGAAAGGAGCCCTTCAGCCTACATTTATTGGACACAGATTCTAAGCTAAACCCTGTGCAGGCTCCCAGCCATCCATCCACAACAGCTGAAAGTTACCTTCTCTAATGAGGGTGTGACCTTGAGTCAAACCCCTGGAATGGAGCAGCATAAAAGATTTATAACGAGATATCGACACATTTAAGGGAGCATTGCTCCAAACAGCAGACACTTTACAAATGATTAAAAGCCATGGGAAACAGGGATGGTTGAGCAAAGGCATCAGAGCCTCTTTTCTGAATGGGCTTAGCCCTGGGGCAAACAGGCTGGAACCTCAGACCAGTAGCTGGGCCAGTGAGGCTGAGAAGGGTAGTGGTCAGTCACATGGGTGGGGCATTCGAGAGAAATTCAGAAAGATTAAAGGTTAGGATGCCCTTGGCCCTGGAGGGACAGGTAAGGAGGACATGGCCAAACATATAATGAATTAGAGACTAATACTATGAACCTCTACTTTTTACCACAATTTTACCAACCTTTCACTCAGTGCATGGTTCCCAGTCTCCCAGAGCAGCAGAAGTCTGTCCCCCCTCCCCAAAATTGAGGTTAAAAGAGACATCTGGTCCACCAACTCCACTGAATCATATTCTCCCAGGCTGGGGCCAGAGGTGCAATATTTTTGTACAAGTCCCAATAGTGATTCCGATAATAGATCTGAAAGCTATTGTTTTAAGGGATCAGTCTCTTTAGCCCACACTGGGCCCCATCGCAAAGGGACTCAGCTTTCCTGACTCACCATTCACAGCCTCAGCTCTCTTCCTGACTTGCTCAGCTCCCCACGACTCCAAGTTTACTCTTTGCTCTCAGGATGACTTTTTACCATGCACCCTATCTGACTGTAGCTTTCGCTCAACTTTGCAGTGTAAGTCCATCCCAGGTTAGCTTCTTGAGGCTGCTTTTCTCCCCTACACTTGTAACAAAAGTTTATTTTTGTTTTATTGTTGAGTAGTATCTCATAGTCTGTTATACCACAATTTTTTATTGAGGTATAGTTGATGTAGGTATACAACACAGTGAGTCACAATTTTTAAAGGTTATATTCCATTTATAAATATAGTTATAAAATATTGGCTATAGTCCCTGTGCTGTGCAATATATCTTTGCAACTTATTTATTTTGTACATAGTAGTTTGTGCCTCTTGATCTCCTACTCCTACTTGCCCCTTCCCCTTCCCACTCCCCACTAGTAAGCACTAGTTTGTTCTCTATATCTATGAGTCTGTTTCTTTTTTGTTATATTCACTGGTTTGTTGTATCTTTTAGATTCTACATATAAGTGATGTCAAATGGTATTTGTCCTTCTCTATATGACTTATTTCACTTAGCATAAAGTAAAACAAGTCCATCCATCTTGTTGCAAACAGCAAAAGTTCATTCTTTTTATGACTGAATAGTATTCCACATTTTATCTTTTCGTTTGTTGATGGACACTTAGTTTCCTTCCATATCTCGACAATTGTAAACAACCCTACTATGAAGAGTGGGATGCAGGTATGTTTTCAAATTAGTGTTTTCAGGGGTTTTTTGGATGAATACTCAGGGGTGGAATTTCTAGCTCCTATGCTAGTTCTATTTTTAGTTTTTTGAGAAACCTAGTACTGTTTTATGTAGTGGCTGCACTTTTAAGTAACAACACCCCTTCGTGTTGACCTCTCTCTGGTGCCTTTTAAAGGGCAGTATCTTCCTGGGTGCAAGATCAGCAGTAATTCTCCACATATGGTGGGGTTCTGAATGGACGTCTGACTTGATCTTGATCTTCTTCAGCCTCAGGTTCATCATCGGTAGAGAAATAAGTCCTAGATCAGCAAGTTGTCGTGATTTCCAATAGATATAGTTGCTGAGCATGGTCTATATAACCAGTTAGGTCCTCAGAGCAGCCAGGAGAAGATAGAACCCAAGAGTGATTTCCTGTCTCACCAGCCTCCTGCCTGGTAGCCCTGCGTTCAGTCTCATCCCTTCTCGTCCTTCTCCACACAGCTCCAGGTGGGATCCTAGTAGAACCCAGGTCTGACCTGGACTCTTCCTGCAAGGCAGCCCCTCAGGAGCAAAGGAACTAAGGTGAATCCTACAGTGTCTCCGTGCCAGACCCTGTGGTGTAAAGACTTTAACGTGGATTATTGCATTTCCTCTTCACAGCAAACCTCTCCAGACTATATAATTGTTCTCTCCATTGTTAAAAACAAGGAAGCAGAGGTACAAAGAGGTCAGCAATAAACAGGTCTTGCACCCGAGGCCCCTGACACTGAAGCCCACGTTCTCTCCCGTGTGCCAGTTGGCTCTCCGGCCTTTCTGGGCACTCCAGCCACTGCGGGTGAATGTTGGCAGCAGCGCATGCCACCCCAGCTCCAGGCTGTCAAATGCCTCAGGATAGGACCGCCTGGCCTCGCCAGAGAACGTCGTACAGCCCCAGTCTCGTGTTGCCATCTGAGACATCATTTCTAGGCGACTCGGGATTAGAGTGATAGCTGGCATTTCTATAGGACAGGGCAAGATGAAAACATTCCCCCAGCAGCTGCAGGCCTGATTTGCCTATTTTACAGTGTCAAACCACCACTTCCTCCAGTAGGCTAGAGAGCGAGTTTAGCAAAGGAGGGGCCCAGGCCAGGTAGAGGTAGGGCAGAGGGAGCTGGCTGTCCAGGCCCAACAGAAGGTGTTCAGAACTGACTCAGGCTGCTGGGCCCACTGCCTGCCCATCCCTGGTGAGACTTCTGGGACACAGTGAGATGTCAAGTGGAAGCAGGGAGCTACCCAGCTTGGTATCCATCATCCCCACATCCTCCTTCTAAATTATGAGCTGAGATTTCAGTTTCCTGAAGAATCATGGAACCTAAAGCTCTGGCAAGAGCCAAAGGTGAGAATCTTGGAAATCATCTAATCATTGAATCCTTCATTTTAACCTCTGGGTGTCGGGCCCCTGGATTCAGTTCCAGTTCCTGCTTTGCTTGGAGGTGAAACCTGGACATGTCAGACAGTCTCCTAGGGTCTCAGTTTTGCCATCTGCACCTGGGCTTCCTGGGCTTCCCTTGTGGCTCAAACTGGTAAAGAATCCGCCTGCAATGTGGGAGACCTAGGTTCAATCCCTAGGTTGGGAAGATCTCCTGGAGAAGGGAAAGGCCAGTATTCTGGCATGGAGAATTCCATGGACTATATAGTCCATGGGGTCGCAAAGAGTGGGACATGACTAAGCACCTTTCACTTCACTAAATGGAGATAGTAATAGTTCCCAGCTTGTAAGGCACTTGTGGATAAAAATTAAATAAGATAAGAGCTGAAAAGAATTTCCCACCATGCACAGTAACTGCTCAGAAAGGATAGTTCTGGTTCTGTGTTGCTATGGAAACAGCAGCATTTATTCATTCACTCACTCATTCACTCCCTCATTCTGCAGATGTTAATTAGGCACAAGTTGCATGTCAGGTGTACCCCATAATCCCAGTACTGTCACCAGATCCAAGAGACACCTGACCTGCCTTGGGTGGGGGAGGCATGGTAGAAGTATCAGAACAGGCTTCCTGGAGGAGATGAGGCTTAAGCTACCTTCTATAGTCTCTGTAGAAATCAGTGAAATAGAGAGAGCCAGGATTGTAGGCAGGTGTCTGTCCCCCTATCCCCAGCTGGTTTATGAGTTGCTTGAAGGCAAGAGAATGTATAGGGATGAGGTATGCATGCTTGGATCTACTTGCTAATGCAGTTATTTGTGCATGCACACACACACATCTGTACTCCTTGTTCATTTCATGTCTGTATGCTTGCATATAATAAGATGTTTACATAGTAGGTGCTCAAGAAATATTTGTTGCATTGACTGGAGAAAAGCAATTTGGGGGACTTCCCTGGAGGTCCAGTGGCTAAGACTCTGTGCTCCCAAGTCAGCATGCCCTTATCCTTGGTCAGGGAACTAGATCCCACATGCTGCAACTAAGACCCGGCCCAGCCAAATAAATAAATACATGTTTTTTAAAAGCCACTTTGTTTTCCAGTTGGGGATCCAGCTTTTGGAAGAAATCCACAACAGCAGTGTCCACAGGACTGATGGTGCTCAGTGCTGGTAATGCAGGAGCATTTAAATAAAACTTTGTCTGGGCCTTTGTGCTTAAGAAAAAAAAAGCCAGGCACTGGTGCTCAGGCCTTGAAAGATTGCAAAAAGCCGCTTGTATCTCTGCCCCTGAAGCACGGTCAAGGGGCCTGTGGCCTCTCTTCTGCTCTTGCCTCTGTCATGTGTCCATGATGCAGAGTTCAACGGGGAGGTCAACAGACATCACTGTGAAAAACAAAGGACCAGAAGGCCAACTCCCTCTTAATGCTTGTTAGTGGGGAAATGGTGATGAAAGCTTTTTATTTAATTGGGCTGGGAAAGTCATGTGGGTTAGCAGACACATTGACACTAAAACTTGCTCCTGCCAAGTGCATCAGTTGAGATCGGAATATATACCTATCAGTACAGACAGGTCTTTGGAAAGAAGATACTAGAATATGCTCTGCATTTTAGTGTGAATTCTAGAGGTTAGGGTTAAGGTAGGCCTTTAATTTTTCAAAATTTCAAACTCAAAACTATTATTTTTTTCTACTTTATTCTATTTTATTTTGTTCCACTTCATCCACCATCATGTCCCAAAAAGAGCTAAGAGCTAAAATTTGCTTTCATGGTTATATAATATATGGCACAGATAAAGTAATATGTGAACTTAATGACAGAGATAAAAGGAAAACAAGGGTGAAGACACGCACACAAAAAGGATGGGCTCCCAGCCTTACATCCCTTTTAAACTCCTCTCCATCCAGAAGTCACAACTTTTGAAATTCAAATAAGATCAGTTCAGTTCAGTTCAGTCACTCAGTCATGTCCGACTCTTTGCAACCCCATGGACTGCAGCATGCCAGACCTCCCTGTCCATCACCAACTCCAGGAGTTTACCCAAACTCATGTCCATTGAGCCAGTGATGCCATTCAACCATCTCATCCTCTGTGGTCCCCTTCTCCCCACTTCAATCTTTCCCAGCATCAGGGTCTTTTCCAATGAGTCAGTTCTTCACATGAGGTGGCCAAAGTATTGAAGTTTCAGCTTCAACATCAGTCCTTCCAATGAACATTCAGGACTGATCTCCTTTAAGATGGACTGGTTGGATCTCCATGTCTTCTTTAAAAAAATGTATCAGTTCAGTTCTGTCGCTCAGTTGTGTCTAACTCTTTGCGACCCCATGAATCGCAGCACACCAGGCCTCTCTATCTATCACCAACTCCCAGAGTTTACCCAAACTTAAGTCCATCGAGTCAGTGATGCCATCCAGCCATCTCATCCTCTGTCGTCCCCTTCTCCTCCTGCTCCCAACCCCTCCCAGCATCAGGGTCTTTTCCAATGAGTCAACTCTTTGCATGAGGTGGCCAAAGTATTGGAGTTTCAGCTTCACCATCAGTCCTTCCAATGAACATCCAGGACTGATCTCCTTTAGGATGGACTGGTTGGATGTCCTTGCAGTCCAAGGCACTCAAGAGTCTTCTCCAACACCACAGTTCAAAAACATCAATTCTTCGGCTCTCAGCTTTCTTCACAGTCCAACTCTCACATCCATACATGACCACTGGAAAAACCATAGCCTTGACTAGACAGACGTTTGTTGGCAAAGTAATGTCTCTGCTTTTGAATATGCTATCTAGGTTGCTCATAACTTTCCTTCCAAGGAGTAAGTGTCTTTTAATTTCATGGCTGCAGTCACCATCTGCAGTGATTTTGGAGCCCCCCAAAATTAAGTCTGACACTGTTTCCACTGTTTCCCCATCTATTTGCCATGAAGTGATGGGACCAGATGCCATGATCTTCGTTTTCTGAATGTTGAGCTTTAAGCCAACTTTTTCACTCTCCTCTCTCACTTTCATCAAGAGGCTTTTTAGTTCCTCTTCACTTTCTGCCATAAGCGTGGTGTCATCTGCATATCTGAGGTTATTGATATTTCTCCCAGCAGTCTTGATTCCAGCTTGTGTTTCTTCCAGCCCAGCATTTCTCATGATGTACTCTGCATGTACTCCCCTCCCCTCCCTTGCTCCCCCTTCTCCATTGCTAAATTATGAAAGTAAAATGACAGGCAGGACAGAACTTGGAAAAGAGAAGGAAAGCAAGACTTTGGGTGTGCAACAGAACAACCAAGGTAGATGTTTAGAAATGAAACAAACAAAAAAAAACCACCTCTGAAAATGAAAGTCACCATTTTGCCCAGAAAGGCAAGCAACAGAAAGTTGCCGAAATGAAACAGATTTCATGTACGAGTTACAGATTTTGGAGTCGGGACTGCGTGGACACACCTTACGGAAACAGGCCGCAGTTTGGTCCTCTTGAGGTCCGTTGTGTAGTTCGGCCTTCTGTGTGACCGGGGCCTCACGGGGGAAGCTGGTTCTAGGCAGCTGCCTCTCGTATCCAGCCTGCGTGTCCCCAACAAGGACGGCCGCCTGTCACGGCCCCCTCTTCCAGCCTGGGCCGGTTCTTCCATCAAGTGTTTGACACAAACGCATGAGAAGCAAAGTCACAGATGAGACGTAACTGATCGTAACTATGGGCCCATCAGCCAACCTGGGAGCAACCTTGCCCAGCCTCTGCCTCATGCTGTAAAGGATTTCTGTGTGGACTTGCCCGCCTGTGCGTCTCCTGACACTGTCTGTTCATCCTGCTTGTCATTCTGATGGGGCCCCTGCTGGCTGCATTCTTCTGCTCCCTGTCCTTGTTATTCATGGTGTCCTTCTGGGATTCATCCGTGTTGGGGGCGGGGGGGGGGGGGCCGGCTCTGGCTTCTTGCAGAAACAGCTGCTGTGAACATCCTTGGTCAGGGTCCGGGTGCCCACATACAGAGGAGTGGAACCTCCAGCTGGGACTGGCCACAGAATTTGCAGGGCCTGATACAGAGCAAAACATGGGGCCCTGGGATAAATTGCCAGGAGTTTCAACACGGCAGTTGCAGAGCCGGTACCGGGGGCGGGCTGGGCAACCACCTGGGTGCAGGACGCATCTTCACCCCGGCCGAGGGCTATGCAAAGGGCCTGTGCCGTGCGGCGGCCCCTGGCACACAAGGCATGTCCACGTTCCCCATCCCCATAAGTTAAATAAGCAGGATGACAATATACAGCCTTGACGTACTCCTTTTCCTATTTGGAACCAGTCTGTTGTTCCATGTCCAGTTCAAACTGTTGTTTCCTGACCTGTATATAGGTTTCTCAAGAGGCAGCTCAGGTGGTCTGGTATTCCCATCTCTTTCAGAATTTTCCACAGTTGATTTTGATCCACACAGTCAAAGGGTTTGGCATAGTCAATAAAGCAGAAATAGATGTTTTTCTGGAACTCTCTTGCTTTTTGGATGATCCAGCAGATGTTGGCAATTTGATCTCTGGTTCCTCTGCCTTTTCTAAAACCAGCTTGAACATCAGAAAGTTCACGGTTCACGTATTGCTGAAGCCTGGCTTGGAGAATTTCCAGCATTACTTTACTAGCATGTGAGATGAGTGCAATTGTGCAGTAGTTTGAGCATTCTTTGGCATTGCCTTTCTTTGGGATTGGAATGAAAGATGACCTTTTCCAGTCCTGGGGCCACTGCTGAGTTTTCCAAATTCGCTGGCATATTGAGTGCAGCACTTTCACAGCATCATCTTATAACATATACCTAAACTCATAGCTCAGTTGGTAAAGAATCTACCTGCAATGCAGGAGACCTCAGTTCGATTCCTGGGTTGGGAAGATCTGCTGGAGAAGGGATAGGCTACCCACTCCAGTATTCTTGGGCAGCCCTTGTGGCTCAGCTGGTAAAGAATCAATCTGCAGTGCAGGAGATCCTAGTTTGATTCCTGGGTTGAAGATCCCCTGGAGAAGGGAAAGACTGCCCACTCCAGTACTCTGATCTGAGTTGCAAAGAGTCGGACATGACTGAGTGACTTTCACTTTCAAACACCAATAGTTTTCAGCAAGGATTTCTGTGCTAAACTAGCCCGAGTCATTTAGCAGGAGCTGCAGAGTTGGGCATCTGAATCATAACGTGGCCCTCTGAATGCCTCAAATCCCCTCTTATCTCACCTCTTAATGAAAGGACCCTAGTTGCATCATTATCTAGAATCCAGGAGTAGTTTCCTGTCTTAACTGCCTAGATTCCCACCATCTCAGCCTCTGACCCTTCGGAACAGCCTTGAGCTCAGCCAGCTTCTAGGTTTCCGGTCTTAACTGCTTGGATTCCCACCATCTCAGCCTCTGACCCCTCAGAACAGCCTTGAGCTCAGCCAGCTTCTAGATTTCCTGTCTTAACTGCTTGGATTCCCACCATCTCAGCCTCTGACTCCTCAGAATAGCCTTGAGCTCAGCCAGCTTCTAGGTTTGCTCTCAGACACACTGAACCAGGAGCAACCTTTGAATTGCCTGGTGCTTCAGAATTTTGAAACTAATAAGAGAAATGGGATTTCTCTTAGAGTCTCCCCAGAATGTTCTTTCTAACTATACTCCCCGCCCGCCTTCTCCCTCCTTCCTACTAAGTATTTAAAATGCTTTGGGAAGCAGCAGGTTTTGAAAGTTGTGCACACATTTACTCAGCTCGGAATGATGGACACATCTGGGCCTCAGATGTTTTTCAGCCCTGCAAAGTGGTAGCTAGTCACAAGTGGTTATGCACGGAGCTCAGACTAAACAGCAGCTAGCCCTGCATAAAGGCACCTTTCAGATTCCTGGGTGGCCTTTGCTACTGTCTGCTCCAGATCTAGGAGAACTTCCCAAGGTCTCTGTCCCAAGAGACATCACAAATGCACCTTGTTAGGATGTACTCTGCTAGGACAGTCATGTGACCTGGTTTTGACTCCCAAGCGAGTTATTTGCCCTCTCTGTGTTACAATGTTCACATCTCTTAAACAGAGCTTGCGGTCTACACCTTACAGGGCTGGCAATGCCTGACCCAAACTCAGCACAAAGTAGGTGTTATTATTTCCAATCTCCTCCTTCTCTGGGGCCACTGAGGAATTAAAACTTGCTCCTGTCCTTTAATTGGTAGTTATCACTTTAGTCCTATAGAACGGCCTTTTTTCCTAATCTCTCCCCAGGGCATGATAATGATGGCTCTGATCGTACTGAAATTTATGAGTGCTTTCTCTGTGCCAGAAACTGTGATATAAGCATTTTGTATATACTTACTTGACATATATATCCCATCTGAGATCCTGTACTTTGGCTCCATGCCTGACAGAGTTTAATGCACACAATAATTCTCTGAAGTAGTCAACTGTTATTAGCTCCATTTTTCAGCTGAGTAAAAGAAGGCTGATTGAGGAAGCAAGTGGTATCCAGGACTTGATCCAAGAGAGTCAACCCCAGATCCTATGTTGTCCACTATTACACAAAGGGAAGTCCTTAGGTAAGAAGCACTGGTGTGGTATACAGGCAAAACGAGTGATGCCAAGTGCTATAGGAACTTGCGGGTAGGAATAAGCTACCTACAGAGGAGGTGGCCTTAAAAAGGATAGACAGAGAAAACACCAGGTGAGGAAGCATCATGAGCAAAGATACAAAGGTAAAACCCCCCAAAATATTGAAACAGAAATAGCTAGCTCTACCTGGAGTTTAGGCGGGTAGAAAGCGAACACGGACCTGATTGTGGAGGGTCTTGGATGACAAGATTGGATGTTAGCCTCTAGGAAGTAGGGAGCCATGAAGCACTTTTGAGCAGAAGAGGACATCCCCACAGCTGTGCTCCAGAAAGATTAACCTGGCAGAGGAATGTCAGGTGGAATGAAAGGTGCAGAGAATGGACACTGGGAGATTACCAGACATGATGATGTCTGTTATTTCCTTGCAACTTGAAAGCAAAGATGCATTCTCAGTTTTCTAGAACTGAGGCCAGAGCCCAAACTCCCATCAGGTCTTCTGACTGTAAAGTCTAGGTTTATTGCTCCTCAGGCTAAGTCATGTCTGAACCTCTTTAGAAGGTTTTAAAAGGTCAGTTCAGTTCAGTCACTCGGTCATGTCTGACTCTTTGTGACCCCATGGACTGCAGCACGCCAGGCTTCCCTGTCCATCACCAATTCCTGGAGCTTGCTCAGACTCATGTCCATCAAGTCGGTGATGCCACCCAGCATGGCTCTTGGAATAAGGGGCCTGAAGACTACCTGACCCTGTAGGAAGGATGATTGTGTGTGTGTGTGTGTTTCCTAGGAATGTGCACACAGTGGCCACTTGACTCAGGGGACGGTCCCCTGCATCAGCTTCTTAGGGGAATTCACAGCCACAAAAAGTGATGAACCGCTGAGATTCATCAGGGGTCACACTCGAAGGTGAAGCCCAGGATTCCGTAGGAACAATTCCTGGAGTCTAAAAGCAAGGATAAATGGAAAAGAGGTGATAGATAAGTAGATAGGCATAGAGGTTTTGGCAGAAGAAGGACAATTAGAGGTGAAATGAGCACTCCAGGCCTAGGAACCAAGAGTTGTCCTCTGGCCTGTCGACATTCCCTACAGCAGTGATTCTCTACGGGGTGATTTTGCTTTCCAAGGCAACGTCTGAAGACACATCAGGCTGTCACAGGTAAGGGAGATTGTGCTATCAGTGTGTCACTGTTAGAGACCTGAGATGATGCTGATCATCCTAAAAATGCACAGAGCAGCCCCCACAGCAAAGAATTTTCCAACCCATGTCAGTAGTGCTGAGGATGAGAAACCCTACTTTAGAGAAAAAAGAAGTCTTGCCTTATAAGTATGCATAGAGGCTCAGCAGGACCACTGGGTTTGTGCCTTCCACTGTAAGCTTCCCGGAGAGGCTGAGGACTAATTGACCTCCCATGGAGTGACAGACTAATATCAGATGCAGGTACTTAGACGGCTTTGTGGTATCCATTAACCCTCCTTAAAAAGAGGACTGTGTAGGACCCAGACCTGACCCAGGAGGCCCTGACCAGTGTCCACCTGGCCTGGATCCCTCTGGACACTAGGATGCACCTCCGCCTCGTTATTGGTAATTTAGGGCTTGTTCCCCCACAACCCCGCCTACCCAGTATTGACAGAGGAAGGAGCTGAATCCCTAGGAAGTGAGCTGACTTGCCCTAGCCCCTCTCTCAACGGCCCCTGCATGCACCTTTTGGCTCTGAATTAGGGGATATGTCCACCCCCGATCCAGGTCTTGTAGCTGGAGGGGAAGGGTGTTCTGAATGACCAGTCAGAGCAGACAGGAGGAACCACAGTGCCTGTGACTATGCAGCCACACAGACTCCTTTGTCAAGAGGAAGCCTGCTCAGATTGGATTAATTCAAGCGTCTTCGTCCAGTAACCTAAACATCCAGGGTTCCAGCTTTAGCCATAGCTGGATGCAGGAGCTCTGACCATGTCACTGGGTCCCGCCTCTGATCACTTCTTCAGTCCTCAGCTCGGCTCTCTCCTTGCCATTCTGAGTCTTGTTCTCCTGTGAGGTAAGAGCATTGCTGGATTTCCAGGCTATCTGTTCACAGCCTCCAGTGAGGAGTAAGTAAAGTGCCCCTCTCTCAACAGCCCCTGCATGCACTTTTGGCTCTGAATTAGGGGATATATCCACCCCTGGTCCAGATCTTGTAGCTGGAGGGGAAGGGTGTTCTGAATGACCAGTCAGAGCAGACAGGAGGAGCCACAGTGCCTGCTCAGGGGCTGGAGGTGGGGTCGGGGAGTACTCCAGAGGAAGTTTGGGGGTGCTGCTACCAAAGCAAGGAGAATGGACACTCATGAACCAAATGACACATGGTCATCAAACCCAGCTAGTAAGTGGTCAAGCAGACACTCAGCCCAGTTGTCCTGTTATCAGCATGATCTTTCCTCTCTGCCATAGCCTCCTAAGGCAGGCAGAGCGGTTGCCTCCCAAGGTCTCACTCATGGTGCTGAGGCTTGGCCCCAGGGAATGGAGGTGGAGGAGATGGGGGAGAAGGTGGGCCAGGGCTGAGAGCTCAGCCTAGTGGAGTCTGAGATTGGACCCTGCTCTCTTCAAGGCTTGAACTTGTGCTAAGGGGATAGGGGCCGATGGCTGATGAGGCAATGACTCAGGAAGAAAGAGGACAAGGGGGGCCTGGGTCCAGCACTTAGGAAGTGACTTCACAGTCATTGACTGCCTTCCTTCCAGTAAATAGGACTTGCATGCCTACTGTCTGCTCCCTTATCTTCCCCTCCAGGCCAAGGGTCTGTTGTAGGAGATCTCCTCCTCTTCCTGGCCCCTCCAGAGCTCACTTTGATGCTGACTTTAATCCCCTTTCATGTGTCAGGCATGTCAGAGAGGATGGCTCCCACCTGTGGTTTCCCTGCTCTTCCCGGGACCTGTGGGTGGTCAGACTCTGGCATTACAGGCACTCCCCGCCCATTCCTGGGCACCCTGCCAGGTGCCAGGCTCCCAGCCTCCGTCCTGCAGCCTCCTCCCCTTCCCCAGCAGCATCTGGCAGCTACCTGACCGGCATCAGCTAGAAGCAGGATGAACTTGGTTGTTCTGATTCCAAAATGCCTGCCTGAAGCTCTTTCCTGATATAGAGGAGTTGGCATTGGTGAGACGGTCCAGGTTGTTTGCTTATAATCCAATACAAACCAGGCATATCAAGGGTGCCTCTGCCTCTTAAATAAACAACTTTAAGTCCTTCCGTGGGTGTCCACTGAGTCTTCACTCTGTGCCAGACACTATTTTAGGATCTGGGGATGGTGATGGAAACACAAGATAGCCCTCCATGCCTTTGCAGAGCTGCCTGTGAACATATAAGTTGTCAGGTAGATAGTATGTCAGATTGGAAAGGCTCAGTGGAGAAAAATAGAGTGGGCTGAGGATGGAAGATAGAAGCTGTGACTTCAGACGGGAGTTCCAGAGCCTCTGAGAAGGTGACATTTGCACACACATCTGATGGAGGGGAGGGAAAGAGCCCTGGGATGTCTGGGGAGAGGCTCCAGGAAGTGATGAGTCCACGTCACAGGGCGAGGCGGGTCAGGGAAGTTGCAGCTGAGCCCCAGAGGTGGATGGACCCCAATCCCAAAGGGATTGTAAGAATTCAGCCTTTTCCCCAGGGAGATGGCAGCCACTGAAGGATTTTGAGTGGAAGAGGGATCTGGTCTGACTTTTTCTGTCCAAACCACTCTGGCTGCTGTTTCGAGACAGGGAGACCACCCTGATGTCAAGCAATAACCCCTCAGAGACGAGATGGTGGGACTGGGGGTGGCAGTAGGGATATTGAGAAGAAGCAGTTGGATTCTGAGCTTACTCTGAAGGAGGTCACAGGATTTGCTAAGGGACTCAACATGGCATGTAAGAGAATGAAGGAGTCAAGGCTGACTCCCAGGCTTTTGTCCTGAGCATTAAAGGATGGAGTGGTTGTTTCCTGAGATGGGGAAGATGCTGAGGAGCAGGCTGGGGGATGGGCGATGATCAATGGTCAGTGTGGGATGTATTATGTGTGAGATGCCCTTTGACATCGTGGAATGATGTCCAGTAGGCATCCGCTAAGATGGAGAAGGCTGCTGGAGGCATGCTCTGGTGTTTACAAAAAGACCTTCATACATGTTCATTCTTTTAATGTGGATAAGAGTCATGGACTGGTAGATCAGATTATACCCATTTTGGAGATGAATAAACTGAGGATCATAGGGGCAAATAACTAATCAGAGGTTGTAGGTCAGACTCCTCTGATTTCAAATCCATTTCCTCTTTGCTCTCTGTCATACTGGTTTCCAAGATATTTTTAAAATTGATGGGGAAAGACTTGCCTGGAGTCCAGTGGTTAAGACCTCACCTTCTATTCAGGGGGCATGGGTTCAATCCCTGGTTGAGGAGCTAAGTTACCACATGCCCTGAAGCCAAAAAAACAAAACATAAGACAGAAGCAATATTGTAACAAATTCAATAAAGACCTTTTAAAAATGGTCCACATTAAAAAAAAAAATCTTTAAAAATATAACCAGTGGGGAAAAGTATAACCAGTGAATGTTGTCCTCATCTCGGGCTGAGAACAGAAACCCCAGCTGCACCTCAAGACTGCGGCCTTCCCTTGCTCCTGCTGTGTCCAGGGCTGTCTGGGTTGTGGGTAACAAGGGCACAGATACCATTCCCGAGATGAGAGTAATGAGATGTTTGGTTCATGCGAATGCTTTTCCATTAATGCCTCTTTCTTCTGGCTCCCTGCCACTTGCTTCTTGACAAGAAAGCTCTTCTGGGGACTCTGAGTTTGTCTGTCTGCGTTTCTGTACCTGTTTTTGCACACTAGAGGTTGGAACAGTGAAAATAGCAGAATGCTTGAACTTGGGAAATGAACAACCCAACCTTGCAAATAAATCAGCTAGTCTACCAGCTCAAGAGGGATTATACCTGTTGGGCAAGAAATGAGATCATTGTTTTCTTCTCCTTCTTCCTTTTTTTTAATACTCTCTTGACATACAACATAACTTCCTCTGGAAAGCAATGTTTCCAAGGCTGGAACATGAAAGAAAATATATTGTCTCTATGGTTAATCTGAAGAAATGACTTTATGAATCTATTTTATTCTGTTAAATGTTTCTCTGAAGCTTGCTGACGTGGCAGGGGTTTTTCTGATTCCAGGTTCCTAATAACAGAATACTTGAGCAGTGCAGGGAAGATACCCAAGGCTGAGGCATGAAAATAACTGGTTGGAAGGAGCATAAAAATAACTGACGTTCTTGGATTTTCAGTAATGTGTTTGACATTGTTACTTGGTGTCCATTACCTCATTAAATTCTCATAACAACTCATTTTACAGGTAAGAAACTGAGGTTTATAGGGGAGCCCTAGATTACTGACCTAGTACATGGCAGGGCTAGAAATTGAATCTGATGCCAAAGCCTTTGATTTTTCTATGTTACAACACATTTGTAAGTCCCATCCAGGCTCTCTGGATGTCATTTGAAAATTCTACCCAATGTGGGTCAGGGGTCTCAGTGAGTGCCCCTGACATGGGCAGACATGTACATTAACCCCCAAGCCCACCCTTTCCATGAAGCACCACTCCTCAAGGGGTCATGTATTGAGGACTTCTGGAAGAAGTGGCTGTCATGCCATCCAAAGCTACCATTTTGAAACTCCTTGGTTGACAGGAATGATGTCAGGGAGGAAAGACATTGGGATGTACTCCCTGGCATGGCCCAGGATGCAGCCCTCTCTCTCTCAAATATACACACACAGCACAAGGATGTTTATCTGAGCATTAATTTCCCCTCTAGTTGGCTTTAAGAATTTTAAAACAAATGTTTACAACTCAGCTGTGGGAAAGAGCCATGCCTGAGGATCAATTCTGCAAAAAACACCATTAATCTCAGTGGGCCTGGCCGGGTCTAGCTTTGCCATAAATCTGGGTTTGTATCCCCTTAGTCCTCTAATTCAGGGATTGGCAAACTATGCCTAAGGGCCTATTTTTGTAAATCAAATTTTATTGGAGCACAGCCACTTTTATTCAACAGCAGAATTGAGTAGTTACCACAGAGATTATATGACCCATAAAACTGAAAACATTTACTGTCTGGCCTTTTATAGGAAAAAAATTAGATAACCTGTGCTCCAACACACACACACACACAAAATTTTATCTAGCGAACTCCTATGTATATTGCAAGGTCCAATTTAGGTATATCCTCTACTGAGAAACTTCTGTAGCCAGCCTAGCCCAAAACAAAGTTAACCACATCCTCCTCAGGCTCCCAAAGGACTTTGAATAAGCAAATAATCACTGATGTTCGTAGAACATCACATGCCAGCCTCTGTTCTTGGCATATCACGCAGACTATCTTAACTTTCACCGCAACTCTAAGTAGTAGGTACTTTTAAAAAAAATGTATTTATTTATTTCTGGCTGCTCTGGTCTTCGTTGCCGTGCACAGATTTTCTCTAGTTGCTGCGAGCAGGGGCTACTGCAGTGTACGGGCTGCTCACTGTGGTGACTTCTCTTATTGCAGAGCACAGGCTCAGTAGCTGTGGCGCACGGGCTTGGTTGCTCTGTGGCGTGTGGAATCTTCCCAGACCAGGGACTGAACCTGTGTCCCCTGCATTGGCTGGTGGATTCTTAACCACTGGACCACCAGGGAAGACCAGTTCAGCTCAGTTCAGCCGCTCA
The DNA here is from genome assembly GCF_014754425.2 of Oryx dammah. Lineage (NCBI taxonomy): Eukaryota > Metazoa > Chordata > Mammalia > Artiodactyla > Bovidae > Oryx > Oryx dammah. Next base: position 47,588,280 of record NW_024070213.1, on the reverse strand, counting down.
GTCGTGTCTGACCCTTTGCAGCCCCATGGACTGCAGCATGCCAGGCCTCCCTGTCCATCACCAACTCCTGGAGTTTACTCAAACTCATGTCCATTGAATCAGTGATGCCATCCAACCATCTCATCCTCTGTTGTCCCTTTCTGCTCTTGCCTTCAATCTTTTCCAGCATCAGGGTCTTTTCAAATGAGTCAGTTCTTCGCATCAGGTGGCCAGAGTATTGGAGTTTAAGCTTCAGCATCAGTCTTTCCAATGAATATTCAGGACTGATTTCCTTTAGGAAGAACAGTAGGTGCCTCTGTTATCACGGTTTTACAAATGAGGGGACTAAAGCCCAGAGACGTTAACTACCTTTTGCACATTCACACAGCTGGTAAAAAAGATGAGCAGGAAACCCAGGAAGTTTCTGTAGAGACCAGTTTGTTCACCACGTGGTCATAGATGCCAGTACTGACCCCATTTTACAGATGGAAACAACTGTTACACAGTGCATATTCCATCGTGTTATAAAAAGGTACATCTGTGTCTGTATCTTCCCAGGATTTCATCGAGGGCAGAAACACTCGTGCTCTCTCCAAACCCTAATGCCTGGCACACAGCATATGCTCCGTGGCCAAAGGCTTAAGTGGGGTCACTTTCTGGACAGTGAGCCCCTCAGAGCCAGAGAGGTTGGGTCATTTATCACCAGATCTCCAGTGTCCAGTGCTGTGCCTGCCTCGGAGAAGTGTGCTCAGCAAATGGACAAGAAAGAAGGAATTTTTCTGGGAACAGGAAGCTCTCTTGTTTGACTGCCTGTGCTTTTCCATTTCTTTGTTCCTTTCAGCTCATCATTTATATTGTACACAGGTATTGGCACCTGCGACCTGAGGCCTCTACCTTCTGAACTGATGGCCATTAGGAAAAGTGTCCGGTCAACTTTGCCAGGAGCATCTTCAGAGAAGGGAAGGATGTTACCTGCCATGTTTACTGGTGTTTAATGTGACCTGACCACGTGGCCACCTTTTCAATCATTACACTTAAGGAGTTGTTCATTTGCTAAGTCCTGTCCAACTCTTTGTGACCCCACAGACTGCAGCACTCCAGGCTTCCCTGTCCTTCATTATCTCCCGGAGTTTGCTCAAATTCATGTCTGTTGGATCACTGATGCTATCTAACATCTCATCCTCTGCCAGACTCTTGTCCTTTTGCCTCCAGTCTTTCCCAGCAACAAGGTCTTTTCCAGTACTCAGGTAGCCAAAGTATTGGAGCTTACTTAAGGAGTAAGTCAGCATAAATTCTGCCAGCACCAGCAAATATTTCAGCAAAAATTTAAAAAAAAATTACCCCTTTTCATTCCAGTGAAGTTGATCTTTGAGGAAACCTGTTGACTGACGAAGACCCAAGCTACATTTTTACAGTCACAAACCAATCATTGCTAGAAAGACCCTCAGGGATCACCTGGTTTATTAGAGGGAAAGGACAGGTTTAAAAAACAAACAAACAGTATTTGATTACCATCAGCTAAGTATTTATTTGAGCAATGAGCAAAGAGTGACACAGATAACAAGGTGGTGGGCATCCAGGGAAGGGGAGCCTGCCCTTGGGTTGGCTGGGTCAGGGCAGAAATACTTCTGGAGGAGAGAGGTTAAAGCCAGGCTCCCAGGGATGCAGAGGCCCAGAGTCCTGGAGTGCCCTGTCCAGGGTGCCCCTGAGAAAGGCAGAGAAAGGGTGTGCCCTTGGCTTTTCCCAGCTCCAAAGCTGGACGGTTTCCCGTCCTCACCCCAGCATGCTCGTAACACCAGCGGCACTTTGGTGTCCTGTGCCCCAGGCCCTCGGACTGCCCCTGCCTCCCCTCTCCTCGCTTCATCCTCCCTCCATTGCAGGCACTCCTCCCACCTCCCCTGGGACTCTCCAGACCCCCGCTAGAAGAGGCCAACCAACCACACTCAACACAACCAAAGAAAGCAGTGTCGCTGTTCAAGCCAGCACACGCAGGGATCGCCCCAAGAAGAACCTGTGCTGACTTCTCTGCTTACTTATTAGCTTTCTGCCCTTGGGCAGCCACTCGCCTTCCCAGAGGTAACCCGATGGGCAGCTGCCGTGCAGGAACAGAGGGCAAGGAAGGAGCTTTGTGCTAATGAGTGCCACTCAGCCTCAGTGTTTAGAAGGCATTGTTTTCCCAGGGCTGCTGTGAGGATCAGAATGACATTAGACAAACAGGAGGCACAGTAGCACCTGGGGCTGGAGAGGTGAGCTAAGCTTCCCTAGGGCCAAGCCACAGAGAGAAGAATTTTTTTCCATAATAGAAAATATAAGGGGAACCAAGTCCAGCCCAGAGGAATCACCTGGGGACTGAGGTGCTTCATGGGGCCTCCCAACTCAGGGTCCCTGGAGGGAGGGGTGGGCAGGAAAGATGGAGAGTGAGTTGATCCCTCCCTCCCCTATCACAGGCGGCAGGAGCCACCATGCAGAAGACGCCCTGGGTGTGGGGCAGGGAGGTCCTTGCTGGGGCAGGACACCCCGATGGGAAAGTCTGGCTGGCACATGAAGGTGGCCCTCTGATGGCACTTGCTGGCAGCAGCAAGCAGAGCCTGACTCCATCAGCAAAGCACCCTCAGAGTGCTAGAACCTTCTCTCAGCCTCTGAAGCCAGCTCCTCTTTCATGGGGAAGCCAAAGGGTCTGGCTTTATTTATTTATTTATTTATTTATTTATTTGAGAATCCATCCTGTGCTTGGTGGCTTCCCCTATGTGTTATGGTTTGAATTGTGTCCTCCCAAAAGTCTCACCTGCCCCCCAGCACTTGAGCAGGTGACTTTTTCTGGAAATAAGTTCATTGCAGTTGTGGGTAAAGATGAGGTCATGCTGGAGTAGGATGGACCCTTAATCCAATATGACTGATGGCCTTATTTAAAAAGGGAAATGTAGACACAGACACAGATGCACAAAGAGAGAACAGCAAGTGAAGATGAAAGCCCAGATGAAGGCGATGCCTCTTCACGTCAAGGAATGCCAGTGAAGCCCCAGGATGTAGGGGAGAGGCATGGAACAGATTCTCTGTCACAGCCCTTAAAAGAGACCAGTCCTCCTAACACTTTGTTCTCAGATGTCCAACCTCTAGAACTGTGACATAATGAATGTCTTTGTTCAAGCCACTGAGTTTGTGGTATTTTGTTATGACAGCCCTAGCAACCAGAACTGTGAGTTACCTTCTTAAACCTCACAACAAGCCTGCAAAGGGAGGTATTATTATCCACACTTTACAAACGTAGGAACAGAGGATCAGAGGGGTCAAGTCACTTGTCCAAAGCCACAGAGCAAGTAAGAAAGAGGACAGGTATGCACCTAGCTTTGTTTAGCTCCAAGCACACAGACTGTGGTAGACACACTTGAATGTTGAATCCTGGGTCTTGGTTGGAAGCAAAGGAGATCTGAGGAGCACTCCGAGATCCCAGGGGGTCACTAGGCAGCGTGGGATTCCTGGCCCACAAAATGAGTCCCGCCAAGACCTCCACCCTCCCACAATAAGCAGGCTGGGAAAGAAAAGTCATGACAAGCCTAGAGGATATGGAACTGAGTCACTGGTGAGGAGTCTGGGGCAGTCAGGGGTGAAGAGCTGACAAAAAAGCTGACAGAGCCCTCAGCCAGCTGTTTGAAGGCCAGGGGCTTCCCTGGCCGAGGCCAGGTATGGTCAGGGAGCTGAGTGGCCCCAGCTATGAGACTCGGCTTCACCGGAGTCAGGACCCAAGAGGTCATCGAGGTATCCTAGGCATATCTGCTTTTTGCGCTCTTCAATGCTCTTCTCCTGCAAGCCTTCAAAGCCTGGGCCTCTCTCTGCTGCTCCAGAACAAGTTATTCCCCAAAGGCCTCCCTCATCCCCCTGCCACCTCCCTCATCCCCCTGCCACCTCCCTCATTCCCCTGCCACCTCCCTCCTCCCCCTGCCACCTCCCTCCTCCCCCTGCCACCTCCCTCAGGCTGGAGCAGCCATCCCCAGGCAGCGCCTCCCTTCCCTGCAGAGGCCCCCTCTGCAGTGGCCCTCCTTTCCTGTATCCTGCAGTTAGGAGAGCTCAGCCTCTCCCTCAGAAGGCCCCCAGGATCATTCCTAATCAAGGCACAGAAAGATGGCATCGCAGTCCCCCTGGAGCCTGAAAAATAGGCCTTTCAAGCTTCATCTCCTGGCAGGAGACCATGGGGACCACAGGGGAGTTGTCAGAGAGTCAGAGAGATGCAGAGATAGGGTGCAGGCTGACAGTCACTTCTCAGGACCCAGGAGAAGGCAGGGGGGCAGCCGGGACCCCCAGCTGCCTGAGGGTCCCCTTCCAGGGGCGTCTGTGAGTGAGGCCACCTGCACCTTCAGCCATCCATGGGACCCCACCCCCTCTCCTTGGTGACTAGGAAGAGGGAGTAGAAGGGGGTGTGACATGTTTTGCAGGCAGCAGAGCCAAACTGCACTTGGGGTCCACCTCCTGCTGGACCACTTGGCGGGCATCCAACCTGGGCATAGGGTGGGGCGGAGCCAGGCCCACTGGCACAGGCTCAGCCACTCTGTGGTGCGAATGGTCCTCTGTCCATGTGCGCTGCAGGCAGACCAGACCTGAGGCAGGTGGCAGAGGGGCTCAGAGTCACAGCCCAACCCCCATACCCTGGGGGAGATGGCCAGGCGAGGCACCCCTGGGGGACGGGGGCCTGCAGAGGGGGCTCCTGGCTGCTCCTGTGTGCTAATCCTAGGCCCTGGCCTGTGTATGGCTAGAACGGGGCACAGCCATCCAGGACGCCATCTCTGACTGGGGCCAGAGGGACATCAGAGTTTGGGACTGGCTGCCCCGTCAGTTACCACCTCCAAGGCTCAGCCAGCACTCCACAATCACTTCTAAGGGGCTCCCCTTCCTGAGTGCTCCCTGAACTTTAGGGAGGGCCTTCCTGTCCTCAGCTGGAATTGCCAAAGATACTGGTGCCCCTTAAGGTATCAGTTCCAATGTCCATTTCCCATGGGATCAGCCAGTCAGGGCAGCTCCTTATGCAGTCTTTAACAAGCATCCGGGTCCTGGGTCTCTCGGTTCCAATTGCAGCTTTGCCCAGGTCAGATAACTCTATCCTGCCTCTGGTTTGTCATCTGTAAATGGGGATGATAATGTTTGCTGGCGCATATGGTTACTGTGAGGATTAAGTATGATAAGACTCAGAAGTATTTGGAATGGCACATAGTAAGTACTAAATACAAGTAACTGTAAGTGGCTTCCCTGGTGGCTCAGTGGTGAGGAATCCACCTGATAATGCAGGAGACACGTGTTCGATCCCTGGTCCAAAAGATCCCACATGCCTCAGACCGACTAAGCCCACGTCACAGCTACTAAGTCTGCATTCTAGAGCCCGAGAGCCATAGCTGTGGAACCCTGCACACCCTAGAGTCCGTGCTCCACAACAAAAGAAGCCTCCCGCAGGGGAGGCCCACGCACTGCAACCAGAGAGTAGCCCCCGCTCACTGCGACTAAAGAAAGGTCCAGAGCAGCAACGAATACCCGGCTCAGCCAAAAAAAAACCCGGAAGTGTAAGAAAGATGATGGTGATGGTGCTCCGAGTGTTCACAATGATGCTACTGTCACTCCCACTACTATGATCACTGCTGTGCCTATTAACATCATTATTACAACTACAACTGCCATTTGAGCTGGTAATAATGCCACCCCCAGGGTAAACACCATCCTCTATAACAATTACGGGTTTATAACGCTTTGGAAATTTTCGTGGCTCCCACTGAACCTGTAAAATGTGAATTTGCTGGTCAAGGGTTTTCTTCCTGTAGTTCCGCCTCTTGTCACCTCCTTATCCCTCAGCTCTGCCTGCTGCCCTACCTTTCCCCAGGAGTCCCCTCTCTCCCCTGCTTTCCCCCTCTAGCTAGATCAGCTCCTTCTTCTTCTTCTTCTTTTTTAATTAACTTCTTCTCTTTTTAAAATTACACCTTCCTCAAGACTCAGCTCAGATGTCATCTGTTCCTTGAAGTCTTCCTCGGCTGGAGAGAAATAGAGATGCAAACTAGGAGATCAGGTGTGGGGATTTTATTGGCCAAAATGGCAGCAAGAATGGAGGCAGCAAAGACTCCCAATTAGATGCTGAGAACTAGTCTAGGATAGAAGCCAAATTAGGAATCTGAACAACCAAACCTGCCTTCAAGTGGCTTAGAGGAATACTGCTGAGCACCTTGTAAGAACAAGAAGCACAGTTACTGTGCTGTGTGCCAGGTACTGTTCGGGTGTGGGTGCACGCAAAACAACCCATGAGGTAAATGCTCTTCTGATCACTGCCCCTTTACAAGTGAAGAAACTGAGGCACAGAGAGATTCATCCATTTGGCTAGCGAGTTAGTAGGGAACAGAGCTGAATCTAAACCCAGGCTGTCTGACTCTGGGGCCCATGTGCATGACCACAACTCTTTTCCTATCACGATTATTGTTTCTATTTCCCCTCACGCATCTGCCCTTCATTCTGTTCTGCCACTCCCTACCCCTGGCTGTGAGCTTAGAGAGGTAGGGACCAAGTCATTCTCTATTCATTAATTCAGCAAATATTTCATATGCGCCACCTGAAGATATAGAACGTGAGTACATTTGAGAAGTACTTAGAACAGTGCCTGGTCCATAGTGGGTGTTAGCAGCAGCAGCAGCATCACCACCATCACCGTCATCATCATCTTCCTCATCTAGACCCCCCTGCACAAAACCTGGCACTAAGAAGATTTTCAGCAAATATTTTCTTGAAAGCTGGATGGCGAGGCATTTCTCACAATCACTCACATTCCCAGAAAGGGACAGCTTTTCAGTGTCAGGAAAACTGATGCTCTTGTTCTGCGTCCCCAGAGGAGCCATTTGCCGCCCATCTCCCTTCCTCGAGGTGGAGGGTGCATCCCTGCTTCTCCTGGAAGTGGCTCAGTCCCACATCACCTCTCTGACTCCAGTGGGCAGGAGTGATTCCTCCTTCTCACACCAGAGCACAGAGCCTGGCCCCGCTCTGCGAGCCCCTTCCCCTCCCCTCTGCATTAGGAGGACCTTGAATCATAAGCACATCCCCAGTGCAGAAGACAGTCTCCAAACAGAAACTGAAAAAATGAAAGGAAGGTGGGGGCATGGGGTGGGAAACATCAGCCCTCAAGGTCACTTCTTCAGTGGGCTCCAAGGAATGAATACCAAGAGCATTTCTGAAAATAAAATGTCAGAGACAATGATCTAAAAGTAGAGACAGAAGTGTCTTGAAGAACTGAGGAAGAAAGTTATGAAAAATGGCATTCTTTGGTATCTCTGTTTCTGCATTAACCACTGGAATTTACCCAGAGGAGAAAAAAAGGCAAAGGCTGAGAAAGTGTCCAGACTGAGAATAGATAGTACTGAGTTTTAAAGTGAAATTAGATGTCTGGACTTCTAGAAAGACAGGTGGTGTTCATTTCAGAATGGCTCCATCAGGTCCCCAGCACCCTGAGGACTTTTGTAAGGCTGTCTCCTGATAGGAAGCACAGGGCTCCTATGTCTGCTGTAACAAACTACTACAAACTGGATGGCCCGAAATAACATAAATGTATTCTCTTACAGTTTTGGAGGTCAGAGTTCAAGATGAGTTTCTCTGAGCCAGAACTAAGATGTCAGCAGCACTATGTTCCCTTCTGGAGGCTCTAGGGGGAAACCCCTTTCCTTGCCTTTTCCAGCTTCTACGGCTGCCCACACTCCTCAGCTCATGATCGCTTTCCATCTACAGCCAGTCCAGTCTTTGTCCCACTGAATCGCTCTGACATGGGCTCTTCTGCTTCTCTCTTCCCTATTTGAAGGACACTTGTGATTACGCTGGGCTCACCCAGATAATCCGAGATAGCCTCCTAATCTTAAAATCACTTGATTAGCAACCTTAATTCTTTCTGCCACCTTAATTCCTTCCACTCTTGCCAGGTAACTTATTCACAGGTTCAAGGGATTAGAACGTGCACATCTTTGGGGACCATGATGTGGCCTACCACATGGTATTACAGATATAGGATTATATGACGATTCTTTCAAAACTGGTAATTCATCTAGACTATTACTCAGTCATAAAAAAGGATGAAATAATGCCATTTGCAGCAATATGGGTGGACCTGGAGATTACTATGCTAAATGAAGTAAATCAGACAGGGAAAGATAGCTATCATATGATATCAGTTATATATGGAATCTAAAAAATGATACAAATGAACTTACTTATGAAATAAACAGATTTACAGACACAGAAGCAAATTTATGATTACCAAAGAGGAATGGGGGAAGGGATAAATTGGAAGTTTAGGATTAACAGATATACACTACCATATATAAAACAGATACATAACAAGGAACTATTGTATAACTCAGGGAAACAGGGAACTATATTCAGTATCTTATAATAAACTATAATAGAAAAGAATCTGAGAAAGAATATGTGTATGTGTGTACATAATTGTATCACTTTGCTCTATACCTGAAATTAATACAACATTGTAAATCAGCTATACTGCAATTTAAAATTTTTTAATTGATAATTTATTTCTGAAACTGGAAGTGGTTTTTCATAATTCAGCAATTGGATTAAACCAATTTAGTGTGACCTCAGGAGAGTTACTTAACCTCTCTGGTTAAACCTTTATCATCTCAAAAATAAAGAGTTGAGCAGTAAACTCTCCTAATGAGCAACTATGGCTTCACCATCTCATGCCCAAGGCCCAGCACATAGTAGGCACTCAGAAAACATGTGTGCTGACTGGGGGCACTGGATTTAGTGGTGTCAAAGGCTTCAGCACTTTAAAATGGTTTCATGACTCATGGTTCTAAGTAATAAAACAACACAAGTTTTCAAAATGGATATTCACATCTGTCAAGAGAACTCCTGAGCATTTGTGTCATTTTTCTCTGTGACACATATCCTTGTACGAGAAGGCACTCAATTACACACACACACATGCACACACACAATAAATGGAAGGATGGACAACTGACTGTGGGTATGTACATGTACGTGTATATATACATATGCATGTATATATACACACACAGAGGGAGAGAGAGAGAGAGTGTGTGTGTGTGTGTGTGTGTGTGTGTGTGTGTGTGTGTGTGCACAGCTCAGTTTTGTCACCTGTAAACTATAACAACAATAATAACACCAACTGTGGAGAACTGCTGTAAGGATTACAATAGTTAATACACACAAAGCACTTGAAATAGTGGCTGGCTCATAGCAAGTGCCATATAAAATCTGAACTATTGTTTCTCATCAGCATCATGAGTCTCTTGCCACAGCTCTGAAAGGATGTGGAAGTTCCATACGTCACCCTGCTGTGGAAAGAGGAGGGGTCCCAGCCCCTCGAGGAGATCTGGGGCAGCTGCTGAAGGAAGTGGTATTTACCTTGTGCCTTGAAGGAAGGGGGACTCGCTTCCTGTGAAAGCCGAGCGAAGGGCGTTCTGGATTGGAGGAGCTGTGGAAGCAGAGGCATGGGGGCGACGGGGGGGGGGGGGGGGGGGGCAGCATCATACCAAGGAGAGTGAGTCCCTCTGTCACTTGGGGAGTGGTATGAAATTCGATTGGACAGATAGGTTAGGTAGAGATCGCAAAAGTGAAGAAGTTCCCATCTTATCCTCTAGGCAATGAGAGCCTCTGAAGGTTGTTGGAGTGGAGAAGGGTCACCATGGGCTTAAGACTGCTCTAGGCAGTACAAACGGAGAAGGCGATGGCACCCCACTCCAGTACTCTTGCCTGGAAAATCCCATGGACGCAGGAGCCTGGTAGGCTGCAGTCCATGGGGTTGCGAAGAGTCGGACACGACTGAGCGACTTCACTTTCACTTTTCACTTTCATGCATTGGAGAAGGAAGTGGCAACCCACTTCAGTGTTCTTGCCTGGAGAATCCCAGGGACGGGGGAGCCTGGTGGGCTGCCGTCTATGGGGTCGCACAGAATCGGACACAACTGAAGCGACTTAGCAGCCGCAGCAGCAGCAGCAGCAGGCAGTACAAAACATTTAAAATCACCAACTGAGTAGACAGTTCTAAAAGACGTGATGAATATAGTAGAGGTGGGGGTGGGGAGGGAAGAAAATGTCCTATAGGGAGGGAGCCATAAGGTTTTTTTTTAAAGTTGAGAAACATTGACTTATATCTGGGCTACATTATATATTAATATTTCTTTTTTTTTCAGAAATAAATCCTTATATTTATGGTCTTCTGATTTTTAACAAAGGTGGCAAAATAGTCAAGTAGGGAGAGGATACTTATTTTAACAAAAAATTCTGGGACATATGAACATCCACAAGGAAAATAAACTCACACCACAAACAAAAGTTAGCTTAAAATGAATGGTAGATTGAAAAGAAATATAAAAGACAAAACACTAAAACATAGGGAGAAAAAAAAGGAGAATGTCTAAAAGACCTTGGCTTGAGTAAGGAGTAATTGTATAACACAAAAGCACAACCTTTAGAATAACAAACCAGTAAACTGGACTTTATCAAAGTTAAAATTATTTGTGCTTATATTAATATTTCTTGATGGAACTCCCAGAACAGGTGCTAGGAGGAAGAGTCTGCCCAGAAGCATCCTTAACCAGATGCATAGCTGGATAGGGCCCTTTTTCGCCAGCAAGGACTGTGAGCTTTCTTCCCCAGGGGCCCATGGCCTTGTTGAAAGTGCAGTACCTTTTAACAGCAGCAACAAATGAGAATTTAGAGTCCTCTTGAGGTTGATTTTGCTCTGTAATCAGCTGCTGAGTTTCTGGCCTAATGGGATTCTAATGTTTTTAAAAGCCAATTTAGTAATCTTTGTATTTTCAATGGATTGTGAAAGCCCTATTAGTTATTTATATCACCATACACATGCGTGGCTGCAAATGGCAGATTTATGCTTTTATGTACCATTAACATCTACGCTATGTTAACAGCACCATTTAGCCAGCTCTCAAAATGTTGGCCTAATCTCTTCCATGCCTGTAGACACACACACACACACAGACACACACACACACACACACCCCCCTCTTGTCATTCTGTGTGGTCAGCCATAGGGTATTTCAACTTATTAAATATCCTAGTGAATAGTTCCTTACTATATCATATCAAATAAGTGATAAGTCTGTAGTCACCAGGCTATTTAATTAAAGATAATCAGTCTTTGAAGAGTTAGAATACAATTAAATACACTTAACACTAAAGCTCGGTTGAACATGATTTAATCTTTCTTGGGTGATTCAGGATCTCACAGGCCTTGGAGGTCTTTGTTATGAATATAAATTATCTTCATGCTCTTACTCTGCAGAAGTTCCATTGGAAAAAGATTTCCAGTTGGAATTCTGCCAAATGCACAGACTTCTACTGTAGAATGTACCCTCGCAATTACCTGGAAATGGTTCCTAGACATCCTGGGGAAGACAAACCTGTGAATATTTGTCCTTGGCATAAAAATGTTCTGACAGCTGCTGTGAAATCCGTTTTCCAGCCCCTGTTCTTTCTCTAATAGGGAGAAATTCTCAGTGGGGTGCTAATGTATCATTAACACCTTTCTTTAAAACATACTAATCTTTCTTTTCCATCAAGAACTCTACCCAGGCCTCATTCATTAATTCAACTTGTGTTTTCTAAGGAAATCTCAGTGAAAAAGAGTAGAACAGAAGAGTTGGCAACAGGGAAAGGCACAGCTAAATTTGTTTCAGGGCACATGCTGTAGATTCAAATAAATCTAGGAGGTCTCTTAAATGGCTATATACTGCCTTACCACTCCTGCTGCCTATCAGCTCCTCCCTTCTTTTTCTAATGTCATCATCTGCACTAACTTAACCATATTCAGATACTTAATGATTCCAAATTTAAATTAATCTGGGAAAGAAGCAGCTTGAAATAACTTCAACATACCTTGTAATAAGAAAAGGCAAAAACTGATAGGACTGAAAGGAGGAATAGATAAATCCACTTTGATTGTTGGAGACTAACATTCTTCTATCAGAAGTGACAGATCCAACAGGTAGAAAATCAGTAAGGACAGAGTTGAACTCAGCACCTTCAATAAACTGGACATAATGGACATCTATAAACTACTTCATTCAACATCAGCAGAATCCTTCTCAAGCTCACATGGAACATTCACCAAGATAGACCACATTCTGAGGCATGAAACACACCTGAACAACTTCAAAAGAATAGAAATTATACAATGTCTGTTCTCAGACCTCAACAGGATTAAACTAGACATCAGTAAAAGAAAGATAGCTGGAAAATTCCAGACACTTGGAGGTTAAGCAACACACTTCTGAATATCACTTGGGCCAAAGGAAAAATCTCAAGAGAAGTTTTAAAAATATTTTTAACTAATAATAAGTGAAAACACAACATAAAAATGTATGGGATGCAGAAAAAGCAGTGCTTACAGGGACATTTATAGCAGTAAATTCATGTATTTTAAAAAGAAGATATATGGCAGAAAACAACCCAATATTATAAAGCAATCATCCTCCAATTTAAAAAAAATTATAAAAAAGAAAGATGTAAAATCAAGAATCTAAGCTTTTGCATTAGAAAACTAAAAAGAGAAGAGCAAATTAAATCAAAAGCAAACAAAAAGAAATAGTAAGAATTAGAGCAGAAATCAATTAAAAACAGGAAATCAACAGAGAAAATCAATGAAACCAAAGCTGGTTCTTTGAAAAGATCGATAAAATTGATGAGCTGCTAGCCATGCTAACTAAGAACAAAAAGAGAAATGACTTAAATGAAGAAGGAAACATCACTATAAATCCCATGGACATTAAAAAAATAATAAAGAAATACTGTGAAAAACTTGGTGCGGAGGGAGGAGGGAGGGGGGTTCAGGATGGGGAACATGTGTATACCTGTGGCGGATTCATGTTGATGTATGGCAAAACCAATACAATATTGTAAAGTAATGAACCTCCAATTAAAATAAATAAATTTATATTTTAAAAAACCTTGGTGCTCACGAATTTGGTAACTTAGGTGAAGTGTACCAATTCCTTGAGAGACTTAATCTCCCAAGACTCACAACAAGAAGAAATCAACAATCTGGGGAATTCCCTGGTGGTCCAGTAGTTAACGTTTTCTCATTGCCAAGGGCTCAGGTTCAATCTCTGGTCAGGGAACTAAGATCCCACAAGCCTTGCAGCACAGCCAAAAAAAAGTAATAGACTATCTGAATAGGCCTATATCTATTAAAGAAATTGAATCAACACCTGATAACCTTTAAAAACAGAAAGCATCAGGCCTAGGTAGTGAATTCTACCAAACATTTAAGGAAGAGATCTTACCAGTTCTCTACAACCACTTTTGGGCTTCCCTGGTGGCTCAGTGGTAAAGAGCCCCCGTCCACCTGCAGTGTGGAAGACTTGGGTTCGATCCCTGGGTCAGGAAGATCCCCTGGAGGAGGAAATGGCAACCCACTCTAGTGCTCTTGCCTGGAAAGTTCCATGGGCAGAGGGGCCTGGTGGGCTGCAGTCCATGAGGTGGCAAAGAGTCAGATACGACTGAGCGACTGACCACAGCAAAACAACGACTTTCAGAAAACAAAAGCAAAAGGAACCCTTCCTAGCTCGTTCGGTGCATTTGATGAGCCTAGCATTACTCTAAATACCAAAACCAGACAACAATACTACAAGAAAACTACAGATGCATATCTCTTGTGAACGTAGATGCAACCATCTTGAACAAGATATTTGCACATCAGATCCAATAATGTATAAAAAGAGCATATTACAGTCCCTTCAACACATCAGTTTTCTTGCCTCTGTGCTTTGGATTTTGCTGCTGCCTCTGTTTTGCCCTTTCCTACACCTTTCTTTTCCCCACAGCCCATCCCATTCACCTAGTAAACCTCACCTCATCTTTTGGTACTGATCCTAGGACAGTTCATCTGTGAATCCTTTCCTGTCAATGCCACTCAGGTAGACTATCCAATTTCTACGTGTGCCATTAGTGTAGCATGTACGAGCTTCTCTTATAGCTCCTGTACATAAATACACTCATAAGCATGTGTACTTATCCCACTAGATTATGAATTTCTTAAGGAGAAGATCTGTGTCTTTTCATTATAGCCTCAGTCTGGCACATTATGTGGGATGGATGAATGGAGGAATGGAGGGGTGGAGAAATGGATAGATGGATGGGAGAGAGGGAGGTTAGGTGGGTGGATAAGTAAATAGATCAATGGAAGTTCAGCTCCAAGAGAGCAACTACGTATTGTTTACTTCTGTACCCCCATTGTATTGATTGTATTGGATATGCCCAATACACAATGTATTGGATAGTAGATGCTCAAAAAATAATTAATTAATTACCTTTTAATTAGTTAAAGGATGATCCATAATAAAAGTGGAAGTTTGGATGGATGGATGGATAAATGAATGATGATGAATGCATTTGAATTATAAGTATTCAAGAGGAAGCAGAATGGCCACCTTGACGTAGGGCAGGAAAGCCTCCCTTGACCACAAAGCTGCCTCCTCATTATTTTACTCTGGCCTGTTGCCATGTGTTAATTGAAGTGTCAAAGACTAGTTTTTAACTCAAAACACTCTAACACATAAGTTCCCTGTCTGTTGCACCCAGGACTAGGTGATTACCCGGTTGGGTTATTACCTTGCTGGGTTATTCCCACCACACGACACTGTGCCCACACGTGTTACTGCTGTGTAGGAGAACAAAAAAGACAGATGCTTTTCAGAGAACTTCCAAATGGCCACAGTCTGTGGTCCCAGGAGCCAGATTATCTCCTAAATCTGGACATTTCCACAGTTCACAGATCTTCCTCTCTGGGCTAAGAGTTTCCCAAGAATAGAAACTTCTTTAGCCTTGGGGTCTCAGAAGTGACATCTGAGTTGGGCCTTGAAGGATGAACATGAATTTGCTGGGCATCCATCAAAAGGTAGGTAGTAGGTGTAGAGATAATGAGGGAGAGGAAGAAGTGGGCATAGTGGGTATTGACCACTCTTCCTAGAATTTTGGCTGAGAAAAGGAAAGAGAGAGAAACAGGCTAGCTGGAAGGTAAAAGTTTAGTTTTTAAGAACAAACTTTTTTTAGCCCAATGCCCTCGATGATCTGCCCCTACTACCTGATCCAGCTCCTTCCCCTAACTTCTGCACCCTCCATGCCAATCATGTACCCTCTGTTCCAACCACTCTTGTGGGCAGAGCACATACCTCTGGGCCTTTGCTCTTCCTTGGAATGTGCTTCTCTAATCACCAACTTTATCTTCATCATCATCATCATCTTTGTTGAGCTATGTATAAGGTCCAAGATTTACATGCATTAACTCATTTGATCTTCCAGTGGCCTTAGGAGCATATTATACAGTGACCATTCTGATATTATTCACAAGGAAACGGAGATACAGGAATGCTAAATAGCATCCCTAGGTGACGTTGCTGTGAAGTAGCACTGGTGCAATTCAACCTGAGCATTCATTCAGGCTCCAGAATCCACACTCTTTCAACTTTGCCATAAGATGTCTGCTTCCCCAGGTCTCCTAAGCTCCCCTGAGAAGATGCCCGGACAGTTTCAGGCCAACTTGGCTCACCCAGTGTGATCCACGCACGCTGGACCTCATGCACGCTTCTGCTCTGCTGTTTCTCCCATAGTGATTCAGTTGGTGGAGTGGTCTGTCTCCCTTGCAGACCAAGAGCCTTTGAGAACAGAAACGTGTCCTGCTGTCTTTGCGGTGCTTAGTGTTGGTAAATGAATGAATGATCCATAGATACCTTCATAGTCTTTTAGTTTGTCTGTTTTATTTTATTTATTTTTATTTTGTGTCTTATTGGAGTATAATTGCTTTACAATATTGTGTTAGTTTCTGCTGTACAATGAAGTGAATCAGTTATATGTGTACATATATCCCCTCTCTCTTGCACTTGCCTCCTCCCACCCCCATCCCACCCATCTAGGTCTTCACAGAGCATTGAGCTGAGCTCTCTGTGTTATACAGCAGATTCCCACTAGTTACATATTTTATGCACAGTAGTGTGTGTGTGTGTGTGTGTGTGTGTATCTCGTGAAGTCACTTAGTCGTGTCCGACTCTTTGTGACCCCATGGACTATAGCCCACCAGGCTCCTCCATCCATGGAATTTTCTAGGCAGAAGTACTGGAGTGGGTTGCCATTTCCTTCTCCGGGGGATCTTCCCAACCCAGGGATTAAATCTGGGTCTCCCGCATTGCGGGCACGTGCTTTACCGTCTGAGCCACCAGGGAATTGCTGCTGCTGCTTCTAAGTCACTTCAGTCATGTCCGTAGGGAATCACTACATATATATATATAAATTCTAACCTCTCAGTTTATCCCTGCCCCCCCTTCCCCACAGTGTCTACATGTCCATCTCTACGTCTCTGTCTCCATTCCTGCCCTGCAGATAGGTCCATCTGTACCATGTTTCTAGAGTCCACATATATGCTTGAATATACGATATTTGTTTTTCTCTTTCTGACTTATTTCGCTTTGTATGACAAACCCTAGGTCCATCCACATTTCTGCAGATGACTCCATTTCATTCCTTTCAATGGCTGAGTTATATTGCAGTGTATACACGGACCACATCGTTTTTTATCCATTCGTCTGTCCTTGGTTATTTACATTGTTTCTATGCCTGACTATTGTAAATAGTGCTGCAATGAACACTGAGGTACATGTGTCCTTTTGAATTATGGTTTTCAGTGGCTTAGTGGGTAAAGAATCTGCCTGCGACACAGGAGACTTGGGAGATGCGAGTTTGAGCCCTGGGTCGGGAAGATCCCCTGGAGAAGGAAATGGCACCCACTCCAGTATTCATGCCTGGAAAATCCCATGGACGGAGGAGCCTTGTGGGCTGCAGTCCATGAAGTTGCAAAGAGTGGGACATGACTGAGCGACTAACACTTTCATTTTCAGGGTGTATGTCCAGTAGTGGGATTGCTGGGCCATATGGTAGTTCTATAGATATCTTCATGTTCTTTTAAGTTGGCATGCTTATTCACCCCGGGCAATTCAGCTGCCAAGGACCAGCATGTTATTGAACTCATTTCTGAAAATTCTCCATCTTTGTGTTTTCTACTTATTTCTTTTGATGGTTTAGCTTCAGACTTCCTAAGAGCTTTTCCCATTGAATATAATTCATGATGGGGGAAAAATAAACTGTGGCCTGGGTGCATCCTAATTGGAATATGGCATGCCTCTCACAGATGTGTGTGTTCACCAAGCCAGCCATGAATTTGTTTCCCACTGCCAAATTTCTTAAAATAAAAAGGAGTTTCCAAGCCAATTGTGCAAACATTTAAAAAAATCTGATAACTTCCTACCCTATTTCTTGATAAATTAAACAGTAGAAGAAAGCCCTCTAGCAGCGTGTTATTGAATTCCTAAATCTTTCCCTTCAAAGAACTTCACTTGGGTTATTAACACACATTTATCGCCCCCTTTTCTGTGACAGGTTATCCATGTAGATTACCCCATTATGGCCTCCCAAGCACACTAGGAGGTAGATAGCATCAAACAAGTTTCAGAGGGAGAAACAGAGGCTCAGAGGAGCCGAGTCACAAGCCCCAGGCCTCACAGCTGGGAGACGGCGAGGCAGGAATCTGAACTCAGCCAGGTCTGTCCAGTGCCAGTTTGAGGGCTGGTGTGCTGCACCCCAGCTGCTTCCTTCCCATTTCTTAAAGCTGGGACTGGTGCCAGGACCCTCCACTTTAAATTCTGGGGACAACCTAGCAGAAAACAAGGCTTAGTTTGGCAGGCAGGACACAGGACAGTCTGTCTCCTTCTCACAGCCAGAGACAGACAAGGCAGAACCCAAGCCTGGGTCCAGGATGCCAAGACCTTACGTAGCCCCCTTGTCTCCCATCACCATCATCACATCAAGGGGAGATTGGATGAGTGCTGATGGTTGTCTTATTTGGTTTTCTCTTGGTGGGTAAATAGCATCCTGATCCAATGATAGAATGGAGACACAGAAGAGCTGAGTGGAGGGAAAGGATGGCAGGGTGTTGTATTTGCCAAGGAACGATCCTATAGAGGCAGGCATTCAGAGAGGCAGAACTGCCCAGATCACCGCCAGCAGAGACAAATGCCAGATCAGTGGTTGGTCCAGGGCCCCACCCAGAAGAGTGGCTCTCATATTTTCTATCCTAAATGACCTAACCAAAAAGTTGTCTGTCTCCAGTCACACAGGATTGTGGAAGATTATTTTAATCCAGACATTAGATAAACAAAGCTGCACATTGTGGGAAGAGGCCATTCAGTTAGGCACTTGCTGTAGGTTGGAGGCCTTAAATATTTCTTTTCTTGAATCAACACAACAAACTGATGATGTGGATACTTTAACCCCTTTTTGCAGACACGGAAGCTGACTGAAGGTCTGGGAATTGCTTTGTCCAGGTTGCCCAGGGGACTGGGGCAGGACTGAAGCCTGTTTCTGGCCTCTGGCCTCCCCATGGTTAGTCAGTCCCAGGTTGGTTATGGCTGGAAATGTGGACATTCAAAGACACTGGTTAATCATCTTTAGCACTTGCCAACCCCTTTGAAAATGTGAATGGATTTCCCCTTAGACAAATGCATAACCCACTCCACAGTGATAGATTTCAGTAAGACGGTGACCCCTTCAACAGAGTAGCCACTCCCCAGTGGTCACCTGCTCTCCAAGGTGACCATATTCCTTTAGGTCCAGAGTCATATTTGAACCTTAGGTCTCCCCTGTTTTGAAACTTGGGTCAGTCACCTGGCTGTGACTGTCCTTGACTCAAATAACAGAAACTGATGAGTACTCCAAAACGCTCAAGCCTGTATCTGACACCAAAATATGCAGCTGGGACCTTCTTATTGACATAGTTGATTTTTATACACAAAAAAATAACTCTAGTTTGTGTGTGTACCCCATATAGAGTCGTCAAAACAAAAGAAAAAAAGGAAAACCCTGGTATATAATCTTTGCACAAGAGATCAATTATAGATTTCTCAAATCCTAGTACTCTAGCTTTCAAAGCTTCTTTGAATAATTATATTTTCACATTTAAATTTCATAACCCTCTAAAAGAAGGATGAATAATTCTGAGGGAAATTATTTATTCTCATGATAAAGCATAAAGCAGTTCAAAGCTACGTTTATACACATTGACCAATTTTCATCTCAGTTAACATATGTCAAGCATGTACTATTGCTCAGCACATGCAAAGTACTTTAGTACACATGCTCTCATTTCATCTCCCACCCTCAGCAGTGCCATGAGAGAGGTAAGGCTATTCTTATCACTCCCATTTCACAGAAGAGGAAACTGAGGTCCAGAGAGGTTCTCTGACCTGCCCAAAGTTAAACATGGGTAGGAAGTGGTAGAGCCAAGACTGATGCGCTGGGTTCCAGATTCCAAGTCTGGAGTCACATTTGAGGCACATTTGCTTGTACCTCAACCCATGTGTGAAGCAACGTTTCAGATGCCAGCCTGGGATAAGAACTTGCTGTGCATAATGCAATTACTGAGAAAGCAAACCTGTGAGGACATGTCAGGGCCTTTTGCATTGTTCATTAGAGAATGTCATCCCCCCTGACAGTCAGGGCTCACTCCCAGGTCTCCTTTACTCTGAAGCCCTCTGGCTACTCCCCTCTCCCCAGCAGAGGGCCTCATCCCCGGAACCTTGGGTCACCTGCTCTCATTTGCCATGTGCACTTTTAAGAGTGGTGAATCCCTGAATTAGTCAGGAACGTCAGAGGCATCAGATGAAGGGTTGGCCCAGCATTCGTTGCCAAGGCAACAGCTACTTGACTTGACCTCTGACCAAATGTCTGGGCAGGTGAGCAAACCGGAGGAAGCAAGGATGACTCAGGGCGTCCCTGCCTGGGGTGATTGAGGGATGACTCAGGTGTTAAGGGAAAAGGACAGGCAGGAGGCCAGCCTTACATGATGGGCATTTCTGTGAAGATTTTGCCTTTCCTGAAAAACAGAGGGTCCCTAAAGTGCGGAGATCACCTCTCAACCTTCTCTACAGCTGATGTGGAACCCAGCCCAGTGCTAAGTACTATCCAGTAAATCATTGATCTGTATTGCCCAGTTAATGCCAAGGTGTGAACCAGCCTGGCTCACAGAGTTTTTCAAACGGCTGGTCACGACCCACTAGTGGGCCATGAGATCACTTTTGGTGCTACACTCAGCATTTTTTATCGGTAAGGTAGAAACGAAGTGAAAAGGAAAAAATGGAGCATGCCTCATACATAGTAAGGATTAATATTATTTTCCATGATTTTTTTTTCATGGAAAACATGAAAACTGTGTGTAGTATTGGTGGTGGTGATGGTATGTGTGTGTTTGTGTGTACTGGTGATGGTGGTGGTGTAGACGCTGAGTCGTATCTGACCCTTTTATGACCCCATGAACTGTACCGCCAAGCTCCTCTGTTCATGGGATTCTCAAGCAAGAATACTGGAATGGGTTGCCATTTCCTTCTCCAGGGGATCTTCCTGACACAGGGATTGAACCCACATCTCCTGCTGAGCAGGCAGATTCTTTACCACGGAACCACCTAGGAAGGCTGTGTACTGGGTTGTGATATAAAATACATTCTTATTGAGTCTAAGATTTTTGAAAAACAATAGTTAGAAAACAATCTCAGAAACTCATTTGACCAGTTTCCTGATTATAAGAACATTAAACATTAATGGTCATTTGTACTGTTTATCCATTTGTTTATTACTCAAAAAAATCTGTTATGGTTGCCTTCTCCACTGTGTCAGCTTGTTAGGTATGAAAGTAAGATATGCAAGACGAGTGACTAGGTCAGTGTGGCTGGAGCCACTAATTATGCAGCAGGGGGCAGAAGAGGTACGTCCTCTCCCTGCTCGTGTTCAAAGGAGGAGCCTTTGTTTGCTGGGCTTTTGTGGTTCACACAGCGCAAGGAGTGGACTTGAATTTTGACCCTTGCCTTCTGTCTGTCCCCTCGCCCTGACAGCTGGCTTAAACAATTCAGCACCTATGTGTGGATACTCCTTCACTGTACTCCAGTTTTGTCATTGGCAGTCTTGTTTCCCCAGTGAGTTTATTCTTGAATACATCTTCTGCTTCTTTTGCATCTCCAAAATGCCTAGCAGAATTGGGACTACTGTAGGCACTCAATAAATGCTTCCAACTTATTGACAACTACTCTTGTTCAGTTCAGTTCAGTCGCTCAGTCGTGTCCGACTCTTTGAGACCCCATGAATCGCAGCACACCAGGCCTCACTGTCCATCACCAACTCCCGGAGTTCACTCAGACTCATGTCCATCGAGTCCATGATGCCATCCAGCCATCTCATCCTTGGTCGTCCCCTTCTCCTCCTGCCCCCAATCCCTCCCAGCATCAAAGTCTTTTCCAATGAGTCAACTCTTCGCATGAGGTAGCCAAAGTACTGGAGCTTCAGCTTTAGCATCAGTCCTTCCAAAGAAATCCCACGGCTAATCTCCTTCAGAATGGACTGGTTGGATCTCCTTGCCGTCCCAGGGACTCTCAAGAGTCTTCTCCAACACCACAGTTCAAAAGCATCATTCTTCGGCTCTCAGCCTGCTTCAGAGTCCAACTCTCACATCCATACATGACCACAGGAAAAACCATAGCCTTGACTAGACGGACCTTAGTCGGCAAAGTAATGTCTCTGCTTTTGAATATGCTACCTAGGTTGGTCGTAGCTTTTCTTCCAAGGAGTAAGCATCTATCTTTTAATTTCATGGCTGCAGTCAGCATCTGCAGTCATTTTGGAGCCCCCAAAAATAAAGTCTGACACTGTTTCCACTGTTTCCCCATCTATTTCCCATGAAGTGATGGGACCAGATGCCATGATCTTCGTTTTCTGAATGTTGAGCTTTAAACCAACTTTTTCACTCTCCTCTTTCACTTTCATCAAGAGGCATTTTAGTTCCTCTTCACTTTCTGCCATAAGGGTGGTGTCATCTGCATATCTGAGGTTATTGATATTTCTCCCGGCAATCTTGATTCCAGCTTGTGTTTCTTCCAGTCCAGTGTTTCTCATGATGTACTCTGCATAGAAGTTAAATAAGCAGGGTGACAATATACAGCCTTGATGTGCTCCTTTTCCTGTTTGGAACCAGTCTTTTGTTCCATGTCCAGTTCTAACTGTTGCTCACAGAAACTTTTGTTCAGGTCCCTGCTAATCTTCTCATCTTCTCCTACCATAGAGCGTGTATGGTGTGGCTTTGTGGTTATGTGTGTAATAGTCCATCTCCTCCACTTAGACTGTGAGCCCATTGGGAACGGGAGTAGGTGTATCCTGTCCATCACCAAATCCTCAGTCCCTAATGCAGCACAACACATGCCTGCCTCATTCATTGTCTCCTCCGTGATTGACATCCAGTAGGTGTAGCTGTTAGTCATCACCATAATAATACTGAGTAATGAACAACCCTGGGCCTCTCAATGGCATATTAAATTAACACTTGCTTTTGTGGAGCAGCTCCAAGCTCCAGATTGTACTGGATCAGCTCTGTGGGTCTCTCACCTTCCTTACGCCAGCAGGCTAAGCAGGGTGTGTTTTTCTCATGACAATGCAAAAATGCAAAAGAGCAAGTTCAACTGCACAGACGTTTGATTCTGTCATATCTCTTAACACACCTTTGGCCAAAGTTCATGAAACCAAAAGTCAAGGAACAAGAAAGCACACTCTGCCTATGGAGGTTGTGGTGATGACAGAACAGTGAATATTTCTGAGTAGTCAATCGAAGTAAGTTCTCAGTTTCTCACTAAGTGTTCATGGACTGGAAAGGACGGGATGAAAATAATTGGATTCTAGAGATCTCCCATGGGTATTCACCATACAAGTTACAAAAGCCTGTGGGGACTTTTTAGCTCCTGAAATACAGCTCTATGGAGAAAGCCAGAGCTTTGTCTGACAGATAACAACCCAACCACCCAGAGCGGAATTTGCTGGGGAAGTAAAGCAAGCCCTCAGAGAACTGCCAGGAGAGATGTCCTCCACGGCGCTTGGGGTGGCAGCTGCCTCGGGAAGGCTGGTGGGACCATCACCACTGAGTTCTCAAGAGGTGTCTCGGCACAAGTGGAGTCCCTGCCAGTTCTCAGGAAATGATTTTGTTCTGTGTCCTTTGGGCATGTGCACATACAGATGAATGTTTGTTAATCAGCAAGAGACCTTTGGAAAGACCTAGACATCATTTCCAAGAGGATGCAGAGCCTTGGTTCCCGTGTTTCCTTTGTGGTACCAACTCTGGTGTGGTTTGAGGCTGTGCGTGGGGTTTGAGGGGTTTTGCACCCCTCCTTTGGGTAGCAGAAAAATAACAATCTGTTTTCCTTTCACCCTCTGTTCCCACCACCTGCAGGAGTGCTCTGCCTGCCAGACAGCCTGAACCTTCACCGGGACCCACAGCGGACCAGCAAGCCAGGAGAGCTGCCCATGTTTAGCCAGTCCGAGCTGAGGACCATTGAGCAATCCTTGCTGGCCACCCGCGTGGGCAGCATCGCAGAACTGAGTAAGTGGATGCTGGCTCTCTGCCTACTCTGTGCCCAAGGGGCTGACTGTGCTCAGGGCAGTGTTCTGTAACCAATCCGGTGGCTCCTTTTATTAAGCACCCGCTATGTACACAGATCAGTGTTGATGGCCGTGGTGAAGGCGAGGGCTCTGGAGTCAGGTAGACTGGTAAGACTACCTCTGATGGAGGTCAGCCTCCTACCCTTTTCTAAGCCTCCATTTCCTTTTTTATAAAACAGAGAATATGGTAATACTTCACTTAGAATGTAGTTGTGGTGACTCAGCAAGCTGACACCCACCAAGGAGGTCTCTGCAGTCCCCAGCACACGGTAAATGCTGTAAAGACTGTTGATTTCCACAACGGGACCATGTCTGTTCAAAATCCTCCACTGGCTCCCCATCTGATACACAGTTCAGTTCAGTTCAGTTCAGTTCAGTCGCTCAGTCGTGTCCGACTCTTTGCGACCCCATGAATCGCAGCACACCAGGCCTCCCTGTCCATCACCAGCTCCCAGAGTTCACTCAGACTCACATTCATCGAGTCAGTGATGCCATCCAGCCATCTCATCCTTGGTCGTCCCCTTCTCCTCCTGCCCCCAATCCCTCCCAGCATCAGAGTCTTTTCCAATGAGTCAACTCTTTGCATGAGGTGGCCAAAGTACTGGAGTTTCAGCTTTAGCATCATTCCTTCCAAAGAAATCCCAGGGCTGATCTCCTTCTGAATGGACTGGTTAGATCTCCTTGCAGTCCAAGGGACTCTCAAGAGTCTTCACCAACACCACAGTTCAAAAGCATCAATTCTTTGGCGCTCAGCCTTCTTCACAGTCCAACTCTCACATCCATACATGACCACAGGAAAAACCATAGCCTTGACTAGATGGACCTTAGTCGGCAAAGTAATGTCTCTGCTTTTGAATATGCTGTCTAGGTTGGTCATAACTTTTATTCCAAAGAGTAAGCGTCTTTTAATTTCATGGCTGCAGTCAGCATCTGCAGTGATTTTGGAGCCCAAAAAAATAAAGTCTGCCACTGTTTCCACTGTTTCTCCATCTATTTCCCATGGAGTGATGGGACCAGATGCCATGATCTTCATTTTCTGAATGTTGAGCTTTAAGCCAACTTTTTCACTCTCCTCTTTTACTTTCATCAAGAGGCTTTTTAGTTCCTCTTCACTTTCTGCCATAAGGGTGGTGTCATCTGCATATCTGAGGTTATTGATATTTCTCCCGGCAATCTTGATTCCAGCTTGTGTTTCTTCCAGTCCAGCGTTTCAGGAAAAGCCAAAATCCTCAAAATTTCGTCCAGGCTCCCCACCTGTATCCCTCAGGCATCTTCCTCCACTTCCTCCCCAGGCCTGCTGAACTCAGTCACGCTGGTACCTCTTGTTCCTTGAACATAGCAGACATACCTCAGGGCCTTTGCACATACTGTTCCCTCTGTATAAACCACTCTCATCCTCCAGATATCCACATAGCTTATTTCCTCATTACCTTCAAGTCTCACCCAAATGTTACGCCTTAATGAAGTTTTACCTGAACACCCTATTTAAAATTATAACACCCTAAGAACCCTGATCCCTCTTCACTGCTTTGCCTTTCTTCCCAGCTGTTACCCTATGACATGCTCCATTTCTTTTTGTTTTTCAGTAATAAGTCCACTGAGATATAATTCATATCCTGTTTACCTACTTAAAGTGTATCATCATTCAATGGCTTTTAGTGTATTTCCAAGTTATGCAACCATAACCACAATCAATTTTAGGACATTTTCATCACCCCAACAAGAATCCTGATAGCCATTAGTAATCATTCCCCTCCCTCCTTCCCCCAGACACCCTCAATAGTTGACTATTAATTTTTTAAATTATCTGTTTCCTGCTATTAGAATATATTCTCACAGAGGAGAAGAGATATTTGTTTTGTTCACTGTTGTAACCTCAGCACCACGAATATTGCTTGGCACATAGTCAGTCCTTGGGAAATATGAAAAAAGGGAGAGACAGAGACAAAGAGAGAGATGGGAAGAGAGAGAGAGAAGGGGCAGAAAGGTGGAGAGAAGAAGGCTGGGGTGTCCCAAGTTTGAGTAATGATTGCTGTGCTTCTACACCTCCTAATTCAGGTCTGGGCTGAATCTAGCCAACCAGAGGAATATAAAACTGTATTTACTTATGATCCAATTGATTGTCCAATGACACAGCCATGTGTTAGCTCCAGATGGAACTAGAGTAATGATCACAGAAACGCTAGAGTATGTTGAAGTGTGAGATAGTGTGAAATTCTAAAAAATTCTGAACTATAAAAGACTTAAGGACTCATAAAGCAACTTGTACCTCTTCCCAAGAATTCCCTGTATACCCAGGACAGTCATCCTACTTTGAGTACATGGCTTGCACCTCTGCAAAGGGAAGCACTCGCTGACATGGCTTGCACCTCTGCAAAGGGAAGCAGTTGCTGATTCAAGCTGAAGGGGCTTCTTATATTCACTAGAGCTTTCTTGGCACCTGAATTTGGAAATTATGCTTCCATTCCCATCAAACCCCCAAAGTCATGAGTGCCTCTGATTACAGGGTCTTCCAGCCACTGGTCAGTTGTATGATTGTTCTTAAATTTAAGGATTCTGTGGATCCCTTTGGCAGCCTGATAAAGCCTGTGGACCCTGCCTTAGAATAGTACTTTTAAATGCATGAAATAAAGTGTATCAGTTTATAAAGGAAGGTAATTATATTAAAAGACAGTTATCAATATATTTCAGCTAAACTGTGATATAGTCATTATATGTTTTATTAGAACATTATAAAACAAGATCTAGCAGCAACTCTGGTGACCTATTATTTTGAGGTGGTGATGTGTGTGAATGATATTTTGAGATATCTGCAACAGTTGGAAGTTGGGGAAGGAAAGGTCTGCATTTTAACAACCCCCCGCTGCCCACAGAGATTCAGACGTAGCTCGTCCAAGCAGATCCCCTGGGGAAACATCTCAAAGAAGAAATGCCTTATTTGGGACTCCACCAATTTCCAAAACATGCCCATGACCTTGGAAAGGCCGATTCTGGCTACAGGGTTGGATCATGTCTACATGGGTGCCACCTTGGAAGAGGCCCCCACACGTTCTCCTCTGGGGTCTCAAAGGTTTGTCCTGAAGTATTTTAAGGGCCCCTCCTAGCACCTGGGCTGGAGCTCCACTCAATTCCAGTGCTTCTCTTGAAGGAAAGGATTTGCTAAACAAATCTGCTCTTCACCTAAGCAGGCAGTCCGCAGGAGCAGCTTGTCACGTAAATTGTTTTTAAGGACAATTTGTTCTGTAAATTAAATGCTGTCGTTGCTTTTGAATATTGACTTTCGCATATGAATTGTTGGCACACAAATAGGTGCTGCTAATTATGAATAGGTTCCCTCCGTTCATTAAGTCAGCCCCGTAGAATTTGTGTGCAGAAGCATGTTGATAAGCCACGTCGGCAACAGAAACTAATAAAATTGCCTTCTTTTCTGATCTGACTGTAATTTAGACTGACTTGCTCTGTGGTCTGAATCAATACAGCCTTGCCCTTTCTGTGTACATAGAGAGCTGTTCTTCATATTCAAAGGTTACTCTGCCCGTGCGGATTCCAGAAACCACTGTTGTTCCAGCAATGGCGGGGTGGAGAGAGTCTGTTCCCAGCTGTCCCGGCTCTTCTTGAATCAGGCTGTTCGGGGTTGAGGGCAGAGCCCCTGACTATAGCCTTCTTAAGAGCCAGCAATAATAGATGTTGACCTAGGGAACTATTGAAAATCTACATGAGCTACTTCCAATGTAACCATTATTATGCACAGAGATGTGGGAATGAAGGTAAGAAGGGATAAATAACTTGTCTAAGATCAACCACACCTGTGAATTGATGACTTGAAATTGAATCCAGTTCTCCAGCCAGAGCTTTCATCACTAGACATGACTCCCTGTCTCTGGGGGAAGCCTGGGTATTTCTAGATGATATGGGTGGACTGTATCTGCCTCTATAATATTGGACCGTTAGTCAGACCTTTGTTCCTTCCAAGTCTGAGGATTTACAGTTTGCTCTGTACCAGGTATTGTGAATGCTGCCCTCAAAACTAAATTGGAAATGTGAGAATTCACAAAGGTTACCGAGTATTTCACCAGCAGGTAGATGACAGACCCACCCCCACTCCCCTACCCCACTCACCCTGCCCTTGCCCGCTGAGACTTCTCCCTGTATACTCCCTGCTTCTATCCTCAGGGCATCATATTCAAACCCCAAACTGCCTTCGTCAGTGGTGATGTATAGCGGTGATGTTATGGCTTGGGGCAAAAATACATCCACTATTTCCAGACCACCTACTCTGTGCCAGGTGCTTTAAGCACATGAAAGGTATTATTATTCTCATTTTACAGATAAGAAAAATAAGACTTAGAAGGATAAATGTTTTGCTGAAAGCCACACAAATCCTAAGTGGCAGAACCCCATTTCAAATCATCTTTTCTTTTTCTGCTTAACTGTGCTGTGTCGAGTTGAGTTCTGCATTCTAAGCACCTAACACATTGCCCTTAGCTTGGGAAATATCTGTTGAATGTCCAATGAATATACGAATGACCCACAGTGAACTAGTCTGTGAAACAAAAGCTGAAGAAAATGCTATAGGGGAGGGGAACTCAATGAAATTCTTGTCAAATATTTTGTGTTCTATTGAACTGAATTTTGAACTCAGAGAGCTAGAACTGGAATCTCTGTATGTCAAATTATTTGAAAGTGAAAATGAAAGTTGCTCAGTCTTTGCGACCCCATGGACTGTAGTCCTTGGAATTCTCCAGGCCAGAATACTGGAGTGGGTGGCCTTTCCCTTCTCCAGGGGATCTTCCCAACCCAGGAATCAAACCCAGGTCTCCCACATTGCAGGCAGATTCTTTACCAGCTGAACTGAGCCACTCACCTTATTTGAATGAGAACCTAAATCAGGGGATCACAAAGGTCCCCAAACTGACACAGGCTGGTGATTCTTAACCGTGAGCCCAAGGAAATTAGCAAGACAGTACTTAGAGTTCAGTGAGCAGACCAGGCCTCCTTACCTGAACTGGGTTAGGAGTAGGTCTGTAGGAAGCCAGTCCACCCCACCTCCAGGGAAAGCAGAGGCCCTGGCTGTGTTCATTTTTGAATCAACTCGACTCTGCATTTGGTCCCATCCATCCCATATTTGTGTCCTCTGAGACCATGTGCAGCTCTTCTGCCCAATGTTCCTTGCCTTGCCCCCAAGTTCCCAATTAACCTGCATTGGACAGCATTAAGTAGAGTAATTGCTTTCTGTTATTTAAAGGGGGAAAAAATGAGGGCTTCATTGAAAAATGCCTCTTTCTGTTTTCTTTTTACACTAAACTGTGAACTTGCTGTTCCCACTCAATGTGTTCCTCGAAACAGGACCATTAATTTACAACTGTGCATAAAAAGGGTTTCTGGGTTGTCTCTCCTCAGTGTCACCAGGAAAAAAAAAAAAAGCCCTCATTGCTTGGACAAGGGTGCTCCCAAATGTAAATGGGGAAACGGGGTCTTTTCATAAGGTCCTGCTGCCTCTAGCCACTAGAATGTACCTGTGACCCTTTTCAATGGTAAAGTGTCACTGGCCTTAACCCTTCTGTGCCTCAATTTTCTCATCTATAAAATAGGGAATGAGTTGTCTTTGTTCAGTCGCTCAGTCATGTCTGACTCTTTGCAACCCACTGAGGCACGCCAGGCTTCCCTGTCCATCACCATCTCCCAGAGCTTGCTCAAACTCATGTCCATCGAGTTGGTGGTGCCCATTCAATCATCTCACCCTCTGTTGTCCCTTTCTCCTCCTGCCTTCAATCCTTCCAGATCAGGGTCTTTTCCAATGAGTCAGTTCTTCACATCAGGTGGCCAAAGTATCACAGTTTCAGCTTCAGCATCAGTCCTTCCAATGAATATTCAGGACTGATTTCCTTTAGGATTGACTAGTTGGATCTCCTTGCAGTCCAAGGGACTCTCAAGAATCTTCTCCAACACCACAGTTCAAAAGCATCAATTCTTCAGAAGCAAGGAGCAAGCATCTTTTAATTTCATGACTGCAGTCACCATTTGCTGTGATTTTGGAGCCCAAGAAAATTTTGGAGGCAAGTTAAACCACAGTTTATGATGCTGGAGAGTGCCTTGATTTCATCTGTGCTGTGTGACCTAGGTCAAGTAACTTGATCACTCTGATCCCCAGTTTTACCATCTCTGAAAAGAGAGTGATGATACCTCCTACCCCAGGGTGTGGGAGGTTTTGAAAATGTACCATAGAAAGTGGTAGCTGACTGTGGATGAACAGCAGGGAAGGAATTGAAGGTGCTGTCACAGTACAGGTTTCGGGGAAAGGAACCCATGTTGGAATATGCAGTCCTTTGTCTCAGGGTGATCACAGTGGCATTCAGGAAGACAGCTTAGAGGGAATTGCACTGATAACCTAAGTCTGGAAGGCAGAGCTCCATTTCCCAAAGGGTAGCAAGGGAGATTGCAGGTAATAGACAAAACACTTTCTATTTTCTATTTTTAATTGCCATGGATTTTTTATGGGTACTAGAAAAATATTGGTTTTCCTTTTATGGCACTGATATAAAGTTTCCTTTTTCAATGAATGTATTGTGTGAAAGAAGGAGCCAATTTAAAGAAAAATGTTAAGTAAATAAATTGGACCTGCGGCACACAGATATGTGAGAATTCATGATGCTGATTTTCAAATGACTGACATTTGGGAAACCTGATTATAAGCAGATTCTCAAGTAGGTTCCTAGAACCAAACTCTAGCCACCCAAACTCAGTGTAGCTAGTGACAGTGGGTTTGTTGCTTTGGGTTCATGAATGAAGCTGACCAGGAAGCAGCAGATAGCACATACATAGAGTGGGATTTGAAGTGGAGCTAGTGATTGTAGAATCCCCATGCCAATTTCATCTGCCATGACCAACCCTCATCAGAGACATCCTTTAGGCCTGTGATCCAGAGACCGGGCTGATGACAAAGATGATACTGATGGTGATGTAGATAGTATGATAATGAAGATGGTAATGGTGGTCAAGATGGTGGAAAGAAATGGTGCTAGTGATGAGGATGGTGATGGTAGTGACAATACAAGGTAAAAGATATGTGCTGAATACTGATTATACATTTAGAATGTGCCCAACCCTATTTCAAGTGCTTTGAGTGATTTATATGATTGCTTCATTAGGAACTATTATCATCTCCATTTTCCAAATGAAGAAACCAATGCTGGGTACTTTCTACATGTTATCAGTTTAATCCACACAACAGCTTCACAAAGGATATAATTATCCCCACATACAGAGACGTTAACTCACCCAAGATCATGCAGCTGGTCAGTGGCAGGTTGGAAACTCAGAGAGTCTGACTCCAGAAAGCTTGTCCCTAATCACCAAACACACTGCTCCTCCAGGAACAGGGCAATGAATGAGTCATGTCTCTATCCATTAAACGCAATAGGGGAAGCAGATGTATGGGCATCTAAAGCATGTCTGAATTAAACACGTAACATGTTAGACTTTATCATCAGGTGTTGTAGGTACACAGAGTAAAGGGCAATTGATTCTGAATGGGGGCATCCTGGAGGGCTCCCTGGAAGAACTGGCATTTGATCACAGCCTTGAAAGTCTTCAGTAATTGAGAAGATGAAGGGGAGGGTCATATAAGGTGAGAAAACAAGAGAAAAAGCGGGGAGCCTAGAAGTGCAAGGCAAAATGAAAGATGCTCTGAGGACACAGTTAGTCCAACCAAAACCAAAGTCTTCCCAGGGTCTTGGGGACCTGGAGGGGTGACGTGTGGCCCCAAAACATGGATCCTCTTCTCCTCTCCACCCAATTTTGATTTTTCTTATTTTGAGCTTTTTTATGAGCGCTTTCAAGAAAGACAGAGGGAAAGATGAATGTACCCCAACCTGGCCCTAGATAGGAGGTACTAGAAAGTAAACACCACCTCGCTAAGCTTATTACTCTGATAACTCCAAGAAGCACATGCCATAATTCAAAATTCAGAAATAACAGAAAAGTTGGAAGGAAATGTCGCCCACAATCCCTCTAGGCAGAGAAATCCTTGGTCAACATTTTGCTTTTTTCCCCCTGTTATTTACTCAGTGCATATTTTTAATAACATAATCCTGATCACTCTGTATGCAGTTTTGAATTTCACTTTTTTGCCACTTACCATTCTAACACAAAGATATTTTTTTCATTTATTGCAGCTCTCTGTAAACATTTTTAGTAACTGCATAAGTTTTATCACAAACCAGAGTTTGTTTAACCATGCTCTGATTTTCAAACATTTGTTTCTTTGTCAAATTTTGGATTCTATAAATAAGGTTTTGGATAAAAATCCTTGTGCATGAAGATTTTGCTACATTTTGGATTCCAACCTTGGGACAGAGTCCCAGAAATGGAATTACTGAATCAAAGGAAAGGAGCATTTGTTAACACCTTGGCTACACAATGCCAAATTGCCCCATCATGGACGTGGAGCTGGCCACGGCTGCAGTGAGCTGTCTCTGTAAAAAGGACTTAGGTCAGTGTAGGGTGACGAACAGACATTAGAGTCAGGCAGACCCAGGCTTACAATCTTATCTCTGCTTTGTGACCTTGAACCTTGGTTTCCTTATCTGTAAAACAGAATTTCTCAACCTGGGCATTACTGACTTCTGGCAAAACTCTTTCTTATGGGGACTGATTTGTACATTGTAGGACGTCTAGCAACATCTCTAGCCTCTGCCCACTAGGTACAGTAACAGTCCCCAGAATGTGGCACAAGAAATGTCTCCAGATGTTACCAAACGTCCCGTGGGAGGCAAAATCACCCCGCTTGCAGATCACTGTTGTAAAGCTAAAATAATGTCTCTCAGTCATGTCTGACTCTTTGAGACCCCATGGACTGCAGCATGTCAGGTCTCCCTATCCATCACCAATTCTCAGAGTTTACTCAAACTCATGTCCATTGAGTCGGTGATGCCATCCAACCATCTAATCCTCTGTTGTCCCCTTCTCCTCCTGCCTTTAATCTTTCCCAGCATCAGGGTCTTTTCAAATGAGTCCATTCTTTGCAACAGGTGGCCAAAGTATTGGAGTTTCAGCTTCAGCATCAGTCCTTCCAATGAATATTCACTGATTTCCTTTAGGATGGACTGGTTGGATCTCCTTGCTGTCCAAGGTACTCTCAAGAGTCTTCCCCAACACCACAGTTAGAAAGCATCAATTCTTCGGTGCTCAGCTTTCTTTATAGTCCAACTCTCACATCCATACATGACTACCGGAAAAACCATAGCTTTGACTAGACGGACCTTTGTTGGCAAAGTAATGCATCTGCTTTGTAATATGCTGTCTAGGTGGTCATAGTTTCCTCCCAGGGAACAGGCATCTTTTAATTTCATGCCTGCAGTCACCATCTGCAGTGATTTTGGAACCCCCCAAAATAAAGTCTCTCACTGTTTCCACTGTTTCCCAATCTATTTGCCACTAAGTGATGGGACCAGATGTCATGATCTTAGTTTTCTGAACATTGAGCTTTAAGCCAACTTTTTCACTCTCCTCTTTCACTTTCATCAAGAAGCTCTTTAGTTCTTCTTTGCTTTTTGCCATAAGGGTGGTGTCATCTGCATATCTGAGGTTATTGATATTTTTCCCAGCAATCTTGATTCCAGCTTGTGCTTCTTCCAGCCCAGTGTTTCTCATGATGTACTCTGCATATAAGTTAAATAAGCAGGGTGACAATATACAGCCATGACATACTCCTTTCCCAGTTTGGAACCAGTCTGTTGTTCCACATCCAGTTCTAACTGTTGCTTCTTGACCTGCATACAGATTTCTCAGGAGGCAGATCAAGTGGTCTGGTATTCCCATTTCTTGAAGAATTTTCCACAGTTTGTTGTGATCCACACAGTCAAAGGCTTTGGCGTAGTCAATAAAGCAGAAGTAGATGTTTTTCTTGACTCTTGCTTTTGGGATGATCCAACGGATGTTGGCAATTTGATCTCTGGTTCCTCTGCCTTTTGTAAAACCAGCTTGAACATCTGAAAGTTCATGGTTCACATACTGTTGAAGCCTGGCTTGGAGAATTTTAAGCATTACTTTGCTAGCATGTGAGATGAGTGCAATTGCATGGTAGTTTGAGCATTCTTTGGCATTGCCTTTCTTTGGGACTGGAATGAAAACTGACCTTTTCCAGTCCTGTGGACACGCTGAGTTTTCCAAATTTGCTGGCATATTGAATGCAGCACTTTCACAGCATCATCTTTCAGGATTTGAAAGAGCTCAACTGGAATTCCATTACCTCCACTAGTTCTGTTCTTAGTGATGCTTCCTAAGGCCTACTTGACTTCACATTCCAAGATGTCTGGCTCTAGGTGAGTGATGACACCATCGTGGTTATTTGGGTCGTGAAGATCTTTTTTGTATAGTTCTTCTGTGTATTCTTGCCACCTCTTCTTAATATCTTCTGCTTCTGTTAGGTCCATACCATTTCTGTTCTTTATTGAGCCCATCTTTGCATGAAATGTTCCCTTGGTATCTCTAATTTTCTTGAAGAGATCTCTAGTCTTTCCCATTCTATTGTTTTCCTCTATTTCTTTGCATTGATCCCTGAGGAAAGCTTTCTTATCTCTTCTTGCTATTCTTTGGCACTCTGCATTCAGATGCTTATATCTTTCCTTTTCTCCTTTGCCTTTTGTGTCTCTTCTTTCCATAGCTATTTGTAAGGCCTCCTCAGACAATGATTTTGCCTTTTTGCATTTCTTTTTCTTGGGGATGGTCTTGATCACTGCCTTTTGTACAATGTCGCAAACCTCCATCCATAGTTCTTCAGGCTCTCTGTCTATCACATCTGTTCCCTTAAATCTACTTGTCACTTTCACTGTATAATCATAAGGGATTTGATTTAGCTCATACCTGAATGGTCTAGTACCCTATAGAGCCTTGTGAGTCCTAGAGACAATGCATCTGAGGTGCTTTTTCACAGTGCCTGGCACAGAGTAGATGCTCAGTGAACAGCAGCTGGACTGTTGCTCATGTAGAGTCATGGGACTCCACAGTTTCCATCTACAGGCCCCCTTAAGATCTTCCCCACCCACCTACCCCTAAAAGAGAATTTCCTTCTCTGATTCTTTTTTGAGTTTCTTGCATATATTCTCCTGCTGTGGGAAATGGAGAGAAGGAGGGTCCGACTCTAGGTTAGGGCATAGTAGAAGGCAGAGGGGTGTAAGGAAGTTTAGCCCCTCACTACTGTCTGTTTAACCCCTGCATCACTGTCCAGATATTAAGCTTAGTGGATTGTACTCTGGTTAGGTCGTCTTGATGACTCCTTAGGACTCTGGCCTTAGGATATGGAAGTTTTCTTTCCTTTGACAATCAGAGTAAATAGTGACCACTTGGACTTTTGTCTCAAGAAGGACTTTAAGGCTGCATCTCCACTCAGTGGATAAGAGTTCTGTGATTGGTTAAGCATGTCTGCCATGGACATGGAAGAGAAAGGGGAATATTTGCCATTTTCACCCTCAGCTGAGACCTCATCTGCATAGTCCGGCTCCCACAAAGGGGATGAATAGTCCTCTTGTCAATCTTCTTTTGAGGAAGTAGCCCCTCCCTCAGACAAGAAATGGGAACCTAGAAGGCAGGACTTGGGCCTGTAGAGGAGAAATTCCTGCCTTTCACTGAGCCGTTTGGATTTTAGGTACAAGTGTCTTATGAAAAGGTACAGCTGGGTGGCAAAGAACTGATGGGCTCTGCAGGCTTGGTTTCAGCTGGGTAATGAGGGGTTGGGAATGGGGGAGACAGTCCCTGACCCCCACAAGGAGCTAGGTTGGAGAGGGAGGGTTAAATTCTAGAAGGAGTTAATGTTTCAATCATGAGTCTGAAGACAGAATGCCTTCTTATTCAAGGGCCTCTCTCTTTTCTCCTCTATTTTTTCCCTTCAACTGATTGGATGAGGACCACCCACATTCTGGAGGGTAATCTGCTTTACTCACAATATACTGATATACATATTAATCACATGTAAAAAATAGCTTCACAAGCAAGTCAGAAAGAGAAAAACAAATATAGTCTATTAATGCATATATATGGAGTCTAGAAAAAGGATATTAATGAACCTATTTGCAGGGGAGAAATGGAGATGCAGATGTAGACAATGGACTTGTAGGCACGGTGTGGGAGGGAGAGAGTGGGGTGAATGGGGGAAGTGGCAGCAACATACATGCACTATCAAGTGTAAGGTGAATGGCTGGTGAGAATTTGCTGTGTAGCCCGAGAGAGCCCAGGCTGGCTCTCTGTGATGACCTGGAGGGACAGGAGGGGGGGGGGGGGGAGGGAGGGTTGGAAGGGAGGGGATAAATGTATAATTACAGCTGATTTGCATTGCTGTATGGCAGAAACCAACACAACATCTAAAAAATTTAAAATATATATTTAAATAAGTTTAAAAACCTCAAAAAAAAAAAAATAGCATCACAGCAACATTTAGATTAGTGTTTGACCAGACAACCGGGCACCATAGCCTAGCCCAGTTGACACACAAATTCACCATCACAAATGACTTCAAGGAACATCCCCTCAAGTGTGCAACACCTCCCACTGTGCAAGAGATGATTTCCAGAGGGACAGGGGCAGTGCCTTAGATACCACTGGTCATGGGAGTGATGCTTTTCAATTCTATTTTCATTCTAATTGCTTTCAGAGGAAAGGCTCCACTTGATATGAGCCTCTAACAACTCTCACTTGCTCTTTTTAACAAAGGAAAACAGGACCAGAATTCAGGTATAAATTAATTACATTCTTTTTATTGAATTAACTTTCACAGTCACCTTCTGTTTACAGCAAGGGATACTAATTTCCCGTTTATGGCAGTGACATAATGTTTCTTTTTTAGATATATATATTCAAAAACTAAAATGAGTCCATCAAAGATTAAGTAAATAATGATACAGGTGGTGCTTGGATACAACTACATTCCTGAAGGTTGCTTACAAGCAAACCACATTTGAGAAACACAATCTTAGTCAAGGAAAGTCAGAGCTTCAGGCCCAACCAGTCTCCCATAAGAAGATATTCTCTCCACGGCCAACCTGGGAACGTGCAGGTTTGGTTTGATGAAGGAGAAAGCTAGTTTTCTTCTAAGAAAGCATGAGAAAGGCCAGACTGTTCTCAGAGTTTGCCAGTGCTGAGAATAGTAAAACATGCCCCTCAAGGAGCATGGTAAAGTGCATAGATTCTGGAGCCAGAGTGCTGGGGTTCAAATCCGCCTTCTGCTGTTCGTGGCTCTGCCCTGCTGAGAAGTTATTTCACCTCTTTGGGCCTCTGTGTCCTTATCTGTAAAATGGGTTTATAAAGGTGCCTACTTTATAAGGTGTTATGAGAATTCAGTGTTAAAGTGCTCTAACTGTGCTGTCA
The DNA here is from genome assembly GCF_014754425.2 of Oryx dammah. NCBI lineage: Eukaryota > Metazoa > Chordata > Mammalia > Artiodactyla > Bovidae > Oryx > Oryx dammah. The sequence goes on along the minus strand of NW_024070213.1, from coordinate 47,551,419 downwards.
CAAATAGGTGTCATTTTGGACTGAGTTGCTATCGTTGGGAATGATGGACAAAAAGAATACTGTGTCACAGTGTACTAAGTGCTGTGACAAAGAAAATACAGTGTGGCATCTGACATAGGGGAGTGGGGGAAATTCCAGAATGGTGTCCTGGAATATAATATATAAGCCGACACCTGGATGATCAGCAGGAGTTAGCCTGGAAAAGAGGAGAAAGAGAATGTTCTAGATAGAGGGAATAACAGTTTATGCCCAGGCTCAGAGGAAAGACACAGTATAGTCCATTCTTGTGATTGCAAGGGAGGCAGTACTGTTTACAGCAGAGGCTGTGACAAAGGGGTGTGTCCCAGATGAAGAAGGCTGGAAGTAGACACCTACAAAGGGCTTTCTGGGCCTTGTTAGAAATTGTGGGTTCCAAAGAGCAGGACTGGAGTTATCGTAGCAGCCCGCTGTGCTTGAAGCAGCTCCCCAAACCTGATAAGTCATTGACAGGCGTGTGGTGAGTGAACAAACGCTTCCCTCTCTGCCTGATGAGACCATTTCCATTGAACGAGGGAATCTCGAGATGAGAATCTCTGCACCTCTTCTCTGTGAGTCTTGGCTGCTTGAAGGATCTGAAATCTTACTTCTGTCCACAGGTGACCTGGTGTCCCGAGCAATGCATCACCTGCAGCCCCTCAATGCCAAGCACCATGGCAACGGCACCCCCCTGCACCACAAGCAGGGGGCGCTCTACTGGGAGCCCGAGGCCCTGTATACCCTTTGCTATTTCATGCACTGCCCGCAGATGGAATGGGAAAATCCCAACGTGGAGCCCTCCAAAGTCAACCTCCAGGTGGAAAGGTAAGACGTGTATTGGCTTTGGATGGCCAGAGAGAGAAGCTCCCTTCCAGCCGACACCACTTTGTGGTGGGTGGGTATTGCCTCTGAGGTTGTGCAAGGGTGGGGCAGGGGAGGGACCAGAGCTGCCCAGTTTCCAGAAACTCACTGGAGGCTGAATCTTGTGCCCTGAGGAGTATCTGAGACCTCGGGGAGTGCTAAGTCTCTTCAGTCGTGTCTAACTCTTTGAGACCCTATGGACTGTAGCCACCAGGCTCCTCTGTCCGTGGGGATTCTCCAGGCAAGAATACTGGAGTGGGCTGCCATGCCCTTCTCCAGGGGATCTTCCTGACCCAGGGACTGAACCCACATCTCTTAGGTCTCCTGCAATGGTCGGCGAGTTCTTTGCCACTAGCGCCACCTGGGAAGCCCTGAGACCTGAGTGGGATCTTTGAAATGGGTTTGCATAGGGCTGGTCCAGTCTGGGATAAAAGTGGCCTGGGTCAGAAGAGAGGGTCTTCAAATTCTGGAGAGATGAGGGTTTCTTCAGTGCCAGGGGGCTTCACTGTGAAGGCAGCTTTGGGGGATGCCAGCCCTATGGGTGGGAGATGTCTGTCTTCATTTCACCCTGGCTGTCCTGGGGACTTGAGGGGGAAACCGTAACACCTGCACAGCCAGAAGTGGGCTTCTCGGGCACACAGGGGACAGCATAGCAGGTCCCATGAGGCAGAATCCTCATGGCAGAGAAGGAAGGGAGGGCTTCCTGGAAGAGGAAGCTCCCTCTGACCCAGCTTCTGCTGCTTCTCAGCACTGTCCATCTACTCCCTTGTGCCTCAACCTCCCCGTCCATAAACCAGAAGCAACACTAAGTGGTTTCCAGGTTCCCTTCTGCCTGGAAAACCCCAGGATTTTCTGAGGCTGGTTTCACCCTGTCAGAGGCAAGACATCCAAACTGCCATCCGTCCAGAAGGCTGCCTGGAGGCATCCCCTCTTTCCATGCGGACAGGTCCACAAGGCTCATCTCCCATATACGTGGGTGCACAGTTGCTTCATTCGTGTCCAGCTCTTTGTGATGCCATGGGCTGTGGCCCACCAGGCTCTTCTGTCCATGGGATTCTTCAGGCAAGAATACTAAAGACAACTGCCATGCCCTCCTTCCAAGGGATCTTCCCTTGGAAGATCAAACTCACGTCTGCCCGCGTCTCCCGCATTGCAGGTGGATTCTTTACCCACTGAGCCACCCAGGAAGCCCCTCATCTCGTCCAGCATCTCACAAATCAGGCCCATCCTCCAATGTACACAGGCTTGTACAGTAGTGACCCTGTTTATTGAGTGGTTAAAAGAGCTGGCTCTGTGATCCAGACTTGTAGGTTCGAATCCAGGCTCTTCCAATTAAAAGCCAGGGTATCTTGGAAAAGCGCCTTTAACCTCCCTGTGCCTCAGTTTCTTCATCTATAAAATCTATAAAATAAGAATAAATCCTTCATAGGGCTATTTGAAGACTGAATGCATTGAACAGTGCCCAGCATGTAGTAAATGCTTAATAAACATTCCCTTTTATAAATGTTGTTGGAGATCTTACCACACATAGCTGAACAGCTCCCAGTTTGGGCCCAATGCACTTTTTCTCTATTAAATGATTCCAAGTGGTTTTGAAATGTTCATTGGATGCTCTGATTCTGCCAGAATAGATTGGATTTAATTGGGCTTCTAAACCATTTCTCTTGGCTTTCAGTTAAAGAAGAGGATGGAGTGAGACAGAAATTGCCTCTTTTTTTTTTTTAAGAATCCCAAGTTAGCATCAATATTTCAAGCCAACCTGGAATTAACTTAATCAGGGGATTAGTCATGTCTGCCACTATCCAGGCCAAATCAGTGGTGCCCTGTGTATATTTTCATGTGCCAAACATACCCAAAGTGGAGAGGTGGCAACGTGCACATGGTCCCCAGGCAGAAAACAACCTCAGTCAGACACATCAAGACTTTGTGTTCTGAGTATGAATCATGATGGCTGGGAGGATGGAAGCCACTGGTCTCAGCTTTGGGGTATCTAGTTCTTCAGCCCCACCCAAAAGCCTGTAGAATGGGGTAGTTCCTCTGATTCATCTCCTCCCCACACTCTTCAATTCCTGCCTCTTTGTAGATGACCCTCTCATATCTCCAGTTAGACCTCACCGCTGAGCGCCAGAACCTTATGCAACTCAGCCTTCCAGTTTCACTGCCAAGTCTCACACTCTCAGGATACCTTATTCTTTTCTGCCCAACACAGCAAGTGTGTGTGTGTGTGTGTGTGTGTATTGCCTGTGAGCTTTGTGAGGACACAGAGCACATCTGTTTTGGTTGTCGCACCGTACCTAATGCCAAACTCAACACCTGGTATATATCACAAAGTTGATAATTATTTGTAGGGTGAAAGAATGGACAAATCCATTGATCCAGCTGCCTGTGGAACATTTCCATCAGAAGTGTTCATGACCACCTCAAAACTAAGGCCATCATCTTGCCCCTCAAACTGACTGTTCCTCCTTTCTCCCCAGTCTCCAAGAATGGCATCACCATCAACCTGGTCAAACCAATCAGAAAACTGGGGTCCACCCCACACTCCTTCCTTTCCTTCCCTCCTTCCGATAGCCAGCTAGTCAGTAGATCTTACTGAGGCAGTATCTGTGCCATCTCCCATTCCTCTAATCCAGGGCTCCCTAACCCTGCCCCCTCCCACATTCATGGCCTTTTAGGAACTGGGTTGTACAGCAAGAGGTGAGCAGTGGATAAGCGAACGAAGCTTCATCTGTATTTACTCAGTGGATATCCTCATCGCTCACGTTACTGCCTGGGCTCCACCTCTTGTCAGGTGAGCAGCACAGTAGATTCTCACAGGAGCACAAACCCTATGTGAACTGTGCATGCGAGGGACCTAGGGGGCACGCTCCTTACAAGAATCGTCCTGAAACCATCCCCCACCCTTGGTCTGTGGAAAAACCGTCTTGCATGAAACCAGTCCCTGGTTCCAAAAAGGTTGGGGACTGCTATTCTAACCCTTCCTCCCCAGATTGCTGCCACACTGCACGGCCCAGCCCCTTGTTCCCTTTACTGCTGCCGTTGTTTTCAGTCGCTAAGTCACAGCTGACACTGCATTTCATTTCTAAATGGCCTCCCTGGGTGTGAACCTTAATATTCTCTGACCAGCTCCATCCTCATGGTCACCAAACTGAAACTCTAAAATACAAATCTCATCCTGTGACCTACTCCCTGTCCCCAGCTCCCCAACCATTGCCTGGCTCCCATTGTATTTTCTGTTACGTAGTTTCCATCTTCCCTTCTGCAATCTATTTTCAGAATTCAGAGTGTAGTCGAAGTGACTATTAGTCTAGGGAGACCATCTAAGGGCTGCAAACTTTCTGGAACAAGTTTTAAAGAGGAATGAGCTGTGAGGGAGATCCCAGTAAAGAGAACATGTTCTATAGTTTGTCGGAGTCATTTATGTCAATATTTCCATTCCTCCTTGGTTGAACTTTCAGGGGACGACACAAAACAGAAAGAACTTACCATTTTTTGAGTTCTGTTCACTTTGGTCTTCAGGAAAGTGTATGGATTTGGGAGTCAGATCAACTTTTGGAATCAGATCCCAGCTCTGCTTCTTCCAGTTCTGGGACCTTGAACAAGTCATCTCACCCCTACTGAAACTCTTCTCTTCCACTGTAAAATGAGAATAAGACCAGCCTCTTGGGACTGGTGTAAGCCATAAATTAGATATTGTAGCTAAGACATCCAGTGCCATGCTTAGTAGAAGGAGAGCCCCCCTTATCCTGCGAGAGTAGCTGATATACATCTTTTTATTTTTGGCTCGAAAATGCTATTGTCGTTGTCCCTAAAGAAGCCTGTGTATGATTCCTTCTAGACACAAAGCTGTTTCTTCCCATTCTGAGCTAGACTAGAGCTTGGTATTTACTAGCATCTGAAAACACACAGAGAAGGGCTTCAGAGGAGAGAAGGCTCTGTTTTCAGTAAAACGTTTACAGCCGCTTCATACCAAAACTTACTAACAAGACATTTAAAGTGGGAGGTAGCATCCTAATTTGGAGTTGTTTTTTCTCTTTCTTTCTGTCTCCTTTTCCCCAGAATCAAACAACATTGCTTTCATTATCTATGCTGGCAAAGTCAAGTAAGGTTACGGTGCTTATGTGTTTATCATAGACTCTTCAAGAACAGGAGCTGAATATTGTGTGCTTTTCATCCATGCCCAACAGAAAGCCTGAGACATATTTGTTGACTGAAATAAAGATTGTTTTGTGCCTCAAACCATCTCTGCTTGTCAGAAGAGCCTTTCTTGGCTGGAGTATCTGGAACTAGGTCGCCATATACCATTTTCCTCTTCCATGTGGGCATAGCTTTCGAGTTGCTACATTTGTTTTGAATAGTTTCATTTTTCATTGTGGGGTTTTGAAGAAGCTCAGTGCCAGCATAAAATTTCTGTAGTTTAAGTTGTTCCAGAACTTTGGCTACTATTTTTTGAGCTTCTGAAATCTCTCACTTTATGTTCTAAAAAAAACTCAGATAAATGTTGTAAGATTATGATTAAACTATATGTATTTCCCAAACAGTAATGATAAATGTAAACCCCTCAGTTCTGAGGGTAGGCATCACATGTGGCTACTACTGTTTTTTTAATAGAATCATCTTAAATCTATGACAAGATTTTCCTGCCCTACATCATTACTGGGGCTTCCCTAGAGGCTCAGATGGTAAAGAATCTGGCTGCAATGCAGAAGACCTGGGTTCAATCCCTGCGTCGGGAAAAGACACTTGCTCCTCAGAAGGAAAGCTGTGACAAACTTAGACAACAGAGACTTCACTTTGCCAACAAAAGTCCATATAGTCAAACCTATGGTTTTTCCAGGAGCCATGTACAGATGCGAAAACTGAACTATAAAGAAGGCTGAGCACCAAAGAATTGATGCTTTCAATAAAGAATTGATGCTTTCAAAGTGTTGTGCTGGAGAAAACTCTAGAGAGTCCCTTGAACTGCAAAGAGATCAAAGTAGTCAATCCTTAAGGAAATCAACCCTGAATGTTCATTGGAAGGATTTATGCTGAAGTTGAAGGTCCAATATTTTGGCTACCTGAAGCAAAAAGCTGACTCAGTGGCAAAGACCCTGATGCTGGGAAAGATTGGGGGCAGGAGGAGAAGGGGACGACAGAGGACGAGATGGTTGGATGGCATCACCGACTCAATGGGCGTGACTCTGAGCAAACTCCGGGAAATAGGAAAACACAGAGACACCAAGTGTGCTGCAGTCCGTGGAGCCACGGTGAGTTGGACGCCACTTAGCGACTGAACAACAGCATCATTACTGGAAATACTAGTGATTCCTAGATGTGTTCGGACATGAATGATTTCAGTCATTTGTCACCATGAAATTGAAAAGAGGAGGATAAATAGGGGTGTTTTGTTGCCTGGGTTAGCTGGTAATGCCTGAGAGGAGCAGTGATCAGCTTCACATAGAAGACTAAGCATTAGGTACTTTTTCTCTACCCCAGTCTCTTGAGGAAACCAACCAAAATTTACACCTAGGCAGTGGCAGTTCTCACCCCTCTTGTAAGCAGAGCTGTGCAAACAAATGTGGCAGTGTCTACCAGGGAAATCTCAACCACAAACATGAGCCTCCAATCACCAACTATTTGAGGAAAATGAATGGGAGAAACAGAACAGTCTTAACAAATGGAAAAATTTACACTTGAGGAAATAGAGTTAACCAAGCAACAGACATCGGAAGCTAACAATATTCAAATACATCTTCCAAGAAACCTTACCAGAAAATCACCACAACACATCAGTACATGACAAGTGATATCCAAATGTTAACATATGCCAATGGAAATACCCCCAGGTTATGCAAAATTTCTGGCCTTCTGATTGTAACTCTTCCCCATTCTTTCCCATCGAGGAATGTATATCAGAATACAAGTGAGGAGAGTATCCTTGATACAAGCAACGCTACTAATAGGAATGTTTAGTTGCAAAAGCTGAACCTGCTTAGCAGAAAGAAAGCCTCTGGGAGGCCCAGTGTAAGCAGAGGGTTAACAAATCCTTCCCCTTCCTGCATAAGAATTTGACCTTGGGTTAATTCTCTAGCTCTGTTGCCCTGGAAACATGATAAAATTTGCAATATCAATTGTGTTACTAAGCAACATTGCTTATGGTCAAAATGACCCTAGATTGGTACATTAGATCTGGCCTTATAGTGAAAGTGAAAGTGAAGTCGCTCAGTCGTGTCCAACTCTTTGTGACCCATGGACAGTAGCCCACCAAGCTCCTCCGTCCATGGCATTCTCCAGGCAAGAATACTGGAGTGGGTTGCTATTTCCTTCTCCATATAGTACTATAAATACTTGGTAAATATCCAGAGATTTGGACTTCCTTGAATTCACTGATCCCTATAATAGTGATGTCCCTTTCAAGGACCTTGGAAGCTATTTCTGTGGAGTTGTTACAGGAGATGCTTGGATTCATAAATCAGGGCAATTCTCACCACCACCCAAGTGGATCTTATCTTCCTGCATCTGAGCATCACCTGGGTAGAAGATAGCTCTGAGATGGCTGGGTGAATTGTTATAAGGCCTCCCAGTAAAGGGAACGTTTGATGTTGTCACACAGGACAAGAGTGGCTATGATGGTCCCATGAGTCTAACTGTTTAGTGGAGCTTAAGAAGACTTCTGGTGCGGGACTTCCCTTATGGTCCAGTGCCTAAGACTCTGCATTCTCAATGCAGGAGACCCAGGTTCAATCCCTGGTCAGGGAACTAGATCCCATATGTTGCAACTAAGAGTTCACATGCTGCAACCAAGACCTGGCACAGCCAAATTAATAAATATTTTTTTAAAAAAAGAAGACTTCTGGTGGGCATTGAAGCTGGGGAAGCAGGCTCTGAGGCCACACAACATGGAACAGTGCCCACGCTGCACCCCAGCACTGCTCACAGCCATAGACGCAGGACCTTCCATCACTGACGCTGGACAGTGGTCACTCCCAGCAGGACCTCTGTCACCGTTACCCTTGAAAGCTAAATGTCTCTGCTTCCTCCTTTGTTATGTTCCGTTTATGCCACACCACTTGCTTCTAAATCAGTGGAGCCTGGGCCACATCCCTGCACAAAGCAGGAGGGGCAGCTGAGCCTTCCTGAACCGTGAACTGATGATGTGGGAAATTCTCCAGACAGTAAGGTCATCAGTGGTTCCAGGCACCCAAAAGCTTGACAGAGGGTCACAATACTTCTACTTTTTTAAAAAACAAATAACACATAAGTGGATCATTTGTACAGTTCAGTACTTTTGACCATGATTAGCCACACAGCTCACAACTGATTGGCTTATACACCGCAGGGAATATGCCCCAACATATGGACTCCTTAAGCTGACGCCCTAGGAACCTCGACAGCAAGAAGGAAGAGACAGGAGGACTATTTTTTTCCTGGCATTCTAAGCAGCAATGCAGGATGCCTTTTCCCAGAAGAAGAATACTACTTTCTCATCTTCCTAAAGGCCGTGATCACATCTGGCACAAAGGTCCTCTAAAATGTCCCCCAGTGCTAGTGGGTCCTGGAGAAATTCAGAGCCAATGGATGAATAGGGACAACCCAGAGTGGGAGAACCATGTATTTAGACCTGTTTTCTGCAGGGCTATTTGTGGGCTTGCCTGCAATTCCAACCACTGTATAAATGGTTCTAATGAAAAAAATGCATGTTGAATTCTAAGTAATTACCTTAAGAAACAGAGTTTTAAAACATGATCTATGTGTGACATGAGTGTTGCTGCAATTTACTTCATCTGACCAGGGTAAAAGCAACTGTAATCCCAATATTTTTCAAACTGCAGGTTATAGCCCATTAATGGGCCATTAAATCAATGCACTGCAGAGATTGGCAAACGATACCCCACAGGCCAAGCTTGGCCCACTGCCTGTTTTTATAAAGTTTTATTGGAACACAGCCAAACTCACTTGTTTACATATTATTTATAGCTTCTTTGGCACTTGTGGTTAGTTGTGACAGAGACCAAATGACCATCCAGGCTGAAAATACTATTTAGCCCTTTCTTGAAAAAGTTGCTAGTTTCTGATGCTGTGGTTGTAACTTGGGTTTTTTTTTAAATTAAGTAAAATTTATTTAAAAAATAGAGTTGCTTGCCTGGAGGAAGGAAACTATATGTCTTGAAACTCTTTTTTTTTTGTTACGTTAACTTAACTGGAGTTGATAATCTTGCCAAAGTCGTGCAGCTAACACTGCAGAACTAGTCTTTGAACTCTTGGCACCAGGCCCCACTCTGTGTTTGTCTTTGCTAGTTTGTTTTGCTGTCCATGGATTATGGTTTGAAAGAAATATTTGAAAGCCTCATCCCTAATCTCTAGAATCTTTTTATAATCTTTATGAATGTTTACAGGATATAAAATGAATATACTTATTAAATAAAATATAAATATACAAAAAGTTTGAAGGAGAAACTTTGAGTCACCCATAGTCTCTGCATCCAGGAATAAGCACTAAGACCTTATATAGGGAATTTCCTTCCAATCTTAGTTTTCTGTGTATATGCAAAAGTTTTTTGGTTGTCTCACAAAATAAGGACCCAATGGTAAATGCAGTTTTTTTTGATCCATGTCATTGAATAGACTTCAAAAGCATGATTTATCATTGGATATGGAATTTAAAGTCAAGAGAGCTGAGCACAGGCATGTTGAACACACTTCATGTTGAAGATGATAAAACTGAGGCCCAGAGGGATGAGTGTACTTGTCTGGAGTCATAAGCATATTTTCAGTGGATTTGCAAAGGCAGTGCCTCAGTGCCTTTGCACATGCTTTGCCCTCTTCTTGGACCACTGTCCCCTCTGCTCCATCATCTCACTTCATCCTTCAAGATTCATTTAAGCATCACTTCCTCCAAAAATCCTTCCCTATTGTCTGAGGATGCACTGAGTGTCCAGGGCATAGCTCAGTGGATAGCATTTAGTAAGTGCTCAATAAATGTTTGCAGAACTGAATAGAGCTGGGTCTGAAACCTACATGTTCTGGCTCTCAGCCCAGAGAGCCGTGTGGCCATTGCCAGCTGGCAGCCCTTGGATTGGCACTGGCTTTACTGCTCACGTGCTCCAGGCTTATTTCCCTAGCTATCCCCAAAAGAAATCACTGACACATAACAGGTGATCCATAAATGACCAGGGGTTATCATTTACTTCCTTAATCCAGACTGATGTCTTCTTAGATATTATAAGAGATTTTGACCAGCACTTAGTATGTGGCAGATCCTGCTCTACATACTTTATGTTATTAACTAATTCAGTCCTTGGAATACCCCTTGAGGCAGGAGCTAGCCTCACCTCTCCTCATCTCACAGATGAGGAAACTGAGGTGCAGTGAGGTTAAATAAGATACACATGGGCAAGTCTATATGCGTGCATGCTAAGTCACCTCAGTCATGTCTGACTCTTTACAACCCTATGGACTGTAGCCCTCCAGGCTCCTCTGTTCATGGGATTCTCTAGGCAAGAATGCCGAAGTGAGTTGCCATGCCCTTCTCCAGAGGATCTTGCCGACCCAAGGATTGAACCCACATCTCATGTTTCCTGCATTGGCAGGAGGGTTCTTTACCACCAGCGTACCACCAGCGCCACCTGGGAAGCCCTGGGCAGGTCTGAGAGTATCAGAAACATCAAATGAATGCTGTGTGGCTAGAGGGAAGGAAACCCTCTCTCCCTCTCCCTCCCTCTCTCTCTCTCTCTGTTAAGGGAATGAATGCATACCACGGGGTGGGGGAAAGGAAGGCGAAAGAACAGAAAACAAGACCTTGTTCTGAAGAGTTGTTGGGTGGAGCAACAAATTAGACAGTAAAGAAGGTTGAGAGAACCACCAGGCTATCAGTACTTTCTCCTATGGGAAATTAGGAGATAGAAGGAATTCTGAGATGGAAGGTGAGAAACCAGAACTCCATCTGATACTTCATAAGCCCTCCCTAGATGGAGGCATAAGGGTGCCTAAAGAAAGGTGATGAACATCTGATAAGCACTATTATTGTGCCGTGTACTACGTGAGCTATTTTACTTACAGAGTTTAACTGAATCCCTATACTCCACCTTATGAGGTAAAAATGCCTTCATCTACTGGTGAAACAATTAAGTCTAGTCACTGCTAGTAGGAAAATGCCATTTGGAAGCTCTTTAGGTAATGCTAAGGACCTTCATAGCACATTAATTATACCTCTGGACCTTTTTCATTCTGGAGCCATAATGCCTGAGTATATATCTAAGTTCTAACACTTCCTATCTCTGTGACCTTTAACTTAACCACTTAACCACTCTGAGCCTCTGCTCCACAGAACCTCATGTGAATAACATGTACAGTGGGAGCTGTCATAGAATCTGCTTCAGAGGGCTGGTGTGAAGCTATTATGTGCTAATACATAGAAAGCACTTAAAATCCAGCATGCATTAGGCTCTATAGGCAACGGCCATTATTAGTCTCACTGTCACAGTGCTTATAACCTAGAGGTGTACTGTAGGAGGGCTCCTCAAATTTTAAAGTGCATTTGAATCCCCTGGGATCTCATTAAAGTGCAGATTCTATTCATTATGTCTGGGGTAGGGCCTGAAGTGCTTCTTTTTAAAAAAATTTTGGCTCCGCTAGGTCTTCACTGCCACACCTAGGCTCTTCGTTGTGGAGCTCAGGCTTTCTCTAGTCTTGGCAGGGGCTTAGTTGCCCTGTGGCCTGTGTTATCTTAGTTGTTCCATCAGGGGTTGAACCTATGTCCCCTGCATTGGAAGGCAGATTCTTAAGCACTGGACCACCAGGGAAGTTCCTGAAGTGCTTCATTTCTAGCAAGCTGCCGGGTAGTGCCAATGCTCCACAGAACCTCATGTGAATAACAGTATTGTAGATTTGTGTGTTTGTCACTCATTCCCCCAACCGCCTCCTACCCCCATTTCAAGTTTCATAAACTCCAGTACTTTGGCCACTTGATGCGAAGAGCTGACTCTTTGGAAAAGACCCTGATGCTGGGAAAGATTGAGGGCAAGAGAAGAGGGCAACAGAGGATGAGATGGTTAGATAGCCTCACCGACTCAATGAACATGAGTTTGGGCAAACTCTGGGAAATAGTGAAAGACAGGGAAGCCTGATGTGCTGTAGTCCATGGGGTCACAAAGAGTTAGACACAACCTTGCAACTGAACAACAATGAAGGCAAGAGATGAACCTTTCTTGGTGATTTTCATCCCTCTGGCAGAGTTCAACACATAATAGGTGTCCAAGAAATATTTCCCCAGTTTGGGGGACCAGATTGAGCTTTGCAAGGCCTCCATTGCCCTTCACAGGCTTCCTTGGTGGCTCAGTGGTAAAGAATCCGTGTGCCAACATAGGAGATGCAACTTCGATCCCTGGGTCAGGAAGATCCCCTGAAGGAGGAAATGGCAACCTACTCCAGTATTCTTGTCTGGAAAATCCCATGGACAGAGGGGCCTCACTGGCTATGGCCCATGAGGTTACAAAAGAGTCGGACACAACTTAGCAACTAAACAACAATGACAAATTCCCCTTAATTCATGGAGGTGCTGGATCCTTCTGCAATTTGCCAAAATGAATGGATTCCAGAGGTCAGATGTGACCAGCCTGCAGAACTCTCAGGCTTTGGAGCAGTGACCAAGGGAAAGCGCTGAGCATCCAAATACAATGATCATCGTCCAATTAACTAGGTGGCCAGCAGAGGCTCAGAAATAGCAAATTAGCCACAAGCATGCAGGAGAAGGGTGAGGCAGGATCTGACAGGTGTCCTCCCCAGGGAGGGGCAGCAGGGCAGATCCTAAACCACATCAGCTTCAGGGCTGTTAAACGCCTCCAGCCCTCAGGGCTAGTCCAACAGCTTATACTGTTACCCTGGAGTTTTTTCCCAGCCTATGGGGGAGTGATTTCTCCTGACCACAGGTAACAAGCTGGGTGGTTCAAGTTTAAAAACAGTCCCCTCTCCCAACTTGGGGAGTTAGTCTGATCAAACACGTGCATGTCACTTGTTCATTTCAGTATCCAAGTCTTTTCTGAATCCCAGTTAACCATCTGGTCTGGTCTGACACCAGCTTCTCCTTATTTTATGGGACAAGGAAGGAAAACCTTACCTTCATGACAAAGATAAAGGAACTAGCATTGCTGTGTCCAGTATGGTAACCAGTAGCCATGTGAAACTGTTTAAATGAACTTCATTTGACTAAAATTACAGCTTTGGTTCCTTAGGACCACTTCAGTTCAGTTCAGTCACTCAGTCGTGTCCGACTCTTTGCGACCCCATGAATCACAGCACGCCAGGCCTCCCTGTCCATCACCAACTCCCAGAGTTCACTCAAACTCATGTCCATCGAGTCGGTGATGCCATCCAGCCATCTCATCCTCTGTCGTCCCCTTTTCCTCCTGCCCCCAATCCCTCCCAGCGTCAGAGTCTTTTCCAATGAGTCAACTCTTGGCATGAAGTGGCCAGAGTATTGGAGTTTCAGCTTTAGCATCAGTCCTTCCAATGAACACCCAGGACTGATCTCCTTTAGGATGGACTGGTTGGATGTCCTTGCAGTCCAAGGGACTCTCTCAAGAGTCTTCTCCAACACCACAGTTCAAAGCATCAATTCTTCAGCGCTCAGCTTTCTTCACAGTCCAACTCTCACATCCATACATGACCACTGGAAAAACCATAGCCTTGACTAGACGGACCTTTGTTGGCAAAGTAATGTCTCTGCTTTTGAATATGCTATCTAGATTGGTCATAACTTTTCTTCCAAGGAGTAAGCGTCTTTCAATTTCATGGCTGCAGTCACCATCTGCAGTGATTTTGGAGCCCCCCAAAATAAAGTCTGACACTGTTTCTACTGTTTCCCCATGTATTTCCCATGAAGTGATGGGACCAGATGCCATGATCTTCGTTTTCTGAACATTGAGCTTTAAGCCAACTTTTTCACTCTCCTCTTTCACTTTCATCAAGAGGCTTTTTAGTTCCTCTTCACTTTCTGCCATAAGGGTGGTGTCATCTGCATATTTGAGGTTATTGCTATTTCTCCCAGCAGTCTTGATTCCAGCTTGTGTTTCTTCCAGCCCAGCGTTTCTCATGATGTCCTCTGCATATAAGTTACATAGGCAGGGTGACAATATACAGCCTTGATGTACTCCTTTTCCTATTTGGAACCAGTCTGTTGTTCCATGTCCAGTTCTAAGTGAATTAACTCACTTATTCCTCATGAGAACCCCAGGAGGGAGGTATTGTTATCGTCATCCCCTGTTTATAGATGGGGAAAGTGACACAGAGAGGATCAGCAACTTGTCCAAGTTCACAGGGCTCAGAAGTGGCCTCGTGCTTGGGGCGGGGGGGCGCCGGCGAGGAAGCCCAGAGACCTCTAGGCTCTACCCTGAGCAGCTCATTTATCATCAAAGATAGAAAGTGCCAAGGGTGAGAAGGGAGATGCAGATAAACTGCTGGGGGTGCTCAGGGAAGGTGGTTTTGAGTCAGACTTTGAAAGACAGATGAGATCAGGCATTCTAGGTGGGAGGAGCTGCTGGCAAAGGCTCCAAGAAAGGAAATCACAAGATACATGGGGCGGGGGGAGGGCACGGGGGGCGGGGAAGCACATGCTCTGGACCAGAGGCCAGGCTGACCTTCAGCTGGTTGGCAGAAGTGCAGATGTTCAGCCAGTTGTTAAAATGCTGAAATATTTCTGTAGGGGTTGATAAAAAGCTGCTGCCCCACCTGTCCTCTTCCCACCCTGCCTGTGTCCTGCCACCCAGCTGCTGCAGCAGGGTGTCTGGCCCATAGAAGGTCCTGTCTGCATCAAGACCATAGGAGTGAGGTGGTGCCTGGGCCTCCCCCATAGTCAAGGATTTAGAAAATCCACACTGAGTTGAGAGTCTATGGAAGAAAAATGCATCCAGCAGGTGTTGACAGGCCTCTGTTCCTTCAGTGGTGGAGTTAGGGTTAAGGTTTGGACAAGGGAAACGCCTGAGCAAGGTACAAATGCCTGCTCATCTTTCAAGACTCAACTGCATCCTCACCTCTGCTGTGAAGCCTTTGTGCCCCTCACCCCTGGTGCCCATGAAGGCCTCTGTGAATGATTATAACAACTCTTGAGTGCCAGTGTGAGCCAAGCCCTGTGATGAGCTTTTCCAGGTTATCCCTCTTAAATGTTCCAGTCTCCCTCTGAGATACTGTGTGTGCATGCTAAGTTGCTTCAGTCGTGTCCGACTCTTTGCTACCCCATGGACTGTAGCCTGCCAGGCTCCTCTGTCCAGGGGATTCTCCAGGCAAGAAAACTGAATTGGGTTGCCATGCCCTCCTCCAGGGGATCTTCCTGACCCAATGATCGAACCAACGTCTCCTGCGGCTCCTGCATTGCAGGCAGCTTCTTTACCACTGAGCCACCAGGGAAGCCTCTGAGATACTGTAACTCTGCCTACATACAGATGGGAAGGCATGGAGAAATCTAAGGACTGGCCCAAGGTCACACAGCTAAGCTAGTAAGTGCCTGGGCTGGAGGCTGAGCCTGGCACGGTGATTCCAGAGGCTGAGTCCCCTTGACCTGCTCCCGTGTGGCCCCAGTCACCGCTCTGGCCTCATTTGCTTCCAAATGTCTGTCTTCGCTGCCAGACTTTGAGCTCCTCACCGGGAGGGACTGGGCTTTGATCATCTCTTGCTCTCTCTGGCAGCCAGCCAAGCCTGGCACAGAGTAGAGGGGAACATGAAGATGATCTGAGTGCATGGCAGCAGGAGGATAGAGCAGGGGATGATGGATGGACCAGTTAGAATGTTCCTGCAAAAGTCCCAAGAGGATGGCTTGGTGGAGTGGCAGAGTCCCCCAGTGAGAGGGGTCACCAGTGGCCTCCTCCCTCTGCTGAATGGTCCAGAGGAAAGCTATATTAGCTTCCTTGGATTTTTGGTTCTTTCTCATTTGCCCAGAACTCTCAGTCCTTTGCCTGCCCTGTTTCCAGGGCCTCAGGAACCATACATGAATGTTCTGAACAAGCAGGAAAACATTATTTTTAAAGAATAGCAGCACAAATGAGCCTCTGAAACTGCCTGGTGTAAACTGTGGGCTGCCCCATGGTGGCAAAGGCAGTGGGAGCCAGAGTCCCTGGTACCAGAAAGGCCTGGAGAGAGAGAAGGAAGGAGGAGGGCATTCTCTGAGCTCAGACTGCTTTCAATCCATCTGCTCCTGTGCCAAGTTTTCACTCCTTTTTTATCCTTTCAGAAATAGTGATATTGACAGCTGCCAGCACAGAGCTGGGTTTCACGTGTTACAGGAAAGAGTCCAGGCAGTAAATCTGGTCATTTGCCCTGAGCAACAGAGCATCTGGGTTGCCTTTTGATTCCTCGAAGTCTGCCTTCCCAAACAAAGCCTATACATGTCTCCACGTACCCCAGTCTACAGTTTTGCTAGGTTTATTGATTTAATCACATTCTCCCCTCCAACCATTCTGCTGTCCTCATGGACTGCATATGTTTACAACTGCAGTACAGGTGCTGTAAATACAGATTTTTATACAGATCTGTCTTTTTACTGAAAAGTTGTATATGCTCATTTTTTTAACTTTGGAAAATACATAAAAATATAAGAAAGAAAATTAAAGTTATCCACAATTCTACTACCCAGAGGTAGCCAAAATGATTGTTTCACATATTTTTTCCTTTTTTTAATACAAATTAAAATAACTGTACTGTGTATATATAATTTTATATCTTTTTTATTTCACTTACTGGTATGCCATAAGCATTATCCTAGCACTACTACAGAGCATTCATAAACATCATTTTTAATGACTACAAAATATTCCATCTTGTGAAGGCATCATAATTTGCCTAACGGTTCCCAGGTTGCTGGGCATTTGACTTGTTTCCAATCTGTGAATTGCTGTTCTTTTAAAACTGCCCACAGTGGTGTGATTAAAACACCAATGTAGAAGGAATGGATATAAAAAGAGTAGTCTGTCTGGAGCAACTGAGGGGTTAATTCACGTGCCCCTGATGGCCCATGTGAGGGAGAAATTGCAGGAGGAGGAGAGCCCTGAGAGGCGGGCTTCCCCAGCCCTGTCTCCCGCGGCTTTCTCCAGGAAGAAATGCCATGTGGGAAATATCAGGAGGGGCACCACCCTGTCTATACACAGTCATTATCAAAATCTCCTGGAGCGAGTGCTTCTTGGTTTCCGGGGATCATCCACACTTGCAACCTCCCTGGATTCCAAAAGTGGAAAGACCAGCCAGAGTTGCTTTTCACAACTTATGAGACTGGAAGAAAAGTCTAGGAAAAGCATGAAATTTGCCCAAAGCCATACAGTGAGTGGTCACATAAAACCAGAGGGCAGGGAATTCCCTGGTGGTCCAGTGGCTATGACTCTGCACTCCAGTGCAGGGGGCCTGGGTTTGATCTCTGGTCAGGGAACTAGATCCCACAGGCTGCCAAACGACAAAAAGAAGTATCCCACATGCCTCATCGTGTCCGACTCGTTGAGATCCCATGGACTGTAGCGCACCATGTTTCTCTGTCCATGGCGATTCTCCAGACAAAAATACTGGAGTGGGTTGCCATGCCCTCCTCCAGGGGATCTTCCCGACCCAGGGATCGAACCCAGGTCTCCCACATTGCAGGGGATTTCTTTTACTGTCTAAGCCACGAGGGAAGCCCAACTAAGACTCAGTGCAGCTAAATTAATTAAACTTTTTTAAAAAAGAAATAAAAAGAAACCAGGGGGCTGCTGTAGGGATCCCTGGATTTCCCCACCCTCCTTCCCATGTAGTTTCTAGAACAGAGAAGAGAATTCCAGCATCATCATCAAGCAAGTTTTGAACTTATACTGTGTACAGAGTTCACTGCACATGTACTTGGCCATGTCTGTAGAGAATGGAGTTTCCACTATTCCAGGAATTGTTTGTTTGTTGACTGTGTTTGTTTATAACCCTGGATTTAAAGTCTTCACTCTGTTTTCACCCTGTAGATAAGAAACATTCCCAGGGAAGACTTCCTCAGTTCTTGCAAATTGGGGTGAGAAATTCGGTCAAGATTCAGCAGGTCAGGTTCAGGCCTGCCCAGGAATTTGGGCAGGACATGCTGGCAAAAGAAGGTTCCTATTTTCCCAGGCTTTGTTCTCACTGAAGAGTTCAAACTCCAAGGCTGGAGTTGGTCCTTTGGCAGTCCTTTGTCACGCTCCTCTCTATGAATTCATTACATAGAATTCCACCCCTCATATGGCCATTCTCCAGCCCCTTACGGCAGCATGGTGTGGAAAGAATATTGTTATGAAGGAAAAAGGGAACCAGTAAATAGTCAAAATCAAGGATCAACCTATTGAAAACACTAACACTGACTGCAGATTCTACTGCCTCCAAAAGTCCATCCATGGAGGCACTGCCCCTTCCAGAGCCTAGAGCACTTTACAGGAACATCCCGCAAGGCACTTCTCATTGTCAGCCTTGCATCATGGTTATCTGCCCTTCCTTCTTTGATGGCCACTTTCTGCTCCAATCCCCCAATTGAAAGTCATGCTCTAACAAGTTTACAAGGATAATTAAGGGCAAACAGACATCACCATTAGGGATGCCCTGGGAAACTGGGGTTACGTGGCCACACTAACCTCCCTTGCTAGATTGAACACCAGGGTTCAGGTTTTAAATCCTTGTGTCTTCCACAAAACTCAGCATGGTCCCTCACTCTAAGGAGAGAGTCAATACATAAGGAACAAATTTTAAGTGATTGGCCTGCTCCATGAATAGTCCTCCCTGTTCACGCCTTTATCATCTCTCAGGTTCATCCACACCAGTACCTCCCATCCACTTATCCCTTCAGCTACTCCGGTCCACACAGAGTCCCCTCAAGCTGGCTCTGCAGTTCCTCATCTGACTTCCTCTGCCTGGATTCCTCTTCCGAGTCCTGCTCTCTCCCACTTGCAGGCTCAGGACGGCATTTTGCAACATACTCCTACCGTCTTCAGCTCCAGCTGATTCTGATTCATTCTGCCATAAGACTTTGTACCTTCCTTTATCAAAAGGCTTTTCAGATAAGCCTCTTTTCTCCTGTTTTTCACATTAGATCATGAGTTGGTTGAAGACTAAGGTCTTTTCAATATCACCAAGTATAGAAGCTGATGCATAGTAGGAGCTCATTTTATTCATTCATCTATTTGACATATATTTATAGCACATCTATTCTATGCCAGGCAAAATATCTGTCTTCATGGAGCTTATATCTACTAGGGGGTGCAGAGGAAGAACAAATGCATAAATAGTAAAGTATCAGGCACAGATCAGTGACATAAAGAGAAATAAAACTGGCACCTGAACCAAGTACAGTGATGAGAGGTACAGTTTTATCCAGGATGGTAAGGGAAGTTTCCTCCAAGGAAATAGAATTTGAACAGAGAAATAAAGGAATCAAGACAGGAAACTAGGTGGCTATCTGAGCAAAGATCTTGCCAGGCAAAGAGAACAGCAAGTGCCAAGGCCCTGGAACAGGAACATTCCTGGAACATGCAAGGGACAGCAAGGAGTTCAGCGAGGCTGGAACAGAATGAGTGAGCATGGTAGGAAGTGAAGTCCCAGGTGGACAGTGTTAGATCTTGCAGAAATTTCTGAGTTTATAGAGGAGTTTGATTTCTAATCCATGTACAATGAGAAACTCGGTATATATTTGTTAATCTGAATTATTTGAGTTGAATCGAACTGAACTGAATTGATTCACTGAACTGAACAGAACTGTGTCTTTTCTTGGGATATAGACCACATACAATGTTTAAAACATGCAAAATCCCTAACAAGCTGGCCCTTATTATCTACAAATGGAAAAGCACTAGAAATAGTCCCAGTTAGCAATTTTAAAACCTGTTCTGGAACTGGCACAGCCTTGTAGATTATTCCAGAGAACTTGTTGCTGGTGACAATTTGCCAGTCTCCCGTACATTCCCTAGTTTTATTGTGGTGGTAAATCAGGTACAGGGAATATCTCAACACAAGAGAAATGTGGTCTCAATGCCTGCCCATCATGTGTGTTGCATCTCTGACTTTCCCAGAGTCTAAAGTCTTTGAGGGTCACTGGGATTTATTTGGGACACTTGGCCAAGTTCCTGAACCTAACTTTTTATAGAGTTTTTACCCAAGTCTGGTTCTCATTGAATTTTAATTATGTACATTCCTACTCTTAACACAACTGAAAATAAACAACATGTGACTATTTTTATCATTTTACTTAGTCCTTATAAAAACCATTCCAGTGACCCATCACCCATAGTAAAGTGAGAAAGCCACCAGAATTAAGCTAAGTAAATTCACAGGATTTAATCATACATTCAGTGATTCATTTAACAAACATTTATTGATTCATTCAACAGTCATTCTTTCATTCACTCAAAGAATGTTGGTTGAGGACCTATGAAGTTCCAGGCACCACAGAAGTGCTTGGGATAAAGCAGAGCACAGGGTAAATCCCTGCTCTCATGAAGCTGACAGTCTAGTGAAGGACACAGAATAAATCAGGACACTAATATCAAATGTCATCCTGAGTGGCAAGCACTATGATGCAAGTTTGGGCGATACAAAGCTGAATAGTTCATGCCCCTACAGTTAGCTGGGATGGTAGTAAAGATGTAAACTGTAATAATAATATGATATATATGGTATTATGGAATTACATACACAATGCTTATTGAGGCAGAGGGAAACAAAAGACTAACTATATTATGAGTATGGGGTGGGGTGGGGGACTCTTGGGGAATACTTCCCAGTGGAAGTGATTTGATTGATGTCTCAAAGGATGCATAGAACTTAACTGGATAGAGAGGATAGAGAGAGGGAACAACAGCAAGAGTGAGGCAGGGGGGTATGAGCACACATATGTTTTCCAGAAATAGCTGGTTGTTTCGTGTGGCTGGAGCACAGTGGTGCTGGACCAGCATGAAGGGAATAGAGAGTGAAGACATGGGTTGAAGCCAGTTAACAAATGGGCAGGCCGAGGAATTTATACGTTTTTCAGATGACCACATTTATGTCTTAGCACATTCATCGTGACAGCAATGTGAAAAGATAGAAGAGAAAAACTAGAAAATAATGCAATGGTCCAATCCTAGAAAGAGTCTTATATCAGTGAGCAACCAGTTAAATGTGGAGTGTTGGACCCTTAGGATGAAGAGGGATTCCAAATAGCCATCCAGACCAACTGCCTGTTCAGTGTTTCAACTTCCTTCCTAAGGTCCTACAAGGGACTCCCCTGCCGAGGCAGCAGCCCTTGAGGCTTCCTTTCCATCCTAGCTCCAGACAGCCAAGACTCCTCTGAGGTCTTACTTAAGTGGTGACGAGATCTGCTCCCTGGAGCTTCCACCACTACTTCTTCATTTGCTCCCTGGGATTTCTAGAACACACCAGTCCAATTTCTAATTCAGACACACCATTTTACTGTTCAAAACAATTGTCATTTACTGAAATTTATTATCTGTGTGCCGGGCAAGCTTGGAGGGCATGTATTTCCCTATTTCCACATTTCCCAATTAGATCCTGAGGCTCTTGGCCATGTGACTTGCTGAGATTTGGTCACTGACTCAGTTAACTGGCAGCACCAGGACCAAAACTCATGCACAGTCTGACACCAGACCCTGAACTCATAGAAACAGTTATCAGTTTAACTTGACAAACACTTTTTAGCACTTACTCCTTTGAACACCCTGCCTTGGGTATCACAGAAGGGGAAAACTGAAGATAACTAAGCATGGATAATGAAATCCAGCACTCCACACTCTAGTGATTTGAACGGTGGAGTCAATACCCTAGCATTGTAATAATGTGTACTTGACTTCGGCCTGCTGTTTGACTTTTCCAGAAGAAAAGTGATTCATATTTGGCCCATGTCATGGGCCTGCTTCCTGCGGGTAGCACTGAGGCCAGCCCAGTGCAGGAGCCATGTCTGGAAAAGAAGATCTCTAGGAGGATGCAGCAGAGAGATAGATGTACCTAGAAAGGTGGACTGCTCCAGTAATAAGGAAAGAGGAATACAGCAAGACTGAGAGGCTGGAAAGCTGGAAGCAGAAGGAGAACAGGAGTGAGGAACTGGTAGGAAAATCCCCAAGAACCCAGCCTATGTGCTGAGCCAGTGTGCAGGAGCTCCCTCTTTCGGCAGTGTGTTGTATTGCTACAGTTGTGGCTGAAAGACAAGATGCTGCTGCTGCTGCTGTCGCTTCAGCCCTGTACGACTCTGTGCGACCCCACAGACGGCAGCCCACCAGGCTCCCCCGTCCCTGGGATTCTCCGGGCAAGAACACTGGAGTGGGTGCCATTGCCTTCTCCAACGCATGAAAGGGAAAAGGGAAAATGAAGTCGCTCAGTCGTGTCTGACTCTTCGTGACCCCATGGACTGCAGCCCACCAGGCTCTTCCGTCCATGGGATTTTCCAGGCAAGAGTACTGGAGTGGGTGCCATTGCCTTCTCCGACTGACAAGATGAGGTTTTGGTTATCAGAGCTACCTTCCTTGTTGTTGTTGTTGTTCAGCCACTCAGTCATGTCCACCTCTTTGCCACCCCATGGACTGCAGCCCGCCAGGCTTCCCCGTCCTTCAGTGTCTCCTGGAGTTTGCTCAAGTTCATGTCCTTCAAGTCAATGATGTCATCCAACCACCTTATCCTCTGTCACCGCCTTCTCCTCCTGCCCTCAATCTTTCCCAACATTAGGGTCTTTTCCAATGAGTTGCCTCTTTACATCAGGTGGCCAGAGTATGAGAGCTTCAGCTTCAGCATTAGTCCTTCCAATGAATATTCAGGCTTGATCTCCTTTAGGATTGGTTGTTTTGATCTTGCAGTCCCAGGGACTCTCAAGAGCCACAGTTCTAAAGTGTCAGTTCTTTGGCACTCTGCCTTCTTTATGGTCCAACTCTCAGGCCCTTACATGACTACTGGAAAAAAGTGTTTCTCTTAATCTGATGTTTAAGTTGATAGCAACTTAGACCAAGTGTGTATGCTGCCTGGTGTACATGAAGATGCCTAAATGTAAATCTTTAATTGTACTTCCATGCCTGTTACCTCATCTTCTCAGTGGCCTTGTGAAGAAGGGCCAGTGAACATTATCCTCGTCTTTAGGTGAAAGAGGAATCTAAGGGTTTCAAGACACCTTTGCTTTATCGACTCACCACACACTCAGCTTCCATTCAGAATCAATGCCCGCACCCCATCTGACCACACACACACCCTACCGCCACCCTGCTTGCCAGTCCATTCATCCATCTCAGAGAAGTACTGCTCCTGACCTGGCCCAGTCCCCCTCCCTGACCTAGGCTCATCCCTGGACGGGATCTCGTTACCTCATTGCCTCCCCTGAGACTGGCCCCAAAGCTTGACGCCTTTAGGAGAGGCAGCAGGAAGGTTCCTGAGAGGATTGGACAGGTCGTGGCAGGTTGGTAAGGGACACACCCAGACCTTTCCATCTCATCAGCTAATCAGCCCTGATTATTTCACTTATGTGGTTGGAGAGGATCACCCTGGAGTGCTGACCTAGACAAGGAATCCTTTCCTAGATAGCACCGAAGTCTAGCTTAACAAATAGCCCTTTTGGTTTTCCTTTAATTAAATCCTTCCTGGTTTCTGTCATCTCTCACTTCCAGATTCAACAAAATGTAGAATTGTAACATTTAGTCAGAGAAGTAAATTGTGAATATGTTTTCTTCTCATGCATATGGAGAGTCCATAAATCTGCTCCATGGCCAAATGGTTGCTTTGTGTAGGCACCAGAATTGTCTCTCCTACTGCTCTAGTCCCTTCCTTGATTATTAAGTCTCTTAGGATTTTTCTTTTCTTTCCTTCCTTTCTCCATATGCTTTATTTTCCTTTTTACAGGGAAATTCTATCCCATTTCCATCCTCTATGTTTCCAAAGGACCCCCAGCCCACATGCTACATAGTGACATTCTCTTTTTTCATTTTATTATCCCAGTTAATCTTGGGGCTTTGGCACAGTCTGAGACAGATGATGTTATCCACTCATCATTTATAACTAATCTAACTCTGAAAAAGACTTGAGCTAGACTCACAATATGAGTTAGATAGAACTGAAATTGCAGGACATGTCTCTGGCCTTGATAAAACGTGGATTCTTCTATCTTGGCTCAGAAAGAATTCAGCGAGAGACAGCATACAGGTAAGGAGAGTTTATTAGTATAGGATGCTTCTGAGAGAGAGAAGCGGGCAGACCTGGGAGGGCCACAGTGAGAACTTATGGACTACAGTTTATAATCAAAGGGAGAGTGGGGAGGGGCAGATCACCTTCTTCCTCATTTTTAGTAGCTGTCCAACTTCCAGCATCAGCTCCTCCTCCATGTAGAGTGGGACAGTTTTCTTGTCTCTATGTGGTCAAACTGGGACTGTCATGGTACAATGGAAATGAGCAAAAACGTGGCAACATATACTAAAATATGGTAAGTCATCTCGGTTTCAGTATAATGTCCTTATTTTTTTTAGTGTATGCACAGGAGTATGTCCTAGGAATCATTAAATTACTGACATTACTGGGCAAGATGTGGGTCTCATTCCACCATTCTTTCATTGTTTGGGGGTGTGTTTCATGCTTCTGCTACATGGGTTTTGTTGCTAAGCAAGCCTGCTTGGTTTTGCAGGTAAGCAAACCTGCTTTCTTGAGTGATCATTAACTTGCAGAGGTCTCCCATATATTTTCCTTTACTTACTCGCTAAATTAATCCCTTAGTGGGGTTAACTATTAATCAGCTACTTTGTCCTTTTACTTTGTCCCTATCAGAACCACAAAACAAGGATACAATACCAAAAAAACCCCCAAAACCTCATGTCATTAACACTAAGGAAGACCACTGTACCAGAAAAATCTCCCCCAAGGTTTATTATTAAAATTGAGAACAAAATTTAGCTTTGAGTTTCCTGATCTCCAAGGCAAAAAGAGAAACATGCATTATAAAGCTCTCATCATTTAATTTAAAAAGAATCTTTTCTGACTTTAGCAAGTTCAGTCCAGGCTGATACTCAGGTCCTCCTGGTGATCTGAATCACCAGAAGTGTTTAGTGAAAGTTGCTCAGTCATGTCTGACGCTTTGTGACCCCATGGACTATACAATCCATGGAATTCTCCAGGCCAGAATATTGGAGTGGGTAGCCTTTCCCTTCTTCAGGGGATCTTCCCAACCCAGGGATTGAACCCAGGTCTCCTGCTTTATAGATGGATTCTTTACCAGCTGAGCCACAGGGGAAGCCCAACAATACGGAGAAGCTCTTAAAAACAATCTGTAACCAAGTCCAGGGTTCCACTTAGGGAAATTATTGATCTGTGCTCAGAGCAGTCAGATACTTTTGGAGGCACAAGGTCCATCTGTAAACAATAGCGTTTATATAAAAGTGGCCCCCGGGGTAGGGGGTAGATTATAGGAATCACAACCCTTTCTTACATGAGTGGATCATAGACTGCATGTAGCCGAGTCTCTTCCTCCACAGATGATGAGCCGAGATGCCCCAGTGTTCAGTGACTCAGTCAATGCCGCACTGGTGTTTGGAGGAGCCATATAAGAACGGCCAAGTAGGAGGACTTTGGATTCTGGCAGATGTGGGATCAAATCCCAGCTCTGTGCCAATACTTGTGGTATCCTATAGGTTACTGAGTCTTGCAAAGCAAAGCCTCGGTTTGCTCATCTGTAAATAGGGATGATGATCATAATTACCTTCCAAGGTTGTTACTGTAATTCAATGAAATAATATACATTTAAGCTTTTTGCACAGAGTCTGGCCCATTGTAAGCACTCCAGTAGATGCTATAAAATCCTAATAATGATGATAATGTTGTAGCCCATGATAATGGGAAGAAAAACTGAGTCCAAAATTAGGTTGCTTAATATCTGCTGTAGCCCTTTTTCCACTTCCCCATTCACCAGGATTCCTGTCTGGAATTATACTGAACTGAAGAATATTCCTTAGAACTGCACCATCCAGTAAGGTGGGCGCTAACCACTTGTGACTAGCGGGTGGTGGTTCAGTTGGTAAAGAATCCACCTGCAGTGCAGGAGACCTGAGTTTAATCCCTGGGTCAGGAAGATCCCCTGGAGAAGGAAATGGCAACCCACTCCAGTATTCTTGCCTGGAAAGTTCCATGAACAGATAAGCCTGGCAGGCTAAAAGTCCATAGGGTTGCAAGAGTTGGACTCGACTTACTGACTAAACCACCCAAAGTTAAATCAATTAAAATTGAATAAAATTAGAGTTTAGCTACTCAGTTGCACTAGCCACATTTCAAGTGTTCAGTAGCCACAGCAGCTTGTGGCCATTGTGTTGGACAGCACAGATTCAGAGCACTTCCATCATAGCAAAAAGTTCTGTTGGAAGCTGCCTTCATGGCTTTTTTCCCCCCAACTTCCTTGTGGCCGTATGTTATTGATTTATTTATTTCAAAATATTATACTGTTACACTAGTTCTCTGGTCCCTTAACTCTACTGTGAGTACACTCAAGGCCCACAAAGCCCCAAGCACACACAAGTCATGTGATCAGTTAGTGGCAGAGCCTGCTTTAAAACATGTTCCTAACTCAAGGCATGAGTCATTCCATGGAGGCCTGGGGAATCAGCTGTCTTCAGTCTGTGATTTGATGAGTAGGGTTTTGATTGATCAGGGCTGGAGTATGAATTTAATCCATCCTGTCAGACTGCCAAGTGCAGGGTAATGTGAGTTCAAGGGGTTTATCACAAGAGAGCTGGAATATCATTTTCTCAAAGCTGCAGCCCAGTGGCAAGGACACCAAGGACACACAGGGGAACCTCCAGACGATGCCCAGCCTCACCTTTAGCTCCTCTTTTGTTGTATTTTTTAAAAGATTCTATGTGGTGTTTTAAAAAGTGATCTGTTAATGGAATATTATTCAGCTAAGAGAAAATAAAAAGAAAATCCTGACATAAGTGACAGCATGGATGGACCTTGAGGACATTATGCTAAGTGAAATAAGTCAGACAAAGACAAATACTGTATGATGTCGCTTATAAGTGGAATCTGAAAAACCTGAACTCAGAGAAACAGAGAGTAGAGGGGTGGCTGCCAGTGGCAAGAGGTAGGGGAATTGGGGAGATGTTGGCCAAAGGATCCAAATCTCCAGTCATAAGAGGAATAAATTCTGAGGATCTAATAATATACAGCATGGTGACTGTAGTTAATAAAATTTTATTATGCACTTGAAAGTTGCTAAGTGAGTAGATTTTAAAAGTTCTCACCACAAAGACAGAATGGTAATTATGTGAGGTGAGGGAGGTGTTAACTAACCCTACCATGGTGATCACAATATATGTGCATCAAAGTGTCATCCTGTACACCCCACACTTACACTCTGGTGTGTGTCAACTCTAACTCAATAACGTTGAGGAAAAATAGCTAAAATTCCTTATAAGAGAACTTTTGCAAGGATGAAGTCTTTGAGATACGTTTCTATCTCCAAGAGTATCTGTATTGTGATTTTTGTGGGTTAATTGTGACAAGCTCAAAGCCATTGTCAGTAAAATTTCCTGAGGCTGATGAACAAAATCAACTTCCTATGATATAGTTTACACTTTTAAATGAATAAACAATTCACTGTAACAAATATTTTAGTAAATGTAGTTTCTAGGAACAAATGTTAATACAATCTCAAGGTTATAAATTCATAGTCTCTAGAAGATAACTATGAAAAAATGTTTATCTTTTTTTGCTAAACAGAAAGAAACTCAAATCCATGGTGACAAAAATAAAGGAAAAAATAGAGATTTAATGCACATGTTATGGGAATTGATATGAGTGTCACTTAGAATTAGATTTGGCTGTCAGTGACAGAAAATTCAAATAGCGGTGTTTAAACAAGATAGACATTTATTTCTCATATAAACAAAGTTAAGAATCCAGGGCAGGTATGGCCACTTAACCAATCACCCTTCTTCTATCATTGTGCTGTACCACGTG
The DNA here is from genome assembly GCF_014754425.2 of Oryx dammah. NCBI lineage: Eukaryota > Metazoa > Chordata > Mammalia > Artiodactyla > Bovidae > Oryx > Oryx dammah. The sequence goes on along the minus strand of NW_024070213.1, from coordinate 47,523,636 downwards.
GCTTCTGCCACATGGTTCAATTTGGCTGCTTAAGCACCAGCCAGTCTGTCTACATTCTTGCCAGCAGAATGGGAAAAGACCAGAGACAGTTGGGCCTCTTCTATTTAGGAAATTTCCTAAAAGTATCACAAGAAACTTCTGCTTATATCTTTGTAAGAACCAGTCTCCTAGCTGAAAGGGAGGCTAAAAAATATAAGCTTGGTGGTCATGAGCCCATGTGAAGATTGGGGGGGTCTTATTACAAAGCAAAAAAGAAGCCAGAATATAAAAAACTCCCCGCTCTCTTTCTAAACAAACAGTTATGGTGAACCCATTGTTTTGCATTCTCAGAGTGAATATTTTTGTCAACCCATTTTTTATATTTCTTTTCAAATGTTTCTCTGATTTTGTGTTTTTCAACTGCAATTCAAGTATTAGAAGTTTACAGTTTTAGTCCAGAAGTTACAAGGCCCTGGGTGGTTCTTCCCTTGTCTCTCTCCAGGGTTGCCTCCTACCGGTCCACCTCACTCCACCTCTCTCTCCCCTCCTTGTCAGCTCCAGCCTGTGTATACTGTAGCCTCTGCCTGCAAATGACAGAATGCATAGTTACTAGCCTCAACTCCAGGTCTGTCTGCCTGTACTGCTGCTAATAACTGTGCGCCCTTAGGCAAGTTATATAACCTCTCTGCTTCCTTTCATGCTCAGAACCATGCTTAGCAGAAAATGGGCCCTTAATTTATGTTGTTTCAAGCCACCAAGTTTGTGGTGGTTTGTTACAGCAGCCACAGGAAACACAGGAATATGCATTTCATTCAGTTCCCAGATGATTTTGAGCTCCCTCTGCCATAGACGGAAAACTAGACCTAGGACCTAGATTGAAATTCAGGGGAACTGTGAATTTTGCACTCGCCAGCATTTCTGCTCTCCAGTTCAAATTGTTAGAGACGTGTTGAGCGCTTAAATGCTGATGAGAAAGTCCAGAGAGGAGGTGGAGGTTGAGCTGTGGGACTGTGGGGAGAGAAGTGATGGAGTCACGTGCCCAGGGAAGTGGGGGGTGGGTAGGACTGGAGGAGTCCCCACCTCCAGGGTGGGAGGGAAGATGAAGACTAGGGGAGGTGCAGCTGTTTGTTGGCAGCTGAGGAGATAAGGAGATTATAATTTGTGCACCATTTTTGCTCTGCCTGAACCCTCTTGAACCTCAGTACTGCATTCATGACCCCCCAGCCCTCTAAATCACCTTCTTCAGAATCTGTGACGGGAAAGACAAAGAAGGTTGGGTGATCACTCACATGTACCTGCTGGCATTATTACCAGAAATCACCTCCTCACCAGTGCCCCTTGGCACTTGCCCCATTTCAGGGCATTTATATAATTATATGGACTTTCACATAGCAACGGAGAAGGCAATGGCACCCCACTCCAGTACTCTTGCCTGGAAAATCCCATGGACGGAGGAGCCTGGTAGGCTGGAGTCTATGGGGTCGCTACTAGTCGGACACAACTGAGTGACTTCACTTTCACTTTTCACTTTCATGCTTTGGAGAAGGAAATGGCAACCCACTCCATCGTTCTTGCCTGGAGAATCCCAGGGACGGGGGAGCCTGGTGGGCTGCCGTCTCTGGGGTCTCACAGAGTCAGACACGACTGAAATGACTTGGCAGTCACATAGCAAAGGACTCGTGCTTTGGTACTGAATGGCTTGCTCTTCCCTGAAAGCATTGGCCTTACCCTACCCATGATTCCTTTGTCTCATTTCCCAAGAGCTGTGGGCACACTTGGGATGCTAGGAAGTGGTCCTCTGTGAGCCAGCCCTCGGCTTCCTCCCTGCCCCTGCCAGTTGTGTGTGAGACTGAAGGGGCAGGATCCATGTAGAGAGAGGAGGCTGCCTCTCTGCAGACGAGGAAGGCCCACGGCACCCATCGCAGCTGTGTGTTAGGCAGAGTTCTCCAGAGAAACAGAACCAGTAGGAGGTCTGTATGATCCACTCGGGGGAGAGTCAATGCTGCAGCTCGGACTTGAAGGCAGTGAGCTGGCAGAGTCCCTATTCTTCGGGAGAGATCAGTCTTTCTTTTTCTTCAGGCCTCTAACTGATTGATGAGGCCGACCCATCTTGTTGTTGTTATTGTTTAGTCGCTAAGCTGTGTCCGACTTTTTGCGACCCCATGGACTGCAGCACACCAGGCTTCCCTGTCCTTCACTATCCCCCAGAGTTTGCTCAGACTCATGTTCATTGAGTTGATGATGCCATCCAAGCATCTCATCCTCTGTGGACCCCTTCTTCTCTTGCCCTCAGTCTTTCCCAGCTTCAGGGTCTTTTCAAATGAGTTGGCTCTTCACATGAAGTGGCCAAAGGATTGGAGCTTCAGCCCTAACATCAATACTTCCAATGAAGATTCGAGGGTTGATTTCCTTTAGGATTGACTGGTTTGATCTCCTTGCAGTCCAAGGGACTCTTAAGAGTCTTCTCTAGCACAACAGTTTGAAAGCATCAATTCTTTGGTGCTCAGCCTTCTTTATGGTCCAACTCTCACATCTGTACAGGACCACTAAAAAAACCATAGCTTTGACAATAAGGACCTTTGAGGTCAAAGTGGTGTCTCTGTTTTTTAATATGCTGTCTAGGTTTGTCATTGCTTTTCTTAAGAACAAATGTCTTTTACCCTGTGGAAGATAAATTGCTTTACTCAGAGTCCCCTGATTTAATTGTTAATCTCATCTAAAAAATACTTTCAATATCCAGCAACATCCAGACTACATATCTGGTAATATGTGTTTGACCATATGTCTGGGTAGCTGTGACCCAGCCAAGTTTACACATAAAATTAACCACCACAAAGTATGTATATATTTTTAAGTTTTATTGGAGTGCAGTTGATTTACAATGTTGTGTTAATTTCAGTGAAGATATTCAATTATATATATATATATATATTCATTCTTTTTCAGATTCTTTTCTCATATAGGTTATCAGAATATTGAGTAGAGTGCCCTGTGCTGTACAGTAGGTCCTTGTTAGTTACCTGTCCTATGTATAGTAGCATGTATGTTAATCCTGTGCTCCTGATTTATTCCTGCCCCCCACATTTCTCCTTTGGTAAATGTAAGGTTGTTTTCTATGTCTGTGAGTCTATTCCTGTTTTGTAAATAAGTGCATTTGTTTAATTTTTTTAGATTTCACAGGTCAACAGTATCATATGATATTTGTCTTTCTCTATCTGACTTCAGTATGATAATCTCTAGGTCCATCCATATTGCTGCAAAAGGCATTATGTCATTCTTTTTATGGCTGAGTAATATTCCATTATATATGTGTATGTGAGTGTGTGTGTGTGTGTGTGTGTGTGTATGAACACTGGGCTATCTTTGTGATTTATGGTTTCTCTGAATATATGCCCAGGAGTGGGATTGCTGGATCATATAGTGGTTCCATTTTTAGATTTTTAGGAACCTCCATACTATTCTCCATAGTGGCTATACCAGTTTAACATTCTCACGAACAGTTAGGAAGGTCCCCTTTTCTCCATACACTCTGTAGCATTTACTGTTGGTAGATTTTTTTTTGATGATGGCCATTCTGACCACTGAGTTGATTCTTCACTGTAGTTTTGATTTGCATTTCTCTGATAATCAATGATGCTGAGCATATTTTCATGTGCTTTTTTGGCCATCTGTGTGTCTTCTTTGGAGAAATGTCTATTTAGGTATCTTTGCAGTAATGTCTATTTAGATATAACCATTGCCAAGTGTATTTTTTGAGCATTTACTTTCTCAAGATGATGCTAAACACAGTCATAAATATAAAATACTTATCAGACAATAAGATGGGTGCTTGGTTCAGAGTAAACTCCCCAAGACTGAAAGATTATATTTTGTAAGATTGTTGGGAAACTGAAGGAGAATCCTGGTGGGAGGTAGAACCCACCTCCCTGATAAAAGCTGAAACTTGCTCTTCCAACTTCCCCTACAGCTTGGTGCAGGCTTGTGACCCAGGCTTAGCCAATCCAGTACAGCATACCACCACCACCCCAGCTTTAATCAGGAGATCCAGGTACAAACAAGCTCCTTCTGTTTTGTTGTCTCCTGGGCCTCTCACCCCTTTTACAGCACTCACCCTCCTGGCCTCACCTTCTCCCCCTTAAGCATGATAACACAATTCACCATTTCTGATTTCTGGCTTGAGTCATAATACTCGCTGCTGCTGTTGCTGCTAAGTCGCATCAGTCGTGTCCAACTCTGTGCGACCCCATAGACGGCAGCCCACCAGGCTCCCCTGTCCCTGGGATTCTCCAGGCAAGAACACTGGAGTGAGTTGCCATTTCCTTCTCCAGCGCATGAAAGTGAAAAGTGAAAGGGAAGTCGCTCAGTCGTGTCCGACTCTTAGTGACCCCATGGACTGTAGCCTACCAGGCTCCTCCATCCATGGGATTCTCCAGGCAAGAGTACTGGAGTGGGGTGCCATTGTCTTCTCCGATAATACTCGCTAGGGCCTGGTTATTTAAGTGTGGTCCATGGATTGGTGGATGAATCACTGCCGGAGAGTTTGGTAGATATGCAGAATCTTGGACCCTACCCCAGACCTACTGAATCAGAATCTTCATTTAAAAAAGATCCTAGATATTCATATGCACATTAATATTCAAGAAGCTCTGCTGTAGCCCACACCCTTGGCTCCTCCCTCTCTAGGCTGACTGCAGGAACCACCCCCTTGGGCAAGCCCACCACACTTTGCATAGTAGGGCTGTCACTATAGTAACCAGCCATGGCCACCTCTGACCTCTGCCATCATCTTCCTATCTTTGGTCTCACCACTACAGTGAGATCACAGTGAATATTGCTATAGAAACCAGCCCTGGATATTGTCTAATATCAGTTGTGCTGCTTGTCCTTCACTCCCTGTGTCCCTGAAATTATGAGCATCCCAAACCACAGTCAAACATCTAAATTCTTCTCCAGCCTAAGAAAGACTCAACAAATACCAAACAGGAAAAGTCAGGGCCACATGATTTATAAAGAAAGGCACAGAAACTGCAGAGATTTGCTTCAATTTGGAAAAAGACAGGAGCATCGCTCTGTGTAGCAAGGCCTTTTCCTCCATCCAGCAGGGAGAAGGCTGAGTGATGCTAAAAACAATGCTGATGATGATGACAGTTATGACAGCTACTGCTTATGAGCACTTCCTTGGTACCAGGCGCCAGGTTACATGTACATCATCCCATGCAGTTCTTACAATAACCCTCTGTGCCAGTTTCCCGTGGCTGCTGTTAAAAAAAAAAAAAAAAAACTGGTATAAACGTGGAGGTTCAAAACAACACAGATTGATTATCTTACAGTCTAGGGGTCACAAATACAAAATCTGTTTCGCTAAGTTTAAAGTGTCGGCGAGGCTGGCTCCTCCTGGAATCTCCAGGGGAAAATCCGTTTCCTTGCTTTTTCCAGCATCTGGAGGCCACCTGTGTTCCTTAACGCCTGGTCCCTTTCCTGTATTAGTCCAACTTTTTGCTTCTGTCGTCAGTCACATCTACTCCCTCTTTTGACTTTTATTTTTTTTCCCCCCAGACTGTTCCAGGTATTAGTTGCAGCACGTGGGTTCTTTTAGCTTTGGCATTCAAACTCTTAGCTGTGACATGTGAGATCTGGTTCTCTGACCAGGGATCAGTCCCAAGCCCCCTGCATTGGGAGTGCAGAGTCTTAGCCACTGAACCACCAGGGAAGTTTCACCTTTGACTGTCTCACCTCCCTCTTCTAAGTTCCCTTGTGATTTCATTTCGGGCCCACCTAGGTAGTTGAGACTAGTCTTCCCTGCTCAAAATCCTTAACTTAATCTCATGTGCAGACTCTGTTTTATCAAATAGCCTTGGCAGGTTCTGGGGATTAGGATGTGGACATTCAGTGGGGCGACGTTATTAGGCCAACCACACCCCTTGAAGTAGGTATTGTTATTATCCCCACTTTCCCAGTGAGAGGACCAAGGTGTGACCATTGGAATACACTGAGTCCTCCATCTGTAGGGCCACATCCACAGTTGGTTGAATCTGCAGATGCAGAGTCTGTGGTACAGAGTACCCACTGTTCTATCCCATTCTATATAAAGGATTTGAGAATTTTGGTACCAGTGAGGTTCCTGAAACCAATTCCCTGTGGATACCAAGGGACAACTATACTTTGTTCAAGGTCACACAGTTTGAAGGTGGAGCTGGAATCCAGCTCTCACTCAGCCTGTCTCCAAAGCCCAAACTTCTGACCTCTGCACGGTACAGCCTTCAGATGGCTCTGAACTCATCTTCCGTTGTCACTAGGAAATGAATGAAAACCAGCAGCTCTCTAAAGAATCAGCTTCCAATGGAAGTTCCTCTACCACAGAATGAAATATTGAGGGCTGAGCAAAATTTAAGTCAAACCACAGGCATTTTCATCTGCTGGGGCTTCTATAACAAATTAACCCAAACTGGGTGGCTTGAACAAAAGAAATTTATCTTTTTACAGTGCTAAAGGCTTGTCAGCAGGTGTGGTTTTTTTCCAAGACCTCTCTCCCTGGCTTATAGACAGCTGCTCTCTCACTGCTTCTTTCACATAATTGCCCCTTTGTGTCTCTCCATGTGTCCCAGACTCCTCATCTTATAAGGACACTTATAAGTCACGCTGAATTAGGGCCCACTCCAATGGCCTGATTTTAATACTGTTACATTTTGAGGTTCTGGCATGTAGGGCTTTGATGCATAAATTTGGGGTTGATATAATTCAGCCCATATCAACAAGAACTGCTCTGACCTCAGGAACAAGGCAGCTCAGACCTCTGAGATGATTCCAGAGCCCTCTGGATGCCCTCACTCTCAGCTTTAATTATTTGGTTCACATTCTCCACCCTCTGGTCTCCAAACTCACTTGCAGTTACCCTGCCAATACCCTGGTTTAGTCTCCTGGGGCTGCTGGGACAAATCACCACAAACCTGGTGGGTTAAAACAACACACACGCATTCTCATACAGTTCTAGAGGTCAGTAGTCCAAAATCTATTTCACTGGCCAAAACTAAATTGTCAGCAGGTCTGCTATCTTCTGGAGTCTCTGAGAGAAGACCATTTCCTCACCTTTTCCTGCTTCTAGAGCTTCACTCCTTGTATTCCTTGGCTTGTGGTTCCTTTCATCTCAACCCAACAGCAGAGCGTCTTGCTTCAGTATCACCTGTCCTGAATCCCCCTATTTCCCTCTTCTAAGGACCCGTGCGATTGTATTTAGGACCTACCCAGATATCCAGGCTAATCTCAAGTTCCCTAACTGGACCATATCTTCAGACTTACTTGTGCTATCAGTATTCACAGGTTGCGGGAATATGACCTGATATCTTTGAGGGCCACTATTCAGCCAACCACTGTGATTCTTCCTCACATGGGTCCTAGCCACTGCATCTGTCCTGGAGGGCCAAATAGGACATATTTCACATGAAGGTCCCTTGGTTGAGCTGTAACAGTCTTTTCTGGCTCAAGGCCTTTGCACAGTCTGTTACTGCTCTCTAAAATACCCATCTCTCTACACATTTGCATAGGGTTAGTTCCTTCACATATTTGAGGTTTTGTCTCCTCTTCAGAGAGGCCTTCCCACCACCCCACCTCAGCCTATTTATTCTCTATCCCAGCAACCTGGCACCAATCACAGTTTGCAATTGCTTTATTACTTGGTTGGTTTACAGGTTTCTTATATGTCTGTCTTCCTATTAGACCATTAGCTCTATGAGAACATAGATGTGTCTTGCTCTCCACTCTATCTCCAGCCCCTGGAAGCATACGTGCAATATGAATGCAACCTAAAGGATTTTTAGGGTTTACTTTTTTAATTTTATTGAAATATAGTTGATTTACAGTGTTGTGTCAGTTCTAGGCACGCTACAGTCTACAACAACATATTGAGTATAGTTCCCTCTGCCATACAGTAGGACCTGTTGGCTATCTGTTTTGTATATAGTAGGGTGTAATTGTAGCCTGCCAGGCCCCTCTGTTCACAGGATTCTCCAGGCAAGAATACTGGAGTGGGTGCTACCCTCTTCCAGGCAATCTTCATGACCCAGGGATCAAACTCCCATCTCTTATGTCTCCTGCATTGGCAGGCAGGCTCTTTACCACTAGCTTCACCTGGAAAGAAACCCCTAATTTATCCCTCCCTGCCTTTCCCCTTTGGTAACCATAAGTTTGTTTTCTACAACTGTGAATCTGTTTCCGTTTTGTAAACAAGTTCATTTGTATAATTGTTTAGGTTCCACATATAAAGAATAGCATATTAATATTTGTCTTCCTCTATCTGACTTACTTCACTTAGTATGATAATCTCTAGGTCTATCTATGTTGCGGCAAATGACAATATTTCACTCTTTTTCATGGCTTAGTAATATTCCATCACCATCTTCTTTATCTATGTATCTGTCAACAGACATTTAGGTTGCTTTTGTTTCTTAACTGTTGTAAGTAGGACTGCTATGAACATTGGGATATATGTATCTTTCTGAATTGGCATTTTGTCGTTATTTATGCCCAGGAGTGGGATCACTGGATCATATGGTAGGTAACTCTGTTTTCAGTATTTTAAGGCCATAATGACAATCTTAATGGCACTTCCCTATTTGAATTGATTGTGTTCCCCCACCCCTCTGTTCACCTCAGGCCACCTAGTCAGAGGTTATTAGCTCTGGGTTGCTCCTGAATTCCCAGGGGATTTTATTTAAAATGCAGATGCCCAGGCCTCACCCAAGACCTACTGAACCAAAACTCTGGGGGTTAAATCAGAGCCTTGGCAATTTTCACACACTCCTTGCTACCCTCCCACCCCCCACACCCTACCCATCCATCTACCACGCCCCTCCCTACCCACCTCCCATACTGGGCCTTGATTCTTAGGTTGAATCTGCTTCACTAAACCATGAGTTCCTTGGGCCTCCTCTAGGTTTTAGTCACTACGGACAACTTCACCAACAAAGTGTTCTCTTAAAAAATCTATCAGGAGAATGCAGTCTTCTTCCCTCTTAGCATTCTCCACCCTCTCCTTAACTCAAGACCCTAGCATTCTTTCCCATCTCCAACCTCCTCCAAAAGAAACTTCACAAATAATACTATTTTTCCTTCCCTCTGAGTAGACAAGATAAGATTTTTAAATGAGTTGCTGGCAAAGAATTCATGAGCTTATAAACTATTGAGGTCAGAGTGACGAAAAGAAGGCAATGTTGAAAGGGGAGAACAAGTCCATAGAAAATTCCAGAGGCGGTGGAATATGGGGTTCAAGGTTTCTCATTTGAATGCTCACCGCCTGTCTTGGAAAAAGTGTTATTTTGAAGGCGAAGTAGAGCCTCTTTTTCTCCTCTTCTGTATTCATCAGGAGTTGACTGTGTGCCCCAGGCCTCTGCATCTAACATGAAAGACATCTGCTGAAGGGCAGTGTTCCAGAGGACCCTGAGGGGTTGGGAGTTGTGGGCTGTGCTTGAGGGGCTGGGACCACGCAAAGGAAAGGCAGGCCAGGGGCTGGGGGTACCACCTCTGCGAAAACAGCTCAGAGGGGCATCCCGGTTTGGATCCAGCAGTGTGGAGTCATGGTGACAAAAATAAGTTCTGCTCACCTGAGACTGTAGAATCCAATTCAATTTCAAGTCAGTGTGTGTTTATTGAGTGCCTGATTCGGTTTAGGTGATGGAGAGAATGAGAGAATGAGGACGACAGCCTAAGCAGCCGGCTGATCCAGGCAGAAATTCCCTGGGAACCTGCCCCACAGGTCCACAGGTTCAAAACTCGATTTTATCTGTTTCACCCAGTGAGGAATTGATCAATCTTAGTCCGTTTCATGAACACATTATTTATTAAGTGCTCACAGCCTGCCAGGCACTGTCCCAGGACTGGGGATGGGGCTGGGTCGGTGAGTCCAGCAGTCCCAGGGGCCTGTCTCATGGAGTTCACATTCTCGTGTGGCATCTGCAAGGCTGGTAGGTCAGGCCACTGGGGTGGGGGCCACCATGGGAAGGGTCCGTGTTGGGAGGAGTCCCCAGGAGAAATGTTTAGGGAGAGGTGAGATTTGAATTGTGGTTGGAAGGTTAAGTAGGGTGTGGATTTTCAAAGGACTGGAAAACTTATATTATATAGAGAGAATGGAGCTGAGTGACCAGGAATGAAAATGACCTGCCATCAAAGGTCCATGACCAGATGGGCCCCCTTGGGGTAACAGGTGCATGCTGGGACGTTGGACAAGTACCACATGGGGTTACTGCACATGGGTTGTGAAGTCAAATGTCTTGGGTCTGATTCCCAGCTCTCATATTTGCCAACCTTGTGAGCCAGGGCATGTTATTTAACCTCAGAACACTTTATTCTCCTGATTTAGAAAATAGGCATAATCATAACTAGCTTGTAGGTTGTCCTAAGCATTTAGCTGAGATCATGAATGGGATTAACTGAGATGAATGTAACAGCTGTTAAGTCTTAACATTGGATAACCAGAAAGCATTCTAGAAAAACTGGAACCTGCCACCAAAATGGGGAGACACCTGCATACAGTGAGGGGGCTGCTGCCTTGGGTAAATAAACCCTTTACTTACCACTTTCTTCTCCCACCCATGGCAGCCATGCTGGATTGAACAGCAGCTCCAGGGCTAGGTGAAGCAAGAAAGCTGCTGGAACATGTTGACATGATCTGACCTTCCTAAATTTTACACCCACATGCCCCACATGCCTCAACCCAGTTGTAGCCGTAACGCATGAATAGGAAAACTTTTTGACCTGCACCGTGCATTTCTCAAAGTGTGGCCCCTGGTCTACCTAAATCAATATCATAGGGGCTGCTTACTAAAATTATATTCATGAGCCCTGTGCAATCAGCATTACTGGAGATAAGGCCAGGAAATCTGTATTTACACATACACACAAAACCAGGTGATCCCCAGGCCCTATACCATACTTGAGAGCCGAAGCTCTTTGAGTGTGCCCCTCTAGGGCTTCCCAGATGGCAAGGTGGTAAAGAATCGGCCTACCAATGCAGGAGACACAGGAAATGGGAGTTCTGTCCCTGGGTGAGGAAGATCCCCTGAAGTAGGCAATGGCAACCCACTCCAGTATTCTCGCCTGCGAAATTCCATGGACAGAGGACCCTGGCGAGCTACAGCCCCTAGGGTCTCAAAGAGTCGGACAAGACTGAACATGCAGGCACCTCTAACCAGTAGCATCAGCCTCAGCATAGACCCAGGACTCATTAGAATTGCAAATTCTTGGCCACCTCCCCTGATCTCCTGAATCGGACACTCTGGGGGTGCAGCCCAGCAATCTGCATTTTAAGAAACTCTCCAGAGAATTCTGAGGCGCGTTGTGTTCACCTGGGGGAGGTTTTTAAAGCTATCAATATCCAGCCTCATCCTAGATAAATTAAATTAGAATACCTGGGATAGGACTTGGGTATCAGGATTTTGCAAAAGCTCCCTGTCCTCAGTCCTAATGCGAAGATGGAATTTATAATAATCACGTTCAGGAACAGGAAGATAGCACAAATGTATTACACCTAGAAAGTTTAGCCAGAAGCAAGATCTCGTTAATTCTTGCAGCGAGTTGGACCCCTGCTGTGACTCCTTTCGCTAGTGGGGAGCCGAGACTTCCCACAGCTCGGGGGTGTGGCTAAAGCCCCAGAGCACCGCCCCCTTCTCCCCTGCACATCGCTGGCAGCTCTGGGCTGCCCCTCCAGGTTCTCCCAGAAGACTGCTTCTTCCCAGATGCTGAAGTCTGCCAGCAGGCTGGTGCTGGAGCAGAGCTGAGGCCTGGGAGAACTTCGGAAGGATGACAGGAAGCAGCTAGCGGTGGGAAGGGAGTGTTGGAGGGCACTTTAAGACTGGGCTCACCGTGGGGAGCTCCAAGTCCTAATAACCCCAGGAGTGGATTGGATTCTCTACTGAGCACCTGACCCTGTGCTTGGTGCTTTAAGTGAGTCATCTCCTTAATGTTCACTTGATCGCCGAGGGAGATTACACTCACGGAAGAGTCACGTCGTATCCTTTCAGTCACATTATCCCCCATTGGCAGATGAGGAAACTGAGGCCCAAAGACTCCAGAGAGCCTGCCCCGAGGTCACCAGTGCGGTCGGGATGTCTCCAAAGGTTCTCTCACTTTGAATTGAGAAACAGTGTCTCCAGGGAAAAGGGGGAGGCGGGCGGTGGGGAAGTCGGCGATGAGCAGGGGGTGGGGCTGAGCGGGGAGCCCCTGCTGCTGCCGCCCTAACGCGTCTCGGTCCCTCCCCCGCCGCAGGCCCTTTCTCGTGCTGCCGCCGCTGATGGAGTGGATCCGGGTGGCCGTGGCGCACGCCGGCCACCGCCGCAGCTTCTCCATGGACAGCGACGACGTCCGCCAGGCCGCCCGGCTGCTGCTGCCCGGCGTGGACTGCGAGCCGCGCCAGCTCAGGTAGGGCGGCGGGCGGGAGATCCCTGGGCGGCGGGGCTCTGGAAGGGCACCCTTCCTCTCACACCCAGCCCCCGTCCCCGGTGCAGGGAGCGCGGCCGCAGAGCGCCGGGGCTTCGGGCTGGTTTGCGCCCGGGGCGGTGTGCGCAGGCAGCCTCGCTGTCACGAAGATCGAGGCTCCTCTGGTTTAAAGGAGAGACGCAGGCTCGACAATAAGCAGGTCCCTCGAGCTGCAGGGGCGCAGGACTGGGAGCAAGGCTATGTGGGAATGCTCCTGAGTCTTCGATTACAAGACACCCGTGTGCCTTGATCTTGATTCGAGGCGTGTTCTTTCTGTTCCGTTCTCTCTCCCTCTCGTCCTGCCCCTCTTCTCTCCCTCTCTTCCTTCCCTCTCCTCTCTTTCCCTCTCCCCTCCCGCCCTCGTCTTCCCTCTCTCTACTAGAAGTAAATTATTGTCTCCCTGTAGTTTTCTAACTAAACCGTGCAGAGTAGAATTTCTGGTTGGATCTGAGAGCGCCTGTGCTTTTTCACTTGAGTAGAATGAACTGGCTCTCCCTCCATTTCTCACCCCTGCATCCAGGTCTCTGCTGCATCAAGGTGGGAGTTGTTCATGGACCACTCAGGGACCCCATGCAGGGGTGGGGAGATACTTTTATCCAAAGTGAAAAAAATGAAACCACTCAGTTGAATCAAAACCTGGCTGTAAATGCAGACAATACAGAAACTCAGACATAGGTGCGTGTGCATGTGTGTGCTTTCCCGACTCCCAGGCCTGTCGTCTAGGTGTCATGGACACCATTTTCAAATCCCCATTGCCCACCAGGTGAGTGTAGCCTGTCATGTGTCCAGGCTTCAGAGATTTCCACCCTTCCAAGATCTGATTGGAAGTCTGCAAAGAAGGGGAGGGTTTGCAGAAAACAGCATAGCCCACTGAAGGCTCATAAATGCCCCACCACCCAGGGACATGCAGGGCCCTGATGGAAGTCAGCAAGCATTTACTGAAAGCTTGCCACAAAGTGAGCACCGTCATAACTTCTTTACACAGACTAATTAATAATGAATGAAGTGGGTGTTATTATTATGCCCACTTTACAGACAAGGAGACTGAGGCACAGATAGATTAAATAACATGCCTAAGGTTACAAGATTTGTAAGTGGTGGAGCCAGAATGTGAATTCAGGCAGCCCATACCCCCAGACCCCATAGTTCTAACCCCTAATTTGTACTCTCCTCAGGAGGTTTCTGTCTAGAGACACTCTGTCGGTGCCACCATCCCTTACATTTTGTCACCTAGGATAACCACAGGTCTCAGGGAGAGAGACACAGAAGCAGCCATTTACTGAGCATCCGCTGTGTGGTGGATATTAATTGCAACAGGAGATTTGCATTCATTACTCTGATCCCTGAAGCAGCCTCCTGAGGGTAGTGTAAACTTCCCATTTTACAGACTGGGGAGTTGTTGTTGGGACAGCTTATAGTGTAGATGTCAAGGAGGCGATCCTTGTGACTCTTGCTCCGAAGTCCATCCTGTGCCCACGAGACTCTCCTGCCTCCTGTTTCATGGGTGTGGCACCCCCCCTACCTGCAGGCTCACTCCTGCTGCCGCTGCTCACAGTCCCCAGCTCTGGGCTGGGATGACCTTGAGATTCCAGCTCTCCTCCTTGAAGCAAACCTGAGGCCGCTGGGTGGCAGGGAAATTAGGATACTTCCTTAACTTTGCTGATAAAGTACTTCTTGTTTGTCATGCTCTCAGGAAACCTCACAGCCTAAAGGGTAGACACCTGGGCTCCTGAGTCCGGTTGCCTGAGTCCACATTCCACCAACGTGACTAATTAGCTGTGCAACCTTGGACAAGCTTGTTAACCTCTCTGGACCTTCATTTCCCCACCTGTAACATGGACATAATAATAGCAGCCCCTTCAGATATTGGTGCAAGCACAAAGCAGGATCACAAACATAAAGGACCACACTGACAGTGCCTAAAAGGAAGTAAGTACTCGTGACACGGTCGTTTTTAGTGAGCATTATAAGTCTCTTGGAGAAGGCGATGGCACCCCACTCCAGTACTCTTGCCTGGAAAATACGATGGACGCAGGAGCCTGGTGGGCTGCAGTCCATGGGGTCGCGAAGAGTCAGACATGACTGAGCGACTTCCCTTTCACTTTTCACTTTTCACTTTCATACATTGGAGAAGGAAATAACAACCCACTCCAGTGTTCTTGCCTGGAGAATCCCAGGGACGGGGGAGCCTGGTGGGCTGCCGTCTATGGGGTTGCACAGAGTCGGAGCAGCAGCAGCAAAAGTCTCTACTATTGCTGTAGTAATAATGGAGGTTCATATCTAAGTATTGCTTTATCTTAAGACTTTCTCATGTGAACCTCAAAACAAACACTCTTGTTAACTGGGAAAATAGTGCTTCCCTGTTTTACAGAGAAAGATATCAAAGCCCAAAAAGATTAGGTAACTCTTCTAACATCACACAGATGTTAAGTGACAGAGTTAGAAGTCGAACATCAAACCCAGACGCCCAGAGATATAACCAACTTTTCTGGCCCCTGCCCTGGATCTGGAGTCAGCCTGCTTGGAGGATGCTGATCACCTTCCAGATGCGTCTTTTCCTTTCCTAAATCCATAGACTGAACATGAACTCCAAGGACCACTGTCATCTGTAGGCCCCTCCCCCAGCACAGAGCTTTCACTGCACGGTCTAGTGACCAGGTGTGTGCTGTTCTGACAGTTGCACCAAGGATTTCAATTTCAGGGTTTGTCCAGTCTGACGCATCAGCCTTGCCATTCAGGACATGAGTGTGATCACCTGCCAGGCCACGATGCACGCAGTGAGCAGGGAAACAAAGGAAGCCAGTTCGCCTGCATCTCTAAGCTATTTTTAGGCATTTACCTCTCAGTTCTTGACTCATTTGTATACAGGATGATGATTTCTGTCTAGGAAATATGCTAATTGGTTGTTCCAGCTAAATTTTCCTCACATTTGGCAATCATTTTCAAAAAGAAAACTAAAATATAGTATTTAGTTTAAAATTTTCCTAAATAATAAATGTAAGATAAGTAGAGATAATAAATGTAGGCTAAATTCAGTCCATGATATGATCAGCCAGTTGTTTTTGTTTTTGTTTTTTGAGCATCTATTTTTCAGTCTGGGCAATATATAGATACATCTATACATATATTTTCCAATCACATTTAGTGTGATGTGAAGTAGGAATTATTGTCTCCAGTTTTCAGGAGATTGGGTCAAAGAAGTTTTGTTCATTTAGAGAGCCAACGATAGGTACTGGACACCTGCCTTGCACTAAGTCTTCACAGTGTGCCATCCCAAACAAATTCCACAAGGCAGACTTTATTGTCCCATTTTACAGATAGGAACACTGAGGCTAGTTGCAGTTATGGAACTTGTCCTAAATCACACAGCTACTGTAAGGCAGATGAGGTGTAAGATGAAGGACTTTGCAAGTTGATTTGTCTCTCTGCTGTCCCAGACGTTCATCTTCGAAGCTGCTAGGCAGGCTCCTAGTTCTAAATCATTTGGAGCTTAACATACTGCTATAAGTAATCAGTCTTAGAAACAGTGTGGGTAGTTTGGTATTCTAACCCACGCGGGAACTTAGGACGTGGTGTTGGCAGCTGGAGTGTCAGTGACTATTAGAACATATAATTACCTACCAGCCGACCAACGTTTCCTGGTGGGAGGCAGCCTGGACACCAGCCGGGACAGAGCAAGCGGAGTCAAGGATTCCCAGGTCTGACGCTAGTGCTGTGTTGGTTTTCACAGTGACCTTGGTCAGTCCTTTGGGAGCTCTCCTTTTGTCTTTATTCTGCTACAGTAAAGCCTCACCATGGCAATCGAGTTTATACCAGAGGAACACCATTTAATGCAGCTGCAGGTTGTAAACCGACAAGGGTGACCCATTTATTCTTCCTTAATTAAAGTATCAGATCATCGTTCTTTCCTTTTTCCTGTCCTTTGGGAAATGGGAGGGAAGTAAGAATAAAGGAAAGAACAAATAAATAATACCTCCCGGCAGCATTTTCTTATTAGGCTTTGTACATTTTCCTATTAATAATTGGTCTTGAAACATTTCAGAAACACGAACAGTAAAAGCTGCTGTTTTCCCCTCATTTGTAAGAGGCAGTTCTGCTCTAGAGTGAGGCTGTGTTAAAATAATGGTAGGAAAGGGTGTTCTCAAATCCTTTCTTAGCTGATAAATGACACTGACCAGCAGCAGCTGGAGGTTGTTGGAACCATAAGCTCACTCCAAAAAATGGCTCATTTTTTTGCAAGTGTTTCTTAAATCCAAACCAGACTTTGAGTTGTCCAGAAGGGGTGAGTTTGGGGATGGTAAGATGCTAAGAGTATCAGACTAGGACATTACAAAATAGGGACAGTGAGGCTAGTTGTGGTTACAGAGCTTATCTAAGGTCACACATTGTGTTCTTTCCTTTGCTCTTCTGTTACATTGTTCAAGCTCCTAAGGCCAAGCCCCACACTAGATGCTCTCATCTGGATCTGCTGCTTTCTAACAGGTCACCTTGGGCAGGTCACTCTGCCCATCTCACAGGACCAGGTTCATCCCCTATAAAGATGGGGGTGACGACTGCTTCGTGGGATGGGGAACTTCACTAAGAGGTCCCATATGAATTTAACAAATTTTGCCACTGCTTGGTCCGCCCCTCCTAGCACTTCTTAGGTCTCTTGGGCACATTTTGAGGTTAATTTGTTGTTCATTGTTCAGTCACCAAGCCATGGCTGACTCTTTGCTACCCCATGAACTGCAGCACACCGGCCTCCCTGTTCCTCACCATCTCTTGAAGTTTGCCCAAGGTTAATAGGTTAATAGGTTTTGTTATTTGTCTAGTTTAGGTCAAACTAGGTTCTAAGACAAAGACTGTGCCCTGAGGCACCTGAACTGAAATTCTGTTGCCTCTTACCCAGCCAGAAGTTCGGTTTCATTTACCAAATATGTATGGGGTGCTGATGGCCCGCCAGAACCTGGGTGGGATCCAGGGACATCAAGTCAGGGAAAACCCAGCTGCTGCCCATCACATAGGAAGCAGGCCTGGTGCTACTGGAGCTGCTGGTCCTTGTTCCCACAGCTTCTGTAGCCCTTTAAGAAAAGGATCACCCGGTTGAGGGGAATTCTGGCCCTTAGTGTCAGAAGGAAAGATGCTCTCCACCCACTCCTTCCCCAGTCTATGGAGCCACGTCTTTTCTGGGCTCAAAGGAGACTTAAGTGCTGCTGGGGAGATGCCTACAATAAGCAATGGCAAACAGATCAGCAAGATAATCTCACAGAGTCTCAATACAAAGAAAGTGAAGTAGAGTGTGGGGGAGAGAGGCACTGAGGAGAGAGGGATGGAGCACCTCGGGACCTGAGAGGATGGGACAGCCTCAGGCTCCTGCTGTCAAGGAATACTTGGTGTCCTGGCCAGGGACTTCTGGAGAAAACTTGGGGGGTGGGACATCTAAAGCAGCATCTGTGCCAGCCATTGCCCTCGGTCAAGTCCATGTGGGCCCCTGAATTCAGACCTGGGTCTCCCTGTTCTCTCCATCAGGTCTCCTGCAGAGGCTGAGCACTTGGGCCCTGCGCGTGCCTCTGTGGGGCCCTGGAAGGCTCCTCAGCCTCTCAGAGCGGGAACTGCTCTCTCCTCCCTTCTCCTCTTGAGTGCCCTTGTCCTTGCCACTCCTCGGCCTCTTCAGCTGGGCTGAGTGCAGGCACGGGATGCCAGCTCCTTCACCTCCAGAGGACATGAAACTAGCCCCTGGGCCCAGAGATGACCCTGTAGGAGCTGCTGCAACTTCCACCTGACGTCAGTGCATCAGTGCCTCCTGCAAGATGGAAAGCCGCCCTCTGCCTGATCCCGGGAGGGGCGCTTTGGGGCTCGACTGTCCTCCCCTTTCGGTATCAGGGAGGAGCCACAGAGCAGGTCTGGGAGCAGAGCTGGTGAGGCGCCCTGCACTCAGCAGGCCCAAACCAGCCCTTACTGTGTGCCTGGCTTACTGTGAGTTAGACTGGGAGTGGGTGGGCAAAGAGGTCAAGGAGTTATGGAAAAATCTGGCAAATGCTCTACTATAAGACAGTAAAGATCTAGGTCTGAGAGCTTGAAATGCAAGAGGTACCATTTGATGTGAATCCTGAGAATAAACAGATTTGCTAGGTAGAGAAGGTGAAGCTACAAGAGGAAGGGAGAGGGCAGTAGAAAAAATAAGTCCACACAGAGGGAACCACATATACAAAGGCCAGGGTGGGAATGTGTGTTGGAGGAAACATAAGGAATTGAGACTAAGAACACAGGTTCAACCAGCAGTGATCTGAGCACCTCCTGTAGGCCAGACCATGGACCAGACGTTGGATACCACAGAGAAATCTTGGCTAAACTCAGCCCAGGGAGGGTCTTTTATGCCACACCAAAGAATTTTGACACCATTTTATGGGAGGTAGGAGCCATCCCAGATGGTTAAGGATGAGAGTGACAGCAGAGTTGTGTTTTAGAGAGAGGGGCTGGTGGCAGGAAAGATGGACTGAGGCAGCAAGGGGCCTGGAATGAAGACACTCTTACAGGGATCCAGGTGAGAGATGCTGACAGCTGGACTGATGCAGAAGCAGTGGGTATGGAGAGATGGGGAAAGATGCTAGAGAAAATGAAACTTGGGGACACATGTAGGGGGTGAGGGACTGAGCGTTGTTAGAAATGGCCCTGGTGTGCTATGGAGAGAGGGGCCTGGGGTTAGTGTGGGTACCAAGTTCCAGTTTGGAAGATGAAAGAGTTCTGAAGGTGGTTGGTAGTGGTGGTTGCATGACAATGTGAATTACCTAATGCCACAAAACTGTACACTTAAAATGTTAAAAATAAGGACTTCCGTGATAGTCCAGTGGTTAAAGACTGCGTTTCTGGTGCAAGGGGTACAGGTTCGATCACTGGTTGGGGAACTGAGATCCCACATACTGTATGGCATGAAAAAACTTTTTGTTTGATATTAAAATTGTCAATTTTTCTGTTATATATACTTATTACAATTTTTAAAATTAGTCCTGATGGGTTATCAAGTGAAAAAGACCATAGAGAATAGTGTATGAGGTGTCGCCCTTGTGTGAAATGCATAACTGAGCATTTTCTATATCCATGTTTCGATTGTCTCTGGAAGAGTATGCATGAAACCGATAATCAGCCAAGGAGGGGAATTAGAAAACTGGGTATATTCATTTTCTCAGAGAAGGCAATGGCACCCCACTCCAGTACTCTTGCCTGGAAAATCCCATGGACAGAGGAGCCTGGTAGGCTGCAGTCCCTGAAGTCACAAAGAGTCGGACACGACTGAGCGACTTCACTTTCACTTTTCCCTTTCATGCATTGGAGAAGGAAACAGCAACCCACTCCAGTGTTCTTGCCTGGAGAATCCCAGGGACCGGGGAGCCTGGTGGGCTGCCGTCTATGGGGTCGCACAGAGTCGGACGCAACTGACGCGACTTAGCAGCAGCAGCAGCATATCCATTTTCTATGGAGGCTGAAACAAAGCACCACAGACTTGGTGACTTAAAACAACAGACATTTACTGTCTCACAGTTCTGAGGGCTAGAGTCCAAAATCAAGGTGTCAGCAGGCCCATGCTCCCTCCAAAATACCTGGAGGGGGATCCCTTCTGTTCCCTTCCAGCTTCTGGTAGCTCCGTGTTCCCTGGCTTTTGCTAGCATCACTCCAGTCTTGCCCTCGTTCCTCACATGGCTGTCTTCTCTCTGTTTCTGTGTCTAAACTTCCACCTTCCTGTAAAGGACACCAGTCAAACTGGATTAGGGCCCACCCCCAATGACTTCATGTGGAGCTTTGCCAGTTCAACGGTAAAGAATCCGCCTGCAATGCAAGAGATGAGGGTTTGATCCCTGGGTTGGGAAGATCCCCTGGAGAAGGAAATGGCAACCTACTCCAGTGTTCTTGCCTGGAGAATCCCATGGACAGAGGAGCCTGGTGGGCTATAGTCCATGGGGTCACAAGGACATGACTTAGTGACTAAACAACAATGACCTCATCTAACTTGACTGTACCTGCAAAGACTCTATCTCTAAATAAAGTTACCTTCACTTCATAGTTGTGGGTTAGGGTGCTTAGGACTTCAGCATATCTCTTGGGGGTGGGGGAGACCTAATTCAGCCCATCATATGGGGGAGCCAGAAATGGGAGGGAAATTTACTCCACTGTTGTATGTGGTAGCATGTACATGTGATAACTCTTTCCCCTCCAAAAGCTTTTATATTAGAGTTGGACTCAGGTTTCTGGGGAGTGTGTAGCAAAGGATGCTGTTAACAAATACAGGATATAGACAATGTCAGAGAAGTAACAGTGGGTTCAATTTCAAAAATGTTGAGTGCCAGATGCTGCCCACTTGGTTGTCCATGGAAATGAGAGAGTCTGTGTCAGGCTCCTCCATCAGAGGAAGCTTGCCAGGGAATTAAGTGCTCATGTTGTCATCTAATTAGAGAAGGAGCCAAGCAGAGTGGCTAGGAGTGCAGGCCTGTAGCCAGACTGCCTGGGTTCAAATGCTGGCTTGACTACTTATCTCTGTGTGACCTTAGGCAAGTTATGCACTTCTCTGGGCTTCAATTTCTGTATCTATAAATTAGGAACCATAATATTCCCACTCTTTATCAGAAGAATTAAGTAAAATGATATAATTAAACCATTTAACACCACATAGGAAATAAATTGGGCTTCCCTGGTGGCTCGCCAGTAAAGAATCTGCCTGTAATGCAGGAGACGTGGGAGACACGGTTCAATTCCTGGATCTGGAAGAGTCCCTGGAGAAGGAAATGACAACCCACTCCAGTATTCTTGCTGGGAAAATCCCATGGACAGAGGAGCCCGGTGGGTTACAGTCCATAGAATCACAATGAGTCAGACATGGCTGAGCGACTGAACACACACACAGCAGGTAAATCTTGTGGCACACTCGTGTCACAGAAGATGCTCATTAAAGATTAGTGAACATCCTTGCTCCCCCACTGGGGACCAAGGAGGTCAGCTTCTCCCGATTACCAAAAGCAATAGCCTCAACTTCCTCTAAGAGAGACGAGGAATAAATATCTTGAAGCGATGTGCTAGTGTGCCAGCAAAGGATGTGGTGTGCAGCCCAGGCTGAAGCCAGGCGTGTCTTGGCCCTTCTTCTCTGGTGGCTCAGTACCCCCCTCCAGGTGCAGGAAGAAAATTGATTGGAGCGGACTCGCTTGGGGGCCACTGTTCCCACCTCAGTGATTTCCGAGTTCCTCAGGATACTCAGGTTTTATAGTTTCTCTGAAGTGTGGGATTTTTGAAGACCATCATTGGGTGGTATCCTGGAACTTTGACCAAAGTGGTTGATTGTCCATTACCAGCTGTATTTGCAACCTTAGATGAAGTCACTAGCAGGAAACAACAACAGAAAGGAAGACGTATAGACCACAGATATGGCCCTTCATTGATGGGGTCTTGTCCCAAGTGGGCAGAGGTTAGGGAAGGGGGGAATAGAATACTCCAGAAGAAAGAGTCATAGCTCAGCCTTTATCTCAAAGAGTAGCTTCTTTCTCTCTTTAGGGCTGGGCCAGAAATCTGTTCCCTTGATTGAGGGGCCTGCCACCGAACATGGCACGTAATTCAGTTCAGTTCAGTCGCTCAGTCGTGTCCAGCTCTTTGCGACCCCATGAGTTGCAGCATGCTGTTGGAGCCCAGTAAATACTTGTTGAATGAATGAATGATACAAAGGGCTGTTACCAAGTGAGTTGCTGATACTAGATGTGACAGACAAGACTTTTCCTATCTAATTCAGATGCAAAATGGCTTCACCATGGAGACAGTGGTAGGCAGGTGAGGTTCAGGCAGGGAACTCAGAAGAAAGGTCTGAACTGAGATGCTTTGGGGAGGCATACTGGCAGGCTGGTGGCCACTGAAATCATGGGTGGGCCAGGAAAAGGACCAATGAGGAGGCATCATCATGAGACAGAAGGCGAGGGCTCCCAGGTCTGAGAAAAGCCTGAAGAAAGTGAGGTAGCAGACGTAGGAAACTGAGATGGGGAGGGGTTGCCAGCATCCAAGGCTATCCACAGGCAGAGAAGATGCAGGGCCAAAGGAGGCACCTTGGCTTGGCAGTGTGGGAGACACCAGTGCCCGTAGCAGCAGTCTCAACAGCCCAGCGTGGGCAGAAACCAGATTGCACCAGCAGACAGTTTGCCAACACTTGGAATTTGTTCTGAGCTTCCAAAGTGTTGAAAGTAAAACAAACACATTTGGTGCTTACAGGAAGGCAGAAAACTAAATCTTAAATGGTATTTGGGGCTCACTTCCAACTGGGGCTTCAAATTCAGTCCGGAAGTTTGAGAGTATGTAGTTTGCCACATGGGATTTGACTTCCTGGGAACAGGGGTTTTTTTTGGGGGGAGGGGGGTCCCCTCTTGAGTCTGTTAAATTTCTGTCCAAGATGTTTATTTTCTCATCTGCGAGCAAACCTCCCAAACTCTAGGTGAAAATGTTAGTTACACAGAAGTGTTAACTTCCCTTAGCAATGAGCCAGGCAACCAGTACTTACCATACAGCCATATCTTTATACAAAGTCCTTCATATGGGGTCATGACAATGGTGCTCTGGGTAACAATGAAGGAGCAGGTCCCATCCTTCAGAAAGTTTGTAGTCAACCCAGTGATTAGAGCATATGTGCCATTTTTTCCAAAGTGAACTTGTCTTTTACAAGCTCATGAAATCACCCTATGACAGATGAAGAACCACCAGACGGGTGATCTCCAAAGTCTTTTCTAGCTCTGTGGGTTATTCAGTTTTGTGGTCTGATGTTGTGTGTGTAAATGGTGTGACACTTTTCCCTGTGGGGGAAACTGAGGTGTGCAGAAGGGTGAAAGAATGAGTGGAGCTTCAGCTCACATCTCCTGTATTGCACAGGGTAACAGAGGGAACGATCTTGAGTTGTAGGCCAGACACTGTCCTGGGTGCTTCTCACATTGGTCAGTCTCCCCTGTCTGCATGCAAGACTTTATTTTCCTCTTCACACCTGAGGAAACTGGGGCTCCAGGAGGCTGGGAAATCTGGCTACCGTCACATGTAGAAAGAGCCTCATCTTGGATTAGAACCAGGCCTGTCTGACTCTAAAGCCCAAGTTCTCTCCACTAAAACACTAACTTCAAAAACAAATATCATATATTAATGCATGTATGTAGAATCTAAAAAAAATGGTATCAGTTCAGTTCAGTCGCTCAGTCGTGTCTGACTCTTTGTGACCCCGTGAATTGCAGCACGCCAGGCCTCCCTGTCCATCACCAACTCCTGGAGTTCACTCAGACTCACATCCATCGAGTCAGTGATGCCATCCAGCCATCTCATCCTCGGTTGTCCCCTTCTCCTCCTGCCCCCAGTCCCTCCCAACATCAAAGTCTTTTCCAATGAGTCAACTCTTCACATGAGGTGGCCATCATACTGGAGTTTCAGCTTTAGCATCAGTCCTTCCAAAGAAATCCCAGGGTTGATCTCCTTCAGAATGGACTGGTTGGATCTCCTTGCAGTCCAAGGGACTCTCAAGAGTCTTCTCCAACACCACAGTTCAAAAGCATCAATTCTTCAGCGCTCAGCCTTCTTCACAGTCCAACTCTCACATCCATACATGACGACTGGAAAAACCATAGCCTTGACTAGATGGACCTTAGTCGGCAAAGTAATGTCTCTGCTTTTGAATATGCTATCTAGGTTGGTCATAACTTTTCTTCCAAGGAGTAAGCGTCTTTTAATTTCATGGCTGCAGTCACCATCTGCAGTGATTCTGGGGCCCCAAAAAATAAAGTCTGACGCTGTTTCCACTGTTTCCCCATCTATTTCCCATGAAGTGATGGGACCGGATGCCATGATCTTCGTTTTCTGAATGTTGAGCTTTAAGCCAACTTTTTCACTCTCCTCTTTCACTTTCATCAAGAGGCTTTTTAGTTCCTCTTCACTTTCTGCCATAAGGGTGGTGTCATCTGCATATCTGAGGTTATTGATACTTCTCCCGGCAATCTTGATTCCAGCTTGTGTTTCTTCCAGTCCAGCATTTCTCATGATGTACTCTGCATAGAAGTTAAATAAGCAGGGTGACAATATACAGCCTTGACGTACTCCTTTTCCTATTTGGAACCAGTCTGTTGTTCCATGTCCAGTTCTAACTGTTGTTTCCTGACCTGCATACAGATTTCTCAAGAGGCAGATCAGGTGGTCTGATATTCCCATCTCTCTCAGAATCTTCCACAGTTTATTGTGATCCACCCAGTCAAAGGCTTTGGCATAGTCAATAAAGCAGAAATAGATGTTTTTCTGGAACTCTCTTGCTTTTTCCATGATCCAGAGGATGTTGGCAATTTGATCTCTCGTTCCTCTGCCTTTTCTAAAACCAGCTTGAACATCAGGAAGTTCACGGTTCACGTATTGCTGAAGCCTGGCTTGGAAAATTTTGAGCATTACTTTACTAGCATGTGAGATGAGTGCAATTGTGCGGTAGTTTGAGCATTCTTTGGCATTGCCTTTCTTTGGGATTGGAATGAAAACTGACCTTTTTTTTTTTTTTGCTGTACTTTATTTTTATTTTTTTAATAACAGAGTGACTTTTTATTTTATTTTATTTTTTAAATTTTATTTTTACTTTATTTTACTTTACAATACTGTATTGGTTTTGCCATACATTGACATGAATCCACCATGGGTGTATACAAGCTCCAGTCCTGTGGCCACTGCTGAGTTTTCCAAATTTGCTGGCATATTGAGTGCAGCATGTTCACAGCATCATCTTTCAGGATTTGAAATAGCTCCACTGGAATTCCATCCCCTCCACTAGCTTTGTTCATAGTGATGCTTTCTAAGGCCCACTTGACTTCACATTCCAGGATGTCTGGCTCTAGATGAGTGATCACACCATTGTGATTATCTGGGTCATGAAGATCTTTTTTGTACAGTTCTTCTGTGTATTCTTGCCACCTCTTCTTAATATCTTCTGCTTCAGTTAGGTCCAGACCATTTCTGTCCTTTATCAACCCCATCTCTGCATGAAATGTTCCCTTGGTATCTCTAATTTTCTTGAAGAGATCTCTAGTCTTTCCCATTCTGTTGTTTTCCTCTATTTCTTTGCATTGATCCCTGAAGAAGGCTTTCTTATCTCTTCTTGCTATTCTTTGGAACTCTGCATTCAGATGCTTATACCTTTCCTTTTCTCCTTTGCTTTTTGCTTCTCTAGATGATCTTATTTGCAAAACAGAAATAGAGGCACAGACATAGAGAACAAATGTATGGACACCAAGGGAGGAAGGGAGGGTGGGATGAATTGGGAGACTGAGGTTGACATATATACACTACTGATGTTAGTTATAAAATAGATAACTAATAAGAACCCAGTGTATAGCTCAGGGAACTCTATTCAGTGCTCTGTGGTGACCCAAATGGGAAGGAACTCTAAAAGGAGGGGGGGGGAGAGGATATATGTATACATTTAGCTGATTCACTTTGCTATACAACAGAAACTAATATAACATTGTAAGGCAACTATACTCCCATAAAAATTAATTTGTAAGGTAACTTCAGTCAAAGAATCAGCATTGGGAAATGGGAAACAAACTTTTGAACGAGGCACACTGGTTCATCTTGGAAGGGTCAGCCTCCAGCCTTAGTTCTCCTTAGAAATTTTTATGCCTGTCAGTCTCTTGTGTCAATCTACACTGTCAGCATCATCCAAGGCCAAAGATCCCTGTGAAGAATTAGCATAAAAATAGTCCAAGAAATGTATGAAAAGAGGCTCAACCTTACTAGTAACCCTGGAAATGCAATCTGAAACCACACCCTACTATGTATTTCATTCCCATTAGACTGGCAGATTTGAGAAAAGCTATAGAAGAACATGGACTCTTAAACAGCACCAGAGGGGACTCTGAATCCACTTTCAAGTAAACTTGAAAACACATAATGCTACTCCTAGGTGTATACCCTGGAGAAACTCTCCCCTATGTACAAAGATGTACATAGATGCAGTGTTTGTAATAACAAAATACAGAAAAGAGAAAGGAACAAGCTTTCTACTGGAGAACAGATGAATAAATGCTGCTATGTTCATTCACAGGAATGCCAACTAGCAAAGAAAATAAATAAACTAGAGCTACATGTTATTATATAAATCTCAGAGACAATATTGTGCAAAAAAAGCAAGTTGAGGCAGGATTTGGGTTTAATGC
Source organism: Oryx dammah (assembly GCF_014754425.2). Taxonomy (NCBI): domain Eukaryota; kingdom Metazoa; phylum Chordata; class Mammalia; order Artiodactyla; family Bovidae; genus Oryx; species Oryx dammah. The sequence continues at coordinate 47,497,021 of NW_024070213.1, read as the reverse complement.
TAACATTTACATAAAGCCTACCAACATGCAAAATAGTCTACATATTAGTAGGAATTCATAAAATAGTAAAAGTGTATATATATAAAGCAAGATAGCTATGATAAATGTCAAATTCAGGGGAGGTGGTAATCTCAGGAGGGTAGAAGAGATGATGGAATCAAGATAGGTGTACAGAGGTCTTTGTATTTACAATGCTTTATTTTTTCATTTGGGTTGGGTAGTGGACATGTCAGGGTCGATGTACTACTATATATTTTATGTATGCCTAAAATAACCCACTAACAGTAAAAATTACTTAGCCAGTGTTTGCAACAGCACCCTCGAAGGCTGGTCCTGGGATACTAATAAGTATTATGTTATTATTTTATTTATTTATTTATTTTACTTTACAATACTGTATTGGTTTTGCCATACATTGACATGAATCGGAGGTTAATTACTTTACAATATTGTATTGGTTTTGCCAGAAAAACACCAATACAGTATACTAATGCATAATAAGTATTATTTTAAATTTTGAAGTAGTTCAATAAATTTGGAAGACACTGGATTAAATAAAATTTAACATTTTTTTAAAAAAACTCTGTCTTTAACACCCCATGTTTCTTGTCAATCCCTGAAAGAAGGTCATCCTATTAAATTATTTTACCATCGATCAGGACTCAGCAAGCTAGAGCTGCCTGCCACCTACTTTTGTATAAGAAGTTGTATTGGGAAATAGGCATGCCCATTTGTTTAGCATTGTTTATGACTGCTCTCACTACCAAGGCAGAGCTGAGTATTTGTGGCAGAGACCAAATGGCCCATGAAGCCTAAAATATTTACTCTTTGGCCCTCTACAGAAAAAAATGTGCAGATCTGGAGACTTACTTCCCTGGCAGGCTAGTGCTTTAAGACTCCATGCTTCCACTGCAGAGGGCACAATTTTGATCCCTGGTCAGAGAACTAAGATCCTGTATGCCACATGGTGTGGCCAAAAAATAGAGAAAAAAAAAACTGTTTTCAATGTGCAGATCTGTTTATGGGATTGGTGTTACTAGGAATTAATTTGGGGATTGTAACGATGGAACTTTGCCCTTTACATCTCAGGAATTGGTTCATTTATTTGTGAAATTCTTTATAAAGACTATCCATTCTTTCTAGAATTCCTTAGAAGGTGGTGTTTCATCTTTGAACTTCAGCACCCAGTGCTGCCAGCCACTATATATTAGTGGCACCCAGTGCTGCCAGCACCCAGCCACTATATATTAGTGCTTCATTGAATTGATTTAAATTAAAGGTCCATTTGTGGAATGGATTAATTAGGATATAGATTCATTAGCTGTAACATACATAGGAAATGCTTGTGGCTTGGATAAGATAGGAGCTTAACATTTTCCTCCTCTAACAATCAAGGCTTGGGCAATCTGGGATGTTATAGCAGCTCTAGGTCAGAGACCCAGGCACCCTCCCTCCTGTTGCTCTGTGATCCCTTAGGTGATACCTTTCTCTGCATAGCCCAACATGGCTGACTCCACCCACCAGGGCTATGGCTGTCCGGTGGGAAGAGGGAATGTAGGATAGGGCCTACTCCAGAGAGTGCACACATCACTTCCCCTCACTCCCTATTGGTCAGCACTTAGCTGCAAGGGAACCTGGAAATGTAGCCTTTATCTGGGCAGCCATGTGCCAGCTAAAAATTCAGGTTCTACAATTCATGGCATCCGGTCCCATCACTTCATGGGAAATAGATGGGGAAACAGTGGAAACAGCGTCAGACTTTATTTTGGGGGGGCTCCAAAATCAAGATGGTGACTGCAGCCATGAAATTAAAAGACGCTTACTCCTTGGAAGAAAAGTTATGACCAACCTAGATAGTATATTCAAAAGCAGAGACATTACTTTGCCTACTAAGGTCCATCTAGTCAAGGCTATGGTTTTTCCAGTCATCATGTATGGATGTGAGAGTTGGACTGTGAAGAAGGCTGAGCGCTGAAGAATTGATGCTTTTGAACTGTGGTGTTGGAGAAGACTCTTGAGAGTCCCTTGGACTGCAAGGAGATCCAACCAGTCCATTCTGAAGGAGATCAACCCTGGGATTTCTTTGGAAGGAATGATGCTAAAGCTGAAACTCCAGTACTTTGGCCACCTCATGCGAAGAGTTGACTCATTGGAAAAGACTCTGATGCTGGGAGGGATTGGGGGCAGGAGGAGAAGGGGGCGACTGAGGATGAGATGGCTAGGTGGCATCACGGACTCGATGGATGTGAGTCTGAGTTAACTCCGGGAGATGGTGATGGACAGGGAGGCCTGGTGTGCTGCGATTCATGGGGTCGCAAAGAGTCGGACACGACTGAGCGACTGAACTGAACTAAACTGAACAATTCATAAACAAGGTAAAGGATTCTGGAGGCAGCAATGAATCTCTGCCCCCCCAAAAAAGATACATTAACGGCTTGCCAAAATCAAGAGTGACTCCTTTCTGTAAGGAAAGGCCTTATTTTCAACTCTTAAGCCATAAGTGGGAGGAAGGCTCAAGAGGGAGTGGGTATATAAAGAATCTGCTTGCAATGCAGGAAACCTGGGTCTGATCCTTGGGTTGAGAAGATCCCCTGGAGAAGGGAATGGCAACCTGCTCCAGTATTCTCACCTGGAGAATTCCATGGACAGAGAAGCCTGGCAGACTACAGTCCATAGGGTGGCAAAGAGTCAGGATATGACTGACCGGCTAACACTTTCACTATTTTTTTTCATGGCTCATTCACAGTTGTACAGCAGAAGCCAACACAGTATTGTAAAGCAATTACCCTCCAAATAATAGAATAAAATAAGCCATGATGTCAGAGCAAGAGACATGTAACTACGGTTCATTATTTTCTACTCAAAGTAGCATGACAACATGTTCAGATATGAACACACCAGTTTGGTTTACCTACACCTGGTATTTGAGATGTCTTTTTTCACATATTTGAACAGACCTATTTTGGCAAAGTGGGTTTTGCCACTAACTGAGCATTTACTTCTAAGGAGGAGAACGTTTTCAGGCCCCTTGCTATATCTCACAAGGCAGAAAAGATTGGCTGGGAGGAGGACATGGAATCACACTTTTGTTACATTACCCACAACAGGTTTAATGAGCTGGCTCTTTAAAGTACAGAGTACTTCAGTCGCAGTATTAAACAGCAAGTGGGCACAACTTTTGGACAAAGATTTCTCTGAACTTTGCAAGCATTACATGTTCCATTTGCTGCAGTCATATAATTTTTCTCAGAAAGGTGTACAGAGATCTCAGTGTGACTTACTTCAGCACAAAACAGTCTCAATTTGTTCATCTTTTTACTACCCAAAAGAAAAGGAAAAACCCCTCATTGAGGGGACCTGAAGGCTCTGAAAAAGAATTTGGCTTCCTCGGGAAAATGTGTTGAGGAGGGGCCCTGGGGGCCTCTATCCAAGTGAGGCCTACAGTTCTCTGATTTGCCATTTCACGATTCATTTCTGAAGGCACCATTTTATTGTCACGCTTAAAGAATCCTGTAATGAGAACTGCCTGATACATGAGATGAGGCAAAAAAAACCTGTATTTCCCTCCACCCGGGTTTCTCCGCCTCAGCACTGTTAACATCTTGGGCTGAATCGCTGCTGTGGCATCATCCTGTGTATTGTAGGATGTTCAGTGGCTTCTTTCGCTTCGACTTGCTAGATGCCAGTAGCGCTTTCCTAGTTGTGGCAGCCAAAAGTGTCTCCAGACATTGCCAGGTGCCCCTGGGAGGCAAAATCACCCTTTGTTTGCGACACCTGCAATACCTGAAGGTATCCATAGGAAGACTTGCTAAATGACCTTAAAAGACATGAATTCTGCTCCTAAATACATCTAGTGTGAAAGTGAAAGCATTAGTCGTTTAGTCCTGTCTGACCCTCTGCGACCCTGTGGACCCCGCCGAGCTCCTCTGTCCATGGCATTTCCCAGGCAAGAATACTGGGGTGGGTTGCCATTCCCTTCTCCAAGCAATCTCCCTATGACCCCTAGAAATTAGTGAAATCTCCTCAGGCTTCCAGTTTCCTTAGGAAGATAAGGTATTGAGCTGAGTGCTGTCCTTTAGCACTGACCTCCTGGGATTCTGCAGATCAGAAGCTATAACCTTGTGTCTAGAATTTGACTTGAAGGAAAGAACAATTTGAGGGGGGAGAATTTTCAGCGAGGGACACAGCATGCATGCAGCAAGAAAGAGGTAAGGAAATGTGTGTATACAGTGGGAAGCAGGCCTTGTGGCTGGAACAGTGAGAAGGAAGAAATGATTGGGAGGTGGGGAACTTTCCAGAGGGGCAGCCGCAAGACAACCTTGAATTTGAAGCCTGTGATTAGGAATTTAGATTTCTTTGGTACCCAACCCAGGACTTGGCATCTAGTAGGTACCCAGGCAGCGTTTGAATAGAATCAAAAGAACATGGAAGGCCTTTGGTAGCACAGACAGGGGAGTATGGTGGTAAGAGCAGGGCTCGAGCAACAGCCTGCCTGGTTCACATTTCAGTTCTGCTTACTACTTTCAGCCCATATGACCTGGGGCAATTTTCTTAGCCTCTCTGTGCTGCAGTCTCTTCTTCTGAGCAACAAAGATAAATTTTCTAGGGTTAAAGTAAGGATCAGATAAGTTCATATGTGTGAATGAGTATATTTGTGGAGGTGTGCGTGCACATATATATGTGTGTATAGGTATATAACGGGGTTTCCCTGGTGGCTCAATGGTAAAGAATCTGCCTGCAATGCAGGAGACTCGGGTTCGATCCCTGGGTCAGGAAGATTCCCTGGAGGAGGAAAGGGCAACCTGCTCCAGTATTCTTGCCTGAAAAATCCCATGGATCCTGGCAGGATGCCATCCATGGGATCACAAAGAGTCAGACATGACTGAGCACACACATATGCATGTAACGAAATATGTTTATTGAAAGCATATATATATATAATAAAATATATATATTAAAATTAGAACAATTCCTTGTACACAATAAGTACTATATGAGTTTGTTATTATTATTATATCACTATTATTATTTGAAAACCAATAAAATATTTTTAGTATGCCTGGCATACTGCTTGAAATACAATAGGTGATCAGAATGAATTAACCAAGATTTTGTAAAATATTGGCTTCTTCATACCCATCTATGATACTAGAATTTAGTCCATACCAACCTTCCCTAGTCCATAGTCCAAACTCAGACATCCCAGAACCAGGCAAGGAACACCAATAAGTGGACCCGATGGGAAGTGAGATAAGAACAAGGCATGTATATGCCCCACATCAAAGTTTTCCAGCTGTTTTCAAACCTCGTGCTGGTCAGCAACACGGGTGTTAGGAATACACTGACCTATAGTTTGCCCATCTGCTCCTAGGCCTGGCATCTCTCCCTACTTCCTAAAATCCCCTTCCAGGCAGAGACGGAGGGTGGCTTTCCTTGTGGCTCTTTGAGAACCACTGGGCTGTTTTTGAATAAAAGTGTAAACTGGCAAATTCTTGGATTTGTTTCCTCCCAGGTTGGCCTCATCCAGCGCCCAGTAAGCTGGGAAACTAGAAGCATTTCTCTCCCAGGAGACCCTCTTGGCTGCAGTAATAAGTATTTGCATGAAATAAAAGCAAAAACTGAGATAAAATGTCAGGATGGAGTCAGGGAGAAAAGCTGTTGCCCAGTAAATAGTGGTATATGAGCACCAGAAAACACATCAAAAACTCAAAGAATGTCCATGTTTGGAGGCACGCAAAAGCTTGACTAACTCAACACCCCCATTTTATACACAAGGAAACGTAAGCTGTCAGTGGGGGCAAGGAAAGACCTGCCTTGGGACTGGAGGATTGTTCAGTTGGAGGATGAGGAAGGGGAACTGGGATTCCAGATGGCCTGATTAAATCCCTAGAAAGAGGACCTGCAATTATAACATAATAGTGTCGTATTAAGTATGCATCCCATGTATTGGGCAATTACGGTCACACACTGTGCTGAGTGGTTCAAAAGTATCATCTCCTTTAATCCTCCTCAAAGATAGAGACAGTGAGTACTGTTGCTGTCACGCCTGCTTTGCAGACAGTGTAACAGAGGCTGAGGGAGGTTAAGCTCCCCACCCCCGGTAGCAAGGAAGAAGCCAGACAGGGATGTGGAGTCTGGTGCTGGATCCTGGGCTCCGCCTCCTGCGTTTTTGCAGAGGTTTGGTGTCAGACGCTCAGACTTGGGCCTTGGTTTCCTTGCCCGTATTATGGGAATAATAATAGCCACAGTTCCTTCAGGGGGAGAATCCTTTGAAGTGGTGGGTGCTGTACTTCGCACAGCACCTGGTACATAATGAGCATTTAGGAAGGGTAGCTTCTTTTTAATTATCACTGATGAGGAGGTCATGAATGTGAGAACTGTGGAGGCCTTTTGGGGTACAGATCCCAGGGTTATGGGGAGTCCCTTTGGAAACCCAGTGGTTGCCAGCACATCACTAAGAACTGGGCAGTGTAAGACTAGTCAGTAGGACCAACTCTGGATCCAGACTGCTTGAGTTCAAACCCTGACTCCTCCCTGTTAGCTGTGTGACAGTGAACAAGTTAATTGACCACTCTGTGCCTCATTTCCCTCATCTGTAAGACAGGTTCATGATAACAATAATGCCTTTCTCATAGGGTTTATCGAGGCTTCCCAGGTGGCTCAGACGGTCAAGAGTCTGCCTGCAATGCAGGAGACCCGGGTTCGATCCCTGGGTTGGGAAGATCCCCTGGAGAAGGAAATTGCAAGCCACTCCAGTATTCTTGCCTGGAAAATCCCATGGATGGAAGAACCTGGCAGTCCCTGGGGTCAGAAAGAGTCGGACATGACTAAGTGACTTCAATCATAGGGTTATCATGAGAGTTAAACAAGTCAATATTTGTAAAAGAAAAAAATTTATGATATGCCTGGCCCATGGTCATTGCTTTCTAAGTCTTTGTTAGATGAGTAAAGCATGTAATGTTAGTGTCCCTGTTTTACTCAGGAGAAACACAAAGGAGATTCAGTCACTTGTGCAGCATTATCAGTGAGTGAGGGCAGAGCCAAGCGGTAAACCCAGGCAGTCTGGCTTCTGAGCCCACAGCCTAGGGAATTTAGCAGCATTCCACTGGAGCTCAGGGAACCTGGAAGCTGCCGGTTACCTTCTAGCACCTGTGGGGTCCGGATTGGTTCTAGGGATGGAGGAGGTGAAGGGGTCTGGGAGCCTGGCTAGGTAGGCCCACCGCATCCTGAGAGACTCTGCCTTTTCTTGCTATTGAACTGTTCCAGAAATTCTGCTTTTATCAAATGTGACTCCCATCCCTCCTCCCTCCCCAGCCTCTGTCGTCACTTCCAGTTTGCTTGCAGAAGCACACAGGACAGGAATGGCAGCCCTTCTTGGGGCAGGTTTCCCCACTAGGAAAAGGGCTGCCTTTATTCTGGTAGACTTTGTTAGATACAGTGTCTAATGTGAGGCCTTAAGAAGTGCTATTCTTAAAATGTTCTTTAGTCTCCATATCTGTGAATCTGCTTCTTTGAAATATAGTGTGTTTTCTATAGTCTGCACCTCGCTTTGTGATTTGTAATAATGATTATGAGATCTCTCACATTTAATGAGTGCTGTGTGCTAAGCTCTGTTCTCTTCCACACACTGTACATGGATTATCTCATTTAATCCCCACCCCAAGTCCTACAAGGAATGTATTATTACTAAAAGCTCATTTTACAGATGAGAAAACTGAACAACACAGAGGTTAAATAACTTGCCCCATGATCAAGTAGCTGCTAAATAGTAGAGCTGGGAAAAACCAGAGGTCATGTTCAGAACCTCTATGCTAGCCTTAAAACTAATAAATGAATAAAATGTGTCTGAGGCTTCACCAGCTTGAATCTGTCAATTGGAGTGCATCAAGGGAAAAAAAAAAAAAAGATATCAGCAGAATGTATCAGCTCTCGCCTCAATACTGCCTCCTTCCCAGAGGAGAAAAGGCAGTGCAATTAACTGCAGTCCTTAGGCCTACAAGCCTCCTGGAAAACATCTTTCTGAAGTCATGTTCCTGAAGTGGTGGGAAATACTGACCCAGTCTCTTGGGGCCAGGGCCCTTGAGAAATCAGAGAATTTGACCACCTTGGTAGCTGACCTCTTACTTAAACTGATCAGATTTGTATGGCATCACTGAAAGTCACTCAAAGGGAAAACCACGGGGTTGATTACCTTCTGGTAAAGCCCCAGGCGACTGGCTTAGTAGACTTCTACATAAATAAATCCTGCGCGTGGGCAGGCATGCACATTTGTCCAGGCCACAGGGGGACGGACCTGCTGGTCCTTCTAGGACCAGTCCCTCAGAGCCTTTCCAGAAAGAGTAAATGGAGCTCTGAGTCGTGTGTACAGGAATGCTGTAGGAATTAAGATTTTGCAGAGTTAAATTTTCTAACAAACCCAGTTGAACAGAAAGTCATGTTTTCATGGACCTTTATGGCAATTGTTTCTTACCTGCTTCAGTTTGCCTGCCTGCATGGGCTAGCAGAATTCAGTAACCAAAACAATTACTTATCTTGCATGACCAAGGGATTCTTGATGAACAGGTGGTTCCTGGGGTCTGTTCTCAAGAACGAACTGTGGTTCATGCATGGATCACCCATCAGTTAGTGCCATGAGGCTTCAGGCACTGTTGGGGATACAACAGATAACAGGATAGACTCGGACCTGCCCTCAGGAAGCTGACCTGCTCACAGGGGGCATGGGTAGTTAGGGAGTTTGTGATGGACAGGTACACACTGCTGTATTTAAAATGGATAACCAACAAGGACCTACTGTATAGTGCAGGGACCTGTGCTCAATGTTATGTGGCAGCCCAGATGAGAGGGGCATTGGAGGGAGAATGGTGGTGGTGGTGGCGATTTAGTCTCTAAGTTGTGTCCAACTCTGAGACCCCGTGGACTGCAGCCCACCAGGCTCCTCTGTCATGAGATTTTCCAGGCAAGAATACTGGAGTGGGCTGCCATTTCCTTCTTCAGGGGCTCTTCCCCAGCCTGAGTCTCCTGCATTGCAGGAGGATTCTTTACCAGCTGAACCACCAGGGAAGCCCTTGGGAAAGAACGGATATGTGTATATGCAAGATTGGGTCCCTTTGCTGTCCACCTGAAACTATCACAACTTTATTAATCAGCTGTTGTTGCTGTTGTTTAGCCACTGAGTCATGTTCAACTCTTTTGCAACCCCATGGACTATAGCCTACCAGGCTCCTCTGTCCATGGAATTTCCCAGCAAGAATACTGGAGTGGGTTGCCATTTCCTTTCTCCTGCATTGGCAGGTGGATTTTTTTTACCCCTAAGCCACCAGGAAAGTCCATAGCATCTATTCTCCATTATAAAATAAAAAGTTTTTTTTTTTTTAAGTGTGCCAGGGACTCTTCTGGTGGTCCAGTGGTTAAGACTCCACCTTCTAATGCAGGGGGCATGGGTTTGATCTCTGGTCAGAAGATCGCACATGCCACACGGAGTGGCCAAAAAAATTAATTTTAAAAGTATGCCAAAAAAAAAAAAGCTTTTTAAAAAGTGAAAAAATAAATCAATAAAATAGTCAGAGGCTGTGAAAGGTGCTAACAAGGAGACAGATGAAACTGGCCCGGAGCTGAGGTGTGTAAAGATAGGAGAGAAATTTACCTTCCTTTAGATGGTCAATGAAGACATCCTTTGGACAGGACATCCAAGCTCACACTTGAAGAGCAAGAAGGATCCAGGCCTGCAAAGGGCCAGGGGAAGGGCATTCTAGCAAGAGGGAACTACACAAGTAATGTCCTCGAGCTGGGAAGGACCTTGGCCAGTTGAAGGGACAGAAGAGAGAGACGAGTTGCTAGTGAGAGTGAAGGCAGAAGGGCAGTGTTGGAGAGCAGGTCAGGTCCAGTACCCCATAGCCTGGCAGGTTGTGCATGGGGAGCTGGAGTCTATTCTCAGTACATGGGAAGGCACTGAAAGATGTTAAGCAGAGGCAGAACATGGTCCTTTCGACATTTTTAAATTAATTTTTTGGCCTCACCCTGCAGCTTGTGGGATCTTAGTTCCCTAACCAGGGGATTGAACCCGTGCCCTTGGCAATGAAAGTGCCAGAATCCTAACCACTGGCCCTCTAAGGAATTGCCCCATAGATGTTTTAAGCTCACTCTCAACTTGTGTGAGAGACTGGTTCAGATAAAGAAAAGAATGAAAGTGCTTTTGTGTGTGTGTGACAAATTAAATCACATGGACAACTTTTACTGAAATATTTCAAAAGACAACTCTCCAATATATAAAACCTAAATAACTGTCCCTTTCCAGTCCTCCCATGCTAATGACCCAAGCCAAAGCTCTGTCATATTCTGAGCCTGAAAGATAAATTCTTACGTCTATGCTTGGTGCTCAACAGTCCTTGTTTGTCAGCAACTGTCTACAATATCACAGACCTGAGATTTAAAAATATGCCCAGACCTGAAAAGACTCTGTCTTACAAGCACTTTCACAGAACTGAAGTTATGACCTCTAAGCAAGAGATGCTGGTGTTTAGAACCAGAGTATGAGTGGTGGAGGTGGAGGGAAATGAGTGGATTTGGGGTCTGAGATTTGAGTGGCAGCATTAACAGCTGATGGAATGGATATGGGAATGAGAGGAGGTTCTAGCCAGAGCACCGGGGTAGGCAATGGTGCCTTTTATGGAGGTGAGATGACAGGAGAACGAGGATGGAGAGTGGGTGTGGACAGATGTTCATACAGAGTTCCATGTGGGACATGCTCAGTTTGAGGGTCTGAAAGCCACTGAAGCTATTTGGTCCAGTAGGCAGTTGTATGTGTGAGCGTGCCAGCATGACAGAGAAGTGCCAGCGTCGGGCTGAGGGCTCAGATCTGCCTGGTCAACTCCCGACTTGTCACTTACCAGCTCTATGACTTGGGCAGTTTCCCCATCTCTGGAACAGGGGCCCCAAGAGCACCTACATTGTCGTGCTGGTTGTGTGAGTTAATACATGGAAAGAGCTTAGATTTCAATAGTAAATATTCAATAAATGTTGGCTCCCTGTAATAACAATTATCATCATCTTAGCGACAGTAATTTTCTTGCCATTTCTCTCTTTCTAATTAAAACCAAGGACTTCTGTAGCTGGTAAACACTTCTAATGTTCCTGGAATGATTACCTTACCAGTCTGGGAGCTCCATGAACATGGGGTGGTATCTGTGTTTTTCCATAAGCTCCCCTCCTGGTGCCCACTCACAGAACGCACGTCAGTAACCTTCATCCAGTCATGTGGAATTTAGCTTGATTCAAAAAAAAGATGCTTATTTAAGAGAGGCAATCAGGCGTTGAGGAGAGCAGAAGGGCCTCAGATACAGACAAGAGAGGAAATTGCAAATTCAGTGAAGGTGACAATTCACAGCATCTTTGCTCCCCAAGATTTCACAAAGCAACCTCTTCCAGAGTTAGACAGTGGTCTGTTACAAAAAAGGTTTTCCTTACCATTAGTCAGATCAGATACCCCCTCCCTGAGATATGCACACACATCCCCCTAGGGGCTCCAGACACCTCAGTATAGCACCTGCAGGCCCCACCTCTCCGTTTCTGGAAGCTTCTGTGATGTGCCCCAGGATCTAACCCTCTTCTCTCTGTCCTGTTCATTTTGCCCACTGCCACACCAAGCATCACCCTTCCCTCTGTCTACGCTTTGGTGGGGCCCATGATCTCATTTCCTGTTCTTTTCAAGTCATGGCACGTGGCTCTACCCTTGCCCAGATTTCTTTTTAAAGTTCAATTTGCTCAGTATTTGCAAGAGTATTTTTATTTGCTGAATCTGGCCACGTTAGCTGTAAGAATCCCAGGTCCAAATTCCCAGGAACTGGACTAAGACACCCTAGCGCACAGACCCATTCTGTGCCCTAGAATTTCTCATCGTGGGTGCTGATGCCATGGCCTAAAGCCAGACTTGGCATCTTCAGCCCTCCCCCACCCACACCTGGGGAGCTCTCGGGCTTCCCTGGAAAGTCTTCCAACCAGGGTGGTCTTGGCTCCCCCACCTGCCATGAAGAAGTCTTAATCTTGGAGTCCAGAGTCTGGGTCAAAGTCCAATACCTTTCTTAGTTCATACCAGGGCTCTCATACAAATAGGCCCTTGGAGGCCTGGTGTGACGCCCAGTCCCTGAGGCCTGTGTGCAGACTAGACCCCAGGTCAATACCTAGCTTCCTTTCTCTGGATTCCATCTTCACTGCATCAGCTCCCTCTGGTGGCCAGAAGCACACTCCTAGTGTCCTCTAAGAGCCCTACCATCACCTATGACTGGGTTCCTATTTCAGGACAGCCTCCCTCCAGGGTTCCTTTGCCAGCTGAAATGAGGGATAGATCAGGAACCCAGTGAACGGCCAAGGGCACAGCCATCTCGCCCGATTCCTAGGACTCCCTCTGCCCTTCACCCCCAGGTTCTTTCCCCCCAGGTCCTAGCCCTACTGAGGAGCCGTAGTGCCATAAACTCTCAGAACAATACTTCCTCTCATTTCCCCCAAGAATAAACACAAAAGTTCTCTGGCAAACTTAACCATTCCTCTTGCAACAAAGTGGGTTAGTTAGAGGCAGGACTAGCACCAGGAATTCTGAACCCCTGGCTCCTTTCCTGAGTATCCGCCCCCAGACTATGAAGGGGTCCGTGCCAGTGCTGACGCCCGCTGATGCAGGGCATGGAATTCACCAGCCTCGGGACAAGGGCCATCATCTGAGAAATGGGTGCCTGCTCATAGAGAAGACAAAATCCTCGTCCTCTGCTCCTCCCAGCCTGCACTCAGCCTTTGTCACTTCCTGCTTGAGCAGTGATTTCTTTCCATCCAGCTGGTTCTTTTAGCACTAACACATCTCTCCACCTCCAGGGCCAGCTCCCCTCAAATTCATCCTCCACGCTCTCCCAGAGCTGGCCCTCCAACCATATCACTCCCGTGCCTGCTTAGAAACCTTCAGTGGCTCTTAAGGATAGTCTTAGGATTAAGTAAAGTGCCCCTCCCTCAGCTCCTGGCTCTCTGCCTGAAAGTTTATGCCTCAAAAACACTAAAACCTCCAGTTAGCTCCTGTAGCCCACCACATCTCATGTCTACACCTTTACTCAGACAAGCCCTGCTCCAGGTTCTCCTACACTCTGTCCTTCTCTCTCCTTATTTAAGACACATCTCAGGGTGCCTCCCTCCTCAGGAAGCCTTGCTGGATCCCCTCGGTTCTGTTTGGTGCGCGTCTCTGATCACCTGTCACTGCAGTTGCCACGAGGCACCCCCATGACCAGGGCCTGTGCCCTCTGTCCTTCCGGACCTTGTGCACCTCTTGCAAACAGGCACTCAGTAAGTGCTTGGTCATTTGATTTGATAATTCACCATGAGAAAAAGGTGACATTCTTTACAAGTAGAATTTGTACCCCTTTATTCAATCCCTGATTCTCCTCCCTACACTTCCCTAAGCTGGCTCCCTGTGCCTCACTGGCTCGATTACTTTCTGGTGCATATTGCCACTAGGACTCATTTCATCTGGCCATATCTCTGCCATGCTTCCACTTTGGAAGTAGAGACTCCAGGCCTTCTGTGTCCATTCAGCTAACATTTTTAACACGTCCACATACTGCGTGCTGTCTAGACTGGATGCAGAGACTTGTTAGGGTCTCTGCTCTCAAAAGTCCCCAGCATGGAGGAGAATTTAGACAAGGAAAGAGGCAAATAGTATGAACTGTGATGAGAGGACAGGGTGACACAGTAGGTGCCCAGGCCAGCTCTCCACAGACTGCCCTGGCCTCATATCCCAGTTCCGCTGCTTGTCGGCTGTGTAGCCTTGGGTGAGTCTGGTATCTGTGTCTGTTTCCCATGGTTAAAGGCTCGGGTGATGATAGTGCTTACCTAAGGCTGAGTGCAGGAGTAAACAAATTAACTCCTGTAAAGACTATACCAGAGAGCCTAGCCCAGTGTATACAGTCAGTAAATATTAGCCATGATTATTCATAGCTCAGTATGCTGTGGGAACAGAGGAGAGACAAGGCTAAGCATCAGTTACAAAGGAGGAAGAATCAAGAGATATCCGTATTCTAACTGGAGCCTCTGTGTGTGTGCTAAGTCGCTTCAGTTGTGTCTGACTCTTTGCGACCCATGGACTGTAGCCCACCAGGCTCTTCTGTCCATGGGTTTCTCCAAGCAAGAATACAGGAGTGAGTTGCCATGCCCTTATCCAGGAACTGGAGCCTAGAAACAAGCAAGTGACATGAACAGCAAATGGAAAGTCTCCTTGGTGCTTCCTAAGTCTGTGCTCTCCAAGGACCAGCCCCTGGTGAAGCCACTGCACCCACCTGACCATCTCTTCCTTCCTTAGGGCCGACGACTGTTTTTGCGCTTCTCGGAAGCTGGACGCAGTGGCCATCGAAGCCAAGTTTAAGCAGGACCTGGGTTTCCGGATGCTGAACTGTGGGCGGACGGACCTGGTGAAGCAGGCAGTGTCTCTCCTGGGGCCCGATGGGATCAACACCATGAGCGAACAGGTATGGGCCCTCCCAGTGTCTGAATAGCCACCCCACCGCCGCAGTATGCCCCGCCCTAGGGCAAGAGGGAAACAGCAGGCACTGAGTAGAGGCTCCCTCTACTGGTGATGAAGGGTGATTTTTTTGTTGTTGCTATTGGTTTTTTTCCCTTAGTTTTTATTTTTTAAGTTTTTAAAATATCTTATAAAAGTATCCTTGTTCATCTTTATAGAAGTTTCACGTGATCATTGCAGCTGAAATGGAAAATAGAGAAAAATAGACTTATTCCAGAGAGGAAATAATGCCATCATCCAAATAACTATCATTTATATTTAGCATGTGTCCTTCAAGTCCTTTTTCCGGCATGGTTAAAATTAGTTCTCTGCCGGCCTCTTAGTGCATCATGGAACTAATCCAAGCAGATTTTCACCAAACTTTCAGGATATGTTTAAGATACACAAAAGTCATTCTGAAGGACCCTAGGAGATTCCTCAGAATTAGTCAGCCATCTCCCAAACCCCTAAAAGTGAGGTCCAGAGACCTTGTATGTCTATTGGCGAGATGTCCCCATGTGAGTGAAGATGTCATGTGTGGAGGAAACAAACAGCAGCTTTCAATGTTAGCCCCAGATGGAAAATCACAAGACAGACGGAGCTGTTTCTCACATGAGCAGCTCATGCAGCAAGTTCCAGAGAAGCAATATGAGCTAGCAGTTTTCTTGAGCAACACCAACGGAGCCCTAATACACACACACACACACACATATTATTAAAAAAAAAAAAACAGGGATTTATTATATTTTTCTTTTTTTCAGTATTTTATATTAAAGATACTTCGTAATATCATTACATGTTCTCTTTAAAATCACTTCAAATGGATACATTGGCTCAGATGGTAAAGAATCTGCCTGCAATGTGGGCCAACTGGGTTCAATCCCTGGGTCGGGAAGCTCCCCTGGAGAAGAAAATGCTGATGCACTCCAGTATTCTTGCCCAGAGAACTCCATGGACAGAGAAGCCTGGGGGGCTGCAGTCCACGGGGTTGCAAAGAGTCAGACATGAATGAGCAACTAACAAAGTGGTCATATTATTTGTTCAGTTAAACATAGTTCAGTTGTTGGATTGTTTCTAATTACTTAAATCAATAGTACTGAGAGAGATATACTCACTACTCAAGTCTTTGCTCAAATCTGATTATTTCATTAGAGAAATTTTTTGAAGTGGAAATAGTTGCTCAAATGCATCAATTTATCTTAAGGTCTTCAATCTCAAATTACTTCCTCAGAGACTGTCTCCTTGTATACCCTCTCCAACTATTTATGTGTACCCTATTAATCTTTTACTTTCTTTTGCTTGTTTTCCATTAGAGTTTAATTGATTTTCTTCTTTATTTCAAAGCACTCTTTACATATTAGGCATATAACCCTTTGTGATGATGTGACACAAATCTCAGTTTATTGTTTACCTCTTAATTGTGTTTATGTTTTCAATCTTACATCCTCAATGCTGTCAAGACTTTCTTTTGTGATTTCTTCCATTACTTTCATACCTTTTAGAAACAGATTCAGTTAAATGTCTTTTATGGTTTTAATTTTTTTCTCTACATCTCTAATCAAACTGTAAATGATTTGGCATGAGATAAGGCTCTAACCTGAACATTTTCCCACATAGCTTTCTTCACAGCACTGTTTATTGAAAAATCCACCCCTTACTTCCTGTTGATTATGGTACTTTGTAATAAGCAGGAATCATGGGCAAATATGGAATTGTGAAAACCATTCCTCATTCGCTTGCCTTTTGCTTGTAAATGATAACGTCAAAGCAGATAGAGTGCTGGGGTCATAATCAGAGGCACCAATTTCGTTTGACACTGACCAGCAGGCTGTATAGAGCAAAGACGACACTTGTTAAATCCTGAGATAGAAAATGCCATGGAAACAGTATTACCGATCAGATAGCTTAGGGCTGATATTACAGAATCCAGAAAGTTCCTAAGAGGTTTCAGTTAAACCAGCCACTTGTTTTAGCAAACAGTCTTAGATCTGTTGCACCCTAAGACACACAAACAAAATCCTCCAACTTAAGCCCAGATAAATGAAAAAAAAAAGACAATTTATGTTTCTCTTCTTGCTTCCATGTTGGTTTTCAAAATATGGAGGATTGTAGAGCTGTACATTTACTTTAGAATGTTGGATTCAGAGAACAAGCATAGTCTCTTTCACATGAGTAAGATTTTCCGTTTGTTATTGTCGAGTGACACAGCCACCTTGTAAACCTTCTCCGTTCTCTGGTTTTAACTCATCGCAGGGCATGACCCCCCTGATGTACGCCTGTGTCCGTGGGGACGAGGCGATGGTTCAGATGCTGCTGGATGCCGGAGCTGACCTGAATGTGGAGGTGAGGGTGCAGAGGGCTGCAGGGCCCCTGGGCTTGGCAGTCCCCGGGGAAGGCGTGCAAAGAGAGGGGGGCTTTATCTCTCAAGAGCCACCACTGAGGGTGCTCAGTCCAGCAAATAGGTCAGACCAGCTGTTGGATTTCCTCCATCCTGAGGCCCCAGCCCAACCAGACTCCAAGAAGCTGCCTGCAAGCATTTTTCATTTTAAAACAACCCGTGCGGCTGCACAGAGCTCTAACTTTTCCCTTGGCTCAGCAATACCGAGTCTCTGATCCTTCCCACTGATCCATTCCTCCTGGGATCCGTCAGAGAGAGCTCTCCTGAACCACCAGCCCTTCCCACTGCCAAATACAAAGCTGGTCCACGTCCCCTGTGATCCCCAGATCTTCCACCCTCCCTCACCGAATCCTGATTGGCCCACTTGGTTGGCCTGCTAAAGCCACGGGTCTCAAAGCTAATTGCAGAGCTTCCTCGAGGCCGTGTGACATAGTGGAAAGTGTGCCCCCACAGGCTTCAGAATTTGATACGTGGGTTCAGATTCTGAAACCGCTGCATCTTAGTAACTTGCTTTTCTGCTTGGGCGAGTGGTTTCACCTTCCTGAGCCACAGCGTTCCCCTTTGTGAAATGGGAGAATAATCACACCCATCTCAGACAGTTGTTGGAAGAAATAAATATAGAAGAGCATCAGTTTGGAATTCAGTTAATATTGGTGCCCCCCTCAGGACTTTTGATAGGTCAAATTGTACTTCTTGATCATATTCTATGCTATCTTAAGACCCACTCTCACAAAAAAGAAACATAAGACAACTGACTTTCTTCTAGCAGTTCCGAGGTTGGGAAGATTGATGGACTTGCTGAAGTCCCAACTCAGCCACTCCAGAAAACTATGTTTTAGTTCAAAATTAGATGCTCTTGTAGTCTTAGTACTGTGCTTAAAAAAAAAAATTGCTTTATATTCATCTGAGGAAAACAGGCAGTAGGCATGGTTTTGGATCCAAAACCATCTGGGATCTTATCGGTTTTCAAGTATTGGGGGTTTTTGTTCCCTGATGTGAATCCCCAAGCACCATGCACATCCCTGCAAGAGCTCCTCACTTTTGGGTCTCTGGTCCTCTAGCCCATCCCATAGCTTCCAGCTTAAGGTCCTCGCCTAGCCAGTGGTTAGAGAACTCAACTCTTCTGAAAGCAGCAGACATCACAGTTGTATGGCCCCGGGAATGTTTAGAAGAAAAGCCATGGGCGGATGACAGACCATCCTGCAGGACCCTAGCCTGTCCTGTCCACTGTCCTGCAGCCTGTCTCTTGGTCTGCGGTGTTTTGAGGTCCCCATGTTGGAAGACCAATATCAGATTTCTCATTCATGCCCAAAAGAGGTTTATGCCTAGGTTTCCAGTAGCATGAGCATCCTTGTCAACCAGGAAGCCAGCAGAAGCATGAAATGAGGACAGTGTGGGAGGAGCTGTGACCAGGCAGTGATCTTCCTCCATCAGATGGGAGGTGGTCTTGCTTGACTTGGAAGCTCGAAGCAGACCTCCCCTTGTGTGGGGTTTGCCACTGCCAAGAATTTCCCCTAAAGATGTGGATGTGATGGTCGCGGCCTCACCTGACATCCTGTAGCTCTCAGAAGCCCGCCCTCCCTTAAGCAGGAAGAGCAGACAGGCAGGGGAGCTGGTTCATTGTAGACACCATTACAATTTCTTCAAGACTCCTTAGAGGCAGTCAGCAGTCACCCATTTAACTCTCTTCTAATGAGCAGCAAAGGAGTTTTTGTTGTGTACAGAGGATATAAAGTCACTACCCTGTATGTCTCCAGCATTGCCCAAGGTGCCTTCCAGGACATCCTCTGTACATCTCTAGCCTGCGTGCCCAGCCACAGATAGGTCAGATTTGCTCGTCTAAGTATTTTGAAGGTCACATTTTGAAAATAATTTCAATTTGTTTATAGGTTGTCAGTACTCCTCATAAATATCCATCCGTCCACCCCGAGACCCGCCATTGGACGGCTCTGACTTTTGCTGTGTTGCATGGACATATTCCTGTAGTTCAGGTATTAACGTATTTCCCTATCCACATCTGACCTTTAATTGTACCTCTTTCATCACGCAAATCTGTACCTCCCCCGGCATGCCTATTCCCCCAGAGATTCATATTGGTTAATTGCAATGAAATACAGCACATTCATATTATATGAATGAAAATACTATGTGGAATGATCTATATGGCCTGGCTTTAACCAATATGAACTTATCACATACCTACATGCAGCCTTACACACAGAGTGGCAAACCTACCAAGTTGTTCCCAGTGGCTCAAGGGTGGGGCCTGAGCTATGACTTTGTGGATTTGTTCATTTTTACTTGTCATAACGTGAACCTAAGACATGGCTGGTGTGAGACCTTAGAAACTTCCCTTAGGTGTGACCCCAGTGTTTGCATAGAGTCTAGAGGTTTCCAACCAGTAAGAAGCAGCCGAGCCACCAAGGGAGCGATTCCAAATGACACTTGCTTGGATCCCACTTATGGAGAATCCCACGTAAGAGGTCTAGGGTAGAGTCTTCATGTGTGTCTTCTGAAACAGGTACCCAAATATGGAGAGATGTCCTCATCCAAGATCCTTTGGGCACATAAGTTGTTTTCCCCTCACCATTTCTGGTTGTTGTAGAGTTGATGTTCAATGGACAGCCATCCAGTATATTCTAGATCTTAAACTTGGTTCATTCTAGATCTTAAAACTTTACTTCATTGGAAAAAAAGAGATCGGCACCCCCCCCCCACCAGTTCCCTGACCACATCTGGCCCCATAGTGAATGCTGAGTTTCAGGTACATCAGGAACTCCTCTCCTTTTATGTGGTCCAAGCCTCTTAGAATTACACAGAGCAGAAAATAGGATGTCAGGGACCCCTCAGCAATCTTGGAGTTTCGTAGGAATCCTTTATTGTTTCCTAGGTCATGGGAATCCTTAACACACATCAAAGGCATGTTTCAGGAGGTTGAGCATATGACATGTCACACCAAGAGCTGACTTCTGCCTGTAGAACGTCATGACCAGCCCAGTCCTAGTAGAGGAATCTAAGAAAGAAGGGGTTGGAGGGTGGCCTAGTGGATACAAGTAACATCCCTTAATGTGCAGTGGCATCCCCAGCCTTTAAATCAGGAATAAGAGCAGCGGGCAGCCACGCAAAGCCAAAGGGAAGTCAGGTCACCTCTCTGCTGCAGTTGCACACGTGACAGAATGCCAAGTAGGCAGCCCCTCCTGACTATGCCCTCAGGTAGTCTTTTGCAGGTAAAACAGGCATTTCCCCCTCATTTACATCAGCAGTGCTGACAGCACATTCACTGTGAGATCCGGCATGGACAGACTCTCCATTTTTAGGAAGCCCAGATATCTTAAAGAATGCACAGAATGGAGTCATACGCAGCAGCACTCCTGGAAGCTCCTTCTGCCACTTTATTCACTGATCTTGCTGGCCAGGAGGTTCAGCATTTGCTGAGCTGAGTTTCTAGGATGTTCCAGAAGGGATTCTTGTCCTGGTTGGCCCAGTGATCCCCAAAGTCCTTCAAAACTCTTAAGATTCTATGGTTCTAAGGGACCTCTCTAATACTCTGAGGCTTTTTGTCACTGATCCCCAGAGGAAGTTCTCTAGCAGTGTGGTGCCACGAAATTCTAGCTCAGTGCTTCTAGAAACATTAATGTACATAGAAATCACCTGAAGAGCTTGTTGAAATGCAGATTCTAATCATTTGTTGTGGGGTGGAGCCTGAGAACCAGCATTTCAAACAGACTCCCTGGGGATGCTGATGCTACTGTCCGTGAACCACAGTTTGAGTGATTTGAGTGGTCTGAGGCCCTAGGAGATGTGAGAGGCTCTCAGTTCACCCTCTGAGGTGCAGTTGCCCTGCCCCTGAGCACGTGGTCATGGACCCAGAGGAGAGCAGGAACATTGGCACCACACTGATTTCCACCAGCTTTTCCTGGCGTGTCCTTTAAACATCTCAATGACCACTCTTCCTCCGCAGCTCCTCCTGGATGCCGGGGCCAAGGTGGAGGGCTCTGTGGAGCATGGCGAGGAGAACTACTCAGAAACGCCCCTCCAGCTCGCAGCCGCCGTAGGTAAGAGTCTCTGATGCTCGTCCCAGCCAAGGGGCTCCAGCACCCTGTCCCTTGATGTGTCTGTGACTGTGTGTTTGCTTGATTCTCTTATCAAACCCCCTTCTCTGGGCTTGCAGGAAATTTTGAACTGGTTAGTTTGCTGTTGGAGCGAGGCGCGGACCCCCTGATAGGAACCATGTACAGGAATGGAATTTCTACCACCCCCCAGGGTGATATGAACTCTTTCAGCCAGGCCGCAGCCCATGGACACAGGTAGGCTAGGATGGGCCATGAGGTCCCAAGTGGTGCTTGTTAAAAATGCAGATTCCCAGGCCTACCCCAGACTCACTGCATCTCTGGATGTGGGGCCCAGAGGCAGTCCAGGCCTGGCCAACATCACATATTGCACGTCCACGGGTCCTTCCCCAACCGGCTTTCATCTCACAGACGTCACTCTTTGCCAGTGTTGGTCAGAGTTCATCACATCACCTGTCATGACGTAAGAAGAATCCATTTAAAGAATAATAAAACCTCTCATGTTTGGTTACTTCCCATCTACATTTCCTTCAGGATTTACCCCATCAGATTTTACTATGCATAACCCCAAGCGAAGCAAATTCACCATGGGGGGAGTGCAGGCAGACTTAAAAGGGCAGAGTTCTAGAACCTTCTAGATATTTGGGGAAAGCACTTAGCCCAAGTCATCCTCAAGTAAACTTAGCCCAGTCCCACCCCACCATCTCCTCCAGCCTCAACAGGTAGTGCCCTGGTCACACCTCTGAAACCACCACTCCAGAGTTGTCCCATCCTTCTTTTGTCCCAAGTCGAGAGGGTTCCCACATCCCCCACCCTGCCCCCACCCTGGCACAGCCCTTGCATCTCTGAGTGTCTTCCTCTCTGGGTTTATGATTGACAGGAATGTGTTCCGCAAACTGCTCGCTCAGCCAGAGAAGGAGAAGAGTGATATCCTGTCCCTGGAGGAGATTCTGGCTGAGGGGACTGACCTGGCAGAGACAGCCCCGCCCCCACTGTGTGCCAGCCGCAACAGCAAGGCCAAACTCAGAGCCCTGAGGGAGGCCATGTATCACAGCGCTGAGCATGGCTACGTGGATGTCACAATTGATATCAGGAGCATAGGTCAGTCTGGGGGCCTTTCATGGCTGGGCATGGTGCCTCCACCCAGCTCCAGGTCACATACCCACACGTGTGTACACACACACACATGCACACACGCACGTGCACACACCCCTGTGCACACACCCCTCAAGGAAACGCAGCCAGTCCCACCCCAGACAGCAGCGTTCTGCCGGCCCCAGAAACCCACCCTCAGGCCACCCTTCCACGATTCCCAAACCCTGGACCCTGAGTTAGGAATCCGAGTCACCTGGGGAGCTTGTCTGAATACAGATTGCCAGGCCCTACACCCAGAGGCTCTGCTGTCGAGGGTCTGGATGGATAAAGGCTGGAAATCTTTATATTTAACAATCATCCCAGGTGGTTCCCAGTGGTTGGAGAATCGCTGCCTGAGAGCACTGAGATCCATGAAGCAGCTGCTGGCATCAGCTAGGATGAGGGCATCCCGTCCCTAGTGGGGATCCCCCTACTACAGGAGCAAAGCCATGCCCAAGGAAAAATTGGGTGTCTCTCCCTTGAGCAGGCTAGCCCAGGGCCATCCCTTCCATGCATCTGGGGAACAGGCTAGCCCAGCCCTCACCCAGCTAATGGCACCAGCTCCAGCCCAGAAACAGCAGGGCGGAGCAAGGGCTGTAAACACAGGGTGTGGCAGGTCAGGATAGGCTGAGGCCTCCAGTGCTATTCTGGAAACTTGTCTCTCTCAGAGAGTGGCTGTTGAGTATGGGGGATATTATGCCATTCCCTGGCAGCCTGTGTAGCTGGATTCTGAAGCTCAAGACTCTGAATGGTGCATTTATAAGCAGTAGCAAGTGCCCCAGCCTCACGGTCGGGGGGAGAAGCGAGTCACAGCCATCAGCTGCTGGAGAGGTTTCTATTAAGGGAGGAAGACCTGATGAAGTGCCTGCAGATGGAAATGTTGTTTTGCACACGGCAGCAGTATCCTCCTGTGTCTTCATATTCAGATGGAAATGCCCGCCCTGGCCAGAGCAGCTGACAGTGAGGTTCACTGTGGGTTTCACCAGCTCAGAGCTCTGGGCATGGAGGCAGAGGGGATGGGGAAGGAAGAGGTCAGAACTCAGAAGGCTGCAGTCTGCATTACAGTTTCAATACTCTACACGGTGATTACACTTTGTAAACTGTAGTCCCCAATACGGAGAAGGCAATGGCACCCCACTCCAGTACTCTTGCCTGGAAACTCCCATGGGTGGAGGAGCCTGGTGGGCTGCAGTCCATGGGGTGGCGAAGAGAGTCAGACATGACTGAGCAACTTCACTTTCGCTTTTCACTTTCATGCATTGGAGAAGGAAATGGCAACCCACTCCAGTGTTCTTGCCTGGAGAATCCCAGGACGGGGGAGCCTGGTGGGCTGCCATCTATGGGGTCTCACAGAGTCAGACACGACTGAAGCAACTTAGCAGCAGCAGCAGCCCCTAATAACACGAGGAACGTGCAGAACTGGATACCCATAGTTAACGGACTTGAATTATGACCTTTAATTTTAACTTCTGCAAGTCTTTGGGAAAGAAGAAACAAAACAGCTCTGACTCGATGCAATGAAAGGCGGTCTCTTGGTCTCATGATCTGGTAATGTCCTCAGGAAAGGCCAGCTTCCACATAGAAACACGCCTCCTCTGGTTGTTGTCTGCCCTCCCCTCCCTCACCCCGCCCCCCCTTTCCAGGTGTCCCGTGGACCCTGCATGCGTGGCTGGAGTCTTTGCGGATCGCCTTCCAGCAGCACCGCAGGCCTCTCATTCAGTGCCTGTTGAAGGAGTTCAAGACCATTCAGGAGGAAGAGTACACGGAGGAGCTGGTCACTCAGGGCCTGCCCCTGATGTTTGAGATCTTGAAAGCCAGCAAGGTACGAGGGGCTCCTGTGGGCAAGAAGCACAGCTGGGGAGTTCTGATCTCGGCGCTCCTGCCCCTCGGGTGGGAGTCTTGCAGTCACTGGTCTGGTGCACTGGTCTGGTACCCTGGCTGCTTACAGCTGCTTGTGTGGCCACTCGCAAGGCAACTGCTCTGCTGGGCACCTGTTCCGTCCCAGGCACTTGGGCACACGGGACAAAGTAAAGGATACCTTCCGGCCAGGGAACTTGCACAAAAGTGGGGGTGCTACAGCCCAAGCGTACCTGAGGTGGCTTGTGAAACAGTGTTAAATTGTGTGGCAAAGGCTCTGAGGAGTGTGGGAAGGTTGGAGGAAGGTGTCACTGAGATGCTGAGACCAGGGCAGGCCTGGACAGACAGTAGGACATAGGACATTGGGAATCCAAGGGGAAGAGGGAAATGGGTGTAGCTGCCTTGGATGCAGACCCCATAGGGGTCCCTGGAAAGCCAGGCCCCGAGAAGGCTTTTCAGGTCTGAGGACAGCACGTGCCTAGCCCTTCAGGCTCACTCCCCATTCCTCAGGGGCCCCTGCGTTCCTGTTGACACTTCATTCCCAGCATCGGGAAAATGCTGCAACCCCTGCACAACAGGTCCTTCTAAGACAGTGGAGGCTGTGAAGTGTCAGGGAATTAGGCCTCTGAACCAAAAGGGCTGCATGGATTTCCCTGCCAGAGTGAGGAGGGGAGTATGGAGCAGCCTGCTCTATAGCGTGTGGGGACGGCCCCACGGCAAAGCCCTGGCAACACATCCGGCTGATTTCTGAGCCTCGGAGCACCTGGCCCAGAGTCCAGTGTGGGTCCCATCAGTTATTCTCATTAGCACCAGAGACTTAGGGGCCCCTGTGGGCTGGATATATGCCTAATGTCAAGCCCCACTTAGACCCAGAATGGGAGCAGGTGTGCCAGGCCTCAGGTAATGAGCCTCAGTGATTCCACAAAGAGCAGAACCCACTGGAAGCATTTCAAAGCCAAACTCTCCCTCAGCCCTCACCCATCCCCCCAGCTTGAAAAGAAATAAATAGATAAGCCCTGAAATTACCTAAGAGACCACCTTAGTGAAAAACGTTGCTGGGTCTATTCCCAGGGTCTGGTGTTGTAATTGGTTTTTGGTTTGTTTGTTTGTTTGTTTTCCTTTTATGGGCTATAATGGGAATTCCAAAAATTACTAAGGCATGCTGTGTATTAAGGAAACCTAATCTATGGGTTTTTTAAGTAAATTTATTTTGAAGTATGGCATACATCAGAAAAGTGCCCAGGTCATAGCTGTGGAGTCTAATGAATTTTCACAAGGCAAACTTACTTGTGTGATCAGCATCCAGACCAAGAAGTAAAACATTGCTAGCATTCCTGCAGGCGCCTTGGATCCCACTCAACCACTACCCGCACCCACAAAGAGCACCCAACAGCAGCTGATAGCAGTAGCTAGAGGCCTAAAAGAAAGGAGGGAGGGGCCTTTGGCAGGAGATGTGGACTAGAGCAGGCTTCCCCGGTGGCCCTAGTGGTAAAGAACCTGCCTGCCAGTGCAAATGATTTAAGAGACACGGGTTCAGTTCCTGGGTTGGGAAGATCCCCTGGAGGAGGGCATGGCAACCCACTCCAGTACTCTTGCCTGGAGATTCCCATGGACGAAAGAGCCCAGCAGGCTACAATCCGTGGGGTCGCGCGGAGTTGGACACGACTGAAGTGACCTAACCCGCACACATGCACGTGTACTAGAGCCTGCTCTGTCCAGCTGTCCTGATCTTGGAGGGGAGGGGGAGGCAGGGATGGGGCAGGAGCACTCATGGTCAGGAGACAAGAGTCTGGGAAAAGGCACATTCAAGAGTCAGGTTTGCCCTATGTGACCAACAGGAAAGCCCATCTATGTCTGTAACGTATATATATGAGTGTCCATATTAAATAGGTGGCTGAGTTGTAAAGAGTCCACCTATCAGTGCAGGAGATGCAGGTTCGATCCTTGGGTCGCAAAGATCCCCTAGAGAAGGAAATGGTAACCCACTCCAGCATTCTTCCTAGGATAATCCCACAGACAGAAGAGCCTGGCAGGCTACAGTCCATGAGATCACAGAGTCAGACATGACTGAGTACTTATGCACGACAAGGGTGTCCATAGCAGTGTTACCTGTGATAGGAAAAAATGGGGAACACCTCCAATACCCATTAACGTAGAATGGGCAAATAAATTGTATGTTCACCGCATGCATGTGTACTAAGTTGTTTCAGCCGTGTCTGACTCTTTACACGCCTATGGACTGTACTCCCCAAGGCTCCTCAGTTCATGGGATTCTGCAGGCAAGGATGCTGGAATGGGTTGCCATGCCCTCCTCCAGTATATTCACTGCATGAAATAATAAACAAAAATGGGGTTTTTTTAAAGTCAGGTTTTCCCTAGTTGGGGAGAGGTGGGAATGGGGGTGGTCAATGGCAACCCCTACTGGTGAATTGTGGTATTGTTTTAACAATAAAAACATTTCAATAACCAATTAACAATGTTGTGGTAGTTTCAGGTGAATAGCGAAGGGACTAAGCCATACGTGTACATGTACATTATCCCCCAAACCTCCCTCCCATCCAGGCTGCCACATAACATTGAGCAGAGTTCCATATGCTATACAATAGATCGTTGTTGGTTATCCATTTTAAATCTAGCGGTGTGTACATGACCTTCCCAAAACAGAAGCAACCTAAATGTCCATTGACATACGAATGAATAAAGATGTGGTACGTATATACAATGGAATATTATTCAGCCATTAAAAAGAGTGAAATAATGCCGTTTGCGGCAACATGGATGGACCTAGAGAGTGCCGTAGGGAGCGAAGTCACACAGAGAAGGAGAAATACCATATTACATCCCTTGTACGTGGACTCTAAGAAGAAATTATACAAATGAACTGACAAAACAGAGGGAAACTCACAGACTTAGTTAGAGACTTTGGGAGATGTGGTATTCATACTGACTCAGTTCAGTTCCGTCGCTCAGTCGTGTCTAGCACTTCGCAACCCCATGGACTGCAGCATGCCAGGCTTCCCTGTCCATCACCAACTCCTGGACCCTACTCAAACTCATGTCCATCGAGTCAGTGATGCCATCCAACCATCTCATCCTCCGTCATCCCCTTCTCCTCCTGCCTTCAGTCTTTCCCAGCGTCAGGGTCTTTTCCAGTGATTCAGTTCTTTGCATCAGGTGGTCAACGTATTGGAGCTTCAGCATCAGTCCTTCCAATATTTAGGACTGATTTACTTTACAATTGGCTGGTTTGATCTCCTTGCAGTCCAAGGGACTCTCAAGAGTCTTCTCCAATACCACAGTTCTACGGAGGGCAAAAAAGAGGTGATCAGTTCCTGGTGGCTACAGGGTGAAGTCAAGCATTCTCCAAGCACAGTGATACTCCTGTGGTCAGAAGTCTGGAGAGAGATGATGGCAGCCAGTTGAGAAAGTGCTGCAAAGCTCTGCCCTCAGAAAGTATCCTCTTGGAAGGCATGAGTAGCAATGCATTGTTCCTGCTGTCTCCACTAACAAATGCCTGTTCAGGTCATGTCTGCTGCTCTGTGTGAACAAACATCTGCTTCTATCAGAGTAGTGAACAAGAATGGAGAATTCCTGTAAATATTAATAAATCCGCTTTGCAGTCAACTCAGAGAATCATAGCCACCCTGTCAAGTGAAGTGGATGCTTTCTCCCCATCTTTGACGCGTGCTTGATCAGATATTACTTGACATCTGGTTGCAGATGTGCTTTTTTGCTCCCACTTCTATTCATTTATTTATTTGGCTGCACCAGGTCTTACTGGCTGCACACAGGATCTTCGATCTTCGTTGTGGCATATGGAATCTACTTCCCTGACCAGGGATCAACCAGGGGACCCCTGCAGTGGGAGCATCGAGTCTTAGCCACTGGACCACCAGGGAAGTCCCAGCCCCACTTCTAAATTTTATCTTTAAATATCTAAAGAATTCAGTTTCTCTAGATTTCCCTAGGAGTAGAACAATGCAGTCATTGTTTAAAAATAGGTCTGTTTAAAGAGAGTTTCTGGCCATTTATACATACATACATACATGTATACATACATAATTCTTCTGGACATTTATCCATTCCACAGTCATGAGTGCCCACTAGTCTACAGCAGTGGTGGGATGTTCTTTACCCTCCTGGAGCTTACTGTGTCCAGGGAAGGGGCAGACCCACAGTAAGCCAGGACATAAATCAGCAAAAGAGGGTGAGCGCAAGATAAACGCTATGAAAAAAAAAAGAAAAAGATCTTGGACAACGATGTAGCCTCTGGGGGGTGGGGCAGGCAAGGTCTAATCTAGAGAGGATGATGAGCAAAGTCTCCTCCCAGAGGAGGTAGTGTATGAACAACCACCTAAGTGAGGAAGAGCTGCCAGCCACACACAGGCCTGGAGCCAAAGCATTCCACTCGGGGATCGGGAACCTGGCGGAGCGAAGTTCCTGGTGGGGATGTGTTTGATGTGCTGGAGAACCTGCAAATGGAGGGACACAGGAGGAAGTGTGAGAAGTGAAGTCAGACTGCACGGGGCCTTTCTCCAGGGTGCACATTTGGGGTTTTCCTCCACATGCACTCAACAGAACACCACTGGGGACTTTAGCCAAGGGCGAGATGTGAGCTATGCAGCATTTTTTTTTTTTTCCTTGTGACTTGTACACTTTTTAAGTTTTATTTCCCCGCTTTTTTTTAATTGACCTTTTTAAATTAAACTTTTTATTTTGAGACAGCTGTAGATTCTCATGCAGTTGTAAGAAAACATACAGAGAGATTACTTTGCTTCCCCCACTGACAGTATCTTGCAAAATGACAGTTAAATGTCACAACCAAGATACTGACATGGCACTGTCAACATGCAGAAAATTTCCATCGCCCTAAGGCTCCCTCACATCGCTCTTTTTTTTTCGGCTTGGGGATCTTAGTTCCCTGACCAGGAATCAAGCCCAGGCCCCTTGCAGTGGAAGCGCAGAGTCTTAACCACTGGACTGCCAAGGAAGTCCTTTTTTCTTTCTTTTTTTTTTCTTGTTGCTCTTTTATAGCTACCCCCATACCCTTCTGCCCCGACTCCCTCTTTACACTCTGGTAACCATTAATCTGGTCTCCATTTCTCTAATCTTGTCATTTCAAGAATGTGATTTAAATGGAATCATACAGTAGGAAACTTTTTAGGATTGGATTTTTCTCACTCAGTATAATTCTCTGAAGGTTCTTCCAGGTCACTGCATGTGTTGATAGTTTGTTTCTTCCTGTTGCTGCATAGTACTCTATGGTATGGACGGATTGCGGTTTATTAACTACTCACCCATTGAAGGACGTCTGAGTTGTTTCCAGTTTTGAGCTATTACAAATAAAGCTACTATAACACTCCAGCACAGGTGTTTGATGTGAATATGTCTTCATTTCTCTGGGATAAATGCTCAGGAGTGCAATTGCTGGGTTGTATGGTAGTTGCATATTTAGTTTCTAAAGACGCTGCTAAACTGTTTTTGAGACAGGCTGCACCATTTTACATTCCCACCAGCAAAATATGAATAATGAAATTTCTCCACATTCTCACTGTTTGGTGCTATTGCTATCTTTTTATTTTAGCCATTCTGATCGATGTGTAAGTGGTATCTAATTGTGGTTTTAATTTGCATTTCCCTAAATGGCTAATGATGTTGAACATATTTTCATGTGCTTTTTGCCATCTGTATATGCTCTTCAGTGAAATGTCTGTGTCCTTTGCCTGTGTTCTAATTAAACTGGTTTTTCACTGTTGAATGTTGAGAGTTCTTTGTAAATTCTAGAAAATAGTCTCTTGTCAGATATATGGCTTGCAAATACTTTCTTTCTCCCACTCAGTAGCTTGTCTTTTTATCCTCTTAATTTTAAGGAAGTCCAATTTTAGTTTTTCCTTTTGTGGAGATTCTGCTTTTGGTATCAAGTATCAGAACGCTTTGTTGTTGTTCAGTTGCTAAGTTGTGTCTGACTCTTTGCGACCCCATGGACTGCAATGTGCCAGGCTTCTCTGTCCTTCACTAACTCCCAGAGCCGGCTCAAACT
This sequence comes from Oryx dammah, assembly GCF_014754425.2. Lineage (NCBI taxonomy): Eukaryota > Metazoa > Chordata > Mammalia > Artiodactyla > Bovidae > Oryx > Oryx dammah. The sequence goes on along the minus strand of NW_024070213.1, from coordinate 47,466,995 downwards.
CATGTCCATTGGAGTCAATGAGTCCATCCAACCATCTCATCCTCTGTCACCGCCTTCTCCTCCTGCCTTCAATCTTTCCCAGCATCAGGATCTTTTCCGATGAGTCAGCTCTTCGCATCAGCTACCCAAGGTATTGGAGCTTCAGCATCAGTCCTTCCAATGAATATTCAGGGTTGATTTCCTTTAGGATTGACTGATTTGATCTCCTTGCTGTCCAAGGGACTCTCAAGAGACTTCTCCGGCACCACAATTCAAAAACATCAATTCTTTGGCTCTCAGCCTTCTTTATGGTCCAACTCTCACATCCATACATGACTACTGGAAAAACCATAGCTTTAACTATATGTACTTTTGTAAGCAAAGTGATGTCTCTGCTTTTTAATATACTGTCTAGATTTGTCATAGCTTTTCTTCCAAGGAGCAAGCATCTTTTTAATTTTGTGGCTGTAGTCACCATCTGCAGTGATTTTGGAGCCCAAGAAAATAAAATGTCTCACTGTTTCCATTGTTTCTTCATCTATTTGCCATAAAGTGATGGGACTGGGTGCCATGATCTTCGTTTTTTGAATGTTGAGTTTTAAGCCAGCTTTTTCACTCTCCTCTTTCACCCTCATCAAGAGGCTCTTTAGTTCCTCTTCATTTTCTGCCATAAGGGTGGTATCATCTGCAGCTACAAGGTTGTTGATATTTCTCCCAGCAATCTAGATTCCAACTTGTGATTCATCCAGCTGCTTTGCCTGGCCCAAATCTTGAAGGTCTCCTCCTCATTTTTTTTCTAGAAGCTTTATAGTTTCATGTTTTATATTTAAGTCTGTGATTCATTTCATCTTGAGTTAATTTTTGTATGAGGTGTGGGACTTTGATCAACGTTGCTGTTTTGTTTTTGCTTTGCCAGTGGATGTTCACTTGCTCCAGCATCTTTGTTGAAAAGACTTTCATCAAATTACTTTTACACCTTTGTCAAGTCAGTTGGGCATATTTGTGTGGGTCTGTTCCTGGGATTTCTGTTCTGTTCCATTGATCCGTGTGTTTGTCCACCATTACCACAGCTTTTTTTTTTTTTTTTTTTTTTTTATCCGTGCCATGTGGCATGCATGAGGCATACTGTAGCTTAGTTCCCAGACCAGGGATCAAACCCGTGCCCCCTGCAGTAGAAGCTCAGAGTCTTTACCACTGGGCTGTCGGGGAAGTCCCCACCCACGGTCTTGATTACTGTAGCTAAAAAATAAATCTTGAAGTTGGGTAAATTGTTTCCTCCCATGTTATTCTTTTACCAAATGAATTCCTATTCTTTGCCTTCTATATAAATTTTAGAACAAATTTGTTAGTTTGTGTCTTCTCTCTCTACTACTCCTCTGTCTTAAGTTATCTTTATTATTGGCTTCTTTGGGTTTTTCTTTTTTTTATTTTATTTTTTTCCCAGATCTCTTAGGTAGAAGCTTGAGACTTTTCCTTTTTTTCTTTAATGTACATTTGATATTATACATATCTTTCTCAGCACCACTCTGTGTACCATGGAATTTGATATGTTTTATTCTCATTTTCATTCAGTTTAGCATGTTTTTTATTTCCCTTGGAACTTCCTTTTTGACTTAAGAATTATTTAGAAATGTGTTATTTAGTTTCCAATTGTTTGGAGATTTTTCTCTTATCTTTCTGTTATTGATTCCTAGGTTGATTCCATTGTGGTCAGAGAACATTCTGCATTATTTCAATCCTTTTAAAATTTTGAGGCTGGTTTTATGGACCAGGATATAGTCTATCTAGGTATATGTTTCATGGCACTTAAAAAGACTGGATTTGGGAATTCCCTGGTGATCCAGTGGTTAGGATTTGGTGCTTTCACTGTTGTGGGCGTCAGATCCCTGGTCAAGGAACTGAAATCCCAAAAGCTGTGCAGCGTGGTCAAAGGAAAAAGGACTGTTTCTGCCCTTGTTGAGTGGAGTGTTCTGTAAGTGTTGGTAAGACCCTGTTGGTTGATGATGATGGTAAGTTCTTCCGTATCCTACAGATTTTCTGTCTCATTATTTATTCTATCAGTTGAGAGAGGAATAATAAAATCTCCAACTGCGACTGTGGATTTGTCTGTTTCTTCTTTTGGGTCTATCAATTTTTGATTCACACATTTTGCAGATCTATTGTTCAGTGCATACACTTTTAGGACTGTAACATCTTCTCGGTAAATTAACCCTTTTATCATTTTATAATGCCCTTCTCTCTTCTGCTAGTTTTTTTGCTCTGAAATATACATTCTGTAATATTAATATAGCCTCTCCTGCTTTCCTTTGATTAATGTTCATGTGATATATATTTTTTCCATCCGTTACTCTCAACTTGCCTGTTTTATTAGATTTGAAGTGACTTTCTTATAACAAGCATATAGTTGGGCTTTTCATCCACTCTGCCAATCTCTTTTAATTGGTATATTGAGACCTTTTATATTTTATTCAATTATCGCTACTTTAGGGCTTATGTCTGCCATCTTACTTTTTGTTTTCTGTTTGGTCTCTCTGTCTTTTCTTTTTCTGCCTTCCTGTGGACTACTTGAACATTTTAAAATTCCCTGCTGCCCTGGAGGCTTGAGCCTTGTGGCCCTTTGAGCTAAAAGCTCCAAGTTTAAATGTGTCACTCAGAGGAGAGTGTCCCCATCTGTCCTAGCACAGCCACCCCACCCTCTCCTGCTCCAGAAAAGAGTGAGCCTCAAGCTTGGTTAATTCCATCTGCTGTCTTCAGGTTTGGGTCCAGAGTTAACCAAATCCATAGATTAACCCAGTTAACTGCCTGAAACTGACCTTCTCACCCCACCAGAGCTATTAACTGAAACTAATGACAGCATGCCAGGGAAGCAGAGGGAATTATCCCAACAACCTCACTGCTTGGAGGAGGCACAGAGAAGCATGCATAGCAGACACCTTGACAAACAGATGAGTTCAAAGACATAGTGATGAGTCTTCTCTGAAGGCTCTTGTCTCTGAAGGAGAAGCAGCCAGAAAGTCTTGGAAACGGCAGCGTCTTTGGAGCTGGCATCACCATCGTCCCTCACACAGTGCCCATCCCTCAGGACCTAGCCAGTACCTGGCACTCAGCAGATGCTCAGTGAATATTTGAAGAAAGAATTTATGAGTGGATGAATGCATGGCTTAGTGCATGGGGGAAGGGGTACATTTGTGAAACCTTTGGGGGATGAATAAGTCAAGCCTACGGAACTGTTGATGAACTGTCTTATTTCCCTTTCTTTCCTGAACGTACAGTGCTTCCATCATTTCCCTATTTCCTCACTGGAGCAGATTTTTTTTAATAGTATACTTCGGGAAATAGAGAGCTCCCATAGAAGTCCTCACCTGCTTCCTATTATTAACATCCTGTCTTAGTGTGGTATATTCATTATAACAGTGAACCAACATGGATTTGTTATTGTTAGCTAAGTGTTAGTCTCTCAGTAGTGTCTGATTGTTTGCGACCCCATGGACTATAGACCTCCAGGCTCCTCTGTCCATGGAGATTTCCAGGCAAGAATACTGGAGTGGGTTGCCATTTCCTTCTCCAATTGTTAGCTAAATCCCATACTTTATTGCTATTTTCTCTGTATCCAGTGTCTTTTTCTGCTCTGGGATCCCATCCAGGACACTGTGTTACATTTAGTTGTCATACCTCTTTAGGCTACTCTTGGCTGAGACAGTATCCCAGCCTTTTCTTATTTTTTTTCTTGTGTGTGTTGGTTTTTTAAGATTTTTTTTAATGTGGCTAATTTAAGTCTCTATTGGATTTGTTACAATATTACTTCTGTGTTATATTTTGGTTTTTTGGCCCTAAGGCATGTGGGAATCTCAGCTCCCTGACCAGGGATAGAACCTGCATCCCCTGCACTGGAAGGTGAAATCTTCACCACTGGGCCTTCAGGGAAGTTCCAGACTTTCCTTGTTTTCGATGACCTTTTTTTGGGAAGTGTTGGTCACTATTTTAATAGGCTGCCCCTCTAGTGGAATAGGCGTTGATTGTCTCATGATTTAGACTGAGGTCATGGGTTTGGGGAGGATGACCTCAGAGGTAAAGTGCCTTTCTTATCACATCAAGGGTACATGTTATCAGTATGATGCATCACTGGAGATGATGACGTTGATCACCTGGCTGACACTGTGTTTGCCAAATTTCTCCACTGCAAACTTACTCTCCCCTTCCTCTCACTTTCCAGACTGTGCTCTTTGGGATTAAATCACTGTGTGCAGCCCTGACATCGGAGTGGGGAGCTATGTGCCTCCTAGATAATTTCTAAGTGTTTGAGAATTGTCCCTTCAGAACAAGCAGCCTTGTCTTTACTTTCTCAGGTGATACAACACATATTGAAGTGAAGAAGCAAGGGCAAGCTGTGAGGTCCTGGAGAGATGGGATCTTGCTTTGTTGCCCCTAATATGGCTCCTTTCACAGTGCAGGTAACCTCTTAAGAGGCTAAATAAGTACCTATTGAATTGAATTAAACAACCACCACCACTACCAAAAAAAAAAAAGTCCTATGACAGGCCCGATTGCTCAGGCCTCTCTCTTTTTTTTAATATTTTTACTTATTTATTCATTTATTTATTTTTGGCTGTGCTGGGTCTTCATTGCGGCTCGCAAGCTTTCTCTAGTTGTGGATAGAGTTGGGGCTATTCTGTAGTTGCAGTGCACGGGCTTCTCATTGCAGTGACTTCTTTGTTGTGGAGCACAGGCTCTAGGCTTATGGGTCCAGTAGTTGTGGGACACAGACTTAGTCACCCTGTAGCATATGGGATCTTAGTTCCCAGACCAGGGATTGAACCTGTGTCCCCTGCATTGGCAGGTGGATTCTTAACCCCTGGGGCACCAGGGAAGCCCCCAGGCTTCTCCTAAGGGTCATCAAGTCCAGGAAGGACATCTTCATTCCTTCCCAGAGTTGATGAGACAGGGGCTGACTCACCAGCAAGGCTCCTGAGACAACCCTGGGCACAAGTAGTGAGTCCAGCATCATTTATCAACACAGTTGGCACAGAGCATTTTGCAGGTCACCGTCTCATCTTTCACATGACATGCAAGTACTCACTGGGCATCCCTAATGTGTCAGACCCCCTGGGGTCATAGGGATGACAAAATAGAGTCCACCTGGGGCAAACGCTAGTCGAACTATATTAGTTTCCACTGCGACAATAACAGTGACTACGATTTAGAGGCTGAAGACAACACCCATTTACCATCTTGTGGTTTCCACTGGTCAGAAGTCCAGGCACAGGGTCTCAGCTGGGCTCTCTGTTTAGGGTCTCACAAGACCAATATTAAGGTGTTAGCAGCTGGGTTCCTTCCTAGACACTCGGGAAGAATCCACTTGCAACCCCATTCAGGTTTGGGTAGAATTCCGTTTCTCGTGGTTGCATTTCTTTGTTGAGGGTCAGCTAGGGGGTCATATTTTTTCCCAGTGTCAGGGCCTGCATTCCCTCTCAAGCTTACCATGTGGCCCCCGCCGTCTTCAAGCAACAGTTCATCAGGCTTCCAGTCCCTCTGACTTCCTCTTCTCCTCCATCCCTTCTGAATTTTTCATGCATTTTAAATGCTTACGTGATTACACTGGGCCCACACAGATAATACAAAGTAATCTCCCTCTTTTAAGGGCAACTACTTAGTGACCTTAATTAGTCCTGCCAAGTCCCTTTTGCCCTGAAAAAGAACAGATTGACGGGCGTGGTATCTCTTGATGTTCCTAGTCCCAGGGCTTAGGGCATACAGTCTTCTAGGGCAGTGGTCCCCAGCCATTTTTGGCACCAGGAACCAGTTTCATGGGAGACAATTTTTCCATGGACTGGGGAGTGGAAGGGAATGTTTCAGGATGATTCGAGCACATTACATTTATTGTGCACTTTATTTCTATCACATTGGCTCCACCTCAGATCATCAGTCATTAGATCCTGGAGGTAGGGGACTAGGGACCACAATTTTGCCTACCACCTGATGCTTCTCCAACATCAATGTGCATGGGAGTCACCTGCAGAGCATGTTAATGAGGATCTGATCCAGTGGGCCTAGGGTGAGAGTCTGCATTTCTCAAAAGCTCCCAGGCAGTACTGCTGCTGCATGCTGGTCAGTGAAGCATATTTCTGCGATCAGGCTTTGTTGTTGTTTAGTCACTAAGTTGTGTCCAACTCTTTGCAACCCCATGGACTATAACCTTCCAGGCTCCTCTGTCCATGGGATCGTCCAGGCAAGAACACTGGAGTGGGTTGCCATTTCCTTCTCCAGGGGATCTTCCCCACCCAGGGATTACACCCAACTCTCCTGCATCCCCTGTATTGGCAGGCAGATTCTTTACCACTGAGCCACCAGGGAAGCCCATGGCCAGGCTTTAAACCAGAGGAAATTTACAGTTGCCAGCTAAGGTCAAATCTAAGACAGAATATCAGGACATTAAACTTGTAGTTCTCAAACCTAAGGGGCATTAGAATCAGCAGAAAACGTGCTAAAATACTGATTGCTGGGCCCCACCCCCAGTGTTTCTGAGTCAGAGGTATGAGATGGGATCTGAGGGCATGCATTTCTAACAAGCTCAGGCAGTCTGCAGACCACACTTTGAGAACCACCTCTGGAACCACAAGCCAGTTGCTTTGTGAGGGTTAAGTGAGAGGAGCAGGTAACACCTTCTGTCAGAAGGCCTTCATCTTTGAAAGCAGCATCTCTTTTTCTATCCAACATGACTGCCTCCTCTTGGGCACTTCTGTGCACCCCATCTGAGGTAACATGATGTCTTGTAGGATCAAAGGGTTGGATTTCTTTTCATTTGTTGAGCTGCAATCCCTCTCTTTCAGGAACACAGTGAAGCAGATTCAAGCATAGCTTGAACTGATAACATCATTAGTAGTCCCAAACCTATCTTTTTAAAATCAAAAATAGTATTTATTGCATTTATGTACAAAACAACCCTTGTTTATTGTAAAAAGATGTATATATATAAAAGAAGAAAACATCATCATCCCACCCAAAGGTAGCTACTCTATTTTCCAGACCTTTTTCTATACCTGTCAATCCAAATATATATGTAGGCTTTTATTTCCGAAACTACATGGTACAAACTGTGTTGTAACCTACTTTTCTTAATATATGGTAAATATCGAGCTATCTAACCACTGTTTTTAACCCCTGGTTTCAACCCCATTCACCCAATAAAAAGCATCCACAAAATGCTATGATTCCTGGCTTCGCTCCTGCACACCTGCAGTTGGAGGGAGATTAATGGACCAGCATGGGCCCCAGTGGGACAGGAGGAAAGGACATGAAGGATGGAGGTTGATCAGAAACAGGCTCCCAGAGTACTGGAACAGCCATAGTTTTGCATTGCAGAGCTATTCCTCCAAAACACACATGCTTGTTTTAGGAGAAAGTGATTCAGCTGAGCACTTCTGGATCCAGAAATGCCTCAGCACCAGAATCAAGTGCACAGGAAAGCCAAATCAGGAGCGTTTGTGTCTTGGTGGTAGAAAGTGTGGGCACAGGACCAGAAGGGCTTCCTGCTGCCATTTTTAGGCTAATTAGCTGCTACCAGAGAAGGTAATGGCACCCCACTCCAGAACTCTTGCCTGGAAAATCCCATGGACAGAGGAGCCTGGTGGGCTGCAGTCCATGGTGTCGCGAAGAGTCGGACATGACTGAAGCAACTTTGCAGCAGCAGCAGCAACAGCTACAAGAATTTTTCAGCATTGATAAACGTGTGCTTATGGTAAAAACTTATTTTCCATCCTGTGAGTTGCAAAACTTGCTTTCCAATGAATAGTAAAGAAATTATTAGATATTTAAATTGATTTCATGTCCTGAATATTGTAAATAGTGCTGCAGTAAACACTGGGGCAAAGGTATCCTTCGGCATTATGGTTTTTCACTGGGTACATACCCTAAGATCATGGCCTCTGGTTCCATCACTTCATGGGAAATAGATGGGGAAACAGTGGAAACAGTGTCAGACTTCATTTTGGGGGGCTCCAAAATCACTGCAGATGGTGATTGCAGCCATGAAATTAAAAGACGCTTACTCCTTGGAAGGAAAGTTAGATAGCATATTCAACCAACCTAGATAGCATATTCAAAAGCAGAGATATTACTTTGCCAACAATGGTCCATCTAGTCAAGGCTATGGTTTTTCCAGTGGTCATGTATGGATGTGAGAGTTGGACTGTGAAGAAAGCTGAGCACCAAAGAATTGATACTTTTGAACTGTGGTGTTGGAGAAGACTCTTGAGAGTCCCTTGGACAGCAAGGAGATCCAATCAGTCCATTCTAAAGGAGATCCAACCAGTCTTCCTAAAGGAGATGAGATCAGTCATTGGAAGGACTGATGCTAAAGCTGAAACTCCAGTACTTTGGCCACCTCATGCAAAGAGTTGACTCATTGGAAAAGACTCTGATACTGGGAGGGATTGGGGGCAGGAGGAGAAGGGGACGACAGAGGATGAGATGGTTGGATGTCGTCACCGACTCGATGGACGTGGGTTTGGGTGAACTCCGGGAGTTGGTGATGGACAGGGAGGCCTGGCATGCTGCAATTCATGGGGTTGCAAAGAGTCAGACACGACTGAGCAACTGGACTGAACTGAACTGATACCCAGTAGTGGGATTGCTGTCCAAAGACAGATGAATGGTTAAAGAAGATGTGGTATATATACACAATGGAATATTACCCAGCCACTGAAAGGAATGAAATAAGGTCATTTTTAGAGATGTGGGTGGATCCAGAATCTGTCATACAGAGTAAAGTAAGTCAGAGAAAAACAAATATCGTATATTAACGGATATAGGTGGAATCTAGAAAAATGGTACAGATGAACCTATTTCCAAGGCAGAATAGAGATGCAGACATAGAGAATGGATATGTGGACCTAGTGGAGCGATGAGGAGGGTGGGATGAATCAGGGGATTGAGGCTGACATATATACACCTCCATGTGTAAAATAGAGAGCTGTAAAGCACAGGAAGCTCAGCTCAGTGCTCTATGCTGACCTAGAGGGTTGGGATTGGGAAGGGGTGGGATGGAGGCCCAAGAGGGAGGGAATATTTGTATACATATAGCTGATTCACCTTGTTGTACATCAGAAACCAACATAACATTGTAAAGCAATTATATTCCAATAAAAAAAATGATTGGAGCAAGAAAAGATTTAACTACAAATTAAACTTCCACTATAAACCTGCTAGAAATGTTGGACAAACTGAACAAGCAAACCCAGGGCCTGTTGGGCAAAGCAAAGGTGTGATGTCCAGGGACTTTCTCTCAGAACCTGCAGTCCGTCTGTGGGCTCCTCTGGCCCACGGCGGGGGCAGGGGGCCCATTCGTACACAGGGCCTTGGGTGAGGTCTCACACAGCCCCCATCAATGTGAGCTCTTCTTTCCTTTCCACAGAACGAAGTGATCAGCCAGCAGCTGTGTGTCATCTTCACTCACTGCTACGGGCCCTACCCCATCCCCAAGCTCACAGAGATCAAACGGAAGCAGACCTCACGCCTGGGTGAGTGGGGGCTTCCTGGGTCCAGCCCTGAACTGTTGCTTTGTGATTTGAGGACAGGAAGGAAGCAAACGCAGTCAAAGAAGAGACTGGGCGTGTTGGAGGGCACACAGGGTGGATACAGGAGTGAGGCAGGTGGAAGTCGGCGTATCACCTTTGTTACATGATTAAACTGTTTGGAGAAAATACGCTGGGGATAAGGACAAGGGGACTCATCAGTACCTCATCCCTCCGCTGAGCACCTTTCTTCTGCACATCACTGACAGTGATGACTGCTCACGCCCTTCCAGTAGCCAGGTAGAGTCCAGAGAAGGCTGAGGTCTGCATAGCCACTCTCCCCCATCCTCTCCTCTAAGAAGTTCCTCTTCCTTGAGATGGAACGAGCAGGGTACAGTGATAGGCAGGTAGTATGCCCCTAATGGAAGTCCTGCAAGTAACTGGAAGGAGAGATGAGCAAGCGTCACCCTCTAGACAAACACCACACACACACACACACACACACACACACACACTCACACACACACACACACACACACGAGGGGAATGGCGCTGAACTGAGGAGACGGGATGCCCTGAACTCCCATTGGGTTAGCAGTAATCACTCTTCACCCTTCTTGGACACTTGCTTTGAGCTAGCCCTAGCCAAGCTCCTCCCTACCCTCTCTCAAACAATCCCTGGGCTACCCGGGAGACAGGCAGTATTATCCAGGTCACAGCTGAATACAAGGAGGCTCTGCAGAGCCTTCAGCATCAGTCCAGGTGGAGCTGGGTCATGAACCCAGGTCCCCCACCAAAGCCACAATCCCATCTTTCTCCAGTTGGCCTCTGGGATTTTCCAGAAGAAACCTTTCCATCAGGTACCGATTTCATTCAGAAGATCCTGGGGCTGCTGGTAACCTCGTGAATCAACCAGGGAAAAAGGCAAATACCTGACTGCCTTGAAGCCTGAAGCATGAATCTTCTTTTGCAAAGGCTTGTCTCTCACTGCCTGGGGACTGATAAAATATTACAGATAAAAGACACCCCTTCCCATTAAGGTTGGGGACTTTCCTACTTCCTGTTTCCTTTTCCTATAAAGACCAGGAAACTTTGCAGAAATGGAAGCAGCTGAAGAATGCTATCCTTTAGCAAAGCCTCTACTTTTGAAATAGGTGAGCTAGTTTAAATTAGTGAAAAGGCTGCATTTGTGGAAATGCTTTAAAGTATTTTTGTTCCTGTCACAAATAACCTATTAATTTAAATGGCACAAATTTTTGCTAAAGTAGAAAACTTAGCAGCTGAGTCAAAGGTTGCCTGGTTTTCTTTATGCCAATTCATGTCAGTCAGATCAGTAGCTCAGTTGTGTCCAACTCTTTGCAACCCCATGGACTGCAGCACACCAGGCTTCCCTGTCCATCACCAATTCCCAGAGCCTACTCAGACTCATGTCCATCAAGTCGGTTATGCCATCCAACCATCGCATCCTCTGTCATCCCCTTCTCCTCCTGCCTTCAATCTTTCCAAGCATCAGGGTCTTTTCAAATGAGTCAGTTCTTTGCATCAGGTGGCCAAAGTATTGGAGCTTCAGCTTCATCAGCCCTTTCAATGAATATTCAGGACTGATTTCCTTTAGGATTGACTGATTTGATCTCCTTGCAGTCCAAGGGACTCTCAAGAGTCTTCTCCAACACCACAGTTCAAAAGCATCTGTTCTTCGGTGCTCAGCTTTCTTTGTAGTCCAACTCTCACATCCATACATGACTACTGGAAAAACCATAGCTTTGACTAGATGGACCTTTGTCAGCAAAGTATGCTGTCTAGGCTGGTCATAGCTTTTCTTCCAAGGAGCAAGCATCTTTTAATTTCATGGCTGCAGTCAGTCACCATCTGCAATGATTTTGGAGCCCAAAAAAATAAAATCTGGCACTGTTTCCATTGTTTCCCCATCTATTTGCCATGAAGTGATGGGACCGGATGCCATGATCATAATTTTCTGAATGTTTTAAGCATGTAGGCAATCCAAAATGTACTCACAATGCAAGTAGTTCTACCTTGTAGAAAGCAGATGTTAATTAAAATATTACCAGGGCAACAAATCATAAAGATCCATCAAATTTACAGACTTTAGAGAGTGAAAGTTACACTGCGAGGGCATAGCAATTTCTGACATCTGGTGCTTTACAAGACACCCCTGTTAGAGCAAACATTTGCAAGGGCTGTTTCAGTGACGCAGCATAAAATCTGCTCGCCTGTAGTGATAGGAGAGGAGAGAAAATTTTTTTTCTCCTGAATTTGCTGAGATTTCTTTCACCAGCAATTAAAAGGGCCTGGTTTTCAGGCCAAGCATTGGAATTCCAAAGGTTATTAGCACCAAGAGAAAGAAGGCAGGCCTGAGAAGTTCAAAGCTCACAGATGAAAGAAAAAGGACATAATATAATGATTAATAAGTGGAATATAAAGCATATAGTGTTTTGCATCTTCAATACAACATTCCAAGCTCAGATAACTAAAGGTGGTCAAATAGTTGTTCCTTGGGGACCTGCTTATAAGGAAAGAGAAGGGTGAGTAGTGATAAAAGCCCCAAAGTGGCATCTCCATAAGGCCAGGAAGGTCGTGTAAATGAGTGAAATGGGTGTGGTGTAACACAATAGGGAGTGGTGGGGACTGCGGCAAACTGGAGTGCACATGCCTGGTTTTTTTATAGTACATTGTCTTCTGCCCTCCCAGTGCATTCTGGGGGAGAATGGTAAAAAGAGCTAAAGATGGGAGATGTTAGCAGTTTGGGAAGCAGAAGTGGGAGCTAGTTGAAGGTGGATAGTGGGAGTGAGAGGCTGAGCAGAGGGAGATGGGTTGCTGAGAAGAGGGAGAATGTCGCTCCAACCTGTTAACAGTCTTTAAAGCAAGTGGAGAAGCGAGTGTTAGCCAAGTCTCTGCCCTTCCTCTGTGGCCTTTCTTCTCTTTGTTCTTGTTGTTTAATCACTAAGTCGTGTCCAACTCTTTTCTGACCCCATGGACCCTCTGTCAGGCTCTTCTGTTCATGGGATTTCCTGGGCAAATATACTGGAGTGGGTTGCCATTTCCTCCTCCAGTCTCTTTGGTTTTTGTTGCATTTTTTAATAAAAAAAATTTTAAGAGTATAATTACAGATGATTTGACATTTATGCCTTTTTTATATGTTTTAGATTAAAGCTTTTTTATTGGGAAGAGGTCAAGAGGCTATAGGTACTGACAGAGAAATATGAGTGGAGGATACCCAGGGCCACCACCTAGGGTGAATCAACCAGGAGGAGAATCAGCCAAAAAGGCAAATTCTGGTTCTAAGTTACAGCAGGGTCTGTGAAAGGGGCCAGGCCAGGGGTCTGACTTAGAAACTGAGCATGGCGGAGTCGGGTAGGGGTACAGGTGCATGGGCCAGTTGGTGGGTTTTCCCAGAGAGACCAAAGTGCTTTGCTAAGGACAGACTGGCACCTTTGTAGCCCCAGGAGAAATGGCTAAGATGTCAGGCAAATCGGAGGATTCCGGTGCTTAGCAATGCAGGCCCTGGAGTCCGAATGTCCACGTTCACATCCTGGCTTCTCCACCAGCCACTCGCTTGACCACGTCACTGTGACTCGTGGCGTCATGTCCCTGTCATACGCCCGACAGTGGTCCCTCTCTCCCAGGGCTGAGTGAGTTTACACCTGCAGGTGCCAGCTTGCAGGGTGCCTGGCACATCGTGAATGCTCAGTAAGTACTAGAGTACTCGCTGTACAACTAGTTCCACAGCTTCTTTTTTCCTGGAGATGAGGGCAGGAGCCTGGCTCATTTGCCTCTGATCCTCACCTGAAACACAGCAGCAAGCAGGCAGGAACCACTCCCATCAGGAAAGGAGGGTGCTGAGCTGGAGAAGGAGGAGTGAGCTGGGGCGAGTGACCTCCTTAGAGGCCGAGGGGGTAGACGGCCACCCTCCACACCTCACAGTCATCTGAACTGTGGCTGGGGTGAATCTTCTGAGGGGAAGTGCTACTTTTAATCACAAATAAGCTGTGAAGATTCCCTGTGAAATACTGAATTCCAGTTAATTGCACGTTCCTGTAACCGATCCTGTTTCCTGTTCGGTCACGGTCTCTCCAGCAAGTATTTTATCACCGTGGCCTCCCTGTCAGCTCTTATGGGCGCTCTTCCAAAAGAGGAATCCAGACCTCATCCTTCTCTCCTCTAAAGCTACCCTCTCTCCCTTTCCTGTTCCAGATCCTCATTTCCTTAACAATAAAGAAATGTCAGATGTCACCTTTCTGGTAGAAGGAAGACCATTTTATGCTCACAAAGTGCTGTTATTTACAGCATCTCCAAGGTATGTATCATCAGTTTTGAAAGCACTGAATTATAAGGGTGGCTATTACTATTCTCTAAAATTCAGTTTGGGTGCTTATCATCACTGAATGGGCAGATTTTCTCCTCAAAATCAAGGTTCCAAGACTATAGGGCATTTGTATACCTTGTTAAGGCAGCATGATTCACAACGACAAAAGGAAGAAGCCACCCAGGAGTCCATCCGTGGAGGACTGGATTTTAAAATGTAGTATATACATACCTGGGGCTTCCCAGGTGGCGCTAGTGGTAAAGAAAGTGCCTGCCAATGCAGGAGACATAGGAGATGCAGGTTCAGTCCCTGGGTCGGGAAGATCCCCTGGAGGAGGTCATGGCAACCAACTCCAGTATCCTTGCCTGGAGAATCCCATGGACAGAGGAGCCTGGTGGGCTATAGTCCATGGGGTCACAAAGAGTCAGACACAACTGAAGCAACAGCACACACACACACACGCGTGCACGCACACACACACACACACACACACACACACACACACACACACACACACATATACAGACATTATTCAGCCTTAAAAAGGAAGCCAGTTCTGACACATGCTACAATATGAATGGGGACATTATATGAAGTGAAATATGCCTGTCATAAAAAGACAAATATTATACTATATGATTCCTTTTATATGAACCATCAATAATCAAGTTCATGAAAGTGAAAGCAGCTCAGTTATGTCCGACTCTTTTCTCCAAGCCAGAATACTGGAGTGGGTAGCCGTTCCCTTCTTCAAGGAATCTTCCCAATCCAGGGATTGAACATAGGTCTTCTGCATTGCAGGTGGATTCTTTACCAGCTGAGCTACCAGGGAAGGTCAAGTTCATAGAGACAGTAAATAGTAGGCTGGGAACTGGGGCTAGGGGAGGGGGAGTAGGAGATGGTTTCTGAGGACAGGGTAAGTCTTGGAGATCGATTGCACAATGATGTGAATATACTCCATGTAATATTAGTAAACACTCAAAACTGGTTATGACAGTAAATTTTATGTTATGTGTTTTTTAACCACAATTTGGAAGAAGAATACAGGGCAGTCTCTAGCATAATCAGCAGTCTTTGTGTGGCTTAGACAAGATACTGTTCCTCTGGGCAGATGGAGCACATATTGAGCACAGAGCTTCATGAGTGGAGAATGGATTGGATTGTAACTTCCTCAGTCAGGTATCCTCACGCAACCTGAAAACTCACACTGTAGCCTTACAATGCCTGCACTCCAAATATCAGGGAACTTTGGCATAAGGCGCTCAAAGTACACAGGTCCTGAATCTTACTTTTCCTGAACCTTGGAGTTGACAACAGTAAAACATCATCCCTGCAAACTCTAGGAGACAGTGAAGGACGGGGAAGAAAAATACCCTATCCTTTGCATGGTTCTGTTGTGACATCATGGAAGAGCTGTATCAATACTCTGTGTGTGTGTGTGTGTGTGTGTGTTCAGTCCCTCAGTTGTGTCCGACTCTTTGCGACCCCATGAACTATAGCTTGTACCACTGATAACTTCTTAGTTTTAAAAGGTATCATGACTATGTCGGATGATAACATCGGGGCAAACTGAGTGAAGGGCATATTGGAACTTTCTGTCCTATGTTTGCAACTCTTCTATAAATCTGAAATTATTTCTGATTTAAAGTTTAATTTATAAAAAGAGACATGTCTTAGCTTATTTCTAAATGTATTGAGTATGGGAGACTTGCCTGGTGGTTCAGTTGCTAGAATCCCCTGCACTGCAGGGGACGAGGGTTCAGTCTCTAGTTGGGGCACTAAGATCCCACATGCTATGGGGCGGTGAGCCCACACTGCAACCACTGAGCGTAAGCACCACTACGAGAGAGTTTATGTGCCAAATTGAAAGATCCTGCATGATGCAGTGAAAATCCCACATGCTGCAACTAAGACCCGATGCAGCCGAATAAGTAAATAAATAGAGTATCAGTGTGTTCCACTGACTGGGTCTCTACCCACGAGGAACCTAGTTTAGCCAGTGGCAGGAAAATGCATCTAAAACTCTCAACAGAAGGTCATTCATTTAGGGAGATAGGTAATCAACAGATGTTGATGCCTATGATGTTAAATACCTACCATGCATCAGGGCCAGCCTGGCTCAGGCAGCCGAGGCGAGAGTCAGCTGCAGTCCCTCCCCTTTTAGAACAAAGGTTGTGTGGGAGGAGAAAGGAGTGGGTTGGAGAGCTCCATGGGCACCTGAGGAGCTTGAAATTTGAGTCAGGATGGACTCCAGGAAGGAGGCAGTCTTTGTGATGGGCCTGCAAGGTGGAAGGGGCTTTTTGTTTCTTACTTTATTTATTCTTTTGGCCTCATGGCACAGCTTAAGGGATCCTGGTTACCCAACTGGGGATCAAACCTGGAGCCCTGCAGTGGAAGCTCTGAGTCCTAACCACTGGACCACCAGCTGGAATTCCCTGGACAGTGTTTTAAAAGGCATTTGTTCTTTTCAAATCACCTGCTTGAGAAGTAATTTAACAGTTCTAGACACTGTTTTTAACTTAAGCTTTTTAACTTCAGACTGGATTATGGTATCATATCAGGGGACATTATATTAGACAATCTATAGAGATGTCATCATATTTCCGAGTTGAGGGGATATATTACATGTTTCTATCATCAGAGAGCTGAGCCTTGCAAGCTGTGGATGTCTTTGTGAGTCTTCTTATCTCCCTTTCTATGTTCTTGCTCAGGTTCAAAGCACTCCTCTCCAGCAAACCAACCAACGACAGCACCTGCATAGAGATCGGATACGTGAAGTACCCCATCTTTCAGGTGAGCCCCTGCTGTGACCCGGAAGTCTGCTTGTGGGTGCGGAGCACCAGTGGGTCCCTCCGAGCCTCCACCTGTGGATCAGCCACTGCACTGTCATCAGCTGCTGCACTTCTGGCCCATGTCTTCACACTGCCCCTCCCCCTTACCATCCATGCAAGCCCACAGCGTTAATTGAGCACCTGCTTTGTGCCCAACACTGTGCTGGAGACACAAGGATAGAGGACACTCTCCTCCTAGGGCTTCACAATCCAGAATGGATAACTCTGAGTAATTAGTCAATTACAATATAAAGTTGGAGTGAGTGTGAGAGAAGCAATGTGCTGTGACAACTCAGACCAGGGAGATTGGGGAAGGCCCCTTGATGGGGTGCCAGCTGGAATATTGCAGGCTGAAGAGAACCTGGTGAACTATGGGGAGGCTTGGGACTTAAGAAAGGGAGTTAGAGGGACTTCATTGGTGGTCTAGTGGCTAAAACTCTAAGTTTCCAATGCAGAGGGCCTGGGTTCAATCCCTGGTTAGGGAACTAGATCCCACATAATGCAACTAAGAGTTTACATGCCATGACTAAAATAATCTCACATGCCACAACTAAAGATCCCGTGTGCTGAAATGAAGATTGAAGATCCCACATGCTGCAACTAAGACCCAGTGCAGCCAAATACATAAATTTAAAAGGGGGATGGGGCCAGTTAGAACACTGCAGGCAGGGAACAGGAGGTATGACGTCCCCAAAGATGATTGAGCCCAGTGTGATCAGGAACCAGTGGACTTTAGGGAATCCAGTGTCGTGTTAATATTAATAGGCTAATTAATAGTTAATATTAATAGGTTAATGGTTAATATTAATAGGTTCAGGTTAATAGGCCTGAACCTAATGTAAATAGGAAGGAAGGCTTGTCAGAGGCTAGATGACATGGCTATATCTCTGTTCGATTGATGGCGATACCGTTTGGTTTATCGGGCACCTTTGAGGGGAGCACAGCGACATTCTTCCTTTCCCCCCATCCTTCATGTCTGATTCACTGGGGGATGTTTTGTGTGTATGGTGGTGTCTTTGTCTGGTTTTGGTATCAGGGTGATGGTGGCTTCATAGAAGATCTTTTGGATGGTCCTTCCTCTTCAGTCTTTTGGAAGAGTTTGAGAAGGACCAGTGTATGTTCTTCTCTGAGTGTTCCCTAGAATACACCTGTGAAGCCATATGCTCCTGGATTTTGTGCCTGATTCATAAATCCAGGCCCTCAGTGACATCTCACAGCTAACAGAAATTCACACCCCTCGCTAGCCTCACAGCCCTATTTCTGGGGTTCTGCATCTCATCAGGGGTGTGAAGGCTGGTGGGCTGCTTACATCATCGGGAAGCCTCCAGGGGAGACTGTGGCCCCTCCCTGCTGTCCTCCTATAGCCAGGGCTAGTAGGCCAATGTGGGTGACCTGGGGATGGAGTTTATAGAATTCTGAACAGGACCTGATTCCTCCAGTTCAGTTCCAGAAGGAAAGCCCTGGGAAGAAGTGCGGAAGACACAGCCTGGCCCTTGGGAGACTCACATTCCAGGAGGGTTGAGGAGACCACGCAGAGATAAGCAGGTGTCAGGGCAGGCCAGGGTCTCGGGGCAGAGGTCCTGGTCTGGTCTTGGAGGACAGAGCTGCATTTCAGGATCTAAATGCTATACCCCTGGGTTTAAACAGCAGCATCCCCCTGTTTAAAATCATTATCCTTCATGTGACTTTGAAAAAACTATCCAGCCCTTCTGAGCCTCAGTTTCCTTATCTAGTGAATAGGAGGGAAAGGGTATTCCAGAGGGAGAAAGAGCACAAAGGCACAAAAGTGGAAAGTCCTGGTGTGTGTTAGAGGGAAAGTGATTATAGTCCATTCGGCCGTGTCTTAAGGTAGACTGGACACTGAAAAGATACATTGGAACCACGTAGTAGAAGCCAAGTGCCAGTGGCCAGATAATGGTTCTTCCCTCCATTTACTAACCTTGGCCCCCCAGATCCTGTGATTCAGAGTGCTACCAGGAAGCCACCATGCCCTCACAGTAAGCCCTAAAGCCCGTTCAGGTGCCTATATTTCCATCATTAGAGATGCATTCCTTTGGTTATGTTGAAACTTCAAAATAAAGAATCCTTATAGAATAAGCATGGGTAAGACATTCTCTTCTCTGAACCTCATTTTCCCCATTTTGAACTCCAACTATGAATGAGGCACTGGCCTTTGCTTGCATGTAGTTATCTGGATAAATCTTGCCACTTTTAGAGGTAGAGAAACTGAGGTCCAGAGAACTTGGTGCTAGTCAATGACAGAGCCATTATTTGAACCCAGTCTGGTCTTTGTTCTTGTTTGGTCGCTAAGTCGTGTCCCACTCTGTGACCGCATGGACTGCAGCACACCAGGCTTCCCTGTCCTTCGCTATTTCCCAGAGTTTGCTCAAGCTCATGTCCATTGAGTCGGTGATGCCATCCAACCATCTCATTCTCTATTGCCTCCTTTTCCTCCTGCCCTCAATCTTTCCCAGCATCAGGGTCTTTTCCAATGATTTGGCTCTTCGCATCAGGTGGCCCAGTATTGGAGCTTCAGCTTCAGAATCAATCCTTCTGATAAAGATGAAGGATTGATTTCCTTTAGGATTGACTGGTTTGATTTCCTTGCAGTCCAAGGGACTCTCCTTCTCCAGTACTGCAGTTTGAAAGCAAAGAGAAACAATAATAATAGAAGCTGTTTCTTGTGCAGCAGCTATGTGCAGGGCTCAAAACCAGCAGTGCTCAGGCTCAGCTGTGCAGTGGAACCATTTGAGGAGCTTTGACGATTCCCAAGGTCGAGGCTGTCATTTAGGATCTGGGCTGCAGCTCAGGCATCAGCATTTTTAAGTCTCCACCTTCTGCCATCATCCAGAGTCATGTGCAGCCAAGGTGGAGAACCAGTGCTCTAAGTTACAGTGTTTCTCAAATTTTAGGAAGCATCAGAATCTCCAGGGGAAGCAGTGGGGGTGAAGAGAGTTGCTGTTAAGCCACGAAACTTGCTAAAATGCATATTCCTGAGCCCCACCCCCAGAGTTCCTGATTCTATAGGCCTGGGATGGGGCCCGAGAATTCATGTTTCTTATGAGAACATAGGTGATGCTGATGCTGCTGGTCCAGGGACCCAGTCTGAGAACCATGACCCATGTAATCTAATTCAGTTCAGGCCTCCCAGCTCCCTCTCCAGCTGGCCCTTCTCCCCATGGACAGACAGGTAGAGGAAGTGGCCAAGCTGAGCTTCAGACCTGGCTGACTTCCAGACCTGATCTCTTAACTGTCTCCCTGCTATGGGGCTTTGGGTCCTCCCTAAAAATCACCTAGCCCCAAGGAAAGGCCCATTAGTGTTTGGAGCATGAGCCCAATGCCGAAAACCGTGCACCCCCCTCCCCAGCTCTCCAAGTGCTCGTGGAGGGGCACTTATGCCATCAAGCCTAGGACTAATTGGAGGGGTTCTTGTCATCAGAACCTGACTTGTGGTAGGCACTCAATAAATGTTTGCTGTGGGGGCTAGTTGAATGAGAGACCTACACAGGAAGGCGTGGCCCCAGAGGAATCGAATGCCTGTATTTACTTTTGGCTAGGGAAAGCTTCCCAGCCACGTTAGCCTTGAGTTACTGTAATGGGCAGAGAAGATTGAGCAGACCCTGGGGAATTCTCCACATTCCTGCCCCTTCCCCATAAAAGAAAAGCCTCATTTGTGGCTCAAAATAGGCCAAGTCAGGCTGAATCTGACCCAGAAGGAGGCTCCCAGGGGCCAGCTCACTTCCCTTCCATGCTGAACAGAAGAATTTTAGTAAATGAGATGGCTTTGAGTTTCCTTCCTGCAAGACTGTTTAACATCACACGTGGGCAAGAGCCCCTTGCAACTGAGGCTGCACCTGGGAGCAGGGCCTCCACCAGGCTGTGGACGCCATTTACATCCTGCTTCATGCAGGTTGACAGCTGCCAAGAAAAACAACCCCATAAACAGACCCTTTGGCCTAATCAGGGTCCGTTTCACTCCCTTGCAGAAAAGGCTCGTGCTGGCTGAGTCTGAAGGTGGCACAGCACAGCCCAATTTAATTCCATTAGCCCCATGGTTAATGGGGCTCCATGCCTGCTCCTGAAAGCAACATTTCCAGTCAACAATACAACCTTGAGGAAATGAGATAGCATGCTGGAGAAGTGCTTTGTAACTGGAGAGACCCTGTTTTCAGGACAGTTATTATTATGGCTTTTACCATCACTATTATTGATTTGGCCTTTATAAAAGAGAGGTCCTTGGGGAATAAATGGATTTTAATAAAGCCAGTGTCTCAACATTTGCCAAAGATTAGATGCTTATGACCTGTCTGGGTCCAGGGGAAGAGTAAACAGTGTTACATTATCATTTCACAAAGCCTCAATCATCAGCACTAAAGCCCCACTCTGCCACAGGCAGTTGGCCAGTGAGAGACTCAGACACAGAAGAGGAAGGGGAGGAATTGTGTTTCTGGTTAAAGTGTCCTTGCCACTGGCAGGCACTGGGGATGCAGAGGTGGGTAAGACCCACTCTGTGCCCTCAGACCCCAGCAGGAAATAACACTGCAGTCACGGGCAGTGTGCCACCCAGCACAGGGTGGGAGGCAACTAAGAGATCTGAGCAGATCTGTGGAAGCTTTGCAGAGGTGACTACTGAGCTGGATCCTGAAAGAGGGGCCGGAGATCAACAGGTGGAGAAAAGGGAAGGGCATCCAAGCAGAGGGAACAGCGTGGGCAAAAGCAGAGTGAAAGAGACGGTAGTAGGTTCTGATAAAGGCAAGTGGTTGGGAGCGGGAGACCAAACCAGTCAATCCTAAAGGAAATCAACCCTGAATACTCACTGGAAGGACTGCTACTCAAGCTGAAGCTCCAATACTTTGGCCACCTGATGCAAAGAGCCGACTCATTGGAAAAGACCCTGATGCTAGGAAAGATAGAGAACAGGAGGATAAGCAGGCAACAGAGGGTGAGATGGTAGGATGGCATCAATGGACATGAGTTTGAGCAAACTGTGGAAGATAGTGAAGGTCAGGGAAGGCTGGTGTGCTTCAGTCCATGGGCTTGCAAAGAGTCGGACACAAATCAGTGACTGAACAACAACAGTTGAGATTAGAAGGAGAGGCGGGAGGAGTGGCAGGTGAGATCTGAAAAAGTGAATTGATCCAAAGCAACAGCATTCATTTCAGCAACAGTGAAAAATGGAAACAACCCACATGTCCATCAACTGATGGATGGATACACAAACTGTAGTACATCCATACAAAGGGATGTTGTTGAGCAGTAAAAAAGAAGTGAAGAGTGTGATACATGTGACCTTGAAAATACCACACCAAGTGAACAAAACCAGATGCAAAAGAGCACATGTTGTACAATTTCATGTATATGAAATGTCCAGAACAGGCAAATCATAGTAGATGTCATGACTGACCCAAGGAGGAAATGGGAGAGACTGCTAACAGGCACGAGGTTTCTCCAGGGGAGGGGGTGAAAATGTTCTAAAATTAGATTGTGGTGGCACTTCCCCGGTGGTCCAGTGGTTAAGACCACACCGCCACTGCAGGGGGCACAGATTGGATCCCTGGTATGGGAACTAAGATTCTGCATGCCAAGTGATGCGGCCAAAATAAAGCAAAATAAAATCAGATTGTGGTGATGGTGGTACATTATGAGCACACTAAAGGCCACTGACCTGGGTGCTTTGGTCTCCGTTGCACTGGGTCTTCACTGGTGTGCACAGGCTTTCCCTGGTTGAGGCGAGCAGGGGCTGCCATCCAGGGGCGGTGCGCCAGCTTCTCCTGGCGGTAGCCCCTCTTGCTGCAGGGCAGAGGCTCTAGGCGTATGGACTTCAGGCGCTGCATCACATGGGCTCATAGTTGTGGCTCACAGGCTTAGTTGCTCCAGGACGCGTGGAACCTTCCTGGACCAGGGATCAAACCCGGGTCCCCTGCATTGGCAGGCGGGTTTTTAACCACTGTACCACCAGAAAAGTCCGAACTCTGTACTTCAAATCGAAGCATTTTTAGATTCCACATATCGGGCGTATGATACAGTCTTTTTCTTCCTGATTTACTTCACTTAGAATGATGATCTCTAGGTCCATCCATGTTGCTGAAATGGCTTCATTTCGGTCTTTTTCTATGACTAATATTCCATTGTGTGTATATATATATATATATATATACACACACACATGTATGTATGTATCATAGATAGATATAGATACACACACATCTTCATCCATTCATCTGTCAGTGGACATTTAGGTTGTTTTCATGTCTTAGCCATTGTAAATAGTGCTGCTGTGAGCATTGGGGTACATGTTTCATTTCAAATTACAGTTTTGTCTGGATACATGCCCAGGATTTGGGATTGCTGGATCACATAACAAGACTATTTTTAGATTTTTTTTAAGGAGCCTCCATACTCTTTTCCTCAGTGGCTGCACCCATTTACATTTCTACCAACACTGTGGTAGCATTCCCTTTTCTCCACACCCTTTCCGGCATTTATTATTTGTAGATTTTTTAATAATGGCCATTGTGGCCTGTGTGAGGTACAACTTTGTTAAAGCTTTGATTTGCATTTATCTAATAATTGGCCATGCTGAGCATCTTTTCATATGCCTATTGACCACGTGTATGTTTTCTTTGAAGAAATGTTTATTTAGGTCGTCTGCCCGGTTTTTGGTTGGGTTGTTTGTTTTTTTCGTTGAGTTACATTAAAAGCGATTACTTTAAACCCACTTGCAAAAAGTAGATTGAGATCAGTCACAAACAATGTTGAATGACCTGAGAAAGAAAATGGAAGGTCATTCATACTAGAAAAAGATTTTTCACCCTCAGAGAAAATTAGAAAGCCAACACTTACTGAGTTCTTGCCACACATCTGCCAGGTGCCTTTTAGGCCTGTTACATGTATTAACTCATTTAATTTTCATCACAACCCCATGAGGTGGGTAATATTATTCCCACTTTACAGATGATGAAACTGAGGCATAGAGAGCCTAACTTAATTCAGGTCTCACAGCTTTTAAGTGGCAGAGCCAAGTCAGAAACTGAAGCAGTTCAACTCCAGGACCTTGCTCTTAACCACTGTCCTGAATTGGTCACTGACCGTCAGAGCCGGAAGGGACCACAGAGGGCAACCCAGTTCAGTCACCTCATTGTACAGACGTCCAGAGGTGGGATGTAAACAGTCTATAGGTTTTTCCAACACAGCTGCTTAGGGTCAGGCAGCTAAGTCAATGTGTCACCTAGGCAGGCAAAAAACATTAGAGAATGGTAGAGACTATGGCCAACTGGGGAGGATACATCCCACCTAAAGCTTTAATATTCAGCTTCATGGGAGGTGGTGACAGCCAACACTATCCCAGCTACGGGCTTCGTTCTGCCTAAGAGACACCATTTTCCAAAGCTCTGGGACTTTACACTCCATCCAGTCATGTGTATGAAGCCTGGCTTGGAGACTTCGCACCATCAATAAAACACTGAGACCCTGGACCCTTAACGACTTCATCTTGGCTCTTATCAAGCTATGATAAGGAGAAGGTGGTCTTGTGGTGGCCCAGAGTCACCCTCTGAAGCTGAAACCAGAGGTTTCCAGTCAAACTGGGTCATGTTCCCAGGAGAACTGCGGCTGGTTCAGGGTCTTTAAGTCATGTCACGTGCTGCAGCTCTGGGCAGCTCAATGGGGTTGGAGGTGAAAAGACAACCCATGATTGTCACCCATAGATGGGGGAAAACTGTCCTGGGGAGCAGAGCTTAGAACTGTTTAATTTGGCCCTGAGGGTGAACCACAGGGCGACAGATTACAGCATGGTGTAAGAAAACATATCCAGCCCATAAAACTTGTGAATGGAACGTCTTCCTGAAAGGCAGCAATCCAGGGGGAATGACCACCCCTGTGAAGGGATGTCACGCAGGGACTCAGAGCCACTCTGAGGCTTCGACTGGGTGGCTGTAAGATGACTGTGTCTGTGTGCCATGGGCTCTTTGCTCACCGTCTTCTGTCTTCCAGCTGGTTATGCAGTATCTCTACTACGGTGGCCCAGAGTCGCTTCTCATTAAAAACAACGAGATAATGGAGGTGAGGAGCCTGCCGTGGTCCTGAGCGGGTGGCTTACATGGGTGGTGTCTGGGGGCAGCCTGTGTCTGGTTTTCATTTGGATGCAGGCTTGGGGGTCCTGCCTGCCTCCCTTAGATCTCTCAAGGACTTCTCCCTAGAGCCCCTCCCTGGAAGGCTGGGGTGCTGGGTGCGCTAGTCCGATCTCTTTCAATAGCAGCTGAGTGAAGCCTAATTTTATCTGGCCCTGGGGGTGGAGGACAGGAAATTTACCGAAGAGTCTGAGGCGACCTCTAGTTCCAGGCACAGCTGGGGCTCAAATAGCCTCATCAGAAACTATCCTTGACGATTTCTCCCTTGTCATCTGTAGGAAAAACATTTCATCTGAAAGCGTTCCTCAAATCTCAGCATGTCCATTGAGGCAGAAGCTACGAGGCAATTACAGGCTCTCCTGGCTTCACCCAGCAGCTCCCTGGCTCTCCCCGTCTCCTGTCCACCTCTTGTAACTCTGTGTTCTCCCCCTCCTTGCTCCTCGGGCCTTGTTTCTGCTCCCATCCGTCCAAAGCCAAGATTTCCCCTGCTCCTTGCTAGGAGTGGAACTCTGTGTCAAAGGTGGTAGCTTTAAGTGAGTGAAAGTCACTCAGTCATGTCCAACTCTTTGCAACCCCATAAACTATACAGTCCATGGAATTTTCCAGGCCAGAATACTGGAGTGGGTAGCCATTCCCTTCTCCAAGGGATCTTCCCAACCCAGGAATTGAACCCAGGTCTCCCGCAATGAACCCAGGTCTCTTGCATTGCAGGCAGATTCTTTACCATCTGAGCTACCAAGGTAGCTTTAAACTGGAAGCCAAAATCATTCTGCTAGTCCTGAGAGAAAGATCCGGGACCCCATTCAAGTGCCGGAAGTCTGGGGGGCCTGATGAGAGATGTTAAAACATGAGGAGTCGTTCAAGAAGTGACCCCTCGTGGTGGTTCACACATGGACTCTGGGCCAGACTGGCTTCAAATCCAGGCTCTGCCCCTTCTATGATCTTGGATGAGTAATTTAACCTCTGTCATCTTCAGCTTTCATACTTACAGAACGGGGATGACAGTAATCTACCCCACTGGGTTTTGAAGATCTTAAGAGTTTCTGTTTGTAAGATGCTTACCACAGTGCCTGGCGCGTGTCACAGGGGCTCTGTGTTCACTGTGGAGCCCTTTATCCCTTTGTCCTTATTCTGAGAAACCTTCCGTGGTCACTCCCCCGCCCCCCGAAGTTCCTCTCTGTCTCTCTGGACCACTCTGACAAATCACAGCCTCAGAACTTAGACTGCACTCTGAGGACTAAGACTCTTTTATAAACCTTTTAAAAAGCTATTTTCAAATTAAAATAATGAACATACATTTCAATCGTGTAAATAATATGAGCTTTATAATACTTAAAAAGCCCGTCATCCAGCCATCTCCCTTCCATCCCTCAGTCTTTTCCCCAAAGGCAATCCCTTTGAACTCTTGCTTCAGTCCTTTTCTTCCCCTTCCTCTGTTTAGCATCTTCCGAGGCCAGGTACCATGCTCAGGGCTGGGATACAACTGTGATGCAGAGGGGCAGAGATCCCTGCCCTCCTGGTCTGTGGGGAAGGTGATGGGCATGACATCATGTCTGGTGTGAGAAGGGCTGTGAAGAAGACTAGGACAGGTTAAGGGAGACAGACAGTGATGGAGCGAGGAGACCTGAGGTGGTATCTGTGTTGAGACCTGAATGAACGGAGGAAGTGAGTCACCTCGATATCCATCCTGCTAAGAGCATTCAGGCTTCCCAGGTGGCTCAGGGGTGCAGAATCTGCCTGCCGATGCAGGAGGTACAAGAAACACAGATTGAATCCCTGGGTCAGGAGGATCCTCTAGAAGAGGAAATGGTAACTGGCTCCAGTATTCTTGCCTAGAAAATTCCATGGACGGAGGAGCCTGGTGGGCTACAGTCCATGGGGTCACAAAGAGTCTGACGCGACTGAGCGCACACCCAAATAAAAACGTTGACCCTTATTTCTGGAGGTAAAAATTTTAAGCATCTTTGATTGACTCCCTGCTGCAATAGATGCAAATCTGATTCACTTCGACCCCATGCCTCCCCTCTGCCATCTGCCCCCACGGTCGAGTTCTGTTGCTGGGTCCTAGGCCAGCTGTGTAACCTTTGCTCCTTAAAGTGATATATCGATGCTTTATTCTCAGTGCCTGCACCTTGGGTTCCACTGTAGGAGATGAAGGGTTTTCTCACCACAGTCTTTGCTTTCCTTCCATCTCCCAACCTCTAACAGGCTCTTTTTATGCTTTTTAGCTCCTGTCTGCCGCTAAATTTTTCCAGCTGGAGGCTTTGCAGCGACACTGTGAGATTATCTGTGCAAAAAGCATCAATACCGACAACTGTGTGGATATTTACAACCATGCCAAGGTAATCAATCCCATTCTCGCTGTCCAAGCATGCCCCATGCACTTTTGTGGGAGAGGCTTTCTCTGCAGATGCTCTGAGTCTGGGCAGAGGGTGGATGCTGGGTCTGTCCATTCAGGCCGAGCTGACCTTGTTCTTCCTCAGGTCTGCTTCCTGCTCTAGGAGAGATGTCTTTCCCTTCTTCTGACCCTCCAGAATACAATGGAAGCAGAAAGCCAGAAGTTTTAAAAGCATAGTCATCCTCAAACTCCAACGCGTGCATGAATCACATTGCAGGCTCTGCTTCAGCAGGCCCAGGCTGGGCCCTGGTTCTGCATTTCTAACAAGCTCTCAGGTGAAGCCTCTGCACCTGGTCTAGGCCACAGGCCACACACTTAAGCAGCAAGGTTCTGGAACAGTGCTTCTCCAAAAGGTCTCCAATCTGGCAGCACCAGCATCATCCGGGAGCTTGTCAGAAATGCACATTAGAGGCCCCACTCAGACCCACTGAGTCAGACCAGAGGGGTGAGGCCTGGTCGTGTGCAGCTTCGCAAGCCCTCCAGGTGATTCTGGGGTTGTTCATGGAGGAGAACCGTTATTCTGGAACTGAGGTTCCCAACACTGGCTGCATGGAAGAATCACCTGGGCACTCAACTTAAGATCCCCATGCCTGGGACCTCTTACAGACCAATTCATCAGTCTCTGGAGGTGGAACCTGAGGAAAAGATATTTTTTTCATAACTTCCTGGTGACTCTCAGATGTGCCAAGATTGAGAACAGGTTGTGAATGCTAAAGAAATCCAAGGAGTCCTCCTAGTCAGGTGGACCCAACACCTGGGGAGACATTTGGAATCTCTGTTTGGCCTTTCACCCCAGATCTCTGCTGGGGAGTCCAGGAATCTGTATTTTTAACAGGCTCCTAAGGCAACAGTTGTGATTTCAGCCCTAAGACCAGTCTTCATGCCAGTTTTTGGAGTAAAATCAGTGAACCACCAGTTTCATCCAGTTCATTTCACAAGTGGAGGTTAAAATCATGTGGCCAGGTACCACTTCATTTTGGTTCATGTGCTCAGGACAGGGGGATTAGCATCTTCTAGAAAGAAACAATGAGATGAATTAAGATTAGGAGTTCATTTAAAACAAAGCATTCCTCTTTGATAGAACTGAAGCTCAGCACATATGCCTCCCACATCCACAGTCTGTAGAGGAACCACTGATGTGAATAACAATTATTCTGCTTGTTTAAAAAAAAAAAGTCGTGGTTGAGATATTATTTTCTGTCTTAAGACAGCATTCTCTAAGCCCTTTTCATGTGCAGGCCTCTGTGCTTAAAGCCTTGTTGCATTACCGTTTTTAATCCTCACCACTATCCTTTCATTAGTCCATGTTATAATAAGGAAGCAGAGGCTCGGAGAGGTGAAGTAACTTGCTTAAGGTCACACGACTGGGCCTGAGATTTTTTTTCCACTGTGGTAAAATATACACAATGTGAAACTTACCGTTTACCATGAAACTTACCATTTCTAAGTGTCTACCTCAGTGGCATTAAGTACATTCACATTGTTGTACAACCATCATCACTATCCATCTCCAGGACTTTTCATCTTCCTAAACTGAAACTCTATACCCATTAAATGCAAGCTCCCCATTCCCCGCTCCTCCATGGCCCCTGGCAACCATCATCCCACCCTCTGTCTCTATGAGTTCTACTGCTCTAGGTGCCTCATATAAGTGGAATCATACAGTATTTGTTTGGCTTATTTTTTGTGGCTGGCTTCTTTCATTTAGCACAATGTCTTTAAGGTTCAGGCTGAATATATTCCATTGTATGTATGTACCATATATCATGCATTCATCCGTGTACACTTGGGTTGCTTCCACCTCTTGCCTACTGTGAATAATGCTGCCGTGAACAGGGGTGTGCAAACACCCATTACAGTCTCTGCTTTCAGTTCTTTGGGTGTATATGCCTAGAAGGGTAAACCTCACTTCAGAGCATGGGTTCTTCCTTGGGTTTACAATCTGGCCTAATACATGTTTGAAATATTTGTGATAATTCTTGACACTCAGAAGATTTTCTGATTGGTCATTAGTAAATCAAACGATACAGGGAGGCCACTTGCTCCCCACTCACAGTGGGTGTTTTGGTTAAATGAGGCTTTTACCAAAACCTGGTTTCTTGGGACACAACAAAAAATTTTTTTTTTATCTTAAACTGGTTACTTTGCAGAAAAAGCGTCCAGAGAAAACTCTCTACCCAGGAAGAGGGCCTGATTAGTTTCACCTTCCTCTGCCCTGTTCCCTGGCCATGGATGCCCAAATTGCCCTGGGAACCCCACATCCACAGTGGCTTTGCCGTGGCCTGTCTCCTTGGGAATGCAGCAAGGCTTGCACACCACAGTCCCATTTTAATCACTTCAGCCTCCTTGGCAGGCAGCTTCTATAGCTCCCTTGCTATTTAATAATGCAGCGAACACAACGTGAGCCTGGACTGGGAATGTGTTTGTGCTACAGGCTTACAGCACCTATGGCAAAGAACTGCCTCTTTCATGTATGTACCTCTGCAGCCAGAGCTTGGCCTTTTGCAGACACCAGCCTCTGCCTACCCTCTCAGCCTCATCCTGGGACATTTCCAAGGTCAACACCTGCCCTTCATGATACTTTCATGGAGGCCAGGACAGTGCCAGCCCCCACCCTGTGCCCCTTCTATGTGCTGCTTCCCCTGTGCTGTGGACCCTGCAGCATTAACAATCACCTGCCATGT
This sequence comes from Oryx dammah, assembly GCF_014754425.2. Taxonomy (NCBI): domain Eukaryota; kingdom Metazoa; phylum Chordata; class Mammalia; order Artiodactyla; family Bovidae; genus Oryx; species Oryx dammah. The sequence goes on along the minus strand of NW_024070213.1, from coordinate 47,437,141 downwards.
GGATTCTGTTACTGGCAGGTTGTGCTGCAGCCTGAGGCTGGTTTAGCAAAAGAGCCAGAAAAGAAAGAAACGAACACGTGGTTTGGAACCCTCAGAAATGCAGGCATTTAGGTTCTAACAATCATGTTTCAAATATCAGCAAGTTCTTGGCAGCATTACTTCTATTCTGCACATAACCATTGGCGACATCTGTGGAGTTTTATCCAGAAGAGAAGTCCAGCCCATAAATGCATGGCTTCATCATCTTTGTTTTCCTAGCAAAGCTGTCCCAAACTATTCAGTCATGAAGAAGAGGCTCTGGAGCCTCTGATGGCTCTTTCAGGGTGTCTTTCAGCTTGAGAAAAAGAACAATCCTGTTCATCAAATTGAATCTAAGCTAAGGCAGTAAACTCAATGGGGCACTGTGATGAGAAGAACATGGGTTTGGAAACCAAGGGATTCGTTCCCTAGTATTTATTGTGTGCCCACTATTTACCAGGAATTGTATACATATTTGAATGTGTGTATTCAGATGTGTAATATATATCTGGTAAGACATGGTCTCTGCACTTGAAAAAATTTTTGTCTAGGACAGGAGTCAGCAAAATTCTTCTGTGACAATCCAGGTAAATATATTCACAGAGGCCATGTGGTCACTTTAATCCTCCTCAGCTCTGCATTTGAGGTGCAAAAGCAGCCAGAGACAATATACAAATGAATGTGTGTGGCTGTGTCCTAATAAAACTTTATTTATAAAACCAGGTAGTGGGCCACATTTGACGCCCAGGCCTGTAGTTTGTCGACTGTTGGTCTAGATGGTGAGAGTTCCAGTCCCAGTTCTGTCTGTAATTAGATATGTAAAAGTAGGCAAGCATATGATGTATAGTCATCATTCAGTAAATATCACCATGTATAAATTTAAGTACTTATTATTCTCTAATTACATTAGCTTACAATAAGAAATGCTCCTATACAAAGCAAGTGGCTAGGAGTAGTAAGAGAAGGGGGTTCTCTGTGTCCCCAGAATCAGAGATAGGCAACTCTGAGCCTCAGTTTCCCCACATGTACAATGAGGCCTTTTCTCTGTAACTCAAAAAACTGGATTCATCTTGAAAGAATTAAAACATTCCTAAGAACTCTTCCAGCTCCAGGATACTATGCATCTGTGTAACATTTGGGTAATAACAAACCTACTCACTTGATAAACCTCAGTAAGTTCCCTAAGCCTTTTAGAATAAGCTGGTATGTCCACGTCTTAAATACTCAGAGCATGGTACTCACTAGTCCAAGCCCCCTCATTTTGCGGCTTGGGAAACTAAGGCCCAGAGAAGTTATTTGACCTGCCCAAAGTTGCATATGATTTTTATGAAGACAGGTCATTGGCTCACTGAATTATCACATGGGGTCAGTGAGTTCAAGGTTACAGGCTTGGTCCTACTATGGGCCAGTTAGCTGAACTAGGTTCCGTAGATACAGCCAATTCCCCTTATCCTAACCTAGCCACCTACTTTGTCCATGTGGGTCCCTGGTTATAAATGAGTGAGATGAGAGTAATAATTACAAATAGTGTACATTTAGCATGACAGCTAATATTGAGTGAGTGCTGATGCGACTCCAAACAGCCACTCTTCCAAACGTGCCATGTATTACCTCACCTAAGGCCAGCAACAGCTTATTAGGTGGGTATTATTATTTGCCCCCATTTTAGAGACAGGAATACTGAGACACAGCGGTTCAATAACTCGCCCAGCAGCAGATGGCTGGAATGGCACAGTCTGGAATAAATTCCAGAGCCCCCTCCCTCAGCTGCCTTCCTAGCCTGCCTTCCCTAAGCAACAAATGACAGAGTCCCACCATCAGTTATGTTCCACTCAGTACCCCCAACAGGTCCATGATGCGAGGACATAAGTTCCAGTTTGAAAATGAGGAACCTAAAGCCAAAGGCCAAATAAAGCAGCCTTGGTCACAAATTCAGAAGAATGGGGGAGCCCTGATTTGAATCCAAGTCTCCCACTCATTCCTCCATTGCCCTGTGGGCGCTGTCTTATTATCATTCCACCATCCACAGCGAGCAGCTGGAAATGCATCTGTGGCTTAATGGACAGAATATTAGGGAGTTCAGAACAATGAATTCCACATTCAGATAGTTTAGATAATTCCGCATCTAAATAAAGCAGCAGGGTGTCATCTCGGGGAGCACTTTAACTTCTGAGCATGCAGCGCATTGCAAGAGAGAGACTTGCAAGCTTTGAAAACCAAAGAAAAGGCCTGAAGACAGACAGCCAGCCCTCATACCCACATTTGTTTCTTCATCTCAAACATGAATTCCTCCAGCAAGCATGTTTCCGAGATGTCATGGTATCAGGCTAGAGGCAGTGCATCCTAATGGTTAAACACACAGCCTTCAGGACTTGAGTTAAAGGGTTCACCTCCTGGTTCTGCCTTTGCCGTGTTGTGTGAATTTTTGTCAGCTACTCTCTTGTCTCAGTTTCCTCACCTATAAATCAGAGGTGGTAATAGGACCTGCCTCAAGGAAATTTGAAGATTAAATGAGATGATGCACATAACGTGTCTAGCATGATGCTGTCAATACACATTTGCTGCTGGGATGGTAGCTCTGAGAGTGAACTGCTCATTCACACGTTCAGCAAATCCGTACAGTGTCTACTGTCTGCCACGTCTTCTGCTTGGGGCTGTAACGTGAGGCAGGTTGATGTCAGCCCTGCTGTATTGGTTTAGTCGGCCAGGAACTATGTCTCTCCATCAGTTTCTCAGCATTAGCACTGTTGATAATGTGAGCTACATCATTGTCTGCCGAGGGGTCTGTCCTCTGCATGATGAGATATTTAGCAGCTTCTACGGGGGCTTCCCAGGTGGCGCTAGTGGTAAAGAACCTGCCTGCCAATGCAGGAGATGTAAGAGATGCGAGTTCGATCCCTGGGTCAGAAAGATCCCCTGGCGGAGAGCATGGCAACCCACTCCAGTATTCTTGCCTGGAGAATCCCATGGACAGGGAGCCTGGAGGGCTACGGCCCATAGGGTCGCAAAGAATCAGACACAATTGAAGCAACTTAGCATGCATGCATCAGGCAAAGAGATTAGAACTGTGTCTGCAGGCAGGAAGAGGGCTTGCAGAAGCACACACAGCCACTTCAAGCCAGCTCCAAACTGGCACCTCTCACACAGCTACATCCTCTTAGCCAGAGCAACTCACAAGGCCAAGGTGTGGAGAGATGAACTCAGCCCTCCGATGGGAGGAGCTACAAGGTCACGTCCACTGGGGGTGAATACAGCAAAGGATGCAGAATCAGGACCACTGTCGCAGTCAAGCTACCTTAATAGGCATTCACCAGAATATAGATGAAAACAGGTGCTTTCAGAAACATAACCATCTCATGCTTCCTCTCCACTCTCCACAGTTTCTTGGAGTCACAGAGCTCTCAGCATATTGCGAAGGCTACTTTCTCAAAAACATGATGGTCCTTATCGAAAATGAAGCCTTCAAGCAGCTTCTATATGACAAAAATGGCGAGGGCACGGGCCAGGATGTGCTGCAGGACTTACAGAGGACGTTGGCCATCAGGATTCAGTCAATCCACTTGTCATCTTCCAAAGGTTCTATTGTATGAGACGTCCGGTCCAGGGAATGTCCCCCGGGGACTAGCCAGTTCTGCTGCTGCGTTGGCTTCACACGAACCTACAAATCTCACCTGGCGTCTGTTTTTGGCTGAGCCAAGGAGCTGCCTCTACTGCCTCAGCTGCTCTTGACAAAGCAAATGCAGCTCCCATGAGCTCCTGTTGAGAAACAAAGGACATGTCACTGGCCTACAGATGAGAGTGCACCTGCATCCAGAGGTAGAAGGCCAGGGGGCAGCCATGCTGGCCTCATCTGAAAGCCCCCTGCGGCAGTTGAACACCTCTTGCCAAGGGCCTCTGTCCAGTGGGTGGACTGAGGACTAAAGGTCATTCAGGTTCCAGGCTGACAGTTGGAGAACTTCACCGTACTGACCCTGAATAGCATTATATTTATTACACATTAAGGACCTTAGTAGCTGCAGTTCCGTAAGAGTCAACATGATAGCAAATTGGTGAGACTGGTACCAATAATGAAGACAAATTTTTAGGGGTGGGAACTTTTTAAAATGTTCATATAAAAAACCCCCAAAACAGGGCAGCCTTGTAGTTTAAAATATATTTCTAAAAGCTTAACAGTTCATTTTCAACTGAATTGTGTTTAGGGATCTGTGTTTTGAGATTTCTTTTCTTTTTTTGAAGAAAAAAAACAGTAAGTAGCAGGTCTGTACTGTATAAACATGCATCTGACAAGATATTGCTGATATTCTACACAAGGTGAAATAATAACCTTGCCTTAGTGATCATGGTTACCCAAAAGAGGTGCACTGCCAATAATTATCTCTAACTCAATAGTTGAAAAAAAACCTGCATGCTGATTGTGGTTTCGGGGTGAGAATAAAATCCCCCCACATTAAAAAAATCACACACGCATTTGCATGGCCCGAACCTGTAAACTGTTATGTTTGTGCTTCATTTTTGCCAAGGTAAAAATGTCCCATCACTTCTTGCTAAAAATCCATTTGGTGGAACTAACATATCCATTTCCTTCCATAGTTATGAATGTCCCTGAGATGCTGTTGCAGAAATGTGTTCATAGATGATGCTGCATATGGGGTGGGGGCGGGGCACGTTGGAGAATTTACTCTTAATCCCAGAGTTCTCTCTGTATTCTCAGAAGATGTTAATAGTTTGTTACTAGCCAGAGAATATGACTATGTTAGATTATTTTTAAAGATGAAATATGTATGATAGGATGGATTCTCTCTGTATTCCGAGAGTGTACAGTATAGGGTTATCTATAATGAAAGTTTATATCAACAGGGTTCCGTTTGCTCTGCCATATATTATAAGCAGAAGAGATTAGTGAAGTGCCACAATATTCCAAACAATCTCTGAGTTGCTTCCTTTTCTTTCTTGTCCTTTCATTTGAAACCTTGATAACATGCAGTTAAAAACTAGGAGAATGACTCTTACCCTTTGAGATGGCAAAGTTTTGTTGATAAACATATTTCCTAGCATGCCTTTGGGAACTTGTGCACAGACCCCAGAGTCTAAAGGAGCTGCTGTTCAAACGTTGTACTAGCCCCCTGAGCCATTGTTCAGAGGACCAAGGTCAAGTCCTGTTTCTTGGGTATCACCCATGGTGTACACAGGCCACGTCCGTCTACAGTATTGGCTCTTCTCTGATGCTGATACAAGGCTTCTCTTCCACTTGGTCATTTGCAAACCTCCCCAGCCCCTACCATCCAATGAGGAAGGGGAAAAAAAACAAACTGTCTACAGAGGAATCCAAGTTACAGATACACAGCATGTCCTGAGTCTTCGCTGTCTCTCACCTCCTCCTGTCCTCAGAGATGCTGCGTGGATGTTTCCTTAGCCGCGACTGACTTCCCCGTGAATGTCTGATGCTAGCTCAGGGCCTTTGGGCATTGATTATGTACAGCGGCAACTCCTGATGGGCTTCTGTTATAATTTGGTGTGCTTTCTCTGTCATTAAAAGAAATGATTTTCCCAAGCCGCGTATTGTGTTTATGGTACCTGTGAACTCGTACCCAGCGGTAGCCTGAGAAAGTCACTCAGTTAAGAAATCGGAAAAGATAACCCCGCAGAAAAAAAATCAAGGGAAATGAAGATGCTAGATACAAGATAGGTGCTCGTGTCGCTGAACACCTTCCACTCTGCCAACTAGAACTTAGCTAACCAAGCTCTAGTCCCCTGGGACGACAGACACCTCTGGGTGCTACCCTTGGATTTCCTTCCCATTAGGCAGAGGATTATAGGTGCCACTTGGAAGTACTTTTGCCTCCTGCAGTGAACATGTCCACAGAGAGTGGAGTTCTGAGTGTCACTTGTGTGCCTTGATGAAGGTTTGGGAGGGGAGGGATGGGAAGTGGAGAAAAACAGGTTATCTCATCCTGGCATGCCCCGCCCCCAAGGGCCAGCATGAAATGATGTTTGTGGATGGGGGCAGCATTCTGGGATTGGGGTGAGGGTCATGGAGGGTCAAAGTTCACCCTTAAGAGGTCAAACCAAGTCTCCAGCTGATCCCCTCTGGCTCCTGACCCAGCTCAGGTCTGGTGGAGATGAGGACCCCTGCTGTACCCCCTGAGACCCCTGAGGAGCCGGGGAGAGGCCCAGGCAGTCCCCTGGAGCCCTGGGACACTGAGACCCAGTACACAGCAGATGTCACAAGCCCTCTGGCAAGGGCTGGTCATCCCTGCTTAGCACTCGAGGTCTGTTTCTTCTTTAGGAAGCAACCCAAGCAACTGAGTGTCAGGGACCAGAACTCTGAGTCAGGCCAGGAGAACAGAAGGTCAGTTTATTTTTAACTGTGCATCACTGTCTGTGTAGCAGCAGCGTGAAGAAGGCATTTAATGTGTTCCTTTTCGAAGCTAAAGTGTCCACAGCATTTTCCTTCCACTTGTCCGACAGGGGGCTTTGCCACTCAGTCTTAGCCACTGTACAAGGGCCCCTTAGAATCTGGGGAGGTGGGGGTGGACAGGGGAGCCTCCCCACCGGCCACACAGCTCTGTGCACCCCTTCCGTTTGCAGTGAGAAGTCAGACGACTCCTGTGCCTGCAGCCACGAGTATCAATACAAACGACTCTACTTGGCTTCTGCTGACCCCTCCCTCTCAGCTTGCAATGGTTCTTATATACACCAGGTTTGAGTGCCACCCATTCTCCTCTGAAGGATTCTTCACCCAAATCGCACCAAGATAAAAGTGTGAGCTCCCAACACAAGAAGGCAGAAGCTGGAAGAAAGTGTGGTCAGGCCACAGGTAAGGATTGGAGGAGATCTGCGAGCCTCTCCACCCCTGAGATTTCCTGGGAAGCCTCAGGCAAAAAGTATTAACTCCAGCTGGGTGATGTTTCATTCAGGGTTGTCTCATGTAGGCTGTTAACACACAGCGCTTACTAACCTCAGGCTGTGTGCTCTGGGCATGGATATAGGGTAAGGATCCTAGATAAGTCTTTGAGAAAAATCTGTTTCAATCATCCTGGGGTCCCAACTCACCTCCCCCCGCCCCTCGCCTTACATACGCCAGCCTCAGTCCGAGCTCAGTGGTCAGAGATGTATTCACATCCTCCCACTCCTGACTCCTTTTCCCACCGGCCCCAGGTGGACACCCTCCCCAACTGGGGGAGCATTTCCTAGGCTTGTTGGCCTCGGGGCTCAAGTCAGGGAGGAATTTCCCAGCTTCTCCACAGCACCAGGCTCCAGTGCAGGTCTGAAACCTTCGCTGTCTCAGCTGATTCAGCCCCTGATTCACTTTGAACTGGTGGACAAGTTACTGCACCATCTAGTTCTCATTTTCCTCTTTTTTAAACTGCATTGAAAAAAATAGCTAGTTAACAGGATTGTTGGGAAGATATTAGAGAAGGTGTTTTGACAGGGCCTCCGCTTGCGGTAGCAGAGAGAAAGCGTTCTGAACTTCCGAGACTGAGCAGAGAGAAGAGGAAACTGATAACTCACACAAGGAAGATTGACCTGTTTGCCATTCATTTCTCGAACTTTCTGCTGCAGTGTTCCCCCATGGTGGTTTATGATTCTCTAGGGTTTTGCTGCTCTTCCAGGGGGTGTGAGGAAATTGCACCAAAACAATTGTATTGCAAATCTTGTTCCTAGGACAGTACCCTATGCACTGTTGGTGAGCAAGAAATGTTTAACTTACTGAAACCAAGTTCAGCTAGATTTTCTTTCTTGCCTGCACACTAGGTTGCCTCTGTTGTGTCCAAGTCTTTGCGACCCTATCGACCTGGGTTTTGTTTTCCTTTTTTTTTGGCAGTGATATCTAGCGTTTGTTTCCTTTAGGAATTTCATGCTCATGCTCAGTTGCGACCCTGTGGACTGTAGCCCACCAAGCTCCTCTGTCCATGAGATTCTCCAGGCAAGAATACTGGAGTGGGTTGCCATTCCCAGGCAGCGCAGTGGTAAAGAATCCACCTGTCAGTGCAGGTGTCTCAGGGGACGTGGGTTCGGTCCCTGTGCGGGAAGATCCTCTGGAGCAGGAAATAGCAACCCGCTCCAGTATTCTTGCCTAGGAAATCACAAGGACAGAGGAGCCTGGCGGGCTACAGTCCATGCGGTCCCAAAGTATCTGACACGACTGGTCACGAGCATGAAATTCCTAAAGGAAACAAACTGCTAGATATCACTGCCCGCCTCCTCCCCCCCGCCAAATAAAACCCCCAAGATCTCTGTCCACATCAAGTCAGCAACTAAGCCCATGTCCTTTGCTGCCACTTGAGTGTAGGGACACTCATCCCCAATCCGTCCACCAGGAAACCTCCCCAGTGAGACTTCAGGCCACTCCTGTTCCTCCCAGCTGGCCAGTGCCTTGAATAAAGCAGCACGTGCCTTTCGACAGGGCTGTTACAGAAGCTGGTAGGATGCCTATTTTTTCAACCTCTTTAAAAATAACCCAGCACATTTTAAACTTCCTGCTTCATAGGAAAAAAAAAAATAGAACTCAAACTCAGCAATTACATTGCACATTAGTTCCCATTCCTGATGAGGCAGTCAGATAACAGAGCCCTGCAAAAGGACACATCTCTAAGTTTAGCTCTGAATATGAAAAGACTATCTGCCTGCGTGAATAGGCAATTAAAAGAGATGCCCTGATGTCGCTGATACGTTCTTTGGATGTTGCTTTTCGGAGTTAACCTTTGGATGCATTCTGAATTTTAATGCCATTGCAAATCTCTGGTACTCAGCTGCAAAGACAGGAGGCAGGTGGTATAACACAGGGGCTCCAGGCTGGCCACCAGATCTCACCTCTGGGCCCATCGCTGCCGTCAGCTGCTTGGGTGAGCTTGGCAGGGCCTCTTCTCCATTCTGGACCTGTTTCCTCAACTCAAAATGAGAGTCTTTCTGAGCTGATGTTCTGCTGGGACATGTCACACACACTCCTCTTACTACATTTATATATTATATAGATAGATATCTGAGAATGGTGGTGATGCTGTTTAAGTGTGATAGAACATTCTGGACTGCATGCAGGAGGACTTAGGAAAAGGGACCTCAGAGTATGATGATGATGTCTTCAGTTAAAACAGGCAGGAAAGTAAAGAAAGGCCTTGCAACAAGGCTCCCAGGATTCCCAGGTGACTCAGTGGTAAAGAATCCACCTGCCAAGCAGGAGACACAAGTTCGATCGGTGGGTTGGCAAGACCCCCTGGAGAAGGAAATGGCAACCCACTCCAGTATGGTTGCCTGGAGAATCCCATGGACAGGGAGCCTGGCAGACTACAGTCCATGAGGTCTCAAAGAGTCAGACACGACTTAGCAACTGAACACAAGCACAAACAAGGCCCCCGGGGTACGTTACTATAAGGACGTGTCTCACAGATCATGGCCTCATGACTGCCATCTCCTTTTGCTTTCTTTCCTTTTTGTTTTTCGATATAGATTCACAGGAAGCTGCAAGGATAGTCCAGAGAGGTTCTCTGTGCCCTTCGCCCAGTTTCTCCCAATGGGAACATCTCCAGGGCCTCCAGTATAGTAACAGACCTGGAAACAGCCATGGGCACAATGTTGATGGCCCTAAGCCGTTTTATGACAGGTCACGTGTGTTTAAGCACCACCACAATCATTACTCCATCCGCACAAAGATTCCCCCTCGTGCCGCCCCTTTATTGTCTCTCCTACCCGCTTCCTCCACACACACCATCCCTGACCCCTGGCAACCACTCATCTGTCTTCCTCTGTGGTGTTGTCATCTTGAGAATGTTATATAAGTGGAACCATACAGTAAGTGGCTTTCTTCACTCAGCACAATGCCCTCGAGATCCATCCGAGAATGAATCTTGCGTGTGTCAAGGGTTTGTTCCTTTTGTGTTACTCAGTAGTATTCCCCAGTGTCTCATCTCCTTTTTACCAAAAGCACAAAGGTGTCAGGAAGTATGGCAGGGAGACGGCTTGTCTCTGGCAGCTGCCTCTCTGGTCAGAGCTCCCAGACAATGGTGTCTCCCGAGAGCTGGACACGACTGCCCCACCCCGCAGCACTGAGTGGAGACTGTCCCACGGTGTCAGTCCTACAGTTCAGTGTGGAATCACTGAGAGCCACTGCTCTCACCTGGGCTCACTTGGGTCTTTCAGCTCTGCAGGAAGGTCCTTCTAAGATTGACTGACTTTTCCCAAACATCTCACTGACAGAAAAGGTTTCTCACATTCACTTTGTATATACATCACGGGGATCTCACTGAAATGCAGGTTCTGATTCAGTGGGGCTAGGTTGAGCTTGAGATTCAGCATCTTGAACAGGCATCCAGGTGATGCCGATGCTGCTGGTCCAGGGATCACACTTTGAGTAGCAAAGGTGTAGAGGATGGAGATTCATCTCCAACATTTCCTGCTGCCAGACCAACCTGGGGCTTTTGTTCTATCACCTGGCCTTTCTGGAATTTCAACCTTGCAGATTATTATGAGCCTGTCTTTCTGACCCAGACCATGAAGGCATTTAGCACATCTGGGGAAATCATTTCGAATTCTATTTTTCTAGGTGGTTTCAGAATTATCCCTAAGGAATTATTTGCACAGAACTCCATACTACCCTCCCTTTTTCCTGATCTGCATTGGGTCCAAATCAAATGTATTTATCTCACAGGTGTCTACTGATGTTGTAAGATGCATAAGGGACTCTCCTCTCTGCCATCAAACACCCACTCTCTCCCCCGCTTTTCTTTTCCCTTTTTCCTTCAGGGCAGGCAGTAGAAGAAAAAGAAAAAAATCTTGTTTATTTTAAGGCTGTTTTATGAGGCCTCTTTCTGCACTCACGGAGACCCCCTGGGAGTGGTTAGGGACCCAGGAGGATCAAGAAGGGAACAATCAAAGGCAGCTGTCCCTTCTGTGGTTCACTTGAAAACACTTTGATAGTGAAGAGGGAAGAGGGAAGCATCTGGCAGAGGCGGCTGCCGGGTGACCTTGGGACTCGACCGCATGTGCTGCAGGGGAGGGAGGGGCAGGATCTCATCCATAATTCCTCCTCTTTCCTTGTCAAGGGAGTGACTGCACTTTTTCAGCACTTCAAAGGCATCACTCTCATACATTAAATATCGTGGCTGGGGGTGGGGGGAAAGCTCAGACACCATTTTCCGTTGAACAAGTAATAAGGAACTACATAAAGTCTGTTTTCCTAGAAATTCCCTGGATCAAGGAATGAGTCCCTGCCCCAGAAGTGTGAGGGTTTCAGTTGACCGATAAATTTAATGTGAGCCAGGTGTGTGGCATGGTCACACAGGAGAGTTAATCTGGGTCCAGTCTTCGTCAGTAGAAGCAGGATGGCTGGGACGCGGCCATGATGGTTCTCTGTGCTCTGGAGGGATCCCCGCTGGAGCTGTGCTTCCAGTGAGGGCCTGGATGAATCAGGGTTCCCAGCAGCAAGTGACTCCGGCTAATTTAAGACAAAAAAGGAATTTATTCAGAGATATTATTTTTTCCCAAACTTATTTATTTTTTTTAATTGAAGGAAAATTGCTTCACAATACTGTATTGGCCTCGGCCGTCTATCAACATGAATTAGCCACAGGTGCACACGTGACCTCTATCTCCTCCACCTCCCTCCCGCCTCCCACCCCCTCCCACTCCTCTAGGTTGTTACAGAGCCCAGCTTTGAGTTCCTTGAGTCATGCAGCAAATTCCCATTGGTTATCTACTTTACACATAGTAGTGAATATTCTCCCATAGATGATTCATGCAATTGTTGAGAGGGTTAGAGAAACCATTTCACAGACAAGGCTTTTAGGAATAACTTACAAACCGTGACACAGAAAAGTCCTGACGAGGCCATTGCTGTCAGGGCTGCCAGCAGATGCTGCGAAGGCAGGAATTAACAATGGCAGGTCTGCGGTTACCAGGGGCTTGATTTCCGTGACTATTACACCCACAAGCACTTATACCATTCCTGCACCAGGAACTCAGCCTCCCTGAGATGCTCAGTGCTTCTGCCTCCATCTGCACAAACAGTGTTTCACCTCAGTGAAGCCCACTGCCGGAACCTGAGACATGGGACTGTGTCTTCAGTACAGGGGAGGCTGGGAATTTCAGTTCTTACTGCTGCATTAGGGAGACAGGACCTACACCGTGGATTTCTACAAATAGAGAAAGATGATGGGTAGCCATGAAATGACACAAGTCCCCTGCACTTAATGAAAGCCACAGAGAAACTGCAGCCTCATCAGAAGGAAATAATCAGACAGTGTCAGGACAGCTGAAGAAATGGGGCTGCTTCTCTCCATAGACAAGAAGACTTGGGTGACCATCATGGTTATCTTCCGAGGGAGAGATTTCACACATAAGAGGAATTAGCCCCATTCAGTATGGCCACAGGGATTAGAGCTGTTCCAGTGATGGACTCTTCAAGCATTTCACCTAAGCACAAAAAAGAAATTTTAAAAGTCAGAACAAAGCCTTCTCAAGATAAATGACTTCTCTCATGAGGTAGTGAATTCCCCATCACCAGAAGCATTCAAGGAAATCCTGGTCCACCACTTGCTAGAGATTCAAGCAGTAAATAGGAGTGGGGTAGAATTTAAAGGTCTCTTACAAGTCAGGGGTTTTGTCCTAATTAGTTCTTTCCTTCTGATAATAATCATCAATTTGGCCTTAGAAAAGAAATCAATCTTCATAGATCTTACGTAGAATTTGATCTCCTGGCCTTTACTTTTTGCCAGGGCTTCATTTTATTAAAATCTGCCACCTTGTTTATCCTCATACAGTTAGTGAGGTGGCAGATCTATTCATTAGTCTTACTTATCGAATACAGAAGGAAGAGAAATGTTCTACCAAACCTCACCAGCTGGAAAGAGAAAAAGGAGCTAGAAGCAGTTCAGTCGCTGAAAAATGGGACTTCTTTTTATAAAGGGGAAAAGAATAGATTTCAATAAAGCAATCAAGTTAGGGAGGGCCATTTTTTAAAGTAGAAAGATACCCAGGTGTGTGAAATCATGTGTATTAACGCCACAACTCTTATGCATTTTTAAAGGCAGACTCAGAGAAAAACCATGAGTGGTGCATTAGTTTGGCCACAAGTCCTGGTGAGTGAGTTCCCCTGCCAGCCCTCAGTCTTCTCACCTACAGAGTGGGAACATCAGGGGAATTCCCTGGTAGTCCAGTGGTTAGGACTCAATGCTTTCACTGCTGTGCACCTAGGTTCAGTCTCTGGTTAGGGGACCTAAGATCCTGCAAGCTGCATGGCATGGCCAAAAAAATTAAAGTTAAGAAAAAGAAGAATGGGATTGTCACTGCATTGATGAAGCCAGGGGTGGAGAGGCACTTTTGCAGCAGTCGGGGGAGTGGGGAGGAAGGTTCTGTCAAAATGCAGAGTGCAGTGTTCACCAAGGGCTGGGCAAGCAGGGAGAACAGGAGGTGAAATGGGGTTTGTCTACCCTGGCGCTGGCTGCCTCCGGTCTCATCACCCTCTGATCAGTTAAATCCAGCTCCCGCACAGGCTCGGGTCCCCACAGGCCAGCAGTGGCTCTGTCCGTCATCCAGCCCTGGGCAGCCTGACAGCTCCCCCCTTACTACTCTGTTGAGTTTGAGGAGTCACCCACCAGATTCCAGTTGGACACCTTCTTGACAGCCTCACTCCCCGGAGCCCCCGGGGACTCCTACTCTGAGCTCTCAGGTAAGGAACCTCACTCTGTGAGTGTCAGTCACTGTCACAGTTCATCCCAGTGGAGGTGGAAGTGGTACCCAAGTTTGCCACCACTGCTTACTGCATCAGAGACGCTTCTATGTGACCGAAATATCATTTTCATTGCATAGGGGAGTGGCCTTTTCCCATTCCTTTATATTTCTTGTTCTTGTCTTATATCTTTGCAGAAATTGGCATGACAGGATGGTGTTGGTTTTAGAGAATGGTTTCTTGACAGGTAAACCACCACCACAGCAAATCATTTACATCCCTACCATGGAAAGACGTTCTGCATGTATATAAACATGAAAACAGGTAAAATCCAGCATTGCTCTGACTTGGACATTATAGTAAGATCAAACCCTTATTCAGCTTTCATCATGTGGCAGATACTATGCCAAGTACTTTATATGCACTATCTCAGTCCTCACCATGAACCGTACCTGATAAGGATCTGGGTTTCCATCTTACACATGGGAAAACTGAGGCACAGAGAGCAAAGCTGAAAGGCAAGTGCAGGGAACTCCTTGGTGGTCCAGTGTCTGGGGCGTCGCACTCCCAATGCAGGGGCTTGGGTTTGATCCCTGGTCAGGGAACTAGATCCTATATGCCACAGCTAAAACCCAGTGCAGCCAAATAAACAAATAAATATCTAAAAATACATAAATAAAAGGTAAGTGCAGAGCTGGGCTGTGGACCAGGGCTGATCTGACTTCTAAGCGAGCCCACACCTCTTCATTTATTGCCTCCTGTAAACAGAGGTGGGGAAAACATGATGCTTCTCTCCTCCCCAGAGCTTTAAAAATGACCATTCAGATAACTATTCAGAAGAGGAAGAAAAGGCCTTATGGGCTAAGACAGAGGTTAATTGTGTATATCTATAATGAGCTATTAGTCCAAGGTCAGCTGCTTCGGGATGTAGTTTTGTTGTGAGTTGTGTTTGGTGGAGAAAGGAGTGTGGAGTGCTATCAGGGTTTTGATCAGATCAGCCAATATTTCATGGGTATTGATTTCACTGGGGACGGAGAGGAGTATGGTGGGTCCCTCAAGGTGCTCCCTGACACACAGGCACAGCCTGGGCACCAGGTTACTGCCTGGCTGATTCCATGCAAAGTGAGGTGGTGAGAGGTGGGCAGACAGCCTCCAGGGACCCACTACCCCAGGGTCAACCCCATGCCTCTTTGGCAGATGGGTCACCACTTACCTTTTACTTATGTATTTTTAGAATACATGCTGTGATCATGCTTTGCCCGGCGGTGGGTCAAACAGGAGACGTGATTGGCCCATTTATGCCTCTGAGCCCGCCCCTTTCCCAATTTAGAAATAGGACTTTTATTGGGCCAAGGTCCCACTGACCTAGGTCTCCAGCCTTGTGGATAAATAGAAAAAGCATTAGAGGGAAAGTTTCCTGAAGGCTGACTTCACCCCCAAAGAGTTACTCAGTGATGGACATCACTTCTCTGGGACACACCTACGAAGCATCTCCTGGCTTCCAAGACTCTGTTACCACAGGATGTGGGGAGCAGAATGTGGTTGTGTTAATACAGAATTGGATTTATTCCTCTTTCCCTGCACAGGGAACAATCTAAATTTGGGAGTTTGGGGTTTGAGTCTCTTGTTAAAGCTGAGAAAGGCTTCAAAGACTCAACTGCTTCTTAATGGTTTTTTGGTTTTTTTTTTTTTTTTCAGCTGTGCTGGGTCTTAGTTGCAGCACTTGGGCTCTTCAACCCTCGTTGTAGTATATGGATCTAGTTCCCACACCAGGGATTGAACCCAGGCCCCCTTCATTGGGAGCTTGGAGTTTTAGCCACTGGACCACTAGGGAAGTCCCTAGAGCTTTCTAAACGAGGAAAGGCTCACAGAGCCTGTGGCTGAAGGCCCCCTTTATTCCCTCCACGGCCCAGTGCAGCACAGCAACCAGACTCCTTATCTGACTTCACCTGGAGGACAAGAAACTTGTTTGCTTCCAATTGCTAAGACCGCTTTGACCATGAATTTTGCTTTTAGCTGCAACCTTTCAGAAGCACCTCAAGAATAAACCACCAGAAACTCCTCACACTTCCACAGGCACCCGAGGTTTTTCATGGCTGTTCTTTGTTCTGTTTTTGTAATAGACTAGCTGGAACCAAGGAGAAGGAAATGGCAACACACTCCAGTATTCTTGCCTAGAGAATCCCGTGGACAGAGGAGCCTGGTGGGCTGCTGTCCATTGGGTCACACAGAGTCAGACACAGCTGAAGTGACTTTGCACGCACGCATGCACTGGAGAAGGAAATGGCAACCCACTCCAGTATTCTTGCCTGGAGAATCCCAGGGACAGAGGAGCCTGGTAGGCTGCCGTCTATGGGGTCTCACAGAGTCGGACACGACTGAACCAACTTGTTAGCAGCAGCTGGAACTGAAACATCGTTCTGTTTGTCCCATTTCCTACTGTACACACAGCATCTTCATCTTCAAAACATCTGTGTTTGGGGGAACAGGAGCGGACTGAGAAAGCCCAGCATGTGCTTTTTTTTAAGTGAAATAGGGAAATAAGTAAATAACTCTGATGTCCAGGCAGCAGAAAGTCAGGATGTTGGAAAACATCAAATCAGTGGTTCAGGGTTGAACTGCAGGGAAGGGTTCTCAGTGGCAGCCTGGGGTTAGACAGACTGGCCTTTGTTTGTGACTTAGTGTATGGGGGTCACTTCACTACTTGATCGATTGTGTTGATGGAAGGTCATGGATGCAGGCAGGATGCTGCGTGAGCTGAGGTTGTGTATCGTTGGGTGGGAACTCAGTCACTTCAGTCGTGTCTGACTCTTTGCAACCCCATGGACTGCAGCCCTTGGGGCTCCTCTGTCTATGGGATTCTCCAGGCAAGAATACTACAGTTGGGTAGCCATTCCCTCTTCCAGGGGATCTTCCCCACCCAGGGATTGACCTTGTATCCCTTCTATCTCCTGCATCGGCAAGCAAGTTCTTTACCATTAGCACCACCTGGGAAGCCCATGGTTGGGTAAAATCCTTTCATTGTCCAGTGAGGAAGGTACAGTCCGGCTCCTTCTCCTTCAACTGCTGCTTCTGCTTGGAATGAGGAAAAGAGCACAGGAGAGAAGTGGACACCACTCTCTCCACCCAGCCCCACACTCCACTCACTCTGGCAACTGTGGGCAAGTCATGAGGGCTCTCTGCTTGACCTCTGCTTCTCTGTCTGTGCAAGGATGGGTAGCTTTCTCTAGAAGATGTGCTCGATTTGACTCCCTTGCTTCTCTGAGTGGGCTTCTCAGACAGTAGCATCAGCCTCACTGGGAGTTTGCAGGAAATGCAGACTCTCACCACCACCCCAGACCTACAGCCCTGGACTCTGCATTTTAACTGGAGGCCCAGGTGACTGCTGAGTATGCTGGGGTCTGAGATGCTGCTCTGTCCTCCCAAGCCATTGTGACTGCATCAGGCATCTCGCAAAGGATACCCCAAAACATGCCTGAAAAGACCATCTATAGATATCAGGACTTGGGGGGCAGACCAGGGCAGGACGTGGGAGAAGACCTTTCATAATGTTTTCTTTGTTCAGCTGTTATAAGTCGTTCTAAGACCTCCGTGTTCTCAGACGTTTTCTCAGTCATTTGTGAATCCTTTTGCTGCCAGTCACTTCTCCCTGAGTAGAGGTGTGAGATGTTTTTCAAGCCCGCTGTGAATGTCTGGTAAATTGCCTTCCCTGCCAAATGGCTTTTTTTCCCTGCTGTGTCTCACCAGGGGAAACTGTGAAGAAAGCTTTGAAACAGCACATATATTCTTAAATATAAGCACTCACCCTTCCTAGTCACCTGTTTCTGATGACAACTTAGGAATTAGTTTCTTTAGCAAGCATTAGATATAAGTCACTCCATTCTGGGGAGAAATGACACAGAAAGTGAAGGGCTTTTTTTTAAAACCATATACGCATGCGTCAGATTGGCCAAAAGCAGCTTGTGTTCCAAGTGGGACAGAGAGGCCACTCAATGGGCAGGAGCAGAGAAGGGGATTAAGGGAAAGAAGTGTGAATGGCCTGAAAGAGGATGTTTCAAGGGTACATGGGCAGAAGGAGTAGGGCTGACTGTCTGAAACATCTTCCTTAAAAATGTCCTTTGAGAGCATAAAAATTAGAGCAAGAAACTGGTGTTTACAGACTGACCCAAACTCCTGGGATTTCAGCCTTTAGATTATGTCTCTATATACCTATTAATGAAACATGATCTTTTTGCTTTTTGCAAATTGCTTTTTTGCAAAAAGCAAGTCTTTTCATCCAAAGGAGATCAAGGCCCTGCCTAAAAGGCAACGTGGAGAAGGAGTTTTGGTCAATGATCCAGATAAGCCAAGGCCAACCTCCCACCCCAACTACCTCTGTACACAAACTGTCATCATGGACTTCTCCAAAACTATCTGACCCAGGCACCAGCCACACATGTGACTGGGACTTGGTTTAGAAAACTGCCTGCCTGTGACACCCTCCACTTACTCTATGATGGAGGTTCTCAGCGAGGGGAGGGGGCTATGAGCTTCCCCCTGGGGATTTGGCAAGATCTGGAGATATTTTTGGTGTCACAGCCGAGGGAGGGGGTGCAGCTGGCATCTAGTGGCAGAGCTGGGATGCTGCTAAACATCCTACGAGGCACAGGACAGGCTCCACAGCAGAATTATCTGACCCTAAATGTCATCAGTGTTGAGGTTGAGAAGCTC
This sequence comes from Oryx dammah, assembly GCF_014754425.2. Classification (NCBI taxonomy): domain Eukaryota; kingdom Metazoa; phylum Chordata; class Mammalia; order Artiodactyla; family Bovidae; genus Oryx; species Oryx dammah. The sequence continues at coordinate 47,418,750 of NW_024070213.1, read as the reverse complement.
TGTTCTGGGAAGATGGGTTTGCGTTTCCATTCGCTGCTCAGCACGGCAGTGTTGAAGGAATCTGGGTCAGAACTTCCTCCCATAGTTTCTTGGGTCACAGGCAAGTCTGCATGAACAGACTCTAGCGCTGAGCCAAGATAGCTCCAGACCCTACCACCAGGTTGGCCACCTCAGCTATGTCACCACAGGGCCTCGTGGGAGGGCAGAGCCCTCTCATTTACATGTTAGTCTCCAAGGGGATTTCTGAGGTTTAGCTTTTTCCAATCCTGGTATCTTGGCATAGATGGAGGCCTCTGGGAGGTCAAGAGAAATCCAGGTCATATCCATTCTGGAAGCTCCAAGTATGAAAATAAAGAAAGGCAGAAATGAGATTACAAAAATACCAATTAATTTTAAATATTTGCATATAAGGAATTAATATTTCTACCCCTGAATAACAGAATGTAATATACTTGTGCTCTTCACAATATAACTACAACATTTATAAAATTCATATGTTATTTCAGAGTGCCCTGCAAACAAGATTGTCCCGTAATAGGACACAACCTTATAGGTGGACAGTGAAAGTCTTTTCTTTAGTCTTGTCAGTCTATAGCTCTAAATATACTTTACTTGGAAAAATATTAAAGATCTAAATGTACAGCTCTTTGAGGCTATGTCATTAGCAGCAAAAGTTCAAAGACAGAAAATAATAGTTAAAACATATAGAAGCTTACCTATGTATGTATATATCTGTGTAACTATATATTTATGGTCAATGCATATAAATACTGGATGGCCTAGGTAGTATTCTGAGTTAAGTCAATAATAAATGAATATCCCATGTTGTTTTCAATTCCATTTTACAGATGGGAAAACTGACATGGAGTGAAATCAAGTGATTTGCCAAAGGTTACATACTTTACAAACTTTAGGTATGTTCGTAGAATCAGGTAAGTAAGTAAACTCAGGATTCAGGCTGAGGGAGGTAGACTCTGGAGGCCACACCCTTACGTCTTGTGATACACAGCCTCTCAAAAGGAAAGACACGGGCTCAAGAAGATGTGCAGAACCACTGAATGGCTTTAGAAAGCATCAGTGTGATAGATGCTAGCAGTACAGGCGCTGGAGTCAGACAGATCTGAATTCAAATCCTGATTCTGATCTTTGTTAGCCACGTGGCCATGGGCTTCGTACTTCATTTAAAGCTGGTTTCCTCTGCTGGAACATGGGCAAGGTGGTCCCCGTGTGTCCAGTGAACCTGTGTTGGGATCTGAGAATTAGCACAGGGGTATAACAGGGTACACAGCTGTGGGATGGTAAGACTGAAGCTCAGAGAGAGCAAGGTGGTTTCCCAAGGTCACACAGCAGACTAGTGACAGGCCTCTGGACACCTGGTCCAGCATTCTTGACACATTAGCAATTCTCAGTTATTTCACATAGCCAGTCCCATCCATCCCCAAATAGTGTCGTTCTGAAGCTTCCCATTTCAGGGCTGCAGATAGGCTCTGCTCACCTGCAAGTCTGGGCTGTCATACATGGTGGTTCATGTCAAACTGGGTGAAGTTGTTCAGTTGCTAAGTCGTGTCCAACTCCATCACTATCTCCCAGAGTTTGCTCAGATTCATGTCCATTGAGTCAGTGATGTTATCTAACCATCTCATCCTCTATCACCCCCTTCTCCTCTTGCCCTCAATCTTTCCCAGCATCAGGGTCTTTTCCAATGGGAAATTAGAGATCGCAATTAGAGATGCTTCAGTTCAAGAACAAGTCCGGGCAAAGAATGCTCAAGCTCCAGGCACGATCTTTGAGTGGCCACTAGGTGGAGCCACACTTCCACATTCAGGGGGCTCTCAAACTGTCTCCAGAGGAGTGATTGAGGAGTCTCACGCGTTCACTCACTCACTCACTCACTCAGTAAATGTTAACTCAGTACCTACTCTGTGCTAGGGATGGTGATACAGCAGTGAACACTGCACTAACAAACCCTGTAATTAGAATCTGATAACTCTGTTCGAATGTCTTATAACCAGGCAACAGCTACATCATTCTACTCACTCCATCCTTAAGAGGGCTCCAGAGATGCCACGCTTCCACTTATTCAGATATTCAATGGGCTTGTCTTCTCCTCCAAGCTCTGGGAGTCCTAAGATGGGTCACCCTCTGGTGAACAAGTCAAACGCAGGCGTTCAACTTGACCTGTGTGATGACTGATGTTTGCCAGAGGCTGGCCAGAGGAGCCCAGAACTTGCCTTTAGATGTCTCCAGGACCCTGAGAGTCGAGTCCTTTCTCTGTTGGCATCCTGAAGCAGGAAGATCAAAACCTCTGCCCCACCCACCCTCTCTCTGCTTCTTGTGAGCAACTGGATCCATTTCCCAATCCTTGTTCTCATGACAATGGAAATAGGGCCCTGTCTCTGCAAAAACCTCTCGTAATGCCACCAGGTGGGACTTGAGATGTGGGGAGGGGGTGTGACTGATTTCTTTCACCTGGGGCTTTGGTGGCGCTTCCGTCTTCCCAAGGCGCACATTCCTGCCTTCCCTTCCAGAAGGGGCTGTGCAGGCGTGAAGGGAGCCTTGTAAGAGTGAAGTTGGAAGACTCAGGCCCTGACCCCATATCTTAGATCAGTCACATCCTTCTTCTGGGTCTCAGTCTTCTCATCTGTGGTAAATTAAACACAGCCACCAATTCTTTACAGACCCTCCCATCAGGAGATGGTGGCTTTTCCTGCTTCCCCCCATCCCTCCTCAGCCTTGCTCTAATCCAAATGGCATCATCTCCCGCTAGGTTAGCCATACGGTAGCCTCCTGATGGTTTCCCCACACTCACTTGGTCCCCCAGCACACGTTCTACACATCAGAGGTCAGATGACACGGAAACGTTGTTACATGCGCCCTTTGTCTGTCGCATGCCCCATGATGGCCCCCAGCCTCCCTTACCACCACCAGCTGCCAAGACGGTCGCCATCTAGCTGCCCCCACCTCTCCACCTGTCTCCTCCCGTGCACTCTGCTCCAGCCTCACGTCTGGGATTGGAACCTCAGTACCGCACAGCTGGTCACCTGGAGAGAAATTTGAGCAGAAAACCAAGGTAGGACTGGAGTTAGCAAGCTTATGGGATTGAAGTTTCAACTGAAGACAAACAGTGAGGTCTTACCCCGGACCTTCCCTGGATCTGGGAAAAGGGTTTTCTTTCCTAAGAGGTAGAGGTGGTGGTGGCATCCGGAACGGAAGGTTTGGGAAAATGCAGTTTTGGTGCAGGCTAAGTGGTCAGAAACCTCAGCTGTCCCTCAGCATCTGGACGGGGAACCAGGTAAGTGAGTCAGCATCAGGCTGCCACAACCACATTCACTTGCACTTCTCAGTTTCCCCTTGACTTTGCACCTCTGGTCCTCCGTTAAGGTGTCAACTCCTCTTGCGGGGAGGACTATGGTATATTCATCTTTGTAGCTCCCTGTCTCTCAGACCGAGCTCTGCACAAAGACGTCAGAGAAAATGGGTTTTTAAAAAATAATATAATTCTAAGCTATTTGTTTATTTATCCAGCTGCATCAGGTGTTAGTTGCCACCCATGGGATCTTCGTTCTTTGTTGCAGCATGTGGGATCTTTAGTTGCAACATGTGGACTCTTGGTTACAGCCTGTGGGATCTAGTTCCTTGACCAGGGATCAAAATGGGGCCCCCTGTGTTGGGAGAATAGAGTCTTAGCCACAGGACCACCATGGAAAGCTCAGAGAAAACATTTTATGAATGTCCTGAGCATCAGTTCTTCCTGCCAGCCCACTGCTAGAAGAAGAGTCTCAGTTTCTCTTCTAAAGAACTCTCCTTTTCCCCACTCTCATCCACATGCTCCATGTAAGAGCTGGCTCCCTCCCTGGCTCCAGAGCTGGACACACACTCACCTTCAACCAAACAAAACATCACCTTCTCCTGACTACAGTGACTGGTTTAGGAGTGGGCAAGTGACCATTTCAGAACCAAGGAGACAAATGAGACGGAGAAGCAGAGTTTATAAAAGCAAGGGCTTTTCTGTTAGGACAGTAAGTAGTACAAGCTGGAAACTGCTGAAGGCCTGGAATTAGCTAAATGCATTGGAAAATAGAGACAGAAAATAGGAGAGAGGTCAAATCCCGATGATATGGGTTAAGCCCCTGGATCCAGCTTGAGTCTGAAGCCATTGCTTCCTTGAGTCATCAGAGCATGTAAATTCCATTTCTTGCCCAAGTCAGTTAGAGTTTGGTTATCTGTCACCTGCATCTGGAAGAGTTCTGACAGATAAATGAATGAATGAAAAAGTCTACCAGAAAACTTGAGGCATAGAGGAAAGGATTCTGTGCTAAAAATCAGGATGGTATGTTGCTGTTTACTATGTAACTCTAGGCAAGTTGCCTGATGTCTGTGGACTTTAGTTTAGAACTCTGATAATCATTCACTTGGGACTTCCCCGGTGGCTAAATGGTAAAGAATCTGCCTGCAGTGCAGGATACCCGGGTTCAATCCCTGGGTTGGGAAGATCCCCTGAAGGAGGAAATGGCAACCCACTCCAGTATTCTTGCCTGAAGAATCCCCATGGACAGAGGAGCCTGGCAGGCTTTAGTCCACGGGGTCCAAAGAGTCGGACATGACTGAAGCAACTGAGCAAGCCAGCAAATCATTCATTGATTCAACAAATATTAACAGCATTTATTATGCCAGACACCAAGCTAGGTATTGACTGGCTCTACTGTAGTAACAAAGCCCTGATGGTTCTTATTTTCATGAAAATGAAAAGTTCAGTTCTAGAAAAAATAAAATTGATTGCGTCATGGCAAAATCTGTTTGCAATAGAAGTCTCTAGCACTTAGTAACTGGTAGCTATTATTATCCTTCCACTCCTTGTCAGCTAACTAATATCGTAGGGTTAGCTATAGAAGGGACAAGAAATAGGGCCTAGTGTAATGGGTGTGGGGGTACCACGCACTTCACTTCCTTCTCTGGCTTGGGACCAATCAGAAATCATGTTTATGAGCCTAATTATACCCAGCACTGAGCTAAAAGGTGTAATGACAGCCTTGCATGGGCTTGGGTCCAATCTTCTGGGACCTTTAGCTCTAAGAATAGCCAACATGCTACCAAGTACATTTTTTTCTGGCCTCTGGCAAAGAGGCTTTTCTGAGTTAAATATGCTCATCAGTGTTCCCAAGAATCAAGCTTAGAAATAGAACTACTTAAGCATGATCTCTTTCAATTCTTGTTATAAGGAACTAATAATGCCAACTGCAGTTGGATTTTCAATCCTAAAGGGAATTCACAGCTTGGGTTGAAGTGGCAGAATGTCAGATCCAAACCCAGTAAAAGAGTGTAAGTTCAGCAGACCCAAGGTAGCTAAAGCCATACTCCACCTTCTATTCTTATTTACTCATTTAACAAATACTTATCAAATACCCACTCTGAACAAGCACCATCATGGAGCAGCAGCTGTCTCATGATAGGACAGCCCCAGAGTGAATGAATCCAGAGGCAACTACTCAAATACGAGCCCACTCCTGCATACCAGGTTTGTACACCTAAGCCCAGCCAGATGTTAATAAGTCAGTCTTTACTAATAAATCAGCTCATGTGCTCTGGTCTAAATATAGCCCAGGTTCTTGCCTGTTCCCATAATTATTGCTGCATTTTAAAATGACCTCAAAGCTTAGTGGTTGGGTACTGAATGCCACTGAACTGTACACTTAAAAATGGTTAAAATGGTAAATTTTATAGTATATTTAACCACAATAAAGAATTATGGAAGGATTAAAAAGAACTTAAGGGTTTGAAACAACCATTTAACTATGCTCAAAGATTCAGGGGAGAGGGGTCAGAACTGGGGGCAAGGCACAGTGGAGAGGGCTCATCTCTGCTCCACAGGGTCTGGATCTCAGGTGGAAAAACTCAAAGGCTGAGAGGAGGGGTTAGTGTCTGTGTGCTGAACCATCTGAAGGCTCTTTCATTTATATGTCTGGCTTGACTCAAAATCTAGGACTGTCTACTGGGGCATCCACATGTGGCCTCTCTGTGTGGTTTGGCTTCCTCACAACATAGGGGCCTCAGGGTACCCAGACTTTTTATATGGCAGCTCAGAACTCCAAACATAAGTGTCTCATGGGGGGAGAAAAGGCAGAACTTGCATCCTATTTATGACCTAACTTTGGAACTTCCATCATGCTGTATATTGGTCCAAGCAGTCATAAGCCTATCCAAACTCAAGGCTGGGGTGGATAGAGTTAGAGCCCAGGTTTTGATGGGGGAGCATTAAGAACACATAGTGGAAAAACACATCTGAAGGAAGATATAGTTGCAGTCATTTCTGAAAAATACAGCCTGTCATACCACCTTTAAAAATGGGCCAAAAGTAGGGCACTTCCCTGGTGATCCAGCAGCTAAGACTCTGTGCTCCCAATGCTGGAAGCCTGGGTTCAATCCCTGGTCAGGGAACTTGATCCCACATTCTGCAACTAAGTGTTCAAATGCAACTAAAGATCCCACATGTCACAACTAGGACCAGGCACAGCCAAATAAGTAAATAAATATAAATAAAAGGTTTTTGTTTTTTTTTTTTTAATAAAATGGACCAAAAGCAAAGAAGCTACAGAGGAATCGGTTTAGAGAAACAGTCCTGGAAGAGATGAACACATACTCAGCCTACCCTAGGGATTCGCAGTTCACGCCTGAGAGGATCCCTCCCCAGGCTGGGCAAGTTCCAAGGGGGTCCAGCTGAGTGTACAGAGTTGCTGGTGTCTAGTTGTAGTTCTGCCAGTCCCTAACTGAGTGTGATCTCATGGTAGTAAGGCTTTTCATTGCTGAATTTCCTCACCTTTAAAATAGAGGGGGAGTTCCTCGTTGGCCTAGGGGTTAGGATTCTGGGCTTTCACTCCTGCAGCCAGGGTTCAATCCCTGGTCAGGGAACTGAGATGCTGCAAGGCACATGGTGCAGCCAAAATATTGGAAAAAATTAAATGGAGGTAATTTTTCATATTTCATCAATATTGTTGCAAAACCAAGCAAACTATTGTATGTGAGGAAAATGTGTTGCAAACTGCCCACAAATTGACCCCATATGTGGACAGTCCATTCTGACAATAAAACTGGGGCAGAGCATATGCTGCCAGTTTTCTTTGCCACCACTCTCTCCATAGCAACCACCCTCCTGTTTTGCTTGCCAGTCTCAGATGTAGGGGAGAGAGATGAAAACTCAGAGAGGGCAAGTGACAAGACAGGGTCACACAGCCAAGAAAATCAGCTCTTGAAAATATCTGACTACCTGATGACCTGTCCTGCCAGTTTTTCCCAGCACAAAGAGCCTCGTTTCTGCTCCCCACCCTGAACTAGTTTCACAGTGTATTGAAGGTCAGCAGCTACAGAAGCCCATCATGATTTAATTTTTGTAGAGGTAGATGGCAAGTGTCCACAGTGAGTGAAAGTGTTAGTTGGTCAGTCATATCTGACTCTGCAACCCCATGGACTGTAGCCCACCAGGCTCCTCTGTCCATGGGATTCTCCAGGCAAGAATACTGGAGTGGATTGCCATTTCCTCCTCCAGGGGATCTTTCCAACCCGGGGATCAGAACCAGGTCTCTCGCATTGCAGGCAGATTCTTTACTATCTGAGCCACCAGGGAAGCAAGTGCCCATGATAAGTGCCAATTTGTAGTTGACAGTATCCTAGCTACTTGCTACCTGTGTGGCCTTGGGAAAGATAATATTCCCCCTAAGATCTCCCACAAAGCGTTAAGAAGTTACCAAGTTTACATAAAGCACTTAAAATGGTGCCTCCTGTATATATCAAGCACTTTGTGTTTGCTGCTGCTACAACCACTACCTTGTACTTAGTATATAAGTAACATGCAAGAATGTAATGAAATGTAATGGCTGAACTATCTCCTTGAAATGATAATTCATTTAGGAGAATTCCCTGGTCATCCAGTGTAAGGCTGGGGCTTTCACTGCTCTGCCGAGCTTGGGGAACCAAGATCCCACAAGCCCTACCGCCAGGCCAGAGAAGGAAAAAAAAAGTTCATTTTGGAGAAAGCTTTTAAAAACAAACCTAAAACTCTACCATTGTCAACTCTAAGAATATGGAGGCAAAATAAAGGTTGGTGTAAATTTGGCTCTGACCTTTACAGTTCTAATTTCATTTATTTATTCATTACCCCCACGAAGCCCGCAGACATCGTCACGGATGTCTTGTAAAATCCATTCACACCACCGTACACAGCAGTCTGGCCCTGGTGGACTTCTAACCCTCCTAACTCCGCTGCCTCGGATACCAAATCTTTCCCCACCCCTTTCCCGTTCGCCGCTTTCGAATGACGTCAGAAGCGGGCGCCGACCCCTAAGGAGCAGGTGGCCGCCGGCGCCTGCGCTCTGCCCCAAGCTGCGGCTGGGAGCCCTTCACCGAGCGTGCTGGCCGAAGGGCGGTGGGGTTTCCAGACCCGCCGGGGCCAAGTCTGTAGCGTGAGGCATCGAGCTGAGGACCATGAACCGCAGCCGCCAGGTGACGTGCGTGGCCTGGGTCCGCTGCGGCGTGGCCAAAGAGACGCCAGACAAGGTGAGGCCCGGTCGCTCCGAGGAATAGGGGGAGCGGCCTCTCTGTAGCATCCTGGGTCAGCGCCGCCTGGGAACCTGGACCGGGAACGCGCGGCCCTGGCGCCGCTGGTGGGACTGACGGGGGATGGGGCCGGCTGTGGCCTGTTTGTCGTGGCTGGGGCCGTGGTTCCGAGGGTCTGGGACTCCTGGCCCAGGCGCCTCCTCGCCGTCCCTTCCCCCCGAGCCCGACCCACCCCACCCCCGGCGATTCGCACGCATGTGGACCTCGTGGGCTGGAAGGAGGCGGGATGGTGCTTGCTGACAACGTCCAGCGAGACCTCTTGACGACGCCACATAGTCTGCCGTCACCCTAGTGCGTTTTCAGGCAAATCGGGAAAAGGGGGCACGTATGTGAAACTCCACTTTCCCCTCCTCCGCTCGGCGTTTAGAGGAATGAACTGGATGAAATCCGTGGTGTAGAAAAACTGGTGTGGAGACTACGGTGTCGTGAGCTCGAGAATTGAATTAGGAATTCTCGCAGTAGTGCAAATGAAATGTTGATGAGGCCATGGGGGGCGGCGGGTAGAGGTAAACGGTGACACGTTATGAAGGGGAAAAGCCTACAGGAGAGACTGAGTCTGTAGCCGAGATTACCTACGTTATTCAACAGATACTTAACGAAGTGCTTTCTCTGTTCCCAGCATTGTTCAGGGTCCTGGGAATGGCATGAACAAAACAGGAAAAGTCCCTGCCTTTATGGAGTTGACATGTGCATATATAATACTTTGTCAGTGATAAACGTTAATGAAAAAAACGGGCGGGGTAGCGTTTGTTTCAGGTTATTGAGCCACTTCCACCAGGACATAGACTGTTTTAATTTTCCAGTTTCGCCAGCATTTGGCACATGGTAGGCATTCAGTGTGGCGCTAATGGTAAAGAACCCACCTGACGATGCAGGATAAGAGAGGGGGGTTCTATCCCTGGATGGGGAAGATCCGCCTGGAGGGCATGGCAACCCACTCCAGTATTCTTGCCTAGAGAATCCCATGGACAGAGGAGCCTGGCAGAGGACAGTCCATCCGACTGCAGAGTCGGACACGACTGAGCATGCATATAGAATAGGGACAGGAAATAATATATTAAAAATTATTGAAGAAAGCAAGAGTTGTTAAAAGGGCACCAGAGACTTGCAAATACTTGAGGACACTGATTTCCAAACACGTCCACACATTGAAACCACCTGGGGAGCTTCAAAAACTACCAGCTTCCAAGTATTGTGATTTATTTAGTTTGGAGTATAGTCTGAGATTTAAGAGTCCTTCAGGTGATTCTAATGTGAGACAGATTTGGGAACTGTTGCTTAAGAGTTTGTAGGAAGAAGAAATTGGATTTATTCTACAAAGTCCCAGAAAGAAAAATTCAAACCAGTAAGAAAAATTAGAAAAATAAGTATCTCCTAATTAAAATTTTAAGAATCTTTAGTTTCTGGAGTTATCCAATAGAATTTCTATATTATTAAAGGCATTTTGGTACAGACTGGGTGATTGATTTGTTCATCATCTATCAAGAATGGATGGAACACAGTAATCAGGAGCTTACAGTTTGGCACTAAAGAGGATGACCAGTTTTGAACAGGATGTCCAAGTGGAGAGTCTTATAGACAGTCAGAAAATGGACCTGCAGTGTACAGGGATAGAGAAAGGAAAGTTTGGAGTAATCCATTCAGAGAGAACGAGCTTTGCGAGGTGGCGACAGCACAGGGAGTGAATGCTTGGCAGTGACACCAGGGAAGAGAGCAGGGCACGAAGGCAAGAGTGGTTTGTTCAGGAATATCCATGGGCAGTGGGGAGAAATGGCCAATGAGCGGAGGTAATCAGGAGAAAATGAGATGAGCTCTCATAGAAGGCAGTTTATACAAGTCCATCTTTTTTAAAAAAAAGTCTGGAGAGAACAGGATTTTTTTAACAGTTCTGGGTGAGAAGGGATCTTAATTTATAAGGACATGTCAGAAGTCCATTTACGTTAAATTTAGAGACTTTGGATTGATATTTGACTTTGGATGTCTCTTGCCTGATGTCTTTTTTTTTACTTTACAATATTGTATTGGTTTTGCCATATATTAACATGAATCCGCCACGGATGTACACATGTTCCCAATCCTGTACCCCCCTCCCACCTCCCTCCCCATACCATCCCTCTGGGTCATCCCAGTGCACCAGCCCCAAGCATCCTGTATCCTGCATTGAACTTAAAACCATGTTTTAGATTAGTTTGCAGTCTTTTTAATTCAGAGACTTTAAAATGGTTTCCTTAAATATATCATAATGAAATGTTTACTCTCTTATAGGTAGAACTTAGTAAAGAAGAAGTGAAACGTCTCATTGCTGAAGCAAAGGAAAAATTACAGTAAGTTTGGGAATGTTGATTCCTGTAGTCAAGTCTAGATGAACTGTAAATCCTAAACGATGATAACAGGGTGCTCTTATTATTGAACGGTGTCTTTTGGCTGATCTTTTTCTTTTTTCTCTGGTGTAGAGAAGAAGGTGGCAGTGATGAAGAGGAAGCCGGCGATCCTTCAGAGGATGGCATGCAGAGTGCTCGTACCCAGGCCCGACCACGGGAGCCCCCGGAGGATGGCGACCCCGAAGGTGACAGGACGCTGGATGATGACGAGCTGGCCGAGTACGACTTAGATAAATATGACGAGGAAGGCGACCCAGGTTAGAATTTAGTCACTTATACTGGTTTTTAGTCCAAACTCAGTGCATTAGATCATGTTACTTGTTACAGGGTTCCAAAGCTTTACTCTGAAATCCTGTTGTCCTTATGTCAGTCAGATAATCTGGGTCAAGGCTCAAGGCAGACAGCATGTTTCCTAAACTGGTTTAAAAAAATCAGTTCAACCCACTTATCTAAGATCTAAAATACAAAACAAAAAAAATTAGTATTGTATATTTTATTATAAGTAGTGGTTAATCTGTAATTCATTTTTCTTTATCTGCAATAATGAGAGAGAAATTATTACCTCCATTTTACAGAAAAACACAGGCTTACAGAGATGAAATAACTTGACCAGTGTCACGCAGCTGGTGAATAATGGAGCTGAGGTTTGAGTGGCCTCTGACTCTAAAACCTTCATGCTTTTCAGGGTACTTCCTCAGATGCAGAGGATACTTTTTTCCCATTGGACTCTGGGTTGCTTCCCTCCTGTTAGGACAGAGTACCATTGAATTACAGAGAAGGAAGAGCGAATTGGCCCAGAGAAAAGCCATGAAGACACTGCTTCCTAGTACACTCCATCCCCTCCCGAGTATTGGCTCTGTCGGCCTTGTCCCATAGAAATTCCCATCTGTTACCTGTCAGATGTTCAGGACCTAAGAGCCCTGCCCCCTTAAAGTAGCTTCTCCCGGAAATTGAGAGTATCTTCTTTCTCCTGAGTTTTATGTTACTTGAGGTCTACTCCGTCACCTTTGTAGACATGCCATGAAAGAATGTCACTTTGAGGTAAATCTGGTGTAAAGGGTAGTATCTCCTCTTTCAGATTCACTGGGCAAGTTAGCCTGTCAGCAATTATGAGATATCTTGCAATAAAGAAACCCACTTAACTTTATGAGGCTCATCAGTTTACAGTTTTCTTTGACCAGGCAACACTTAATGTGTTGATACCAGTGTTTTAGGGACCTGTTTATTTCTAGGTCTATGAGGCCACCTCTCTGTAGCACTTTTTTTTTTTTTTTCTCATTAAACTTTTTTTAATGGGGTCTCAAATTCTGTGACAGATTTTTGGTCAAGTTGTTTTCATTAAAAAGTACTGATTTTAAAAACTAATAACTTAAACTGCCACACATAAAACATATGGTCCACAAAAACATTCTCCTTTCCTTCTGAAGGTTTTACGATGCATTGTTATCATTAACCAGTCTTTTACTATTAAACTTAAATGGCCAATTGAGACAAACAGTTCTGAGACCGTTCTTCCACCACTGATTAAGACTGGGGTGGCAGGTATTGGGGATAATATTCATTTAGCCTTCTGAGCTTTCTGGGCAGACTTGGTGACCTTGCCAGCTCCAGCTGCCTTCTTGTCCACTGCTTTGATGACACCCACAGCGACTGTCTGTCTCATGTCACGCACAGCAAAACGGCCCAGGGGAGGATAATCAGAGAAGCTCTCAACACACATAGGCTTGCCAGGAACCATATCAACGATGGCAGCATCACCAGATTTCAAGAATTTAGGGCCATCTTCCAGCTTTTTCCCAGAACGACAATCAATCTTCTCCTTCAGCTCAGCAAACTTGCAAGCAGTGTGAGCTGTGTGACAATCCAGCACAGGTGCATATCCAGCACTGATTTGGCCTGGATGGTTCAAAATAATCACCTGAGCTGTGAAGCCAGCAGCTTCCACGGGTGGATCATTTTTGCTGTCACCAGCCACATTGCCACGACGGACATCTTTGACAGACACGTTCTTGACATTGAAGCCCACACTGTCCCCAGGAAGGGCTTCACTCAATGCTTCATGGTGCATTTCTACAGACCTCACCTCAGTTGTTACATTGACTGGAGCAAAGGTGACCACCATGCCAGGTTTGAGAACACCAGTCTCCACACGACCCACAGGGACAGTACCAATACCACCAATTTTATAGACATCCTGGAGAGGCAAACGCAAGGGTTTGTCAGTTGGGCGAGTTGGTGGCAGGATGCAATCCACAGCTTCAAGCAGGGTGGTTCCACTGGCATTGCCGTCCTTACGGGTGACTTTCCATCCCTTGAACCATGGCATATTAGCACTTGGCTCCAGCATGTTGTCACCATTCCAGCCAGAAATTGGCACAAATGCTACTGTGTCGGGGTTGTAGCCAATTTTCTTAATGTAGGTGCTGACTTCCTTAACAATTTCCTCGTATCTCTTCTGGCTATAAGGTGGCTCAGTGGAATCCATTTTGTTAACACCAACAATTAGTTGTTTCACACCCAGGGTATAAGCCAGAAGGGCATGCTCATGGGTCTGCCCGTTCTTGGAGATACCGGCTTCAAATTCACCAACACCAGCAGCAACAATCAGGACAGCACAGTCAGCCTGGGATGTGCCTGTAATCATGTTTTTGATGAAGTCTCTGTGTCCTGGGGCATCAATGATGGTAACATAGTACTTGCTGGTCTCAAATTTCCACAGGGAGATATCAATGGTGATACCACGCTCACGTTCAGCTTTCAGTTTATCCAAGACCCAGGCATATTTGAAGGAGCCCTTTCCCATCTCGGCAGCCTCCTTCTCAAACTTTTCAATTGTTCTCTTGTCGATCCCGCCACATTTGTAGATCAGATGGCCAGTCGTGGTAGACTTCCCTGAATCTACGTGCCCAATGACAACGATGTTGATGTGGGTCTTCTCCTTTCCCATTTTGGCTTAGGTTTAACGGTGGTTTTCACGACACCTGTGTCCTGGCGGCAAACCCGTTGTGAAAAAGCAGCACTTTTGAATAATGATTACAAGGAGCAAGCTAGAGGATCTGAGTAGAGTTCTGATATTTTCTAAAAGGGAGTTTCTTGGTTTGAGTTGATTCTTGTATTGGAAGAATATATATTTCAAGACTATTAGATGTGCATTCCAGGGCCAAAAGTAAATGGCTTTTAAATTTCTATTTATTATTATCTACTATTTCCTTTCCCAATTATAAATGATTCAGAGTTAGTTATGAAATAGACAGTAGGATCTAAGTTTAAAGATGGAATGTGTGTGTATTTTACTCACTCAGTTGTGTCCAGCTCTTTGCAACCCCATGGACTGTAGCCTGCTTGACTCCTCTGTACATGGAATTCTTCAGGGCAGAATACTGGAATGCGTTGCCATTTCCGTCTCCAGGGGATCTTCCTGACCCAGGGTTAAAACCCAGGTCTCCTGCATTGTAGGCAGATTCTTTACTGTCTGAGCCACCAGAGAAGCCCATGTCTTAGGAAGTATGCTTTAGTCAAAAGGACTGGCTTATTCATTTCATTGTATGAATTCTTATAGATGCTGAAACTCTTGGTGAATCTCTCTTGGGTCTTACAGTCTATGGGAGTAATGATCAAGATCCTTACGTCACTCTGAAAGATACGGTAAATACCTATGTGGTTTTTCTAATTATCCTCCTTAAGTGTTTGAAAAACCTTCCCAAATAGCTGATTCTAATCAATGACTTTTTCTGTCTCCATTAGGAGCAATATGAACGAGAAGATTTCTTGATTAAGCCCAGTGACAATCTCATAGTTTGTGGTAGAGCTGAACAGGACCAGTGCAATTTAGAGGTGCATGGTAAGCAGAATACATCTCTTTCTAAAAGGTCCTGCATTTAAGTGATATTAAAATAAACATTGTAGTGACTACTATGGATTTCTAGGCACCAAGTCCTGTTTTATCTCATTTTAGTTGATTCTATTTATCTGTCTTAAAATTTTGAAGCTTAAAGAGATTATTAGGTTAATACCTTTTTTTATAGGAAACACAGTTACATAGTATGAAAATTAAATCCCTTGGGCTTAATGTTTGTTGGCACCTTCTAGGTTACTCATACTCTATTTATTAACTTGGATTTCTTTACAGCCTTTAAGTTTCCCTGTAGGAAGCCTATCAATTAGGCCATTTTTATCCCATGGCCCATTGTGATCTATTTATACAATCAAAAAGGCTTTAAATATCAATTATTTCAATGTGAATTTATTCTTCTAATTATCTTTGAACTTTTTACATATTTTAAATGTAAACCATGTTGGTGGAATTTTTTAAAGACCAATTCCAGTTTCAAAAAATTGAAACTATTACAGTTAGTCATCACTGATTTTTATACATTCTCATTTGAAAGTTTACTCTAGTCATTCCTTTGAATCTTGTGAGTTATCACCCAGGGGCTGAGAAGTTGAAGTAATTGTATTCCTGTTTCATTCTAAGTTAGGTCATTAATGATATGTTTTATTTGGATTTGGTGTGAATCTCCAAGTTACGTGATGTATCTCTGTTCAGGAATAATTTCAAAATTTCTCTCTAAATCTGAATAATAAAAAGACATGGTCAAAAGAAGATTGTTTTAAGGCTTCATCATCATCTTTCTTTAAAATGTAAGCTGAGTACATTGACCGTGGTTGAGATTCTTACAGGACCACAAGCTGTTAATTTTGAACACACTTTCTCATCATAAAGTGATGTGATAGAACATTACATAGAATCTGCTAGTCCCAAGATCTACCCCAAATACCATGGTCTGAAGAACTTTTTTTTAATCCTTAGCTCATCTTAAATTGCTTCTTTCTAGTAAAAAGCATATTAGGGGAGAATTTCTGGTTATGTAGGCTCTATGTTTATCAGTGTTTCATTATATAATTTTTAAGATTTCTTACTGATTTTAATAATATTAAAGAAGCAACTTTTGATAAGCATTTAAATTTCTGAAACTAAGAGTTATTTCTCTGCAGTACTGATTTGTTCTGACTTATGACCAACTAGAGATTTAAAAGATAAACTAGGATGAAGCACTTCTAATGGAGGCCTTGTGAACGTTTTCTGTGGTTGGTGGTCCAGAAGATTGGACCGTTTTAGCCAGGGAACATGCAGATGGAGCATTCAGCCTGATGAAAATTCTCTGTCAGTGTTTCTGTTCCCCTTTGGGGCTCCCCAGGTACTAAGAATATATTAGACATGAAAACCTTTTGCCTAGCAGTACATACTTTGGAATTTCTTTAATGTCATCACTTTAAGTGTATTTAAATGTATGACTTTAAGCAAGTGACTGCCATAGGTTTAAAAGGGAGTCTCTCTTCTTTTGAGTGGGATATGATTTCTTACTCTGACGTAATAAAATCTCTTTTCCCAATCTTTTCAGTTTATAATCAAGAAGAAGATTCTTTTTATGTCCACCATGATATCCTGTTGTCTGCATACCCTTTGAGTGTGGAATGGCTAAATTTTGATCCTAGCCCAGATGACTCAACTGGTAATTAGAAAACTTAAAAGATTGCTCAGTGGCTCTACTCCTGTGTGTTTTTCCCAGCTACACATGTCATCTATTTTGTGGTTGATGTTTTATGAAGTTAGTTTTCAGACCACAGCCATTTAATTGTTTGGGGTCTGTATGTCTCCAGACTTTCAACGGGCTTACTAGGCAGAAGGACAGCGCCTGATGGGGGCTCAGAACTGTGAGGAGGTCTCCTGAAAACCCAGTATAAACTGGCATGCTGTGTCCAGTGTCGTCAGGTAGAGTTTAGTGCACGGCCTTTTTCAGAAAACATCAAGTAGAACTGGAATGAAGAGAGAATTGGGCTCTTAGCTTAGTCCCTTTGGCCATAGCTGCACACTGTTCATTGCCCCATCACACTTAATAATTAAGGTAAAAACTGTTAATACACCTCACGTCTTGTTTGCAAAGCTTGTCTCATTCATGATCTAGTCAAATCCTCATCCTCACCACAGCCGTGAAGGTAGGAAGGATCTGTCATTATACCAGTGAAGACCCTGGGACCAAGAGGAGTCCTTGTTACTCAGACTGTGATCTGAGGACCAGCAGCGCAGCATTGCTGCCATCTGGAAGCTGGTTACAAGTGCAGTTTTAAGGCCCCACCCAGGACTTCTTGAAACAATCTGCATTTTAACAACATCCAGGTGATGTACAGGCACATGAGAGTTTGAGAGAACTTGCTCTAAGCCATGACTCAGTCAGTCTGCAGTGTAATGTATTTCATTAGAAGTTATTTTTTAAATCACAAATGTATCATTTCCTCCTGTAGGAAATTACATTGCTGTGGGAAACATGACCCCTGTTATTGAAGTGTGGGACCTGGATATAGTGGACTCTCTAGAGCCAGTCTTCACACTTGGCAGTAAGCTGTCAAAAAAGAAGAAAAAGAAAGGAAAGAAGGTAAACAAGCTAATAGATATTTAAACTCTAATGATAAATAGAAATAGCTTTGGGGGGAGGTGGGAACAGGAGCTGAGAACGAACACTGTTTCAGTTAGATGGTTTTGGTGGAATAAGATAAGGTAGTTACAAAGTTACTGTAGTTTCTAGTGTCAAAAAGCCCATCCAAGGAAAAATTGATTTCTGATTATATAAAACCTACACTGGCATGCATTAGAGAAGGAAATGGCAACCCACTCCAGTACTCTTGCCTGGAGAATCCCAGGGACAGGGGAGCCTGGTGGGCTGCTGACTATGGGGTCGCACAGAGTTGGACACGACTGAAGCGACTTAGCAGCAGCAGCAGCACACTGGCACATTATTCATCCTTACACAAGACAAGTTACTCTTAGATTATGATCCTTCTTTATGTATAGTAGCTATTCACACTAATATGCTATTTTTTTTTAACTTTTAAAATGTTTCTCTTTATCCTTGAGTATGTTGAATTCTAAATATCTTTGTATTCCTATAGCTTCTAAAATTGTTACATTTTTGGTGAGGGAGAGAGATGGGTTGGGGGTTGATTTATAGAATTATAACAGATTAAGAACTACTATAGTTTCTTCCCTGTAAAGAACATTTATCATATCTCTGAAGTAAGAGGGAGACAAGGTGTTTCTTTCCCTAGATTTTGGGGCAAGTTTACCTAAGATCAAAATAATCTTAAAGTTTTAAAGAATCTTTCAAATTAAGAAACCAATTTTATTGGGGGTATGCTTTAATACCAAAAGTAATTAAACAATTATTACAGAATTCCTCAGCAGATGGGCATACACATGCTGTCCTTGACCTTTCTTGGAATAAGCTGGTCAGGTAAGAAGAAATACTGTTTGAAGGCTTGCTAAAGACTGTAACCACTGTGGTTTTGCCTCACGTCTTCATTTAATCTCTCTACATTGTGTTTCACATCTTTGTGTCCTTGTTTTCTTTTCTTTCCCTGCAGTATACATTGCTGGAAGGCAGG
This sequence comes from Oryx dammah, assembly GCF_014754425.2. Classification (NCBI taxonomy): domain Eukaryota; kingdom Metazoa; phylum Chordata; class Mammalia; order Artiodactyla; family Bovidae; genus Oryx; species Oryx dammah. The sequence continues at coordinate 47,400,322 of NW_024070213.1, read as the reverse complement.
AATGCTGCTGTCTGTGTCCTTGCAACCCCCACCTCACCTGCCGTCTCTTCACTTAGCAGATGCTCATTACATGGTTGGGGACCAAGTGCCCTTCTTCCAGCACCGCTGGGAAAAACAGCATGTACTGCGGTTGCAGTGCCAGTGGTGTAGAATTGTTACTGCATGGAAGACATTTTTCTCACTTCATTTAGTTTTGACAACATCTTGTCCACATGTTAATTTTTTGTAAAATATCATTTTAACCATGTTTTGGAGAAGGCAATGGCACCCCGCTCCAGTACTCTTGGCCTGGAGAGTCCCATGGATGGAGGAGCCTGGTAGGCTGCAGTCCATGGGGTCGCTAAGAGTCGGACACAACTGAGTGACTTCACTTTCACTTTTCACTTTGGTGTACAGTTTTTCTGTACATTTCACACATTGTTGTGCAACCATTACCACTATTCAACTCCAGAAGTTTTTTTGCTTCCAAAACTGAAACTGTATGCTCAATAAACAGGAACTCCCCATTTCCTGCCCACCCATGCCTTAGTAACCACCATTCTACTTTCTCTCTCTCTGAGTCGACTCCTCCAGGCACCTCTTATAAATGAAATCATATAGTATTTGTCTTCTTGTGACTGGCTTATTTCACTTAGAAAAGGTTCATCCATGTTGTAGCATATAGCAGGATTTCCTTTTTAAGACCGAATGGTACTCCATTGTACATCAGTTCAGTTCAGTTCAGTCGCTCAGTCGTGTCTGACTCTTTGCGACCCCATGAATCGCAGCACACCAGGCCTCCCTGTTCATCACCATCTCCCGGAATTCGCTCAGATTCACGTCCATCGAGTCCATGATGCCATGCAGCCATCTCATCCTCGGTCGTCCCCTTCTCCTCCTGCCCCCAATCCCTCCCAGCATCAGAGTTTTTTCCAATGAGTCAACTCTTCACATGAGGTGGCCAAAGTACTGGAGTTTCAGCTTTAGCATCAGTCCTTCCAAAGAAATCCCAGGGTTGATCTCCTTCAGAATGGACTGGTTGGATCTCCTTGCAGTCCAACAGACTCTCAACAGTCTTCTCTAACACCACAGTTCAAAAGCATCAATTCTTCAGCGCTCAGCCTTCTTCACAGTCCAACTCTCACATCCATACATGACCACAGGAAAAACCATAGCCTTGACTAGATGGACCTTAGTCGGCAAAGTAATGTCTCTGCTTTTGAATATGCTATCTAGGTTTGTCATAACTTTTCTTCCAAGGAGTAAGTGTCTTTTAATTTCATGGCTGCAGTCACCATCTGCAGTGATTCTGGAGCCCCCAAAAATAAAGTCTGACACTGTTTCCCCATCTATTTCCCATGAAGTGACGGGACCGGATGCCATGATCTTTGTTTTCTGAATGTTGAGCTTTAGGCCAACATTTTCGCTCTCCTCTTTCACTTTCATCAAGAGGCTTTTTAGCTCCACTTCACTTTCTGCCATAAGGGTGGTGTCATCTGCATATCTGAGGTTATTGATATTTCTCCCAGCAATCTTGATTCCAGCTTGTGTTTCTTCCAGTCCAGCGTTTCTCATGATGTACTCCGCAGGGTGACAATATCAGCCTTGACGCACTCCTTTTCCTATTTGGAACCAGTCTGTTGTTTCATGTCCAGTTCTAACTGTTGCTTCCTGACCTGCATACAGATTTCTCAAGAGGCAGGTCACGTGGTCTGGTATTCCCATCTTTCTGATAATTTTCCACAGTTGATTGTGATCCACACAGTCAAAGGCTTTGGCATAGTCAATAAAGCAGAAATAGATGTTTTTCTGGAACTCTCTTGCTTTTTCCATGATCCAGCGGATGTTGGCAATGTGATCTCTAGTTCCTCTGCCTTTTCTAAAACCAGCTTGAACATCAGGGAGTTCATGGTTCACGTATTGCTGAAGCCTGGCTTGGAGAATTTTGAGCATTACTTTACTAGCATGTGAGATGAGTTCAATTGTGCGGTAGTTTGAGAATTCTTTGGCATTGCCTTTCTTTGGAATTGGAATGAAAACTGACCTTTTCCAGTCCTGTGGCCACTGCTGAGTTTTCCAAATTTGCTGGCATATTGAGTGCAGCACTTTCACAGCATCATCTTTCAGGATTTGAAACAGCTCAACTGGAATGCCATCACCTCCACTAGCTTTGTTCGTAATGATGCTTTCTAAGGCCCACTTGACTTCACATTCCAAGATGTCTGGTTCTAGATTAGTGATCACATCATCATGACTATCTGGGTCATGAAGATCTTTTTTGTACAGTTGTTCCGTGTATTCTTGCCACCTCTTCTTAATATCTTCTGCTTCTGTTAGGTCCATACCATTTCTGTCCTTTATCGAGCCCATCTTTGCATGAAATGTTCCCTTGGTATCTCTAATTTTCTTGAGATCTCTAGTCTTTCCCATTCTGTTGTTTTCCTCTATTTCTTTGCATTGATTGCTGAAGAAGGCTTTCTTATCTCTTCTTGCTATTCTTTGGAACTCTGCATTTAGATGCTTATATCTTTCCTTTTCTTGTTTGCTTTTCACCTCTCTTCTCTTCACAGCTATTTGTAAGGCCTCCCCAGACAGCCATTTTGCTTTTTTGCATTTCTTTTCCATGGGGATGGTCTTGATCCCTGTCTCCTGCACAGTGTCACGAACCTAATTCCATAGTTCATCAGGCACTCTATTATCAGATCTAGGCCCTTAAATCTGTTTCTCACTTCCACTGTATAGTCATAAGGGATTTGATTTAGGTCGTACCTGAATGGTCTATTGGTTTTCCCTACTTTCTTCAGTTTAAGTCTGAATTTGGTAATGAGTTCATGGTCTGAGCCACAGTCAGCTCCTGGTCTTCTTTTTGTTGACTGTATAGAGCTTCTCCATCTTTAGCTGCATAGAATATAATCAATCTGATTTCGGTGTTGATCATCTGGTGATGTCCATGTGTAGAGTCTTCTGTGGTGTTGTTGGAAGAGGGTGTTTGCTATGACCAGTGCATTTTCTTGGCAAAACTCTATTAGGCTTTGCCCTGCTTCATTCCGCAGTCCAAGGCCAAATTTGCCTGTTACTCCAGGTGTTTCTTGACTTCCTACTTTTGCATTCCAGTCCCCTATAATGAAAAGGACATCTTTTTTGGGTGTTAGTTCTAAAAGGTCTTGTAGGTCTTCATAGAACCGTTCAACTTCAGCTTCTTCAGCATTACTGGTTGGGGCATAGACTTGGATGACTGTGATATTGAATGGTTTGACAGAGATCATTCTGTCGTTTTGAGATTGCATCCAAGTACTGCATTTTGGACTCTTTTGTTGACCATGATGGCTGCTCCATTTCTTCTGAGGGATTCCTGCCCGCAGTAGTAGATATAATGGTCCTCTGAGTTAAATTCACCCATTCCAGTCCATTTTAGTTCGCTGATTCCTAGAATGTCGATGTTCACTCTTGCCATCTCTTGTTTGACCACTTCCAATTTGCCTTGATTCATGGACCTGATATTCCATATGCCATATTTTGTTTATCCATCTGTTATGGGCTGTTTCCACTTCTTGGGCTCTTGTGAATAATGCTGGTGTTATTCACATGCGTATAATAACATGGGTTTACATGTATCTGTTGGAGTCCCTCCTTTGAGTTCTTTTGAATATACAGCTAAAATTAAAATCGCTGGAGCTAATGGTATTCCTACGTTTAACTTCTTGAAAAACCACCATACTGATTTCTACAGCAGTTGCACCATTTACCTTCCAACCAGCAGTACACAAGCATTCCAGTTTCTGCACATCCTTTTGAACACTTGATACTTGCTGTTTTCGTTATTCTTGTCTTTGTAGTAGCCATCCTGACTGGTGTGAAGTGGTGTCTCGTTGTAGCTTTGAGTTGCATTTCCCTAGTGACCAGTGATGTCAATCATCTTTTCAAGTACTTGTTGGCCATTTGTATACCTTCTTTGAGGAAATGTGTGTCCAAATCCTTCTGTCCATTTTTTTAGTTGCTTGGTTTTGCTGTTATAAATGAATGAAATGTGGTTTCCTTGGTGGCTCAGATGGTAAGGAATCTGCCTGCAATGCAGGAGACCCGGGTTCGATCACTAAGTTGGGAAGATCCCCTTTGCTGTTAAGTTGTAGAAGTTCTTTATATATTCTGAAAATTAATCTCTTCTGAGATTTGTGATTTGCCAATATTTTCGCCCATTCGGTGGATTGACTTTAACTCTGTTGAAGTGTCCTTGAAAGCACAGAAATTTTTCATTTTGATGTGGTGCATTTCATTTTCACTTTTGTTGCCTGTGCTTTTAGTGTAACAGCAAAGAAATCCTTGGCAAATCCACTGTCACGAAGATTTTCCCCTTAAAGTTTTATAGTTTCAGCTCTTAGGTTTAAGTCTTTGATATATTTTGAGTTAATTTTTCTATACTCTGTAAGAGTTCAATTTAATTCTTTTGGATGTCATCCATGTATTTTTTTATACTTATTACCTATTACTTATTTCCTAATAGTACAGTTGGTTTGAGGGGCTACTGAGGCAAGGAAGGTAAGTACAAATTACTTAGAGGGGAAGAACAAACTTGAATACCCAAGACAGCTTTTTAAAAGCATTTCTGTTACACTGGACACTTCATAATTGGAGCATTCTAAGGAAGATCCCAGAGTGCTAGCTTACTGAAGGATATCCTGTCTTCTCATTTGTGTTCGGACCTCTACAGAGTTACAATTGTTTGGGGAAATGGACTTGAGAATGTTGTGGGTTAGTATTTCCCAAACTTAGCTGCAAGTCAGAACCTCTGGGTCACCTGTCAGTATATTGAAAATCTTGGTTTCTTTTGTTAAATTTACTCCTATGTGTTTTATTTTTTGGTAGGGTTATAAGCGGAATTCTTCCATGTAATGGTCTTGATTTTTAAAAGATTACACGATTTGTTTCCTCCCTTTCTCAGAAATGTGCTGGCCAGTGCATCAGCTGATAACACTGTTATTCTGTGGGATATGTCCTTGGGGAAGCCAGCAGCTAGCCTTGCCGTACACACAGACAAGGTATGGTGAGTTTGTGGATAAAGGGGATTCTAAAAAAGCTGGGACATGTATTAAGTACCACAAATAATCCCAAACATTTATATATGACTTTTTGTGAATTACAAAGTGCTTTGACATGCTAGCCCACTGGATCTTCAGAGAGCCCTTTGCGATAGTTATAACTATTATCCTCTTGAGCTTTGCAAAAATAGGTGCAGAAAGGTAAAGTGACTAGGAACATTAGTGCTTTGCAACATTTTTACAGAGGCTCCTAGAAAGGGGTGAAGGGTTTCAGTCATGTAATGGGGTTAAAGAATTTTAACAGATGATACTGCAGAACCCAGGAATCTAACGTGCTAATGCATGTTGTGAAACCTTCAGAACGTATCGCGTTGCCCAGTAAGTTTGACCACTCCCCTATTTCTTCTGACTATACTTTAACATCTGAGGGACATATGTATTCTGCCTAGCACAATTTGGGGAATGCTGCATTGGGTCTTTTAAGTATCAGCCTTTATTTAGAAGTAGGTTTTGTCCTTTTAATTATATAATACATTTATTTCTTCTTCATATAAAACATTTCAAAGGAAAGAGTTTGTAGGAACACTGCTAAGTTGATTCCCATCACGTATTAGGCAGTTATACCAAAACCAAACAAACATTTATCTATTAATTTGTTTCTTTCTCTTAGGTCCAGACTCTCCAGTTTCATCCATTTGAAGCACAGACCCTGATTTCTGGATCATATGATAAGTAAGAAAGCATTTTAGGAATTGTTGTCTTTTTTTTTTCCTCTTGAACTAATTAGAAAGTATCACTGAGTGTTCAGATAGAATTTATTACTGTGGCTTTTATGTGTTTAAATCTTTAGTAGTACTCATTTGTCCTTTCAGCTTGATCCTCTCAGTCTGTAAGGGAATATGGTTCTGTTGTAATTCCCAACTACTCCTTCAATTTTTAGAGGGTGTGTGAGTTGGATATTGCTCTGAAGCAAGCCATCCCAAAATTCAGTGTCTTAAGCGATGACTATTTGCTTCTTGATCTCTGCAAGGTTGAGCTGATCAAGGGTAGATTCAACTGATAGCTCTACTAATCTCGACTTGTTTAGGCCCAGAAACTCTCCTGTTTTACATCCTTTTAAAACTAGCAGGCTAGTCCACATATGTTGCCACAGCACGGTGAGGAGTACAAGCAGGGACACCAAGGCCTCTTAGACATGGGCTCAGACCTACTACATATCTGGCTTCCTGTAGGCCAAAACAGACATCACATGGAGTAGAAAAGGGGAGGAATTCCTGGATCACTGAGAGAAGGCACGGATGTGGGGAGAGAGGAAGAACTGGGGCCACTGCAGTCCATCACAGGGGGCTTCCAAATCATGTGTGTGCTCTTTAGAGATGGGAGATGGGAGAGGCAGCTAGTGAAACAGAAACTAAGTTGCAGTCTTTTATTTTGTATCTGTATCCTTTTGTAGCTGGGATTCATGCAAAACTACACAATACTATTCATCTGTTCCCCCAACACAGTAACCTGCTTGTAGAGAGTAAATGTGGCTGAGAAGTGTTACCTGCTTTCCTGATAGCTCAGTTGGTAAAGAATCCACCTGGAATGCAGGAGACCCCCGTTCGATTCCTGGGTTGGGAAGATCCACTGGAGAAGGCATAGGCTACCCACTCCAGTATTCTTGGGCTTCCCTTGTGGCTCAGCTGGTAAAGAATCTGCCTACAATGTGAGAGCCTGGGGTTCGACCCTTGAGTTGGGAAGATCCCATGGAGAAGGGAAAGGCTATCTAGTTCAGTATTCTGGCCTAGAGAATTCCATGGACTGTATAGTCCATGGGGTCGCAAAGAGTTGGACACGACTGAGCAACTTTCACTTCACTTCATTTATCTGTTCCCCCAACACGGTAACCTGCTTGTAAAAAGTAAATGTGGCTAAGACTGGCTCTGAACAGTATTGGGGAATGACAAATTAGAAATTGTCCTATTCTTTGGGAAATAGGGACGATTCATCTTGGAAGTAGAGGATTAATCTGGGGGAGGTCAAGGCCACTGTGACATCTGGAGCCACCAGTGTCTTCAAGTGACGGGACCTGAGTTCACCAATTAGTAAAAATCGATTCATCTGTTCTTTTAGAACCTTAAAATAGGCGGTAAATAACTGGATCTTGATTTCATGGTGGTGGGTACTGAACTCCTAACTTTGCCTGAACACGCCCAGGTCCGTGGCTCTGTATGACTGCCGAAGTCCGGAGGAGAGCCACCGAATGTGGCGTTTCAGTGGGCAGATCGAGAGAGTGACTTGGAATCACTTTTCACCTTGTCATTTTTTGGTAAGAATACGCATATTACTGTTAATAGATTATTAATCACTTATTTTCTCTACTTCCATTGTAGAAAAGCTTTTTCTACATCAACAGTGTGAAGTATTTGCATTTGGGGTTTTGTTTTTTTTTTTTTTTTTTAAAGATCTCTTTAACAAGAGAACAGTGAATTCACCATAAAAGAAAAATGGTAAACATGTAAATAACTTTGCTAATTTCCAACCATTCCAAAGCATACCACATTTTTTAGTTGTAATAATTAGTTGATCATTGTAAAATTATTTTGTAATACTGAGCATGACAAATACTGAGCAGGCACACATATTTTCTAGGTTATTTGCTAACATGGTTATCAGTACTAAAATCACAAAAATTCATTTTGTTTCCAATGATTAAATCAGTTCAAGAAAATTTTCCTTTATTTAAATATTACTACTTAAATGGAGCTCCAGTGATGCTAATGCTAGCATGTTTAATTAATATAGCACTTAATATACCTTCTCTGGTGGTCCAGACAGTAAAGAATTTGCCTGCAGTGTAGGAAACCCAGGTTCGATCCCTGAGTTGGGAAGATCCTATGGAGAAGGAAATGGCAACCCACTCCAGCATTCTTGCCTGGAGAATTCCAAGGACAGAGAAGCCTGGTGGGCTATAGTCCATAGGGTCACAAAGAGCCAGAAACGACTGAGTGACTTAACACTTACTAATGTACCACTGTTTCCCAGATGGGAAGAAAGTTTATGATCATTTTATGAATACCTATAATATCTGCAGGAGAACAGTTTTCCATGTTGCATCCAAAGATACCACTGATATTCAGTTCATGGAAAAATAAAATCCCAGCTTTTATCCAGAAGAGAAGGTATCATGTATTTCCTAATTTTCCTAAAGCAAATATCAAGTGCTTTGTAAATGAAGGACAGAATTCTTTGGGGAAAAAAAAAAAAGCTTTCTTTGAATATGTGAAGTTTCATTAAGGTTCCTGCAGTTGTGATTCTGGGGGCGTATCATCTCAACCCTGTGCAGAGGCGCACGCAGTCCCCAGCCTGAGCCACCTCAAGCCAGTCCATCTTGCAGTTCGCTCAAGTGAAGTCCCAGTTATATTTGAAAGCTGGCTCTCAGCAGGCAGGTGCACACATTTCCTAGGTTATGTGCTGCCACATGGTTATCAGTCCTAAAATCACAAATATTTAAGGAAATGGAAAGTAATCAAGATAAAATGGTATACCTCCATCTGTCAAGTCTCAAAAGATGAAATGCCCCTCCTTTTCCTTTTTCGTGCCCATCATAGCCCCACCTATAAAACTGCATCAGCTGTCCCTTTTTTTGCCACTCTTTCCTGACTCTTGCCCTTGGCCTGTATATAGGCTCAAGTCTCCGTCTCCCATCAGTGATCAGGTCTGCCTCTTAATCCCTTCAAAGTTTTCTCTTCCTTTCTTGAAAGTGGAACTGTAATCTGCCTTTCAGTCCTTTTCTGATTAAACCTCTTTGCCAAAATACTGACAGCGTTGTTACTTTATTTAGAAGCCCTGCTTCCTTGGCTTGTTATTTTCTCCTCCCTCTTTGATTCTGGCTTCTGTGAGCTTCTCCTCACCCTTTACCTTAAGTGGTATGCTCTCCAGGTCTCTGTCCTTACATGATGCTCTAAATTCTGCACTCACAGAGCAAATCCCTTCTCTTCTCATGGATGTAACTTCTACCTCTGTAACACCATATTTCTGACTCCAGTCTGTATCAGCTACCATTGCTTCATACTCATACGTACCTGCCTAATAGACATGTCAGCTAAACTAGTCCTTGTAAGAGCCAACTCAGCTTACCACAAGTGAATTCTTTATGTCCATGTTAATTTTTAATAAGTGTCTCAGGTATGTAAGATCCATAGATGATTTCACAAAGATTTATACTATTTACCCATTGCTAAGTTTTATTGTCACATAACATTGCTGTGCTTACTCTTTCCAGGCCAGTACAGATGACGGCTTTGTATATAATTTGGATGCACGTTCAGATAAGCCAATTTTTACACTTAACGCACACAATGATGAAATTTCTGGTGAGCAAGAATATGGTTTCTTTCATTCCTGTTAACCTATGATGAAGTAAATTTATTTCAAAGTGAGAGTCCCTGAACAAGTCTTATCTTCCTCTAGGTCTTGATCTAAGCAGTCAAATCAAGGGCTGTCTTGTGACTGCATCAGCAGACAAGTACGTGAAGATCTGGGACATATTAGGAGACAGGCCAAGTCTGGTTCACTCTCGGGATATGAAAATGGTAAGAATACTCGTGGGCATCTTGGTTCTTTCTGTTTCTGATCTATTGTTTTTCTCTAGGAATCCCTGCACAAAAGAATATGGATTTGTTGGGAAGTTAATTTGGGGCTTAGTCAAATTCTGGGTTTTCTAATTTGGGGAGACATCAATGACTGTCTGGTTCCTTTTCCAACTTTCATGATTAACAATTGCTTGTGGAAAACCAAGATGAGGAGGAGGTGGTCTTCTAGGACAGAAGTGGAATGGCTACAATTTTTTTTTTTTTAACAACTTTACATTGGAGTATGGTTGATGAACAATGTTGTTTCAGGTGTCAACAAAGTAATTCAGTTATACTTACACATGTATCTCCTTTTTCAAGTTATTTTCCCATTAAGATTGTTACATAACATTAAGCTGACTTCCCTGTGCATTACAGTAGGTGCTTGTTGGTTATCCATTTTAAATGCAGCAGTGTGCTCGTCACTTCCTAACTCCTACCCCTGCCCCCATTCCCTGCTGGTAACTGTATGCTCCAGTTTATTAACCTTAAAATCAAGCCCATCTCTGAAAATCATGAACCTTTTGGGTACCACAGCTGTTGAGGTCAGTTTATCACCTACAGCTTTGTATAACTATTTAGTAGTTCTTACTATACTGAAATTACTACATAGTAGCAAAAGTTTTAGAAATGATTAGAATTAAATAATCCATCAAATATTTATTGAGCATATAGTGTATACCAGGCATTATAAAAATTCAACTGTAGACATAGAACACTATACAGCTGTTTAAAACTGTATACATGAATGTGTGTATTTTAAAATGTGGGTAGGCAGTTGTGTAGAGCATTTTTTCCAAGTATTTAATTGGAGGATAATTACTTTACAATATTGTGATGGTTTTTGCCATATATCAATATAAATTGGCCGTAGGTATGCATGCCCCGCCCATCCTGAACATCCCTCCCCACCCTACAGAGCAGTTTTTATAGTATTATCCGATACATAAATACTTAAGTGTTGAATGCACATATGTGAATCTAGAAGACCCTATCCCAAAACATGAACAGCTGATTCTCTCAGAGTTATTTTTATACTTCTTGTTTATATTTTCTATGATGCATGTAGGCTTCCCTCATAGCTCAGTTGGAAAATAATCTGCTTGCAATGCAGGAGACCCCAGTTCAATTCCTGGGTCAGGAAGATCCCCTGGAGAAGGGATAGGCTTGCCACTCCAGTATGCTTGGGCTTCCCTTGTAGCTCAGCTGGTAAAAAAATCTGCCTGCAATGCAGGAGACCTGGGTTCAATCCCTGAGGTAGGAAGATCCCCTGGAGAAGGGAAAGGCTATGATGCATATGTTATCTAGTAATACAGTTAAAAAAACATTAAACTTTTAAATGATTGTACTATAGCATTATAACTTAAAAAGGAGAATTAGTTTCTGGGAGTATTAAGCAGATTAGATTTACTAGGAAATCCCTATTAGATTATAATAGCAATGTGAGCCTGAGTGGTCAGAACTGCACCCATTCTCACAGAGATAATCCCGCCAACTTGACTGTGAAGGACCTTTACAGGAGCCCTGAAGGAGATTCTGGTGGGTGGGTTTTCAGTGACATTCAATCGTAGGGTCTTATAGACAGCAGTAGGGAATGGACAGGAGTAGGGAATCGAGAATAGCGCTTTCTGGGAAGATTGAAATCACTGACTTTGTATTCTCTTCTCAGGGAGTTCTCTTCTGTTCTTCCTGTTGCCCTGATTTGCCATTTATTTATGCTTTTGGAGGTCAGAAGGAAGGGCTTCGGGTCTGGGATATAAGCACAGTCTCTTCAGGTAAGAATCTTAATTTCCTGCTTTTTCTGGATAAGTTCTATAAGAGCTAACATAGAATGTGTGGCTTGAATACATCAAGGGAGATAGCAAAGGTAGATCCAGTGTTCATCCTCCAGTACAGTCAGCTTAGGAAACAGACAAGATCAAATTGTAATTTGGAAATGTTCATATTCACAAATAAGTTTGTCTTCATATTTTAATTTTAAAATATCTATGACAAAATTTGAATTTTAAAAGTGAAAGATTTTATTGGAAAGCTGCAAGGGTATATAGCATGATCTCCCCTCCCACATTCCCAAAATCCAGCTTTCCTGAAGGGGCCAGGTTCCCTTCTATTACTTTGATGTAATTTGGAATGCTGTAGCCCCACTCTGATTCCTGAATCTTCAATTTCCTGAAGAAAACAAGTCCTAAATCCAAAACAGTTCTATTGTGGCCATGATACAGAGAGAGATGAAGGCAGGAAATCATCAGAAGTAAGTATAGTGAGGCAAGGACAGAGTCACTCATGAGGGATTGGACGTTTGTTATCAAGGTGGATTCAATAAATCTGGGACAAGGCAAAGAAAGTATTAAAAAAAAAAAAAAGACCAGTATAAAACAGTTAACCTCATTCAGAACATTATTTTAGACTTTGAGTTGGTTACTTTCCGATTTATAAAGTGCTAAACATGTTTTTCAAAACAGAGTTTCCCATCACAGTAGAGAACCTCATTGTTCATTTCTGCACTTTAGTCTCTTTATATTATAGGTTCTCAATTTTCTGATCTGGTAGTTGCTTAACCATTTATTTTATGTTTTAGTAAATGAAGCATTTGGAAGACGAGAGAGGCTTGTTCTCGGCAATGCAAGAACTTCGTCTATTAGTGGCCCCTTTGGGAACAGGAGCTCAGAAACACCAATGGAGTCTTAATGAAGATCATACAGTTTCCTGTTTTATTTAGCCTCAGTTTTCAAAAGCTGGCCTAAAGATGCTCCCTGTGTAGCTGCAGCCATCAAAATGACTGAACCAAAACTGCCTGACATTCCTCCTTGCAGCTACGGTGGCAGCACAAACAGGGCTGGTCTTTGTGCTTAGCTTTCAAGCATGTGGTATACAGGGCTCCACTTGCATTCTTGAAAGGAATAATAAAAAGGTTTTTAGAAATTCATTCCTTAAATGTGCCATTTGTCACAGGTAGTCTAGGATGTAAAATAAGTAGTACTTCATGGAATTTTAAAAGGAGAAAATCCTGTAGTCTTAAGAGATGGGTAAACCTAGGCCTTGGGAAGGTGGTGATTAGGCCAAGAATCCAGAGTAGACCATGAACAGAGGTAGGTCCATGGGGGACTATACTTTTCCTGACCAACTGTTCTCCAGTTAATGCTCAGGATTTAGAAGTCTTAGTGCTGCTCATCTATAAGTGGCATGCCTTTTCTGTCCAAAGCATGGTATTCAGGGTTACCAAACAAAAGAGATAAAGTGATAAAGGGTTCAGTCCACAAGTGGATGTAACATTTGTAAATAAAGCAAATGGTAAGAGACTCATTGGACCAAATGGACTCAGATAATACATAGAATATTCCATCCAAAAGCAACAGAACACACAGATCATACGATGTTACACCACAAAAACAAGTTTCAATAGATTTAAAATCTTATAAAACATTTAAATCAGTTACAATAAAAAAATTGGAAAATTTTAAAAATGTGGAGATTAAACAACTAATGTGTCAGAAGAAATCGAGTAATGAAAATGAAAATACAACATATCATAATTTATAGGCTACAGCAATAGTAGTTAAGGAAAGTTCCTAGCAATAAGTGCCTACAATCAAGAAAAAAAGATTTCAAACAACCTCACTTTACATCTCAAGGAACTAGAAATAAAAAGCCCAAACTTAGTAAAAGGAAGGGAAAAGGTCAGCATGGGAAACTGAATACAGACCAAAAAGACAATAGGAAAAATAGAAAAGAATGAAACCAAGAGCTCTTTTCTTGGAAAGGTAAAACGGACCAACCCTTAGCTCGACTCAGTAAGGAAAAAAGAGATAAGGACTTGGAACTGAAAGGGAAAATGTTACATACCTTGATACCCCAGAAATACACAGGATAATAGACTTCTGTGAACAACTGCATACCAACAAATACCAAGACTGAATCATGAAGAAACAGAAAATATGAACATACCAATTACTAGTAAGAATGTTGAATCACTAATCAAAAACCTCCCACCAAAGTCTAGGACCAGGTGGCTTCACTGGTGAATTATGTATACTAAACAAGTTAAATTTTAAACCAATCCTCAAACTTACATAAAATATAAGAGAAGGGAATACTTCCAAACTCATTTTAGAAGGCCAGCATTACCCTGATACCAAAACCAGGTAAGGATGCCACAAGAAGATTAAAGGCTAATATCCCTTATGAATACAGACACAAAAAATCTACAAAGTATTAGCAAACTGAATTCAACAACACATTAAAAGGATCATACTCTGTGGTTAAGATTTATTTCAGGGATGCAGGAGTGGTTCAATATCTGCAAACCAACCAGTGACACCCCATAAATTAATATGAGACCACATTAACAAAAAAGTCATAGGATCATTGCAATAGATGTACAAAAAAAAAAAAAAAAACCCACACACCTGACAATTCAACATCCATTTATGACAAAAACAAAGTGGGTACAAAGGGAATGTACCTCAACATAAAGACGATATGTGACAAGCCCACAGCTAACATTCAATGGTGGAAAGTTGAAAGCTTTTCCTTGAAGATCCGGAAGAAGACAAGGATGCCCTCAACTTACCACTTTTATTCACTGCAGTATGGGAACCGTCAGCAAGAGCAAGAAAAATAAAAAGCATCCAAATCAGAAAGTGGTAAAATTATCACTGTTTACAGATGACATGTATAAAAAACCCTAAAGACACTAAAAAAAACTTAGAACTAATAAATTCAGAAAAGTTGCAGGATAAAAAATCAATACATAGAAGTCTGTTGCAGTTCTATACACCAGTAACAAACTATCAGAAAAAGAAATTAAGGCAATCCCATTCACAACTGCATTAAAAAGAATAAACTACCTAAGAATAAATTCAACCAAGGAGGTAAAAAAATCTATACATTTAAAACTAAGACACTGAGGAAAGAAACCAAAGACACAAATAAGTGGAAAGATATTCAGTGCTCATAGATTAGATGAATACTACTGAAATGCATAAACCAGAGCAGTCTACATCTTCAGGGCAACCCTTATTAAAATTCAAATGGCATTTTTCATGAAAATTGAATAAATAATCCTAAAATTTGTGGGGAACCAGAAAAAATCCTAAATAGTCAAATCTTGAGAAAGAAAAAAGCTAAAGGCACATGCTTCTTGATTTCAAACTATATTACAAAGCTATAGTAATCAAAATACTGGCATAAAAATATACATAGCCCAATGGAATAGAATAGACAGCCCAGAAATAAACCCACATGTGGTTAATTTACAAAAAGCAAGAATATACAGTGGGAAAGGGCAATCTCTTCAATAAAAGTTGTTGGGAAACTGGACCAGTGTCTTACTAGACCACACACAAAAATTAAAATTAACTCAAAGACCTGACCAGTAGACCTGAGACCATAAAACTCTCAGTTCAGTCACTCAGTCCTGTCCAACTCTTTGCAACCCCATGGGCTGCACCACACCAGCCTTCCCTGTCCATCACCAACTCCTGGAGCTTGCTCAAACTCCTGTCCATCGAGTTGGTGATGCCACCCAACCAACTCATCCTCTGTTATCCCCTTCTTCTCCCGCCTTCAACTTTTCCCAGCATCAGGGTCTTTTCAAATGAATCAGTTCTTCCCATCAGGTCGCCAAAGTATTGGAGCTTCAGCTTCAGTCCTTCCAATGAATATTCAGGACTGATTTCCTTTAGGATGGACTGGTTGGATCTCCCTGCAGTCCAGGGGACTCTCAAGAGTCTTCTCCAGCACCACAGTTCAAAGCATCCATTCTTCGGCGCTCAGTTTTCTTTATAATACAACTCTCATATCCATACATGACTACTGGAAACATACGCACTAATTTGCTTGACATTGGTTAAAAAAGCAAGAGGAACAACAGTAAAATAAATATGTTGAACTACATCAAACTAAAAAGCACCTATACAGCAAACGAAACCAAACAATGAAAAGGCAATCTACAGAATGGGAGAAAATATTTGCAATTATATATTTGATAAGGAGTTACGATCCAGAATATATCAAAAACTCGTATACAACTCAAGAGCAAAAACAACCCAGTTTAAAAATGGACAGAGGATCTGAATAGTTTTCCAAAGACATACAGAAGCCACAGGTACATGAAAAGAAACTCAACATTACTAATCATCCAGGAAGTGCAAATCAAAACTACAATCGTATACCACTTCATACCTGTTGGAATGACTATTAATCAAAACAAATAATAAGTGTTGGCAAAGAATCTGGGGGAAAAGGAGTGTAAATTGACACAACTACTACAGAAAATGGATGGAGGTGCAGCTACTCAGAAAATTAAAAATAGCGCTAATGTATGATCCAGGAATTCTACATCTAGGTATTCAATTGAAGAAGATGAAAACACTTAACTCGAACAGATACATGTAACACCAATGTTCACTGCAGTGTTACAACAGCCAAGACACAGAAACAAGTTATGGATGAATGAATAAGGAAAATGTATACACACAAAAACACACACAAAAAAACTAGTCATAAAAAAAGAAGGGAATTCTGCCATTCGTGACATTGATGTACCTTGAGGGCATTATGTTAAGTGAAGTAAGTCAGAGAAAGACAAATATTAAACTGTATGATTTCCCTTCTATGTGGAATCTAAAAAAAACCAAAACACTACCACTCAAGCTCATCGCTACAGATTAGAAACTGGTTGTTGCCAGAGATGGGGGTAGTGGGTGAAATGGGTAAAGTGGATCAAAAGGCATAAATTTCCAGTTATAAAATTAAGTTCTGGGGATGTAATTACAGCCTGGTGACAAGTTAATAACACTGTTACCTATTTGACAGTTCCAAGAGTAAATTTTTAAAGTTCTCATCGTAAAAATTGTGTTGAATAATGTTAACTAGGACTTACTGTGGTGATAATTTCACAATATATGCAAAATTAATCATTATGTTGTACATCTGAAACTAATGTCAATAAAAAAAGGGAAAGAATGTAAACCACTAAGGATGTGCACCCTCAAGGCAATGCCAAAGAATGCTCAAACTACTACACAATTGCACTCATCTCACACGCTAGTAAAGTAATGCTCAAAATTCTCCAAGCCAGGCTTCAACAACACGTGAACCGTGAAATTCCTGATGTTCAAGCTGGTTTTAGAAAAGGTAGAGGAACCAGAGATCAAACTGCCAACATCCGCTGGATCACGGAAAAAGCAAGAGAGTTCCAGAAAAACATCTATTTCTGCTTTATTGACTATGCCAAAGCCTTTGACTGTGTGGATCACAATCAACTGTGGGAAATTCTGAGAAAGATGGGAATACCAGACCACCTGACCTGCCTCTTGAAAAATCTGTATGCAGGTCAGGAAGCAACAGTTAGAACTGGACATGGAACAACAGACTGGTTCCAAATAGGAAAAGGAGTACGTCAAGGCTGTATACTGTCACCCTGCTTATTTAACTTATATGCTTACATGCAGAGTACATCATGAGAAACGCTGGACTGGAAGAAACACAAGCTGGAATCAAGATTGCCAGGAGAAATATCAATAACCTCAGATATGCAGACGACACCACCCTTATGGCAGAAAGTGAAGAGGAACTAAAAAGCCTCTTGATGAAAGTGAAAGAGGAGAGTGAAAAAGTTGGCTTAAAGCTCAACATTCAGAAAACGAAGATCATGGCATCCGGTCCCATCACTTCATGGGAAATAGATGGGGAAACAGTGGAAACAGTGTCAGACTTTATTTTTGGGGGCTCCAAAATCACTGCAGATGGTGACTGCAGCCATGAAATTAAAAGACGCTTTGCTCCTTGGAAGAAAAGTTATGATCAACCTAGATAGCATATTCAAAAGCAGAGACATTACTTTGCCAACTAAGGTCCGGCATAAATGGTCATGTATGGATATGAGAGTTGGACTGTGAAGAAAGCTGAGCGCTGAAGAATTGATGCTTTTGAATTGTGGTGTTGGAGAAGACTCTTGAGAGTCCCTTGGACTGCAAGGAGATCCAACCAGTCCATTCTGAAGGAGATCAACCCTGGGATTTCTTTGGAAGGAATGATGCTAAAGCTGAAACTCCAGTACTTTGGCCACCTCATGCGAAGAGTTGACTCATTGGAAAAGACTCTGATGCTGGGAGGGATTGGGGGCAGGAGGAGAAGGGGACGACAGAGGATGAGATGGCTGGATGGCATCACTGACTCAATGGACATGAGTCTGAGTGAACTCCAGGAGTTGGTGATGGACAGGGAGGCCTGGTGTGCTGCAATTCATGGGGTCGTGAAGAGTCCGACACGACTGAGCAAGTGAACTGAACTGAACTGAAGCAAAAGACAAAATGTATCTTAGCTGCCTCTGTCAGTTAAGTAGACAAAGTGTATTACTTCACCCAAACTTTCTACTTCTCCTAAAAGAATTTCCTCTCCTCCAGTATCAGTTAAATATAACAAAAAAGCAATGATACAACTATATTAAAAGTGAATACTCACAGTGCCCTAGAACTCTGTGGCAGGTTAACTGGGAGTAAGTACTCTCTGAAGCAAAATCTGTAATAAACAGGGAACAGAATTACATGGTGGTAAAGTGAACCTGATAGGAACTTTCCACAGATGTCCCATTCAAATCTCTATAACGTGGAAATGACCCTCCACGGAAGTCCTAAACTGTCACTGAGCCTTTGCCTGTACACCAGCCAGTCATTTGGTTTAGGTGCCCAGAGGAATGAGCGGTCTCCCTGAGCAAGGCAGCTGCCATAGGCTGACAGCCATCTCCAGAGAAAGGTTCAGTTGTGAGCAGTCATAGGCCAGCACCTCTGGAAAGAGGTTCATGAAAAGGATTCTAGGGGGTCCAGCCCAACATCCACTACAGTCCAACATCTATTTGCACAAATGCTGGACTAAGAAATACAGATCATAGGAAATTCCAAAGAACTAAGGAACATCCCAAGGAACTATAGCACCAACAGCCAGGAGAAAACAAACTGAGAAAATTGTACCAGAATTTGGGGACTATTTTTTGCTCCTTAGGAACATGTGGATTATAGAAACGTAGCAAAGGGCCTGAGAAGCTAAGTATTTTTTTTTTTTTTTTACTCTTAAGTGCTAGTAGGAAAAAATTGGTATTGAGAGGTGTCAAGTAGGTGCTACTTGAATAACCTCCCAAGGCTTTGGGTTGGCCTAGAAGTAATGACTAGCCAGAAACTGCACCTCCCACAGACAGACTGAAGGCAAGTTTTGAATCATCTGAGTTAATGTAATCCAGGATTGCTAATACCCTTACCTGCCTACCAAAACCACAAGTCCTCTCTAGGGGAAGATAGCATCATATTGGGCCATACATTTTTATTATTATTTGATATGTCATGAAATTAGGGCATAAAAATAACCAGGTATAGAAGGAAACAAAACATAATCAAAAACAGAAAACAAAAAAGAGATAATAGACACACAAGAGTTCCAAACAAAGGGGTTATCAGAAACAGATCTTCGGGCATCCCTGGTAAAGAATCTGCCTGCCAATGCAGGAGACACGGGTTCAATCCCTGGTCTGGGAAGATCCCACATGCCGCAGAGCAGCTAGGCCTGTGCACCCAGGAG
This sequence comes from Oryx dammah, assembly GCF_014754425.2. NCBI lineage: Eukaryota > Metazoa > Chordata > Mammalia > Artiodactyla > Bovidae > Oryx > Oryx dammah. Next base: position 47,381,118 of record NW_024070213.1, on the reverse strand, counting down.
CCACAACTGTTGAGCTCACGTGCCACGACGACTGCAGCCCTGTCCCCTAGAGCCTCTGGTCCTCAACGAGAGGCCATCACAATGAGACACCCACCGACCGAAATGAAGAGTAACCCAAGGCTCTCTGCAACCAGAGAAAAGCCCAGCACTGCCAAAAATAAATAAAATACTTAAATAAATAAATAAATAAATAAATAAATTACTTTTAAAAAAAGGAAGCAGATCTTGCAGTAACTATCTTTAACATGGTCAAAGAAACTTTAAAATGGACAATTTTGGCCAAGAACTAGTAATTCTATTTAAGATGTAAAGTTTATAACTGAAAGACTTAATAACAGACATGACAAACTCCATGAATGGCCGTAACAAGATCAGATATAACTCAAAGAGGTTCTCTAGAAGAGAAAGGGTGAGCAGGACAGAAGCGATGCATGCAGAATTACTGGCTAGCAGGTTTCCAGGACTACCTAGTCATCAAATTAATGACTGAACAAATGGCAGATCTGAAGGCACCAGTAGGCCCACTACAGAATATACCAAAGAAAACCCTATTTAAGTACATGGTGGTAAACTGCTGAAAACTGTAGCAAAGGCTAAGACACAACCACAGTGAGGCAGAGAGAATTTATCTTTTTTTTTTTTTTGGAGGAGAATTTAAAGGAGCAACAATTCAACACACAATGAATTCTTAACAAAAATAATGGAAGCTGGAAGATCACAGAAGTATATATTTAAGGTACTGAAAGAAAACAACAGCCAAATTTCAGTTCTATATCTAGCAAAATTATCCTTCAAGAACAAAAGTGAAAGTTACACTCAAATGAAAAACAGAACTTTCTGTCAGACCTATACTAGAATAAATCAGTTCAGTTCAGTCGCTCAGTTGTGTCCGACTCTTTGCGACCCCATGAATCGCAGCACGCCAGGCCTCCCTGTCCATCACCAACTCCCAGAGTTCAGACTCACATCCATCGAGTCAGTGATGCCATCCAGCCATCTCATCCTCTGTCGTCCCCTTCTCCTGCCCCCAATCCATCCCAGCATCAGAGTCTTTTCCAATGAGTCAACTCTTCACATGAGGTGGCCAAAGTACTGGAGTTTCAGCTTCAGCATCATTCCTTCCAATTAACACCCAAGACTGATCTCCTTCAGAATGGACTGGTTGGATCTCCTTGCAGTCCAAGGGACTCTCAAAAGTCTTCTCCAACACCACAGTTCAAAAGCATCAATTCTTCGGCACTCAGCCTTCTTCACAGTCCAACTCACACATCCATACATGACCACTGGAAAAACCATAGTCTTGACTAGACAGACCTTTGTTGGCAAAGTAATATCTCTGCTTTTCAATATGCTATCCAGGTTGGTCATAACTTTTCTTCCAAGGAGTAAGCGTCTTTTAATTTCATGGCTGCAGTCACCATCTGCAGTGATTTTGGAGCCCTTAAGTCTGACACTGTTTCCACTGTTTCCCCCTCTATTTCCCATGAAGTGATGGGACCGGATGCCATGATCTTTGTTTTCTGAATGTTGAGCTTTAAGCCAACTTTTTCACTCTCCTCTTTCACTTTCATCAAGAGGCTTTTTAGTTCCTCTTCACTTTCTGCCATAAGGGTGGTGTCGTCTGCATATCTGAGGTTATTGATATTTCTCTTGGCAAGCTTGATTCCAGCTTGTGTTTCTTCCAGTCCAGCGTTTCTCATGATGTACTCTGCATATAAGCATATAAGTTAAATAAGCAGGGTGACAATATACAGCCTTGACGTTCTCCTTTTCCTATTTGGAACCAGTCTGTTGTTCCATGTCCAGTTCTAACTGTTGCTTCCTGACCTGCATACAGATTTTTCAAGAGGCAGGTCAGGTGGTCTGGTATTCCCATCTCTTCCAGAATTTTCTGAATGCAGAGTTCCAAAGAATAGCAAGGAGAGATAAGAAAGCCTTCTTCAGCGATCAATGCAAAGAAATAGAAGAAAACAACAGATTGGGAAAGACTAGAGATCTCTTCAAGAAAATTAGAGATACCAAGGGAACATTTCATGCAAAGATGGGCTCGATAAAGGACAGAAATGGTATGGACCTAACAGAAGCAGAAGATATTAAGAAGACGTGGCAGGAATACACAGAACTGTACAAAAAAGATCTTCACGACCAAGATAATCAGGATGGTGTGATCACTCACCTAGAGCCAGACATCCTGGAATGTGAAGTCAACTGGGCCTTAGAAAGCATCACTACGAACAAAGCTAGTGGAGGTGATGGAATTCCAATTAAGCTATTTCAAATCCTAAAAGATGATGCTGTGAAAGTGCTGCACTCAATATGCCAGCAAATTTGGACAACTCAGCAGTGGCCACAGGACTGGAAAAGATCAGTTTTCATTCCAATCCCAAAGAAAGGCAATGCCAAAGAATGCGCAAACTACCACACAATTACACTCATCTCCCATGCTAGTAAAGTAATGCTCAAAATTCTCCAAGCCAGGCTTCAGCAATACGTGAACCATGAACTTCTAGATGTTCAAGCTGGTTTTAGAAAAGGGAGAGGAACCAGAGATCACATTGCCAACATCCGCTGGATCATGGAAAAAGCAAGAGAGTTCCAGAAAAACATCTATTTCTGCTTTATTGACTATGCCAAAGCCTTTGACTGTGTGGATCACAATAAACTAGAATAAATGGAAGAGGCAAATATTAAAATACACAAAAGATAATTCTATGACAAACAGAAATCTAAAGAATCAAAGTGCCAACAAAGTACTGGGCAACAGTTTTATTAAAATTTTTGACATGCAATAATCAGGGCATAAAAATAATCAGGTAAAGAAAGAAACAATAAAACATAATTGAAAACTGAAAAAAACAGACACTAGAAAATGCTGAAAAGAAGTCAGTAGCCAAGCTTGAATTGTATTCTATTTCTTGAAGCGAAAAATATCCTTCAACAACCACAGAGTTTTCTGATCACTAAAACCTAAAATGGGGGTTAAACCTAAAATGGGGGTTGACAAGTTTTTTAAAAAATAGCCAGATAGTAAACATTCTAGCTAGTTGCATCTGCCACAACACTTAACTCAGTTGTAGCACAAAAGCAGCCACAGACAACACATAAATGGACATTAAAAAGTAGAGAAAAGGCAGACTGTTCAATCATTTTCAAATACTGAATGCCTATTCTGTACCTAGTGAAATACAGACATGTGGAAATTCAATGTGAATAAGAAAACTGTCTTAATGGAATAGTTCTAATTACTAAGTCCTCCTATTAAAAGTGAATTTTAGCAAGCAGTAAAAATTAGCTTATGAGACGCAAACTTAACCTGATAAAATAAAAGCTATCAGTTCATGAACCATTAATATTTCCTGTGTAATTCACGAACATGACTGGTCACTTTTAGTGTGAATCCTGCTAAAAGACACTTGATCCTTGGAAGGAAAACTATGACAAACCTAAACAGCATATTAAAAAGCAGAAACATCACTTTGTTGACAAAGGTCCGTACAGTCAAAGCTATGGTCTTTCCACTAGTCATGCGAGAGTTGGATCATAAAGAAGGTTGAGCACCGAAGAATTGGTACTTTTGAGTGCTGGAGAAGACTCTTCAGAGTCCCTTGGACAACAAAGAGATCAAACCAGTTAATCCCAAAGGAAATCAACCCTCAGTCTTCATTAGAAGGACTTATGCTGCAGCTTCAATACTTTGGCCACTTGATATACAGAGCCGACTCATTGGAAAAGACCCTGATGCTGGGAAAGATTGAGGGCAGGAGAAGGGGCAGCAGAGGATGAGATGGTTGGATGGCATCACCCACTCAATGGACATGAGTTTGAGCAAACTCCAGGAGATAGTGAAGGACAGAGGAGCCAAACGTGTCACAGTCCATGGGGTTACAAAGAGTCAGACACGACTGAGCAACTGAACAACACCTGCAGAATGTCATTCCAAATTAGATACTAGTGTTAAGGTACAGCAATTTGAGTTCACCGAAATCTCTCTAGAAAGGACTGCAGACTGAAGGATGGAGTAACTATTTTAGTTTTGTTTTGATTTGGCTTTATGACCATCCCCAGACTAGGAACAGCTGGAGGCTGACTTGGCATTTAAACACAATAGTTAATTCTCTCTCAAATTTTTTATTCTCCTAAAGAATAGCTACCCCCAAAATGCATCTTCCTGGATATCTCAGGAAAAGTTAGGTATAAAAAGTAAAGACATTTCACTATTTTATACAGACATATGGCTCTGCCTAAACATATGTATAATAATATGCATAAGGATTTTTATTTAACACATATAATAAACATTTTAAATGGTAAAATAGGACTGACATTCCTATTTCCAGCTTGAAAGTACTAGGTGTGATGAATGCTAAGCAGGGAGGTATATTCAAAGTCAAGATAATGGGCCTCTGAAGCTATTCCTTAGAGTAGATCTGGATACCTGGGATCAAAGAATGGGTCTAGGGGATATGGGTGTACCTATGGTTGATTCTTATTTATGTATGACAGAAAACCACAAAATTCTGTAAAGCAATTATCCTTCAATTAAAAAAAATAAAAGTGGCAATAAAAAGAACAGGTCTAGGCTTGCAGCTGCTGCCAAAAGCCAGCATAGGCCGTGGTGACTGAGCAGACAGGCAGCAGTTCAGTTGCTCAGTCAGGTCCAACTCTTCGCAACACCATGGACTGCAACACCATGGCCTCCCTGTCCATCACCAACTCCCAGAGTTTACTCAAACTCATGTCCGTTGAGTCGGTGATGCCATCCAACCATCTCGTCCTCCATCGTCCACTTCTCCTCCTGCCTTCAATCTTTCCCAGCATCTTTTCAAATGAGTCAGCTCTTCGCATTATGTGGCCAAGTATTGGAGTTTCAGCTTCAGCATCAGTCCTTCCAATGAATATTCAGGACTGATTTCCTTTAGGAAGGACTGGTTGGATCTCCTTTCAGTCCAAGGGACTCTTGAGACAGGTGATGGAAAGAGCAATATTGCATAGGAACCTGGAATGTCAGGTCCATGAATCAAGGCACATTGGAAGTGGTCAAACAGATGGCAAGAGTGAGCACTGACATTTTAGGAATCAGCGAACTAAAATGGACTGGAATGGGTGAATTTAACTCAGATGACCATTATATCTACTACTTAGAAGAATCCCTTAGAAGAAATGGAGTAGCCATTACAATCAACACAAGTCCAAAATGCAGTACTTGGATGCAATCTCAAAAACAACAGAAAGATCTCTGTTCGTTTCTAAGGCAAACCATTCAATATCACAGTAATTCAAGTCTATGCCCCAACCAGTAATGCTGAAGAAGCTGAAGTTGAATGGTTCTATGAAGACCTACAAGATCTTCTAGAACTAACACCCAAACAAGATGTCCTTTTCATTATAGGGGACTGGAATGCAAACATAAGAAGTCAACAGATATCTACAGTGAAAGGCAAATTTGGTCTTAGAGTACAGAATGAAGCAGGGCAAAGGCTAATAGAGTTTTGCTAAGAGAAAGCACTGGTCAGAGCAAACACACTCTCTTCCAACAACACAAGAGAAGACTTTACACATGGACATCACCATATGGTCAATACTTAAATCACATTGATTATATTCTTTGCAGCCAAAGATGAAGAAGCTCTATACAGTCAGCAAAAACAAGACCAGGAGCTGATTGTGACTCAGATCATGAACTCCTTATTGCCAGATTCAGACTTAAATTGAAAAAAGTCATTTTACCTAGGCCATTCAGGTATGACCTAAATCAAATCCCTTATGATTTTACAGTAGAAGTGACATTCAAGGGATTAGACAGGCAACAGAGGTGGTCAAACCCAAGGGATTGTGGAACATAGGGATTCAGATACAAGTCAGGAATGTAAAGAGATGCAGCCACTTTAGAAAACAGTAAAACATACATATACCGTGCAAAAATGTAAATCCACTCTGTATACACAAGAGAAATGTAAACATGTCCACACAAAGACTTGTATACAAACGTTCACAGCATTATGCATAATAGCCATAAAGTGGAAATCAGCCAAATGTCTTATCAACTGGTGAACAGACAAGATGCGCTATATCCATACAATGGAATTCTATTCTGTGATAAGCAAGAATGAACTCCCGATACATACTGCAACATACATGGGCCTTTAAAACACACTAAATGAAATAAGACAGACACAAGAGCTCACAGACTGTATGATTCCATTTATATTATTTATCAGAAAAAGGAAATCTATATAGACAGTAGATTGATGATTTCCTGGGATGAGGGGCGAGAATGGGAGTGACTGCAATGGGCACAATGGCTCTTTCTGGGGTGATGAATACATTTTAAAATAAGATTGTGACAACAGCTGCACACCTCTGAACACTGTGCTGTGCCTGTGTGTGAAGTCACGTCTGACTCTGCAACTCTTTGGACTATAATCTTCCAGGCTCCTCTGTCCTTGAGGTATTCTCCAGGCAAGAATACTGGAGTGGATTGCCATTTCCTCCTCCAGGGGATCTTCCCAACCTAGGGGATCGAACCCAATCTCCTACACTGCAGGTGGATTCTTTGCCTATTGAGCCAGTTTAAATGAATGAATTTTATGGTAAGTAAATTGCCCTCAGCAAAAGTTTTTCTTTTCTTTTTTTTTTTTGCTGCACCATGCACCTCGCAAGATCTCAGTTCTCCAACCAGGAATTGAAGTCAGGCCTTAGCAGTGAAAGCACCAAATCCTAACCACTGAACCACCAGAGAATCCCTAAAGCTATTTTTTTTTAAGATGAAATAAAGACATTTTAAGACAAAGTATCGTGAAACTGAGAGAATACATTATCTTTAGACCTACATTAAACTTAAGAGTGAAAAATGACCTCAGATGGGAACATGGAAATGCAAGAAAGAATAATGATCAATACAGGTAAATTTCAGTATTACTTTATAAAACAACAACAAAAAATTTGTGTAGGACTTAAGATGTCTGTAAAATTAAAATGCCTGACAATAACATAAAAGGCTGGAAGTTGATAAAGCCATGAGTAATACTGATCATAAAATACACACACACACACGTTATCAACACCAGGAACAAAAAAGGGGAGATTGTTACAGATCCTAGAGACATTAATAAGATGGGAACTTTACATGACAAAATTTAAACATGTATAATAAGATGTAAAAGTTCCGAGAAATACATAACTTATCAGAAGTGATAAAAATAAAAAATCAGAATACTGAAGCACACAACATTCATATCTGACTGACTGACAGACACATAAGCTAAGTGAGGGAATCACGGAGTTGTCCATGACTGCCCTGAAAGAATTTCTTCCTTCTTGTAGCTATAAGGCTGACACACGACAAACCAGAAGCAGAGTTTGATCTTGTAGATTACTGTCTACAACACAGGTTGAATTCAGAGCTTCAGCAGATTTCTTGAGTGAAAACTATAATACTGGTGGGGATGGAGTAAACCCTGAAAAATGGAACAGTGAGATTTAAGAGAATTTTAATAACTCCAGTCACTCCTAATGCCCAAAGATTTCCCCTTGTCAACAGAAGCAGCTTCTCCCCTAATGAGAATGGTTTTGACTCTCTTGACTATCCTTAATGACCACAACAAAATAAAATTCCAATTCCTTTCATTTACCACTCCTAGGGCCTCGTACTGCCTCTAACCTATGACTAAACCAAACCCTCAAATTCTCTATAATCTCAAAATTTGGAAAAGAAAGATTATGTAGTAACAGAATTACAAGGTTTTCCTAATGCTTGAGGAATGTGTCCAAAGGATGCTAAACTGGGAAGAAGAAACATAGTTTAGATGAAGCTGAATATGTTTTTTTTGGGCACATTTCAATGTAAGTGGTCACTGGTGATGATCTAACTCATGTTTCAGGCAGGAGACAAGGTACAGTTTTATACCCCATAGTCTAACAGTAGCTGGATCCTCAATGCCTTGAAACCCAGCCAGGTCAGACAACTAATGTAAGACCTTATTTCCTTGAGGATCTACTTCCTGTACTATTTCTGAATACCAATTATGTGATCAGCTTTCTTATTTTCAGAAAATAGAATCCTCTCAAGCTAAGCAAAAGGAATTTACTAAGCAGTATGTGCTGTGCTTAGTCGCTCAGTCGTGTCCAACTCTTTGCGACCCTATGGACTGCAGCCTGCCAGGCTCCTCTGTCGGTGGGGATTCTCCAGGCAAGAATACCAGAGTGGGTTGCCATGCCCTCCTCCAGGGGATCTTCCCAGCCCAGGAATTGAACCCAGGTCTCCCGCATTCCAAGTGGATTCTTTATCATCTGAGCCACCAGGGAAGCAGTATAGATAGTTCTTAGAATCACTGCAAAGGTTTGAAATGGAGTATAAGCTGAATTATGACTCACAATCCCTTACCATAGAAGTGAGTTTGCAAGGTATGGAGCTGCTTCTACAATCAAGAAGCTACCTGTCACACCAGAAAGCCTCCATCCAGAGAGCCAACAGCGCCAAAACCAGGTCACTCTTGTTAAGATCCAAGCCTACATAATAAATAGATGCCTCAGGCCCTCCCTGCTTCTGCTCCCCCATAACTCAGTTCTGACGGAAGTCTCACACAAGGGCATCTGATCAGAGGAACTTTGGTTTTGTTCGGAATCTTAGCTCTAAAGGAGTCTGGGAAGCAGTCATCATTTAAACATTTTCTTTCTGGAGGACACTTAGGTTTCTTGTCTTTGCTGTTAAAAACACTGATGTATCCCTTCATCCTAACCACACACCTAAGAAAGGACTAGGATCCTGAATATACTTTTTCACGTGTGTACAAAAAACTGGAGCCTGGATTTCCTGGTCACAAGCCATTGTTTTTATCTCCCTCCCCTACCCCCTTAAAGTCTAAAATGTTCCTTTCTCAAAGAAAACAAATATATACTGAATGAATGGATCATCCTGTTATTCTTTTGCCTCAAAGTATTATTTGCATTTGTGAATTTCAGATGCAAAATAGCCTTATTCGCTTTTTTTGCTACAGCCTATCTGGGTCAGGCATCTTGAAAAAGTCCCTGACAGAATATTATGTTATCACGCATGCTCTAGACTAATTCACTTTTCATAGCTGAGTGCCTAATGTCTCTAACCAATTAAATGCAATGGTCCATACTGGCGTCCTCTGCTTATAAAAGTGCATTTCACAACCCCAGCACAAATACACGACTAGCACAGGTAGCAGTGTGGTGCACCCTGAAATGAGCTTTCAGAATGGCAACATGTGGATTCCCATGGAAGAGATCCCTGGAAGAGAAATACATACATTTTAAAATGTGCTTTTTAAAAAGTGCTCACAGGCAGCAAAGCAATGAATATGAAATGTGGAAAATCTTAATTTTCTCTGAATTTCATTTTCAATAACCATAAAATGAGGGTAAAATCTACTTTTATAATATAGGGTTGCAAAGAGTCAGACACAACCGAGCAACTGAACTGAGGAGGACTAAACAAATGCAAAACTAAATATATTCCTGCTGTTACAGAGGATATCCACAAATAAATGCGTCACAAATGTCCTGTAACATGTTAGCCAAGAAGGGCTGGAAGTTGTCTACTGACCAGTGATAGCTCAGCCAAGAAGCAGACTTTCCCAAAGTTAACACTTTATCCCATAGCAATCTCTCCTCATTCTGGCCATCAACAGATCTGGACGTTTGTCCCACCCTAAGCCCAACTCCAATCTATGCCTCAGGACAACACAGGGAGGGGGGCGGGTAGTAGGGGGGTTCTACAGCAGAGGAGAATGCAAAGACCAAAGCATTCTTTCCACAAGCTCCCTAATTCTGGTATATAAATATGCTCTGTCTAAATGGAATAACGCAGATGTTTGTGTGACTGCCTTTAAAGACGTGTAGCCTGCATGCAGGCCATGGTGAGATCCCAATTTTAGGCAGGCCACTACCAAAGAATCAATAAAGGTCGGTGGGCTAGGCACAGACCCCACTCACCAGCCATGTAACTCTGGCTGCTCTTTGGCTTGTGGAATCTCAGTTCCTTCACCGGGGACTGAACAGCAGTGGAAACCACAAGTGCTAGCTGACCTCTGGATCACCTGGAAATTCCCCATCTATGCCTCCTTTATACTAGGGATCATCACAAGCCCATTGTGCCGATTAAATGTGTTACTTAAGAACACATTTAGGACAATGTGAACTGCCAAAAGTGAACACTATCATTGTAATTAAAAACAGTGGGGAAAAACACACACACCAGCTACTGATCTGGTAAACTACTCATTCTAAAATGTTTAGCCTTGTATCTCAAACGTATTGCTTCAGTCTTATTTTTACTACAACACAGATCCAGGCTGTGTCACCCACATTTCCTTACTTTTCTTAGTATGACACTGTTCACTCCTGCTCCTAGATCTTGACCTCTCGTACCTGGAACATTTGCCACCTCTGGCTCACCTTAGGTGCAGGTGTCTGCATCAGTCTCTTGCGTGGTCTCCAACAGACAACTCCCTTGGACCGCTTCAGGATCACTTGCCGAGCCCAGGAGGCTCATTAGTAGCCTGGGGCTACCCTGACACCTGACTCTTCTCATTTCCTCAGGTGATCTAGTGAAGCATCCACATCTCTGCAAATCTTCGAGTTTCCGGACAAAGGCCTACGTTCTGGTCATTTTCCTGTTCTCCAATGCCTTTAATCTGGGCCAGAACTTAATAAATAAATATTTTGGTTTTGTTTGCCAATAGATGGTTTTGAAAAGAAAGTTGTCCTTGTCAGAGGACTACATAGGCCTGGGGGCTGCAAGACTGTCAAGTGTGTATATGCAAGAGAAACAAGGAATGACTAAGGAACAGTTCTATCGCTTCAGGAAAACACCACTGCAGATTGCCACTGCCACGATGTAGCTCATGACTTGTCAAACTGTGGTGAAACTGCAGTTACTCCCCAGGCAGCTGCTCCTCCATAAGCGATCTTCCTAATGATGACGTGTTCAGTTGGACAGTATTTCCTTTGCCAGGGCTGCCACAACAAATTACTAAGACTGGAGGGCCCAAACGAGCAAAATTCTTCCCACAGTTGTGAAGGCCAGAAATTGGAGGTCCAGATGCCAGCAGAGCTGTTTCTTCCGAGACATTTCTCCTCAGCTTGCAGACACAGATCTTCTCCCAGGGTCTTCCCTCCACGCCTGTCTGTGCAAATTTCCTCTTCTATAAGGAGACCAAGTCACACTGGATAAAGGTGGGCGCTGAGGACCTCATTTTAACTTAATCACTCTTTTGAAGACCTTATCTCCAAATATACTCACATTCTGAGGTCCTGGGATTAGAACAAACACAAACTTTGAAGGAACACAATTCTGCCCACAACAAGTATCATTTATGTTCCTGAAGATATGTTTTCGAGTGTTTGGACTCTAAGATGCAGCTTGGTGATCAGGTAATATACATTTACATACTTGATGAGAGGCTGATGGCTCTAGCGACGTTTATGTTCCTCAAGGCACAGTTAAAAGGGTGCTTACTGGGAATTGTGTATATAGGTCAGTAATTTCTAGACTTTGGTCTTGAAAACTCAATTCATGCCAGTTTTACTTGTCTTACTAAAATCCAGCACTTCTTGGGTTATAAACAGCCATATTTTAAGGACAGAAATCTATGCTGGTAAATCTAAAATTAAGGGATACCAGCCAGTGTTTACCGTATGGTAAACACTGTGCCAGCCCTTCGCATGAATTAACATCAAACAATGCTATGAAATGTGAACTATTATGAGTAGTCTCCACTTACAGTTAAGTAAACAGAGGCATAGGGAGCTTACATAACTTGACCACGCTTCCAGACCATCATGCAGCAAAACCCAGATGACAGAACAATCAGCCAGGCTCCGGAGCCCACCCTTATAATACCCTGCCTCTGCCTGAGACCATTCACCCAACAGCAGCTGGATCCCAACAGCAGCAAGAGACGAGGCCACATGTGACGGGCAGAAAAGGCTGAGTAAAATCTTGTCAAAGGGGCAGCTATTTATTTCCTCATCTTGTGAGAAAGACTTAGAACGTGCCATTTAAGTCTAAGAGGTAAAAAAAAAAAGGGGGGGGAAGACAGTCATTAGCAAGAAATAACATCTTCATTCTCACCTAAACTATTTTTCAGAAATCCTCTCCTGTTTTTGTTTGCTTTGATATAATAACCATCTTTGGCTTCCCTGGTGGCCCAGACAATAAAGAATCCACCTGCAATGGAGACCCTGGATCAATTCCTGGCTCCAGAAGATCCCCTGGAGGAGGGAATGGATACCAACTCCAGTATTCTTGCCTGAAGAGGTCCATGGACAGAGGAACCTAGCAGGCTACCATCAATGGGGTCACAGAGTCAGACATGACTGAGCAACTAACACTTTTAACTATCTTGGGAAGCCTTCCAACCAGCATCTGAAGATGATGAATTTTACCTCAGCAGGAGTCAGAGTTAAAGAGAGAAAGGGCACTTGGAGCTCCAGCACCAGTGGCTTCCTGGGGACAGGAGTGGCTGCCGCTAGGACGCCTTTCCCAGCTTGAGAAGCTGAACGTGGCATTGCCTCAGCCCCACCAGAGCTCCCTAACGGCGGCTCGTGACCTCATGTTGACAGCCACCTCTAACCAATACCACCTCACCCACTCCCTCAACTGCAGACCTGTACTTCTCCATGGAGGCAGCAAAGAAGAGAAACTACCTTAGGAAGGAAGAGGGCAGGGACGAGAGCTGGAGACGCAGGAAGCACGATTTGTCTAAGCACTGTATTGCACAAGCATTCTAAAATTTAATTTCAAAGCTAAGGTACTTAGGAAATACTTTCTCCAACTTCTGACCTTAGAGAAACTCAAGCTGGACCTCATTTTCCTGTAAAAGCTTCAATCCTCTCCTTCCACAAAATGAGATTACAAGAGGTACTGTATTTTTAGAAAAGTTTTTATTTTAATCCTTCCTAGAGGAATATAGATTTGAATGAAATACATTCATTCCATAAATACATTAGCAGCAAAACCTTCCCACCAGAGTCCTCTACACTCCAGCCCAGAGGTTGTGCCTTAGAGCAGGAGAGCATGTTCCATCAACCGTCAAATTCAGGATGTGTTTGCTTCTTGCTGAAAGCAGGCTACACATGAGAAAAACCAGACGACAGATCAGATGGGTAGGTGAATTAAGTTGGAACCCTGAAAATACATCCATGTGGTGACCATTTGACCTTCTGCACTTTCCAAATCCTTTGGAGTCCACAGTGTTTAACTGATGAGGTCCTTCACCACCGACAACTGGGAGCTCCTAACCTTGCAAATGCACCAACATGTCTTCTCACTCTGAGCTGCAACATTTTAATGGTGTCTTGATCCTTTTCAGAGAATAAGCCAGATAGAAAGGGTCATTCCCTCCTCCTTTCCATGGGACAAGGTACCTCTCCAACAGTTGGTCCACATGTCCTTGCTATCAGGAGACAATGCAGCAGGCGTTACTTGGCTTGTTAGACCTCCAGATACTCCCTGTCCGGGTGCTGGAGGCTTCACTGGAGACAGAGACATGTCGAAACCTTCAAAGATCTCTAAGGAACACGATAAGGTCTCTCACCCCAGCTTCCATCAGAGCACATGACAGAAGCACTCTGGACAGTGGCCCGGGCACCTCTCCTTTTCTTCTCTCCATCAGTGCCTGCTGCCTGGCTGCTCCTTTCTCCCCTGCTCTCTAGGTACCTGTGAAATTCTGGGAAGCAAGATCTACCCTAAACTCCCCAGCGGCCAGGAGAGATGAAGGCAGGTGGTGTTTTAAATCTGTGAGCCGCGGTCAGAGTAACAAGCTTACACTGTTACGTTCCAATCCATTCTGGGATGAGTTTAAGTCACAAGTCTGCATAAAACATAACACCAGAACCACAATCAGGATGACTATGACACAGGGACCAAGTCAACAGTTGCTTACCAAATCAATGAGTTGGCAGAGAAACGAAATAATGAAAGAATTTAAAATAAATCTGATTTGTTGGGCAGAGGGCGGCTCTGACTCAGGTATAAATGTTATCACCCAGATTATCATGTAAATAAAGAATAGACCTCAAAAGCTGACACCTGCCTCCCCATACACCACTTAAAAAGAGGACACGTGCTCTATCCTCCATCTTTTAAAAGTGTTTTCATTAGGATACTCTTCTATAAGTGCTTTATCCATTCCCATTTAGTCTGTTTTGACTGTTGGCTGGAAGGAATCAAACTATTTTATATAAAAACCACTGTAGTGGATAACTGGTTATGTGTTTTTCCCTTTTGCATTTTCCATCCGGAATAGTCAGCTTCTTTCTCTTCTATTTATGTGCAGAGAGAGAGTCATCTGCTGAATACACAGCACTACCAATGCGACAGTCCTCCGTCCCCACCGAGTCCGCCAGCTCTTCCTCCTCCGAGTCATCTTCCTCCTCCTCCTCCTGTGCGGATGAGCTGGAGGTGGGCCCTTTGCAGGTTTTTAGGTGTCGGGTGAGATGATATTTGGTTAAATAAGCCTTTGTACATTTTTCACAGACATAATCCCGTTTTCCTTCATGTGAATTGAGATGTTTCTTTAAGTGATTTGTCCTCAAGAACAGCTTGTCACACTTGGGACACTTGATCTGGCGTTCTCTAAGAGGAACACAAGGAAAAAACAAAACATTTGATTTGGGGTTACAAATACAACTGAGGCACACACTTACTCTGCACAACCTCAAGACCTTTGTCTGAGAAGCTCTACCCAACTAGAATCAAACTTCTCTATAGGAGATGTATCATATAGAACAGTCATAAGACATGTGTGCAGTTTAAACAGCACAGACTGATTTTGCCTGTTTTAGAATTCTAGGTAAATGGGATTGTACTGTATGTATCTCTCTTGTGTTTTTGCTTCTTTTTGAAATTCAATCACGTTGCTTCCATGGAAGCAACTTACAGGAGGCTACTTACAAATACACCACAGCTTGGTTGTGGCACTGGCTGTTGTTAATGGGTACTCTGGTGGTTTTGTTTTTTACCACCACAGGCAAGACTGCTATGTGAACATTTCTACACTGGTATGTGGGTCTGTTCCTCTAGGGCATATACTCAGGAGAGGCACAGGTGGATCCAAGGATATGTACACCTTCAATTTTACCACAATGATGCTAAGCTGTTTTCCAACGCTGTTGAATCAATATACAGGTCCATCCACAGCCATTTCAGAGCTCCTGTTGCCCCACATTCTTACTAACTGGAAGACTCAAATTTGAAAATGCTTGCCAACTGACCAACATAATGGTATCTAACTACAGTGTTAACAGTAGCCCCTACAAGTATCCAATTCAAGATGTCAGCAGCGTCAAGGCTGGAGTAACAACCCTGGCCCAGACATCTCAGAGCTGACCAGAAATTTGGGGATCATACAGAGTACGAATTTTTTAACTTTTTTTTGAGCATCTGAACCCTGTGTCTTAATGAAAATCCAACATGTTAACAGATAAAATGGGGCACTCAACCCTGACTGAACCTTAGACCCACCTGGTGAGCTTTTTAAAATCACCAAGGCCAGGGCTCTGCCCTGATCAGCTAAATCAGAATCCCTGGAGGTGGGGCCTTGGCACTAATCACTGTTTCTCACATTTCCCAAGTGACTATCACGAGCAGTGTTAGGGGCTGAATACCTACGCTGGTATGCTAATGCTTCCACTCATAACGTGATGGAATCTGGAGGTGGGGACCTACGGTTTAGATGAGGTTATGAGGATGGGACCCCATGACGGGGTTATGTCCTCAGAACAAGAGAAAGAGATCAGAGCTTGTTCACTCGCTCCTCCACCTGAGCACATAACAAGAAGGCAGCCAGGAAGAAGGCCCTCAACAGAACCCAACCATGCTGGCACCCTGGTCTCAACTTTCAGATTCCAGAAGTTTAAGAACATAAATTTCTTTTGTTTAAGCCATCACTCAGTCTACGGTATTCTGATGTGGCAGCTCAAGCTAATATAAGCAGCTAGATTAAACGACCCCAGCAAGCCCTTTCAGTTCCAACTATGTAAAACTATATATAAAATTTGATAATTAACGTATCTAATTTCCAAAATTTCATACTAATAATGAACCCACTTAATGGAAACTTTGTTTTAAAAGGTCATTCTGAGAGTCAGGAATGTAGATCCAGACTCCTTTGGTATTTTAGTGTTTCAGGTTGCACTGTGATTACAAATCAGGTAAAAGAGCAGATATGCAAACAAAATATTTATCTAAAACCCATGATAAGAATAAAGGTTCCATTTTTGATGTATTTCTAAATAAAATACAAGCTAATGTGTTCTCCCTCTTCTAACACTTGCTAAAAACGAAACTACAGAATCTGCTCTCTTCTATGTGTCACTGTAACTGACACAAGCTGGACAATTAATTACAGCTGGATTCACGCAATAAATTCCTAACGGGCGGTCCAATATTTGGCCTTCTCCTCCTTCCACCCCCGTGTCCTGCTGCCAGAGTGGTCTCTATAACAGACATCTCACCATGACATTCTTTCCCTTAAAATCCTTAAATGCTTGTGCAAGAATGTGAATACATTTAACATCACTGAACTACACACTTAAAAAGGGTTAAGACAGAAAAATTTATGTGTTATATGTCATAATGAAAATACACACATGCACACACACGCACAAAGCAGAGTAGCTCCTGGTACATGGGGAGGAAAAATGCCCCTATGACTCTCCATTACTCCCAGAATGAAATTTAATTTTGAACTGGATAAAAGGCTCTTCATTGTTTGGCTGCTGCCTCCGTCTATTGCTCTCACATACATGGGATGCTCTCACTATAGAGAACCACTCTTATTTCCCAGTCCTTTTCACATTCATGTTTCTACATATCCTGTTTAGAAGACTATTCCCTGAATAACTCTAATTTACCTTAATACTTAGCTCCAACTACCAGGAGGCTTTCTCAGGATACTCGCAGACTGGGTGAGGTAGCCGTCTTCTATAGTCTTTCAGAATCCTACACTTACTCTAACATCTGCAACACAGCGTGGCAATTATTTTCTCTTCTGTTTCTCTTAATGGCCTCTGAGCTCTTTAAATCCAAGGACCATTCTCATCTTTGTATTTTCACCACTTAGCAAATTGCTGGACTTCAAGGAGGTACTTAAAAAATTCATTAATCAAATGAAATTATGTTTCAAAAATATAACAGAAAAAAGGAAATAAAGAGAGTAGAAGTGAAAATGAGAAAACAAAGCAAGCACGTAAACTCTTCCAGGATAAACCAGAACCTTAGCTTTGTGATCTATGTGGTCAGAACACAGTCTGAGTCGTCAGAGAACCCAGGCTGTGTGGGACACAGGAGACAGCTACAGGCGCCACGGCAGGAGACAGACAGTGAGCCGGCACACGCAAGCCCCCGTTCATCGTCAACCGAGCAGCGGTCAGCTACAGGTCACTCACTGCGTGTGGATGAGCACGTGCTGCTTGAGGTCCTGCCTCCGCATGAACAACTTGTCACAGTAGTCACACTTGAGGTTCTTCTCCCCCGTGTGGATGACCATGTGGGATTCCAGGTGAGCCTTCTGGGTGAAAGACTTGTCACACAAAGTACACCTGTAGTTCTTCTGACCTGCATATTAACCCGAATGATCACACTGTGAATCAGAGCGCCACAAGCACGCTCAGCATGAAGAGACACACTGTACAGGTATGTGCCAGGAAGGAATAAAACAGAATTGACTGGTAACTGGAACCTCACATTCCAGGACTGTCTACCTACAGCCACTCAGAGCCAGTGAATTATATGCTGCAACTAAAGCTAGTGAAACTAACAAACCTGACCTATGACTGGTTACCTACACACACACTCTTTACTGTTTACAGCTAACACATGATACAAGTTCTGGGTAAAAAAAAATCACTTATAACCCTAGTGCCTAACTTAATTCAATCATTGAAAAAAAAAAAAAAACAACTCAAGAATTCTAGTACTTGTCCATAAGCAAACATATTTTTACAACCTAAATTTTAGTTTTCTTTTTTAAATAAAATACATGTCTTCATAAACCAGGGATGAAATAAAATCTTTTTAAGAATGCAGAAAAAAAGTTACTCTAAGTCAGGGGTTAGCAAACCTTTTCTTATAAGCCATTCCGAATCTTAAGGTCTGTGGGCCACACACACTCTGCTGGAACTACTCAGTCTTAATGAAAAAGCATAAGGAAGAATTTTACCTTCAAAGCTTTGGAGAAAATGACCCAACTATAAAACCAAACTAAACCAGTTAGTGTTATAGTGCATATGATAAAAACTTACAGCTAAGAGAAAGGGTTTGGTGTGCATGGAGTTTAGAAAATAGAAACTCAATAAATTCTGGTGGTATTCAACAAACAATATTCAAAGGACAGAAACTGGCTCTGGCTAGTGACAGGGGTGATCTCTAATAGTACGCTCTAGCTGTTTCTGAAGAATTACCTTCAGGTCCAAACACACAAATGAACTCCCTGATTATTAACTGCATTTTCCCAGTCACCTTCAAACTATGACTAGGCCACCTGGAAGATGGAGCAACTTAGTAATATTCTCTGAGGAGGCAGTTATTCCACACAATTCATGACCCAATGAAGTCCTCCTGTCAGCTAGCCGATTCTCTAACATCTGATCTCAACCCCATTTGCAAGACTTGTCTTGCTGCCACGCCCTTAGCAATTTCTAATTTTTCAAAATCCCACTTCATGGTCCAGGACAGCTTACCTGTGTGTATCTTGAGGTGGGTCCGCAGGTTGCTGGGATCACTGAAAGCCTTGCTACAGAAATCGCACTTGTGGGGCTTCATACCCATATGACCCATAAAGTGGACATGAAGTTTGGAAGGAGAGATAAAAGCCTGGGGGCACATGGAGCACTTCCACTTCCTCTCTTTGCTATGGCTCGGCCCATGGCTGCTGCTGTGGCCATGGCTAGGAAGATGGTTATGGATGTGGCTGCTCAGGTGGGCTTTAAACTCAGTATAGGAACTGCACTCCTTGCCACAGTTACAGAGATGCACATCTGGGTGTTCAGGAACACCTTAAAAATAAAATTACTCAATGTACTTACTTCAATTTTAAAACTCATATTTTAAAACTTAGTGGTTGTTGCTTCTAATTTTCCCTTCTATCAAAATTTCCAGCTTGCCCACTACTTGTATAATTAAACAAATCTTATTCAATGCTCTAGTCCCAGCATCTCAAATAGTGTGTCAGGCACACAGGGAAAACCTGGTAAATACTAAACTATAAGACACCTTCCTAGGCAAAAAACTGAGGATTTTGTTATACACAAAATCTTATGTGTGTGCATGGCAGAAGTTTTATTACAGTGAAAAAGGACAGAGAACGCTTCTGACACAGACATCAGAAAGGGGACGGAGTGTCATCACTTGTCCTTATGACACAGTGCAAAGAAAGAGACTATGAAGGTTAAATCAACTCACAGCATTGTCCTTTATGAACTTAAAACTGTAATGGTTCGAAAAGAAACTCAGGAACTTCAAGTTCCCCAAATCAAAGTCCTAACACAAAGTTCACGCTGCCTGGCTGGTATGGCTGCCTGGCTCTTCAGCATATGAAGAACTTCACAGATCTTAACACTTCTATCGTAAGGTTAATATTCTGCTTTTACATACACAAAGGTATGTGATTTGCTTCTGCTTACACGTAAAGCATTACCAAAACTATACTACTGATCCTTGGTATTTTTACTGTGTTAAGATACATAACAAACAAGTCTTATATATAAACTTACCAATCTGCTGAGCATAATCCCGACTGTAATAAAAAAGCAGTTCATTTTCAGGAGGGATATCTTGGGAGGTACAGAAGTAGATTTTTCCATCATGGGGATAAGCCACCAAATTCTGTTCTTCCCGATTCCTAGGTTATCACATTTAACAAATCAAGCATATTAATTTTATCTTATTATTTATTTACTTAAAAATTTTGGGGGGGCCACACTGCATCACTTGTGGAATCTCAGTTCCCCATCCAGGGAACACCCAGCAAGCATATTAATTTTGAAATATATACTAAACACATCATATCCCTATAGTGAAATCTTATATGAAAACTTAGATGTACTATTTCTCTGGGTCATTTCTAATTACCTATACTACCTGTTAGGGTTAACTTGTTTAGAAACAGTATACTTCAGTATATCACCTCATTGCTCTTTATAGTCAGAAACATTCTAGTCTACTGCTAGAAGAAAAGTAAGTAAAATGAAGCCTTAAAACACTATGACAAAGACACAGAAATAGAATTAACACAGCAGCCTAAGGGGTTGATTGCGTGTGTGCACGCTAAGTCACTTCAGTTGTGTCCAACTCTGTGCGACCCTACAGACAGTAGCCCTCCAGGCTCCTCTGTCCAGGGGGATTCTCCAGGCAAGAATACTGGAGGGGGTTGTCATGCCCTCCTCCAGGGTATCTTTCTGATCCAGGGATCAAACTGACATCTCTTATGTCGCCTGTACTGCCAGGTAGGTTCTTTACCACTAGCACCACCTGGGAAGCCCAAAGGGTTGACCAATAGCCAATATAAAGAAAAGGAACCTACTTGCAAATTCAATGGTAACTGTATCATTTTTTATTGCACTGGTAAATTGAACAAACTGCTCATAAAACAGATAATTTCTTATATTTTAATTTATAATCACCATTAGTTAACAACTACTGGGGTGAAGAAAATGAAAAGCTTTAGGCTTTAAGCTATGTTCAGATATCACCGTCATTGGATTCTTCAATTCTTTCCTATTTTATTCAAAGTTTCCTACTGAAAAATATCCGAATCATAACTATTTATTGCATCTCACCTGGCTTTGCGCACAAACATCATCCAATTACATTCATTTTCGTCAGTTGTAATGATGCAGAATTCTAGGACACCATTGTGGTATATCTGCCAACAGAAGGCAAACATACACATCAAATGAACTGACAAGTTCTAGCAATAATCTCATTTACTTTCCAGTAAGTACCAGCTTTCCTAGTCAGTGTGAAAATACATGGTTGTCTTCTCATATGTTTGTCATTTCACCAGTCACCCTATTTCCAGCAATAAAGACCACTAGAGGTCTACAGTTAGTGCTCAGTATACAGAATCATGTTGCTCTTAATTAGTCACATTTTGGCTTGACTGGAAAAGACATAAAATACTGTAGTTGTCTTCATTACCCACCACACAAATGGACATTAAGGTCAGAGAACCACCTCTTATTTTTTTCTCCAGTGAACCTAGCATTCCTGTGTTCTTGTCTGGACAACACAACTAAAGTCCCCAATGCCAGCATCACTTCACCTCTCCAACTATCACAAGACCCATTTCCACCTTAATCCAATGTCAACAAGCATCATCCCCAATCGAAGATTCTATATAAACATAGGAACAGCTGTGCATATCAGAAACTTAAGTTTTCAGCCCTTTTATTAGAAAAATAGAGAAATAATCTTAGCTTCCAAGTCTAGAATTGTTTCCCAAGCTAAATATTTGAGGAATGCTTTAGCTGATTACAAAATAAGACTTTCAACACATAAACAAAGTCCAAAGCCTGAGCTGCCACAAGTAATAAAAATGAGTAGTCATTGGGTTACTAACAAAATGGAGACTAAAATAGTTTATCTTCTATATTCAATATCTGACATTTTGCTATGTATTATAATTTGGCTACCAAGAACAGAAAGTAGTATTCAATGACTGATGGATGAATGGCACTGTATGAATCTTGGCTAAGTTTGACTTTTACATCACTTTTAACTACTTCATTACTATAAAAGCACCCAAAAGTCACAGAAAATTTTCAAAAACACTGACCTTCCAGATATGATTAACCGCCTTGTCTGTCCATTCTGCTACTTCCATGGAGTGACTTTGCTGGCCAATGAGAGGCCCAAAGCAAGTCCGAACAGGGATGGTTTCTCCAGTCCACACACCTATCAGTGGAAGGATACCAACTACACAATCAATGATTTAAACATCTAATAGGATAGAGAAGACAGTAGCTTAACTCATACAAAGTATTCTAGCACTCCTGAAAGGTAGGTATATCTTATGGGTTCTATTCTATAAATAAGGAAAAAGTAATGAACAGATTAGACTGGGCTCAGAAGAAATATGCAGAGTAAGAAGCAGTAAGAATTCCTGAACCAATGTTTATACACAAGGAACCATGTCCGTCCAAGTTGATACATAAAAAGGACTAGACATTATTATAAAAAAGCAATTACTACAAAATAAATCAAACTTCTAAGATCATTTGTGCTTAAAGCACTGCTCTTTATTATCTAAGTGGTTTAATGCTTTCAACTGACTGATGCCTAAGCTACACCTGAAAGAACAATGAGTCTAGAATGGTATTTTCAAAGAATAGCACAAAGATTCAGGTATCGTGTTACAATCCAGTATAGATAAACATACTGTGGCAGTCTATATTTCTTACTCTCTTTTCCTAAGGAGTATTAAGCAACTTATAAACATCTAATAAAGTATTTTTGGCGATAAAAAGTTATAAATGGTAAATTTTCCAGATTTTATAAAAGAAACTAAGTTTCAAGGAGTGATCTGTCATGATAATTGACAGTGGATGATACAGCTGAAAATAAGCCAAGTCTTCAAAGATTCGGCCTTTGAGGAGGATTCTCTCCTCTATTCAATCCTGATCCTAAGAAAGGGGAACTTTTCCAATAAAGTGTTCAACTTGATTTAGTGCTATCACCACTGGACAAGTATTCCATAAAAGGAGAAATATTCAGCCATAAACTGACTTTTGGATCAAGCAAGTAATCTCTAAATTACACACATCCACTTTTACAACTCTACCCTATAAAGGAAGAAGAGACTCTGATCAAGTTTTATGGTTCCCAGGGTCTTACCAATGTCTGCTCCCACCATTGACTGGCGGAGAACAAGCTGCTTTGGGAGAGAAAGCCTGGCTCTGCTCTCTATTGGAGTGTCAGGAACAAAAGTCACCGGTCCATGATCCGGGCAGTCTGAGGGATAGGCTCGGTCACAGAGAGTGCACCCTGCAGATGACAAACGTGAGACATAAATGGGGCCAGCTCCAGCAGACAGATCAATGGCCACCTGCTTTATTTAAATGTGAATTATCAAAACATAACCAGTATGAAGCAAGGGTCTAAGAGAAATGCTCTGATCAAAGGGCCACTTTATTACACTTACAAGTATACCCACTCATATCCTTCTTCAGCAAGATTTGATTTTTTTTTAATACAACTGGACAAGTTTCCTATTCAGTGCATAAGAAATACTGATCAAAAAAATAACACTGCATTACTTCAAGAATCAAGTGTGTTATTTCTTACATCAAGTGGCTAAGTAATTCCTTCAAATATGATGTTCTGAAGTCGAAAAGATTCAGAGTCTCAAACTCTAAGAGAAAACTGAGCTGAAACACCGTTGGTGATGCAGTGCCAACACAGCACAACGGAGTGAGAGACGCTTACACCACCGCTCGTTCCTGCCTCACTGTTAACAAACTGGCTGACTCCGTTTGAATGACAGGTTCTTAAGACAAAATACGCAATCTGCTCTTTAGGACAGCAGGTAGGATCATACTCTTGCAGACGTATTTGCTTAACATTCTTAATTTCTTATTGTTCATATGGTCTTTCTTTTTGTATTGTCAAAAAAAAAATGTTGACTTCATACATTGTTCTATGCTTATTGTAACTTCACATTTACAAGCTCAGGAGTGTCCTCCTTCTCCACAAATCTTTTGCTCTTTTACTTTCCTTTCTCCTTGATAAGGAGTAGTACTCATGACCCTATTTAGTCAATGACTGTTCAAATTTTCCAAATTCATTCACAAAATAGCTGTAATACATAGAACCACAGTCTTCTAGGTGCCTTTATTCCCCTAAACAACCTATTAGAAATTACCACTTAAATGGTGTAAAATATCAGTTAAAGTTTTCATATTTAGCCAAAGTAGTAATAATACATTACTTCTTCAAGTACTACTTGATTTAAAATTCTTTAAAATCAGACTAGAGATCCCCTATACTCTATGAGGACTTATTCTCTGATGCTAATTATAAACCATGTTAACTCTTCAAACAAAGGAGATTCAGATTTCATATGGCAAAAAGGGTCATAGGCTTCCTTCAAAGAGAATACCAATGGTGAATAAGTACACGTAAGATGCTGAACATCATTAGTTATTATGAAAATGCAAATTAAAACAATGAGATGCTGTTTCATACCTACTATGATGGTTATGACCAACCTAGATAGCATATTCAAAAGCAGAAGACATTACTTTGCCAATAAAGGTCCATCTAGTCAAAGCTATGGTTTTTCCAGTGGTCATGTATGGATGTGAGAGTTGGACTGTGAAGAAAGCTGAGTGCCGAAGAATTGATGCTTTTGAACTGTGGTGTTGGAGAAGACTCTTGAGAGTCCCTTGGACTGCAAGGAGATCCAACCAGTCCATTCTAAAGGAGATCAGTCTTGGGTGTTAATTGGAAGGACTGATGCTAAAGCTGAAACTCCAGTATTTTGGCCACCTCATGCAAAGAGTTAACTCATTGGAAAAGACTGTGATGCTGGGAGGGATTGGGGGCAGGAGGAGAAGGGGACGACAGAGGATGAGATGGCTGTATGGCATCACCGACTCGATGGACGTGAGTTTGAGTGAACTCTGGGAGATGGTGATGGACAGGGAGGCCTGGCATGGTGCAGTTCACGGGGTTGCAAAGAGTCGGACATGACTGAGCGACTGAACTGAACTGATGATGGCTATAAATATGCATATATTTTTTTACAAATAAAATTCAATTATTACTAGGAAAAAAAAGGAAATCTTGGCAAAGATGTAGAGAAACTGGAACCTTCATACACTGATGCTGGGAATATAAAATGGTGCAGCCACTTTGGAAAACAGTCTGGTGATGCCTCAAAAAGAGGAATTTCATTCCCATATATATCCAAGAATTAAAAACATATGTTCATTCAAAAACTTGTATGTGAATGTTCATATAATAGCCAAAAAGGAGAAACAACAAAAATAAATGGATGAACAAAATGTGGTATATCCATACAATGGAATATTATTCTGATACATGCCATAACATGGATAAGCCATCACAACATTATGCTAAGGGAAAGAAGCCAGACACAGCCATGTACGTTAAGATTCCATTTATATGACATGTCTAGACTAAGCGAATCCATAGATAAAGCAGTTTAGTGGTTACCTGAGAATGGGGAGCAGGGGTGAGAGTAACTGCTAACAAGGTTTCTTTATGAAGTAACAAAAATTTTTGAATTAGATAGTAGTGATTGTTGTCACTACAACCTTGTCATTATACTAAAAACCACTGAAGTATACACTTTTAAAATGTGTATGTGAATTACATGTCTTCTGAAAAACACTCAGAAGCAAGAGGTTCCACTTGCCCACTTGAAAAAGGATCAACAGGAGACTTCCCTGGCAGTCCAGTGGTTAAGACGCCAGGTTTTGACTGCAGGGGGCACAGGTTTGATCCCTGGTCAGGGAACGAGGATCCCACATGACGCCAGATGTAGCACCCTTCCCGCAAAAGGATAAACAGACTGACTTAAGCCACCTCCTACCTTCTCCTCAATTAATGACCATACATTAATTACAATCCTAAATTATCTTAAAATTATAAATTTCAGACTTTAAAGGGTTAACACGAAAGGTCTCCCCACTGCTTGGCTTCAGTAGCACCAGAAGCCTCCTCCTACTTTTCTGACCATCCTGTTCAACTTACTTTAGAAGCTCTTCCCCTGCCACTGTACCTTAGCATACCTAGCCTTGTCATTCCACACACTTCACTAGGACAGGATTTCACCTCACTTCCATGGCTATGATTAACACCTTAATGCTGAAGATTCCTGAATATTTCCAGACAGATCTCTGAGCTCCAGATTAAAGTTCTCACTCAACATCTCTAGGTATCACTGGACACTGAAATCAACATGTCTAACACTGGACTCACCTACATTCAACAAAAACAAAACAAGGGACTTCCCTGGTGGCCTGGAGGATAGGAATCTGCCTATCAGTGCAGGGGACACGGGTTTGATCCCTGATCCGGGAAGACACCACATGCCTCGGAGCAACCAAGTCCATGGGCCCCATGCTCTACGACCCATGCTCCACAACAAGAGAAGCCACAGTGAGTAGCCCACACACTGCAACCAAGAGTAGCCTTCACTGGCCACAACTAGAGAAAGACCTCACAAAGGAAGGAAGACCAAGCGCAGCCAAAAAAAAAAAAAAACAACCCACCCCACCTCCATCATTCATCATCCTAAGGAATGGTCACTATCCACCTAGTTTCCCAGCTAGAAACCAGTAATTTCTCCTTAAACCTTCTCTCCTCCAACTTCACCCAATCAGCAAGATCCACTGAGCTTTCTGTTAATATTTTCTTTTTCCATCATTCTCTCTTCTAGACTGGAATACCATGGCCTGGCATTTAAACTGTGGCATCGCCATCTTTACCTCTCTGCCACTAACAAGCCTGCTACCCTCACACCGCAGCAGAACCCCTATCCCAACCCTCCCTCCTCAAAACCCCCGTCTGCTCCTTGAAGACCCTCTGTGTTCTGGCTCCTACTTCTCTCATCACATAGCCCTCTGCCCACCTGTTTTTTTTGAGGCGGGGAGGGTTGTATTTTTTTGGTTGTACTGCACCACATGTAGGATTCTAGCCCCCTGAACAGGGATCGAACTTGTGACACCTGCAGTGGAAGCTCAGAGTCCCAACCACTGGACCACCAGGAGAGTCCCTCCCCACCCATTTTATGCTTCAGCCAATCTGAACCACTCACGATTCTTTCAAACTACAGGTGCCAGTTCCCATGGGCAACACTGTTCCTCCTGATTCTCCACTTTGGACATGTCTGCTCTTCAGGTCTGTGTTAACACATACACAGTCTTCCCTGCGTTTTCCAGAGTCTGGTGAGACGCTCCCAGCTCAGGCTCCTTTAGCACCATACACTTAATCCCATCTTTGCACTCAGTACACCATAACGCAATAGCCTGTTCACTAGCCTGTGCCTACCTTCGCACTGTAGGTTCCTTCAAGCCTCTTGCAGATTATTTCATAGGCTGCATCTAGTACAGAGGCTGGTGCTCTCTAGCACTCAACATGTTTACTGCATGACTGAAGCAGTAGTGACACCAACAACTCAACTATTTTTATATTGCGTTTGTCACTGTTGCCCCATAAAAAGAACTTTTACATGCCAAACTATGGCAATTTATATGCATTCTGAGTGAAAAAAACCCCAAAATTTCACTTGTATATCCACTTACATTTTTCCACAGGGATGAAAAATTACACATGATCTAATAAATTTGTCTTATGTAGAAAAAGCGCATGGCAGGTCACACAGAACACCTTACTACAATTTACTTATATAATTAACTCTGTGAAATCTTGGGAAATATCTTAAGTATTACTAGGCTAAACTTATCTGTAAAATACAGAAATGACTGTTTCCTTACTTCAGGAAGATGCTTTAAGAACCAACAGAATGTCCATATATCACTTGGCTTATTTGAGAAAAAGGCACCACATTAACACACAGGACAATACATAGGCAAATAAAAGTTTCAAAGTCTAGTTACTTTCTATACTCCCTTAATTAATACCTGACTTTGCGACTAAACCTATTAAAGATGATGACCCTTTCTATCAATATCTCCAAAAGAAAAAGGCTGAGCACACTCACAAATTGTAAACAAGGTTGCCATATTTTCCTTGTTTGAATTGGAGTCTTCCATTTGCAGTGAAGGTGGTACAAAAGAAAGACTGTCTGAAGAAACATCTACATGACCTGTCCCCATAGCAACCTCCTGGGTGATGGAGGAGACAGCCACAGGTTCTAGGCTTAGGCCAACTTCATGGAGGGAAACAGACTCTAGGGAGGCGAGGTTGTGTGAGGTAGAGAGTGCCACGCTTACAGAGTTGGTGCTCATGGCCACGGTGTGGATGGAGTCACTGAGGGCACTGTCAGACATCCCGTTGACCCGACTTGCAATGTGGTCTGTCTCCATGACCACAGGGAGCTCCAGGCCGTTCCCATGAATGGGTATCACACCACCATGTCCTACAGTTTCTGCTGCAAGGTTGTTGCTCACAGAGTCCACAGACAGAGGTTCATGACTCCTGGAGCCATTTGGGATTTGGGTATGCTCGCCTGCAACACCATCCATCGTCAGCTCTTCTGCCATTCCATCTGTAGAGATTGGGCTGGTGACCCTAGAGACGTTCTCCATGGTGATTGTTGTGTCCAAGGCCACCTCATGAGCATCAGTGGGATGAAGACTCTGGGCACCATGTGTGTTCACAGAGCGAGAGTCTATTGAAACAATGCCTGGCTCTAATCCAACATTTCCATTGGACTGATAGGGATCTAGAGCTGAAGGGTTATTGGCAATAGATAATGCTGTATTACCATCAACATTTATGGAGTTAGGGTGAATATACTGAGGAGGTGGTCTGTCAGCTAAATAAGACAAAATGCCTGGGAAAAAGGAAAAGATGAGATATCAGGAACTTTTCAGTATATTAAGAATTCCAAATGCTAAAACCTATTTTACTTACAAATGCAACTAAAGTAAAATAAGCTCCTATCTATTTCTTTGATTTGATATATATATACTTTATAAACAGCAACATAATACACCATAATTCAGTTTTGTGAAACTCAGAAATCATAAAAATTAATGTTCCCTTAAAGTCACTAGAAATTAATCATTTCTGCCTTTAATAATATATCATGGTTGGAATTCCTGAGTCCCAAGATACTGAAATTTGCTCTATAAGAGTTGAAAGGTCAAATCATTTAAAAGCAGATATTCCATGTGAAAAATAAAATTTAATTAAATATAACTAAATTTTTATTAAACTATCAAGAAACATTAGGGTCTATTCAAAATAAATCACAATTATACTTGCTTTATTAAAACAGAAAAAATACTTTAACATTCCTGTTAATGAGTATGTGGTGAAATGGTACATGCTCCATCTCCAGTAGAAGCCCAAATTTCTAAAACGTCTTTGCAAAGTATTGAGTATATATAATAAAAACCTCAAAAATATTCATACCCTCCTGCATAAGAAACTCCACTTACGGTAAACTGCCCTAAATGCATTTTGTAAATAATATACCCAAAGATATTTACAAAACAGTAATAAACAAACTGGTAAAAAGTGTCCATCAATAAATACTGATATAATAAAGTATCAGTAGAATATAATGTGTCATTAAAAAGGATAATTATGAAAACCATGTAGCAGCTGGGGAAAAAACTATGTAAAAATAGAGAAAAACATTAAGTGAAAAAAAGGGTATATAATTGTATTGCAAGTACTACAGTTTTCATTATGGAAAACAGTAAAAACCCCTACACAAAAATAAAATGTAGGATGGAAGTACACCAAAAAGATGGATGATGGGACTATGAATAATTCCCCTCCCTCTTTATTTGCTAAATTTTCTGAAATGAGTATATAATATTTTAGAATAAAAATTCAGTAAACTTTATAATAAACAATAACACTATAGCAGGACATGTGGTTGGTAGGAAATTACAATTGGAGAATTATAAAAACTGAACCTAGAAGAGACAAGGGAAAAATTGTTTATGTGCCATTAAGAAATTAACCTTTGTCAAACTGCTATACTAATAATGTTATCTATATGTTCTAAGAGGAGAAGTACATAAATACAAATTTTTTCCCCACATAAATTAATACTTAACAGTGACAAAGAGAAAAAAGCATCATTCAAGTCTTTGAGAACTGAAGTTAACAGTCGGCTGCTACAAGGACTTCCCAGATAGTCCTGTGGCTAAGACCCCACACTCCCAATGCAGGGGGGCCTGGGTTGGATCCCTGGTCAGGGAACTAATCCCACATGCTGCAGCTAAGATTCTGCACACCGCACCTGAAGATCCCACATGTCTTGACAAAGATCGAAGATCCCAAGTGCCACAACTAAGACCCGGGGCATCTAAATAAATAACTAAAACAAACAAAAAAGGGTCGGATATATTATTTCTTGTAAATTTCCAAATAACTGTTAACACTTACCAGGTAAAATGGTTCTGAAGTAACTGCTCTCAAGGTGGGGGTAAGGTGGTGGAGGTAGGGTGTAGTTTCTTTCAGGTAACCCACACATCACCCCTCGATCCCCAATACCCATTGGGAGCATCAGAGACAAAGCAGAAGGTAGAGAGCTCAGGGAGGGACCCAGGTTTGGAATTGCCACTGGCAGGCCTACAAAAAAAATTGTTTTCCTCAATTAAAAGTAAGTACTTTAAAATTCTGTGATCACTGGCTAAAGGAAGGTTTTTGCAATAGGCAAAAATCTCACCCAGTAGCCCTTTACATTCCCAGATAGACACAGACAAGCCCTAAATTTAGTCCACAAGTCAGTTTTAAAATGCCAACTTGATCATTCAGTTATCTGTATTGCTCTTGGGTACCAAAACATTTAACTACAATTTAAAACTTAGTTTAAATACAATTTAAGAAAACAAATTATTTAGACGTAAAAAGAATGGGAAGAAAAATACACCAAATTTCAAAGAAATAAACTTCAGAGTGGTCTCTAAGTAGTGACAGTACAGATTTTTTTTTAATATTTTTTTATTATACTTTCCATTTTATATGGTGAGAATGTATCACTTTTAAAAATTTCATAGATATGCTCCTACTTGGGGGAAAAAACCTAAAGTTAGATGTAAAACTATACATGTATATCTCGATATAATCTTTTGCATATATGCTATGCTTCATGATTTTTAATTTACACACGATATCCACCTTGGACTACATCTGTCCATACAATGCTGAAGTGACTCTGTGGCTTCCCATCATAATGAACTCACCGACTCGGGCAGTGCAGATTTGCACTATTTTTGCCAGTGGAAGTATTTTTAAACAGGTTTTTCCTCCTTAATAAGAGTGTCTACTAAATGAAATGCCTAAGAAATAAACAAATGAGTTAAGAACTAATAAGTTTTTAAAAAATTTCTTTTGTGGACACTAAAAGGAATGTGAAGAGACCCTAATTTAGATGAATCTTATTTAACTGCTACCTTTTAGTAAGCAGGTAATTCTCTAGAGAGAACTACTTAAACTTGCAAATTTAAAATACTCTTAAGCATTAACTCTTATTTTGATAAAGAGTCCAATACATTACAATGTCAGAGACCCGCAAGAATCACTAGCTTACTGCTGTAAGACTCGACAGCTTGCTTCTTTTCTATTTCAAGAGAAAGAAAAATTCAGCTTGGTAGATAAAAAGGTTTTAAACGTACAGTGATGGGGGACAGTGAGCTTTCCCTACACTGTTACTCTGTCCGAGTACTGAGGCTCAGGGGGAGTTCCATGCAGGAGCTCCCTTTCTGAGGCCTCTTCTTTGACCATGATTCTAGGTCTGGCGCATTTGTGGCTTGTGCCACTTTCAGGTATGATAGAGAACAAAGCTGAATTTCTCATGTGTTCTAGGAAGAGTTAGTATAGTAATTCTTTCCTAATAACCCAGGGACAGAATGTCAAGGGCAAGAATAGATGAATGGGTAATCCTAGATAAAATGCCAAGTCAACTATAGCTCTAGACAAAAGGGCATTAAACTCAAGCACAGTACAACCAGGAAAACCTGTTACCCCTATGCTACCCACTAGAACTTCAGTACTCTACAAAAATTGCTACCACAGGTGAAACTGCCATTGACCTGCTGGGCTACTCCCATCCACTCTGAAAGGGGCTCTGACCCGTTCCATTTAGAAGGGTTAATACAATTAAGTGTTGGAATTCAGTCCCTCTCTCTTATCACTCACCTGGAGCAGGGATGGGACTGTGAGTGGGTGAGGCAGCCAACCCCAGGTGACTCCCTGAGACTGGCAAGGCATTGCTCACAGAAGATGAAGTCAGCTGCTCCATCCCCACAGGACTCAAGTTCATTTCATTCATCCTAAGAAAGATTAGACACAACCAGGTATGCAAAAATTGCTTCAGTGACTCTGTTTAAGGTACTGAAGAACCTAAAACGATGGTACAGAGATGCAATTTGATCAACTACGACTTCATTTCTATGCACACAGCTCTCCGATATTCTTTCACTGATAAGCAAATTCAGATTCAGAGATGTTAACTTGGCTGTCATATAGCAGAAACAGGATTTAACTCAGGTGTGCCTTGTTCCAAATATTAAGCATGCTATTTAAAGCAAAGTTTGCAATCCTTAGAGCACACTGGCAACAAGGCGTTTTTGTGTTTTTAATTCACCTGTTTTTCTTTCACAGTATCTAGTTTCTCCAACTGGTTTATTACTTGAAACCAGGACTTGTTTTAACTTACTCAAAGAATTTTTAACTCTTTTCACCAGAAGTTAAAAGTGATACTAGGTCTGAATTAGACTGCCAACAGTGTGAAGAAGCACCGTATCTTCTCCATGGATCAGCATTTATTAAAACTCTGTATAGATACCTTAGTAATTAATCAATAATCTTAGTAAAATCCTCCACATAACAAGGTTCATTAGGTAAGCTAGATACTTTATAAAAACATTACTTCATATTAGCTCACTAATTCTTCAAAATAAGGGAATTGAGGAAACTGAGGCTCAAAGAGGACTTATCATACACCCCAAATCACAGAGCAATTAAATGGAAGAACACAGACCATGCTGCAAAACACTGTCAAAAAGCTTTTCAATACATCAAACTTTTTAAAATCTACAGACCATTTTCAGCAAGCTGAAGAATCTGAGAACTGCCTTTTCTATGCAATCCATCTTGCATTGCCATGAGCAGTATCATTAGAGTAACAGGAACACTGAATAAGACCCTACTGGAGGTTATCAGTATTAGTTCCTATGTCAGAATTTAAAGACTGTAAAAAAAAAAAAAAAAATTTAGAGACTACCATATCATAAACAATTTCAAGAGGCCAGCCAACAGGTTATCCAAAGAAGGTCACCAGGAACCTCCAATCCTTATACTGAGTATCACAGTGATGCAAGGTCTTATGTGTGTGCCTAAGTACAGGGGGGAAGTGAAGACTAGGAAGGGGACAAACGGATCGACACACTCCTTAGCAGTGAAAACAAAATTTAACAGGTTTTCAACCCGAGAAATGGCTACCTCGGCTATGAATCAACATGAAAATAGTAATAACACTGATTACTCCCTTACTATAGGTGTTAAGACACTGGGCTCAGTGATATCATGTAATGATCTCACCTAATCCTTATAACTGGGCTTCCCTGGTGGCTCCATGGTGAGTAATCCACCTAGCAATGTAGGAGACAGGGCTTCTATCCCTGGGTCAGATCCCTGGAGAAGGAAATGGCAACCCACTCCAGTCAGTATTCTGTTTGGGAAATCCCATGGACAGAGGAGGCTGGCAGCCTACAGTCCATGGGGGTCTCCAAAGAGTTTGACAAGACTGAGGGACTAAAACAACAGTAACAACAATCCTTGTAACTACTGTGGGTAGGTACTATTCTTAATCCATTTTAGAGATGAGGAGACTGAGACTCAGACCAAGAAACTTAACCCAAAATTACATTAACTAGTAAGTGGCAGATTTAACTCCAGATCTGCCTAATTTACAGAAGTCACAGAACTGGCATTTAAAACCAGGTTCACCTAATTTGAGAGAGCCAACCTCTTAACTAAGATAATTACAATAAAAGAACTGTTTTGCCTTTGACAGTCAGTTCCAACACTCAGGATCTGTGTGTTTACACAATGGAGTATGCTTAATGTCTGACATAAACCTGCCGCTGCTGCTAAGTCACATCAGTCGTGTCCGAATCTATGCGACCCCATAGACGGCAGCCCACCAGGCTCCTCCATCCCTGGGATTCTCCAGGCAAGAACACTGGAGTGGGTGGCCATGTCCTTCTCCAATGCATGAAAGTGAAAAGTGAAAGTGAAGTCACTCAGTCCTGTCCAACTCTTCTTGACCCCATGGACTGTAGCCCACCAGGCTCTTCTGTCCATGGGATTCTCCAGGCAAGAGTACTGGAGTGTGGTGCCATCGCCTTCTCCAGACGTAAACCTATTCCTGCATTATTGCATATTTACAGACTTCAACCTTACCCCAGGCCAGATATCTCATAAACCTAAGCTCCCAGACATTAATTAAGTGTACAAAGCTAACTGAGGACAGTACCCTGTACAGAGTAGGCACTGATTTGGATGAAGCAATGCAAACTCATTCTTACTAGAAAGACAACTAGAATCTGATTAGCAAACGAGGTGCTCCTTATTAAGGACGGCACATTAATAACTATTTAATTATGCTATACAAGGAAGATCCCACATGCTGCTGGGCAACTGAACCTATCTGCCTCAACTACTGAGCCCGCACTTTATAGCCCGTGCTCCGAAGCAAGAGCAGCTCCAGCAATGAGAAGCCCGTGCACCACAACCAGAGTGGCTCTCGCTCACTGCAGCTAGAGAAAGCCCGCATGCAGCAACCAAGACCCAGCATAGGAAGGAAGGAGAAGGAAAGGAATGTAGGGATTCCCTGGTGGTCCAGAGGTTAGGGCTCTGTGCTTCTACCGCAGGGGCCATGGGTTTGATTCCTGGTTAGAACCAAGATTCTGCATGCCACGAGGAGAGGCAAAAAAAATTCAGAAATTAAAAATAAAAGAAGTGGCTTGACAGAAAACAACAAAATTCTGTAAAGCAATTATCCTTCAATTAAAAAAATAATTTAAAAAAAGTGCAAAACTCCGTACAGCCTAAAGACACCATAGCTACCATAAATTTGAAAGTTTCTGGGTTTGGAGTGGTTTAAAACAGGCTTCTCCTGTAACTTTTTATAGCTACAAACATTAAAACTTTACAATTAGTAGAGCAAGAATGACCTACAAAAACACGATTACAGTAGTTCTTTGAAGTACAATTAAAAGCTTCCGTGGTGGCTTTCACGGTAAAGAGTCTGCCTGGAATGCGGGAGACCCGAGTTCGATCCCTGGGTCGGGAAGATCCCCTGGAGAAAAGAAATGGCAACCGACTCCAGCATTCTTGCCTTGAAAATCCCATGAACGGAGTTGCGTGGCAGGCTACAGTCCACGTGGTAGCAAAGAATCAGACACAACTGAGCAACTTTAACAACATACAATTAAAAGTCTGTAGCTTCAAACTCTATACTGAGAATTCCTGAGTATTAATCTATACACATAATCTCAAGATAAAAATCAACATGGTGTTTCTAGGCTGACTCTTAGACCTTCTCAAACCAGTTCAAACCAGAGTTAATGTGAGGCTCAGCAGATTTCTGCTTTGTTGTGAGTCACCAAAATGTGATGATCTCAGCAGCCATAAACCAAAGGTAACTAGTATCCCACAGAGAGAAAGCAGATGAAGGGAATTTACAATACGATCCTCCTAAGACACTCTCATTCCAAAGTGCAATTCTATCCTAGCTACTTTTCTTATATGGGATTCTAGGAAGCAATGCTGGGAGAAGGGCCAGAATCAAGATACTGTACTAAGCTCGAAATTCTTCCCTACGTATATTCGTTGTAGAATCATTCCCTTCATCTTCTCTAGTTTACATGACCTATGTATGATCCATGGGGCTTCCCCTGGTGGGTCAGACAGTAAAGAATCTAACTGCCTCCAATACAGGAGACCCGGGTTCAATCACTGGGTCGGGAAGATCCCCTGGAGAAGGAAATGGCTACCCGCTCCAGTATTTTCGTCTAGAGAATTCCACTTACAGAGGAGCCTGGCGGGCTACAGTCCATGGGGTTGCAAAGAGTCCGACACAACTGAGCACAGACAAATATGAACCATTCGCTGATCTTATTAACTTTTTGTTAGAATGACATGTAAGAACCTGAAATGCAGCCACTTTGCAAATGCAATGGACAATTTTCAGTAATTTGAATTTTTTTAATCTTCCTTATCCTCAACAGCCTATGAAAGAGCCCTTAAAGAACAGTCAAATGTAACTCTGTGGCACATTTCTATACTGTAGGGTATAGTACTTTCAACATTAACATGAAGGCTGAAGAACTTAATTTCTCTCCATTACCAGCCAAGCCAGATGGTAACCAGCAAAATTCAAGGTGAAACATGGTGATGAGCTAAAAATACACCTCGAAACTCAGATTCAAATATTAACTAAAGGCGCAAATAAAGGCAAGGATAAAGATGCACAACAAGCCAACAATCAACGTGTGGCTATTCGGAACAACTACTCACATGTGGCGCAAATCAAGCCTAATCAGAGTATATTCAACCCAATACTGGTTCCTCGATTTCCTGTTCCCTTTCGGACAAATCCATTTGCAAATCGCACCTGTAACCTGCCCAACGGCACCAAAAACAAAGGCATTCTGAAGTCTTATTTGCTACATGTTTTCCAAACACGTCACCAGCGCTCGGCCTACTAAGCTACTCACCTGTGATGCATCTGCTGGGGGCCAAGGGTTAGAGGAAAGCGCACACGGGTGGCGGGGAACCGGCATCAGGGTTTGCGTTCCAAGGTCACGTGCTACCGCATCTTGCTTACAACCGCTGCACAGACGCGGCCACTCGTCCCCGGGGCCGCCCGGGCCCGCCCAACTTCTCCCGAGGGTCGGCGGCCGCGCACCCTGCCGCGAGATGGGGCATGCCAGGGGACACCCGGGGCCTTTCCTCCAGAAGCTTCGGGAGGGGGGCTGCCCGACCTGAGGGAGAGGACAAGGGCGGTCACCCAAACGTGGGGAGGATGCAGCCCCCGTCCTCCGCCGGCGGAGAGCCTGGGCCTGCGGACACCGCCTCCCAAGGGCGGCCAAGTCGCCCGCCCGCCGGCCTGGGGCTCGCAGGCCGCACTCGCCCCGCCCCGGCCGGGCCCGCGCGCAGCCCACCTGCCGGCCGCGCGGGGAGGAGCGCGCGCCTGCCCCGCCGCTTTGTTCCTCATCCGGGCAGAGCTCGCCTCGGGGCCCTCCCCGCCCGCACGAACCCCGAGCCCCGGGGGCCGCTCGCCTAACGTTTCCCGCCCGACCCGCCCCGGCCCAGCTCGCGGTCTCCTCAGGGCCGCACCCTCCAAGGCGCGTTTCCGGCTCCTCAGCCACTCTCGGCGCCCGCCGCTCCGCCCTCGTGCGTGCGCCCCTCCCCGCCACGGCCCGCAAGCGGCACCCGCGCGCTCACTCCTCCTCCCCTGGCCCAGCCCCCCACTCCCGCGCTTGCGCGCGGCGGGGACCACGGCTGGAGGGGGCGGGCCGTGAGAAGCTCGGCCTGGAGCGCCGCGTCTCAGTCCGGCCCGGTCGAATCGATCGCCGAGCAATCGACCCCGTTGCTAAGCAACCGGGCCTGGCCTGAGCCCTGGGAGCCGAATCTGAGTCGCAAAAATCCCCCAGACTTCGGGTTTCGGTCTTCATGGCATCCTTCAGTTAGGAAAGCGTGGGTTCACGCAAGCCTACAAGATTTGAAATAAGAGACTTAACCAGCTTTGTTGGCGGTGTTATCCAGGAGGAATTGGGATTGTATCCAAAATATTTGTCACCACAAGTTACACTTGAAGGTCTCTCAATTTCCCTGCTTGAAGTCATAAAGGGTGGTTTGGGGGATTTTTGTACAGATTACCTTTCCATTCGCTCTTTGCCATTCTTTCCCTACTGCAAGCCAGGCACTATGCTAAACCCTAGGGATACTGAGATAGCTTTAAAGGAAAATGGTCCCAAATTCGCAAGGATTGGATACTGTCTATAACACACTACCTGGTAGCCTCCTTGCACCAGAGGAATAAAAGAGACCCAGGAATTCCTCCTTTCATTCAGAAGACACTTATTGAATTACATCTCAAACGTACATTTCAACAGCTTGCAATGTAGTGGGACTGGTGAGCTTTGAAAAGTCAGTCTCATGTGAAAACAGAGGTATATACAGTGTTTTGTAGGAGAGCCTAGAGAGGAGTCAACTAACAATGTTTCCCTTCCTTCTCAGAAGTTGAGAGAACTAATGACTGAACATTTGGCAGGTCACATTGGTTCCGCTCTCTTGTTGAGGACAAATAGAAACCTAAATCAAGAAAGTCTTCATATCACAAGAGAGAGACACTTTTCCCTAAAATGTCACATCAAACCTTGGGCCTAGGGAATGATGATGTCTTATAAAAGCTAAATAATTTCATTCTGGCTTTCCATTCAGCCTATTCTCTTTGAATATTTAATTTCAGAAGTGTATATAAACATACACTGAAGATGAAGCTCCAATACTTTGGCCATCTGATGCCAACAGCTGAAAAGACCCTGATACTGGGAAAGATGGAAGGCAGGAGAAGCGGGCAACGGAGGACGAGATGGTTGGATGGCACCACCAACTCGATGGACATGAGTTCGGGCAAACTCTGGGAGATGGTGAAGGACAGGGAAGACTAGCATGCTGCAGTCCATGGGGTAGTGAAGAGTCAGACATGATTTGGCAACGACCAGATAAATATGAAAGCTAAACTATGTTACTGACAGAAGGAAACACAGGAGAAAACCTTTACAATCTTGATAGGAACAAAAATCAGGAACCACTAAAAATCTGACAAATTCAACTTCATTAAAATTAAAACTTTTGATGTTGAAAAGACACTGCTGACAAAATGATACATCAAACCAGAGATGAGGAGAAAATATTTGCAAAACAAATATCCAGCAGTCATGTACGGATGTGAGAGCTGGACCAAAAAGAAGGAAAGAATTGATGCTAACAAATTGTTGTGCTGGAGAAGACTCTTGAGAGGTCCTTGGACTACAAGGAGATCAAACCAGTCCATCCGAAAGGAAATAAACCCAGAATATTCATTGGAAGGACTGATGCTGAAGCTGCAATATTTTGGCCACCTGATGCAAAGAGCCAGTTCACTGGAAAAGATTCTAATGTTGGGAGAGACCGAGGGCAGAAGGAGAAGCAGGTGACAGAGGACGAGATGGTTGGAGGCATCACCGACTCAATGGACATGAGTCTGAACAAACTCCAGAGATGGTGAAGGACAGGGAAGCCTGGCACACTGCAGTCCAGAATTGGACCCAACATTGTCACCCTGCTTATTTAACTTCTATGCAGAGTACATCATGAGAAACGCTGGGCTGGAGGAAGCACAAGCTGGAATCAAGATTGCCGGGAGAAATATCGATAACCTCAGATATGCAGATGACACCACCCTTATGGTAGAAAGTGAAGAGGAACTAAAAAGCCTCTTGATGAAAGTGAAAGAGGAGAGTGAAAAAGTTGGCTTAAAGCTCAACATTCAGAAAATGAACATCATGGCATCTGGTCCCATCACTTCATGGCAAATAGATGGGGAAACAGTGGAGACAATGGCAGACTTTATTTTGGGGGCTCCCAAATCACTGCAGATGGTGACTGCAGCCATGAAATTAAAAGACACTTACTCCTTAGAAGAAAAGTTATGACCAACCTAGATTGCATATTGAAAGCAGAGACATTACTTTGCCAACAAAGGTCCATTTAGTCAAGGCTATGGTTTTTCCCTGGTGGCTCAGATGGTAAAGCCTCTGTCTACAATGCAGGAGACCGGTGTTCAAGCTCTGGGTTGGGAAGATCCCCTGGAGAAGGAAATGGCAATCCACTGCAGTACTATTGCCTAGAAAATCCCATGGACAGAGGAGCCTGGCAGGCTGCAGTCTATGGGGTCGCAAAGAGTTGGACATGACTGAGTGACTTCACTTCACTTCATGGTTTTTCCTGTGGTCATGTATGGATGTGAGAGTTGGACTGTGAAGAAAGCTGAGTGCCAAAGAATTGATGCTTTTGAACTGTGGTGTTGGAGAAGACTCTTGAGAGTCCCTTGGACTGCAAGGAGATCCAAACAGTCCATCCTAAAGGAGATCAGCCCTGGGATTTCTTTGGAAGGAATGATGCTAAAGCTGAAACTCCAGCACTTTGGCCACCTCATGCAAAGAGTTGACTCATTGGAAAAGACTCTGATGCTGTGAGGGATTGGGGGCAGGAGGAAAAGGGGACGACAGAGGATGAGATGGCTGGATGGCATCACCGACTCTATGGACGTGAGTTTGAGTGAACTCCAGGAAATGGTGATGGACAGGGAGGCCTGGCGTGCTGTGATTCATGGGGTCACAAAGAGTCGGACACGACTGAGCGACTGAACCGAACCGAACTGAGCGACTAAACAACAAACAACCACAACAATGGAGCTTACATTATAGTGAAGAAAGACAGACAATAAACAAGTAATTAAATGTAAAATATACCAGATAACAATAAATACCATAAAAATATGGCAAGGAATATAGCTAGAAAGCTCAGGGATAGGAGCAGAAACTTTAAATACAGTAGACAGAAAAATTGTCATTGAAAAGGTGATATTTGAACCAAAGGAGATGAGGGAGTGACCCATGTGCATGTTTGGAAGAATGTTTCACTCAGAGGGAACGTCAAGTGCAAAGTCCCGAGGCAAGAAAATCCCTGATAAGTGTGAGGAACTGCAAGGAGGCCAGTAACACTAGCACTGGGTGGTCCAGTATGGGAGCCACTAGCCACCTGTGGCTACTGAGCCCCTTAAATGTCCCTAGTTAAAACTGTATAATTTTAAATTGCGTCATTTTATCTTCTAATGATTATGTTACTGGCCCCAGTTCTTCACTCTTTGTAACCATGCCCTTTGCAAAGAGACTTCATAGCTCAATCATCCTAGGAAAAAGAGAAAAAGCTGTTTTCTGCCCCTTGATTCTGAGTTTGCATGTCATTCAGCCTAAATCTTTGCCCCTCAGGCTCAAGAATTAAATGTTTGTTTATTGTTTTAAGCTACTGATTCTTGGGATGGTTTATTTGATGGCCATTCTGAGAGGCTGCTTGCCTTTTCTTGGATACCACTGATTTCCTGCTTTGAACTTTGGAAACCGTGACATGGGTATAAAAGAGTAAGCACTGGTGTTTGGAACATGGGTGCAATGAACATGAACTTGAGCAAACTCCTGGAGATGCTGAGGGACAGGGAGGCCTGGCATGCTGCAGTCCATGGGGCTGCAAAGAGGGGGACGACTGGACAATTGAACAACAATAACAAGTTCCAAGTATTCGGTTTAACTTTTCTAAGGGCTGCAGAATGGCTTGTTTTCAAGATGGAGTGGGAATGGGACTAGAACTGGGATAATTTTGTGTGCTGGATGGACTTAAAAAACCAAAACATGCACGTGGCTGAACTAATTCCATTCCTCAGATTTTAAGAAGCTACACGAATTTCGGTGGCTGATCACCTAGGCTAAAACTGCTGAAGGAGCCTGACTTTGCTCAGTTTTAGCAGTACAACACCTCTATTTGAGACTGAGTAGAATCAGAAATTGGGGGGGAATAATCTGTGGAGTTTAACCAAAGAAATGTTGATGTTGATATCTTTGAATTTAAATCTATAAGGTAAGGTTATTTAAGCTTTAGGTTTTAATTTATCCTTTATTGTTGTTTAGTCATTATGTCCAACTCTTTTGTGACCCCATGGACTATAGTCCACCAGGCACCTTTTTGTTCATGGGATTTCCCAGACAAGAATACTAGAGTGGGCCACCATTTCCTACTCCAGGCAATATTCCCCACCCAGGGATCGAACCCACATCTCCTGCATTGGCAGGCAGATTCTTTACCACTATGCCACCAGGGAAGCCTAAATCTTATTTATATCACAAGGTAATAAAATATGTTTCCCTGTTCCCCTGTGGCAGCTGGTGCAAACTGCAGGTATGGTGCCAGAAAGATATGCCT
The DNA here is from genome assembly GCF_014754425.2 of Oryx dammah. Taxonomy (NCBI): domain Eukaryota; kingdom Metazoa; phylum Chordata; class Mammalia; order Artiodactyla; family Bovidae; genus Oryx; species Oryx dammah. The sequence goes on along the minus strand of NW_024070213.1, from coordinate 47,339,384 downwards.
CCCTCTGTGCCATTGGTTTAGGAAACCAAAATCTACAATATGATATCAAATACTTCATAAAAAGAGCCAATCTAGGTCTCTTAACCCCTCATGCTTAAAGCAGGTGATAAGGGACCCATCTGAGTTTTAGGGGTGGAAAGTTAGTTTCCTTGGCCTTAGAGATATCTTTAAATCTACTGAGCCTGACATTTGGGGGAATAATATTCCCCCTTTTACAAGCAGATCTAAATTGGACTACACAAACCTAGTCCTAAGCATTCTTGGCAGTTTTGCATATCTGTAACTTGATCTAGCCAGTCTTAAGAAAGACATTTTTAAAGTTGGAGAGAACATTTGTCTGGATCAAAACTGACTGGGGAGTGACTAGAAGTCAGAAGCTATTCTTTTGATCTCTTATGTAAAAAAGAAGGCAGCTCCTCCCCCGGACCGAGACACCCTACCCCCACCACATATACATACATCATGTGAGTAAAACAGTGCTTCTTTCATTGGAAAAGCCACTTATTTCCAAAGCACTTGCACCTTCAAAAAGTGTAAGAGCGTCAGCATTCTTTTGTCTACCATGTAGACCATGTAGTAATCATAGTATTACTACACCCTATGAAAACACCACCATGGGATCAGGATCTGACTATTTTTGATTGTGATATAGTTGTGCAAAGAGCTTCCCCAGTGACTCAGTGTAAGGAAACTGCCTGCAATGCAGGAGACAAGGGGTCAGGCCCTGGGTTGGGAAGATCCCCTGGAGAAGGAAATGGCAACCCACTCTAGTATTCTTGCCCGTGAAATCCTACGGACAAATGTGCCTATCAGGCTACAGTCCATTGGGGTCACAAAAGTCCGACACTAAATAACAACAAATTAGTAGTGGGGAAAAAAATCCTGTAGATATTTATTCCTCAGAGAGAGAATTTTTAAGAAGCCAGAAAACCTGGCTCAAGCACTTTAAATTTTGTGATAAATCTGTTGATTTGCGTCAGACGGAGGAGCCTCATAGGCTGCAGTCCATGGGGTTGGGAAGAGTCGGACACGACTGAGCGACTTCACTTTCACTTTTCCCTTTCATGCATAGGAGAAGGAAATGGCAACCCACTCCAGTGTTCTTGCCTGGAGAATCCCAGGGACCGTGGAGCCTGGTGGGCTGCCATCTATGGGGTCGCACAGAGTTGAACACGACTGAAGCGACTTAGCAGCAGCAGCAGCAGACTATCAATTGAGTTTTTTTATATATTTTACCTTAGTATTTTAAACTTCACTAGATCAGAGAAAAGCAAAAGTAATATTTGTTTTCTGTAATAATTTAAATAATAGAAAGATCCATAAAGTAAAATGAACCACCCTCCCATCCCCAATCCAATTTAGGCAGCCAAAGACAAAAGTTTAGTATGTGTCTTTCTACCTTTTTCCTCTGTGCTCAGACACATGTAAAGACAAATGCATCATCCAGTTTGTTAAGTTCATGCTGTGTGTTAACTCTACCATTTGCTTTTTTTTTTTTCTCACTTAACACGTTATGGTGGACATCTCTACAATTTCTTATGTATAGCTCTAATCCATTATTTTTAATAGCATAATATCCTAACAGTATTAGCCCTTTCCCTACTGATGGACATTTAGCCTACTGCCATTTGTTTTCTTGTTTTAATCACTGTAAACAATGCTGCAATAAATATTATTATATGTAAGTCCACACTGGTGCATTTATTTTTGCAGGATAAAACTGCAGGGATCTTGAGTCATAAGATATGTGATGTGTACTATTAATGTTAGCAGTTACTTTTCCCAAAGCTTGTAGAAATGTATGTTCTGCCACTTACCAAATCCTTGCCTGTCCTGGATGTTAGTAATCTTTTAATTTTTTGCCAATCTGAAGATGAAAAATGGTATCTGTAAGCATTCTCTCTTTTGTTCCCCTCCAATCTATTCTCTATTTGGCAGTGATCTTAAAAAAAAAAAAAAAAACAACTTTACCACGTCATCTGTCTGCTCAAAACGCCTCATTTATTTCCCATCACTCTTAGAAAAATGGCTAAGAGTCATGCTTTGACATGGCCAAAAAGCAACTTGTGGTCTAATTTCTGCCTCTCTGGTGAGCTTTGTGCCCAGTAGGGCTTTCCCAATGGGTCTCTACTCTCCTGAGAAATTAAGATGACATGCTAGTTTGTTTGCTGGTATAAGTCTCAGAGGAAGCTACACCTTTTAAAATGTGACTAACTTATGCCTGAAAGGAATAATTATTTCTATTTTATTTGCCTTGATGGAAGCACTTTTCCAATTGCTTCGGGCTGATCATTTAGAGTAAATGGGACGCATAGGACTTGTCAAAAAAGCATGTTAGGGTGACACCTTGGCTCCTGAGGAACAGGCATAAAGTCTGATTATAAATGTAGGGGGGTTTTGCTTCTCTTGTTTTTAAGTTGGACTTTTAAAGTAGAAGCTGCCTTTAATGTGCTGGTTTGTAGAACAGGAAGTCTGATTTTCAGTGTGATAACACATTCTTTGACATTAACCAGTACAGTTGGATTTTTAATGACACTTTCATCTTCAAAGTTCTTCACCAACATGGTGGTTTAATTATTCATTTTTTAGTTATGTTTTAAAAAGACAGTCTTCAAAGCCATCATCCTTTCTCCTTGGAAATGAGGCTCTCCTCCTTTCAAATGTTGCTTTCTCACCCTCAAGGGTGAAAATAAATTGCATCTCTCTCTCTTTTTTTTAAACAAAAAGAATACAATAGAAATATACTCTTTACACTATGGAGAGATGATGTCCTTATATCCTGGGTGGGATTAGAAGAGGTCTGGAAGCAGTGTTTAAGCTGTGTTTACAGTAAGCACTGAGAAATAACTTTGGCTAAAAGTGTTTGTTACTGCTCAGCCTTTTGATGTGCTCTTAAAAAGCAGCACAAATACATCACCACCCAGTCTTCAACATAATAATAGGCAGACCCATATATTTGTTGCTAAAGTGTATTTCTTTTCTGTTCCCTTCAAAAAATGTCTACTTGGGTTTTTAAAAGTTTTGGAGAAGAAAACGCTCAAACTTTCGGAGAAGAAAACCCTCAAACTTTCCCCCAGGTCCTCCCTGACTTGACACATTTTTTAACCACAAGGGAGCAGTCTTCTCTTTGATGAGGTCTTCTCTCCAACTCTCCAAAAATGAAAGAGCAAGTGTAAGTTTGCAAACAGTCTAAAAGCTCCTTCCATTAGCCCTGGACGCCGGAAACCACAAAGGGCAGTCAAGTTTTGATTTTCAAGGAGAAAGCCTCTGGTAAACTTTCGCTCAGCTGCCAGTAGATCTGTTGGTTCCTGGGAGGAGCTCTTCTGAAACCTTGAAGATTCCTGTGCTCATGAAGACCCAGAGCGGTGGATTACAGTAATTGCAAAGCTTTTGGTGGCTTTGGAAGATTACTCAGTGTTTGGTGTGCATTCTCATTTCCAGGCCACGGGACCGAGGGAGGAACCCCTTTTGTTATCTTTTGAAATAAGAAGATCAGAAGGGAAGAGAGGGTTTGAAGTGTGGATTGGGGGGGGTCCTAAATCTTTGCCTATCACCTCCGCCTGGATCATTATAGAAAGGTCGAGGAGTGCAATGAACTTAGGGAATCCTGCAACGTTTTCCTGAAGCTTGTTCTGAAACCTTGCTTCCGGACCCGGAAACTTCTCCAAAAGCTGACCAGCAGTATCAGGCAGTCTGAATGGACCAGGATATCCGCTTTGAAGATTTTCAGTCTCATCTTCTGCTGGGAGATTCATCTCTGGGGTGATTGGTTTTCTTTTTGGTGAATGATGGAGAAACGTCCACAGGCCGGACTGCTGACCCTGCCGCATCACCTGCGCCAGGCGCCTCTGGGCGTGCCGAGGTCCCTGCCCCGCCTCCCCCTGCGGGACTCCTTCAGAGTCTCCGCGAGTGTGGACCCCGCGTGTTGGGAGCGGGCGCTCGGCGGCGGCGGCGCCCCGAGGCGGCCCTACCTGCCCCTACGGCTGGACGGCGCCTTCGAGCCCGCCTTCCTCCGCAAGCGCAACGAGCGCGAGAGGCAGCGGGTGCGCTGCGTGAACGAGGGGTACGCGCGCCTCCGAGACCACCTGCCCCGAGAGCTGGCGGACAAGCGCCTCAGCAAAGTGGAGACTCTCCGCGCCGCCATCGGCTACATCAAGCAGCTCCAGGAGGTGCTGGAGCGCCACGCACGGGCACAGGAGGGTGCGGCCGGTGCCGGCTCCTCGCGCAGGGCCGAATGCAACAGCGACGGCGAGTCCAAGGCCTCATCGGCGCCTTCGCCCAGCAGCGAGCCCGAGGACGGGGCCAGCTAGCGAGTGGCCCCCGCGCCCGGCCCAGCCCCCTCTCGCGGCTCTGCGCGCATTTGGCGTCTGCTCTAAGGTTCCCTCCGGAGGTAGTTTGCATTTGCTATCTTACCCCACCCACCCCCACCCCGCCCCGCGCCCCGCCTCCACCCCTGCTCTCCAGAAATAAATCTTAGGAAATAGAAATGAGTGCTCTACGGAGAAAAAAGATTTTGACATTCTATTTGTTTCCATCCACACTCCACCATCACCACCCCTTATTTGTTATGTGCCTGCAACAAAGATGCTAATGAAACTCTGCCTAGATCAAATAAAAGCTATACCAGACTCAAGGGCTTCCCTGATGGATCAGTGGGTAAAGAACCCGCCTGCAATGCCGGAGATGCCAGTTTGATCCCTGGGTCCGGAAGATCCCCTGGAGGAGGAAAATGGCAACCCACTCCAGTATTCTTGCCTGAAAAACCCCATGGACAGAGAAGCCTGGCAGAGGTAACAGTCCATGGGGTTTCAAAGAGTCGGACACGACAGACTGAGCGACTATGGACGTACCACTCTGAACTGCTCAAAACGGTAATCTGCCACAGTCAGCAGGGGTGGGTAAATTAGGGATGTAAATACTGAAACAAACTCAACCAATAACCAAAGAAGAACTTTCCGAACTAACTAAATGACAGCCCTAAGATGAGAGGAATGGTTTTCCTGCCTTTGGGAACTGATGAGAAATGCAATGACACCATGCTTTGGATGAAGGTGATCCTGACACTTGAAAACACGTTTGCCAGAGCCTGCAAGACCAGCCTGTGCTGACTGAGCGTGTTGAACGTTGGTACTAGAAAAACCATTATATATTTGAACCATCCTGTTTCATCAAAAAGTGGCCACGTGGAAACCTCATAGTCTTTAGTGAATAACAACACATGTTCGTATCAATGATCTTTTTGGAAGAGAACTCAGATTTGTATGAAAACTTTTTTCTCCTCTTGTTTTGTCCATTTTCCTTTCATCTCCCCTTGTTCTCACTCCACCTAACCTTCAGTTAAAGTAACACTGTGACTGTAAAATAGGAAAAGGACCTGCTCCTTTCAACCAGGTTGAAGGGGAGGGAGGGATGGAGGCTGGTGCATTCTCAAACTTCTATCACCTTGAGGGGCTTTCAACTATTTTGAAATTCAAAGACTTTGGCAGTCTTTTTTTTTTTTCCTGAGAAACAATTATAAATTCAGTAGGTTTTAAGTCAAAAGCTTGTTGACATGTGAAGATAAGCTTCCTCTCGTTTGAGTCCCTCTCCAGTTTTCCAATGTGCTGCATTCCCCTTTCCACAGAGACAGCTTTGCTAATAAGGGGGTGGCGGGGGTGGGTGGAGGAACCAGGAAAAGGATGAAAAGAGAAAACTAACAAGGGTGAGCCTTTTCCAGGTATTCACTGAAGTTCCACACTGAGGTAGGTTTTATTACCCCCCTTTCTTCAGGTATGTGAACGAAGGGATGCAATAAGCAATGAACGTCTTTTCAGAAATTTTGCTGCTTTTCACATTTTGTCCAATTTATTCTCATAAATTTGTGAGGTGGGTATTATATGTATTTGGAGTTAAAAAAAAAAAGACTGGGAGAGATTACATGCCTTGCCCAGTAGTTAGTGTTTAAGAATTAGCTGAGCTGAGATCTAGTCCAAAGTCGGCCTAACCCCAAAGCCCAGGCTTCCTTTCTTTCTGACCATGCTCTCCCTTGCCCTGCCATCTGCTAGCTGGGTGACTGAGCAAATGCTCCTTAAACTCTCTGCAACTCAGCTTCCTTGTCCTTGTCCTACTGTTTCACAGAAGTGTAAATTAAAGACCTTGGTAATCTGCAAGCTACAATCCAATGATTAAAGTTAGTAGCATTATTTATTAGCTCCAGGGAGAATAGGCCTAGTTAAAAATGATCTCTAGATGGAGTGTGATTTCCTCAGTGTTTCAGAAGCAGGGTAGAGTAAACCACTCTTCACTAGCATTCTATCTTCTATTGTAAGGTTCTATGAGACATGACTGGTGGAATGCTGAATCCATGTTAAAAGGTATTATTGATATTTATCATGAGATTCTATTGTTTCTGGCTGCTCAGATAAATGCTATGCCATGATTTACCACCAAGCTTTACTTTTTCTTAAGAAGCAAGAGGAGATTTGTGGTTTGAATGAGCAAGAAACAGCTATTTTCTTACCCATTACTTACATTCTCACAAACTCCTGTAATGTATCCATTTTGTTCTCCAAGCTGGTTCTTAACTCCAGTGGGAGTTTCAGTGAAGCAAGTATGTATAGGTGAGATATATTTTCTAATTGAGAAAAAGAGAAAACACTCATGTTATTATAATACCTTCCTGGCTGAGTTGGAGGAGAGGCGAACTAACCACGCTGTTCATTGGAGAACCTTGAGAGACTTTTCTCAGGAGCCTTCTACAGGTGGTAATAACACACTTCATTCCTTTTTTCTGCTCCAGCTAATGGGCAGGCACCTTGACATTCTCTTTTCTAAAGTAGTAATAATTTTTTAAAAAGTATATTTTCTTAATCTGTACAGGTTATGTGGTTGCTTTCAATGCAGGAAAAAAGAAATAAAGTTTTTTCTTTCACTTCTTCAAAATGTGTGTTATGAAATGTGTGAATAAATATACTACACTTTGCACACATGAGTTTACAAAGAGAACAGGGGCTTCTCTAGTGGTCCAGTGGCTAAGACTTCAAGCTCCCAATGCAGGTTCAATCCCTGGTCAGGGAAGTAGGTCCCACGTGCCACAACTCAAGATCCCGAGTGTTGCAGCTAAGACCTGGTGTGGCCAAATAAATTAAAAAAAAATTTTTTTAAGGGGAGAGAGAAAGGACAAAGCACTTTTAAAAGAGAACATTCTTTCTGGATAAAATGCCTTGAGACATCTGGTGAGACTTTTGTTTTCAGTCCTATTGTGAATAAAGCAATGATTTTGAGAAACCTTTTGGAATAATAATAAAATCCCATGTCAACCATGTAACTTTTTTTAAAGGAGGAAAGAAAAATCAGGCAGTTTTTCTGCAACTTTCCTAATGCCATAGGGAGGCATGCCAATCCAGGAATAAGACCTCTTAAAATGTTCAATCTTCCCCTTTTCTATGATTGAACATGTAACTAACCATAGTACAATTTGATTTTCAGGAATTCCCCAGTGGGCCAGTAGTTAGGACTCTGAGCTTTCACTCCTCAGAAGATCCAGGTTCATTCCCTGATCAAGGAACTAGGATCCTGCAAGCTGTGGGGCAAAACTCAAAAAAAAAAAAAAAAGACTCTAAAAGGACAAAATTAACTACCAACAAGTGACATAAAAGCAATGGAGTGAATGGGAGTTTTAGGGAAATGATGCCTTCATGAAAGGAGAAATATTAATGTCATTCAAGATCTTGTTTCTTTGGATACTCAGCCCCAATACAGTACTTAATTACACTGCATTGCTTTTGGAATATTCATAACACTGATTAACAACTGTGATACCTTATCTCCACCCTGAGGGTGCAAAAGCAGAGGGGCTGTCCTGGGGTGTGGGTGAGTTTGCCCTCCGGCTTGGTGTCTCACCAATCTGGTAACCTTGGGCGATTCCCTAACTTCAGTGATCTCACTTCCCCATGCTAGAGCACATGAAGATTGGACTGCATGATCTTTTAGGCCTTCAAGCTGGAAGATGCCTTTCTTCTGGTATGTGTGAAATCCTAGACTAGGGGAAACAGATGTTGGTGAGACATGCCCACTTCCTGCCACACAGCTCAGTGGCTCTGTGCTTGTGTCATCTCTTCCTATTGGAAAGATCCAGTCCCAGAGCAGCCGTTTACGCTTTACTGAATCCTAATTGCTACTACAACGCTTCATTTTAAAAAGGCAAGCTTCGTAATCTTTTGTGGAGTAGACTTTGAAGAATATTACGATATGGAAGAAAAATGAACCTATTTCACCTCAGTAAGAAGAAAAAAGGTTATGTGTTATAACTGGTGTTCAAAATGAAAAATGTTATGATACCAAGAAAAGAGGGGTTTATTCTAGCTTCAAGTGAGGTGAGGACTAGGAGGAAAGGCATTGGGAGATGTAGCCTTAAGCAAGGAACTGTATTTGGAGAACAGAACCTGAGTAATAGGAGATTAGAAATGATGGTTGAGAAAAGGTTCTAGGAGGCACTGAGAGCCAGGTGAAAATAACTCGAACTTTATTTTGTAGACAATGGCAAACTATTGGAAAAAAAGGGTTTTTTTTGGCTTGGAGAGAGGGTAAACTGTTCAGCGCTGTGGCTGAGAATCACTCTGGTGGTAGGAAGCGGCAGACCAACAGGGTATTGCAATCATGAAGAAAGAGGAAGTGAGGGCTTAAACAAAGCCAGTGGCGGTGGGAATGGGAAGGGATGGATTGGGAGAAAATGTGGGAGTAGCATTGACAGGTCTTGGCTACTCATAGAGGATGGGGTTGTGGATGAGGAAGAGGAAGAAGTTAAGAGATGTGTCTAGTGAGTTCTCAACAACTGAAGTCAAAAACACAAAAGAGAAAGCAGGTGAAGAGACATGTTTTGGGAGATGCTGGGTTTATATTAATAGGTTACTCCTGTCCACAAGCAGTTGAAAATGCTGACAGTGCAGTCAGGAGGGAAATCAAGGACAGCTGTAGGCTGAGAGGCACACGCATACAGACTTAGTGACTGAACAAGAAGTAGATGAGATTTCCCAGGGAAAGAAGGCCTACTCTGAAGGAGTGGCGTAAGAAAAATGTCTGAAGAGGACCAAGAAGCTGGAAGGAGAAACAGGCTGTGTGAGATCATGGTAATTAAATGCAGATGTCATTTTGCAAGGAGGAGGGAGTGGACAGCATCATATGAGTCAAGAGCTGTCAGGGGATTTAAATGTGAGAGGGATCCATTAGATTTAGCCATTAAAAGATCACCAGAGACCTTTGTGAAAGGAGTGGGGTGAAAGCAGAGGGAAGGCTAAAGACTGCCCTTTCAAGACGCTTCACAGTGAACAGAGTAGGAGAGCTGGGATGATACAAAGGGGACCATTGGAGGAGATCATGGCACATCAAAGATAGTTCTGAGCCTGAGGTCCTACAAACAGTTCAGGTCAACACAGAAGCTCAGGATGGCAAAGGTTTTCAGGAGTCTAAAGTCTGGTGGAGGTCCTAGAAACCGGCAATATTAAAGAACTGGGAGGGCACCAGATTAGAAAGTAACCAGTTGAGACTAAGGTGGGTGTTTTAAATCATTGAAGAAGATGAAGCAGATGTCTGCAAATGCCTGCCATTTGCAGGAACAGTGATGACAATGAGAAAAGGGCTGTGTGAAAAGTATGACTGTACGTGTTTAATACTGTCCTGTAGAACTGTCTGGCTTCAAAAGCATGGAATTCAGTTTTTAATGACTTCATTAAAAAGTTGCACAAACTCCTGTGATGATACAGAAACTTAAATGATATTTGTATTCAATATTTTATAATTTTGTGATTATAATTATCTATGAAAGTTCACCAGTGTTTATTATATAATGATACAATACACAACACACCTTGCCTGAGTCGGGAAGCAAACAGATGCTCAGTAATTTATTTTTTCTCTGTAGCTTCTAGGGCTAAAAATAACATTCTCACAGAGACCCAACTTTTACGGAACCAGTATAAAGGAGATGCAATGTATCAAGGGTTGGTGAGAAAGAAAAAAACAGTCGTATTTTCTTCCCTTTGTGGAAATATCTGGAGATGGGGAAGAAAAAAGAACTTAGGAAAAAGGAACAGGGTTTGGAGGGGAGTAGAATTGAGATGCCCTTGGGCTGGTCTGCTTCTTTGGCCTAGCCATTTCTGATCTGTGGGTAACATAACTTCAAAGGGCTTCCCTGGTGTCTCAGTGGTGAAAAAAGAATCTACCTGCAATGCAGGAGAATGCAGATGTGGGTTCGATCCTTGGGTCAGGAAGATCTCCTGGAGAAGGAAATGGCAACCCACTCCAGTATTCTTGCCTGAGAAATACCATGGACAGAAGAGCCTGGTGGGCTTCAGTCCATGGGGTTGCGAGTCAGGCATGACTTAGCAACCAAACAACATACCTTCAACTCAGGACACTTGAACTTAACACTCATCCTTCTGACTCCAGGTGCTATAAACCTTAACTGAATTTGAGACCAAAGTCCCATCAGGTCGGGGAAGGTATTTCATAGGATGAGTCAGCGTTACCTAGCTATAACCAAGTCAGCCATGTTTCAGATGGTGCATTTCACAAGCTTTCCAAGCTGTTTGTCTAGACAAAGGTTTTCTTCAAAGCTCCCAAAGTTATCACTGTCTTCTCCCAAAATGGGTAACAACCCCACTTGTCACCTTGGGAATGAGACTTTCGATGGAAATGTCAATCAGTGGAATCCTTCACAGAATGATCACTTCGTGACCCTTCGCTTTCAGCCATTGCCAGCCCTTTCATGCCCATCATGCAGACAGGCTTCTGGGAGAGGGCAGAGGGCCTGACGCTGCTTTATTGGTCCATGAAACTGTAGAACCATTCCCAGCTCTTTGATTATCATCGCTGAGTTGTGTTTGTTTTTATGCACAGGCTCTCTGGGTGGTGAGATTTTTAATCTGTTCATAGCTATTTAGCTGTGTCCTTTGCCAAAAACCTGTCAGCAGCCTTTTCTTGTTGGGTTAGTCACTGTCATTAACCATGGTCAAAATGGAACTTAAAAAGCGGCAGAAGAAGTGTGTCCAGACAATCAAACTGGTTTTTGCCAGCAGAGCAAGCCTTGACGGGGGCACTGAAGACATTTCTTATATCCCCGACAGTAGAAACACCTCTGAAGAAGGAATCAGATCTCAGAATCACAGGACTAGAAAGGGCCTTGGGAAATGACCTGATTCAACCCCAGGAGTTTTAGTGAAATGAAGAATTAACCCATGCAAGGCAAAAGCATATCTGTTCTCTCTTAAAAGACCTCTAGTAACAGAAATTCTCCATCAGCTGACATTTCCTGAGGACCTATCTGATAGCAGGTTGGCCCTTCTATGTATTATTCTCATTTGATCTACTATCCAACGAGGTATGTATTACACGTCACTTTCATTTTAAAGATGAAGAACTAAAATTTGGAGAATTAATGTATCATACAGATCAGTGATAGTAAATCATCTATGGATGGTCTTCATCCATCCATTTGTACATCCATCATCAATCAGAAAATATTTACTAGTTGCCTATACAGAGCTTAACTTTATGAAGAGGAAGAATCAATAAACAAGCATAAATATGTTCTCAGGTGGCAATAATCACCAAGAAAAATAAAGCAAGGATTTTTGTAATTCAATGACTCTTCACTCTCATTTTCAACCAACATCTCTTCTCCTTTTCCTATTCTAAAGCAGCCCTATGCGGATTCAAATGACTAGACAAATCTCAATCAGAACAGCCATTTGGAGCAGTCAAAGAAAGAAAATTAAACTTGGGAGTCAAAATACCTAGTTCTCCATGCCTGGCTCTGTCATTATTTGGTGCCCTTCAGCAAGCTACTTGATCTTTCAGGCTACATTCCGATTTGTAATGAAGGGATAATACCTACCAGGCAAACCTAATTAAATTCAAGTGAATGGCTCACATAATCCTTTCTCCCACCCTCCCTCATTTGTTTGTTGGCTTATTTATAGGTGACAAATGAATTTAGAGAGATGCACATTCCATAGACAGAATACAGTCCATTTGAAAAGCCGAGAGGCCCTGAAATATGGAATGGTTAGTTTTCACGGGCTGGGTCATTTCACAGGCTAATGAGTGGGAAGATTATCCCAACCATTATGGGGAAGAGGCGCCGATGTCCAGGAATTGGGCCACGGCCCACCTTTTGGCCTTTCAGTGGTTGGCCCTGGAACTGTCATGGCACTGGCGGGTGTCATTTTGCACATGCTAATGTATTACAATAAGCATATATGGAGGCTCAAGGCCCACTAGAAGTTGAATCTTTTGCCATCTTGGATCTAGTTGGTAGTTGGTTCTAACCAGTTTTTGTCACATCCGATCAGTCCTGGGTGTTCATTGGAAGGACTGATGCTAAAGCTGAAGCTCCAGTACTTTGGCCACCTCATGCAAAGAGTTGACTCATTGGAAGACTCTGATGCTGGGAGGGATTGGGGGCAGGAGGAGAAGGGGACGACAGAGGATGAGATGGCTGGATGGCATCATCGACTCGATGCACATGAGTTTAAGTAGACTCCAGGAGTTGGTGATGGACAGGGAGGTCTGGCCTGCTGTGATTCATAGGGTCGCAAAGAGTCGGACACGACTGAGCGGCTGAACTGAACTGAACTGATGGCTGTCATTCTTTTAATGGTTGTTTAAAGGGGAATGCCCTTTCCCTCCAGTTTCATTCCCTCTCAAAGATCTAATGGGAAGCAGAGGGGCGAAGGTCAGTCTTTTGAAATTGCTTCAAGGCTGAGTAAGGGTATCAATCCTGCCTAGCCCTCCCTCATTCATTAAGGACTAAAACCATATGTAAAAATGTTGGGTATACTGCAAAGCAGGAATGGTGATTTTTAACATGTAAAGTACCTACTATATGCTTGGTACTTTTTTCATTTACTACACATCTATCTGCAAGGTACAACTTCAATCACCACTCACTTCTCTATGATATGTCCTCCTTACAACACTATCTTCAGATCACTGGTATTTCAGACATTAGTTTCAAAGCAACAGCCTTTAAAGATTAGAAACTATTAATAACTTGGCACACTCCAAGGTGCTTGATTAATAATTAATAGCATCTTCATACTCAGCTGATCCAGATGGACCCAAATCATGCTCTCTGGACAATGTGAAAATTCTATGTAGTCAAGCAATGGAACAGATGCAAAAATAAGGACATAAATGAGAAGTAAGGACAGAAAGGGTAATGTGAATTGTGTATTGAAATATCAGGCACAGGGTGTTATAAACACTTCAGCAATACAGATGATGCTAAAAGCAATTTTCAGAAATAGGAGAAAGTAACTTTAAAAAGGCAAGAACAAAATAGGAAAACCTAAAAAAAAAAGTTATCTTGTATGTAAGCTTTTAAAGGTTATATGAAGATCAAGGTTATATGAAGATGGGAGCATCTTAAGATCTGCAAGATTTTACTTCAATATTTGAATCTTCTGTTCCTTGTTGCTCCATAAAACATTTCACAAAATTAGAAAATTAGTGAGTGTTCGTATTTTATGTCTCATAAATTGGTCTTTGCAGACACATGTTGATGACAGGAATGACACAGTCCATCATCAATGTGTGAATATCAGTGCTTTTTAAAATATTACTGATAAACCTACTGACTTTAGAGGCCTGAAAAAGATGTGCACAGTAGTAAGACTCATTTCATGCCTGGTGAAACCAGACAGTCCCTTATCAAAGTGCATTTCCAGCTGTGTCCATGTGCCCAGGCATGGGGAACATTTACAGCAATAAAAAAAAAGCTGGTTACTTCAACTTTGTTTGAACACTCATTTTTAAATGGCTTTTGCCTGAAATGAGAAAATGACATCTTTAGAACAAGGAAAACAATGTTTAGTTTTCTTTCTGAACTCAAAATATTAACTATTACTTCCCAAGGTCATTAATAGGGCCAAGTTTGGGAGAAATGCTACGTATAAGACAAGCTTATAATACAGAAATGTCATGGCACAAACCATTTCTATTTCTCTATCTCATCTGCTCCCCTCTCCTCTCCCCAGAGTGACTTTCAAAGCATCCAACAGGATGTAACATATGTATCTTGGATGATCGGCAGCATTTCCTGCACTGACATCACAGTTCTGGAAGCAGACTTTGCTAAATGACATCACTGGGGAAGCCCAGTTAGAGGGAGTCCATACAGATACTCACTGTTGCCTCATCTCTGGAGATGAGAACCTAGCACCTGCCAGAAGCCTGTTTCTCATCCTCAAACGCCCTCCAGTGTCCACAGGTAACCTGCATCCTTAACTCACCTGTGCACAATGATCACTGGTCCAACCCAGAGGCACAAGTAACATATAATTACTGCATTAAGATTACTAACTTGTTGGTAACTTTCAAACTCTAAACCCATTTAAGTTACTGAGTGCTCAAAGTAAAGCCATGCTATTTCATGTCACATTTTTTCAGAGGAAGTCTGCTTTTCTCTAGCTACCATTTAGAAGATAATCCAATGGGGTATTTTATTATAAGTTGAGGGATAAGTGTTAGAAAAGAGTATCTTTAAGGCGCATCTCTGAAAGCAACCAGGGAGAAAATCAGAAAATAGCAACACTGACCAAAGTCAATCAAGTAGAAATACTAACTGTCCTAAGCTATGAAACATTAAGCATGAAATATAAACAACATACTACAACTTTATTAGATTTTTCCATTTTAGTGTCTGGACTCAACTGTGGCCTCAGCAGCCTATAAATTTAACATCTTCGGGTGTCACAGTACATAGCACCTCATCTGATTAGGTGGCACAAGACTAGTCAACCTGTCAACACAGAGTAACCATTAGCATCACAGCTGTGGCCATTTGATATTTTATAATAATTCAATCGCAAATGTAAAGATACTCAGTATTTTGTGGGGGTTCTCTGATGCTGCCTTGTAAGTTATTATTCGAGAAAAGTCTATCTGACCAGGCCTAATTAATGACAGACACCAGCTGATGCCATTTTTTACAGGTAAGTCAAAACTCTGCCTTATATTTAGAACGACAAAGGTAACAAGTCTATGAAGAGATATTTTCTTTTGGGTACCCATCCCTACACCTCCACACACATCCCCCCTCTATAACTTGTCCCATTATCCATCTGTTCAACACCCTTCTTTGACCCATTTGTATGCTCCAAGTAAGAATAGTATTTAGGGTTTTGCTCAGTGCAGGACAAGATGGTATAAGAGAGGATAAGTGGACAAAGTGACAGAAGGGAAAAAGACATTCCCAAATCTTCCTATTTAATAGAATGTTCTTCACAATACCTCACAGGCTGGAAACAGAGGTTGGTGTAAAGAACTTCATTCTGATGAAGAAAGACTTGTGTGACTGAGTAAGGCAGTTTCTTGACTTAGCCTCACTCCCTATCAGATTTTTCTAAAAATCTGTGGGATAATCAGGGAGGAAGCATATACATTTCTTTCCAAGTGGGGGCAACATGACTACTCCCAGAAGGAAAGTTTACAACATTGACTCCAGAATTGGAAGCTGACCCACTAGCCATTTTGGAACAGGCAGCTAGAACTGCACACCATGGAACCTGTCAGGAATCGAGTCTGATGTCTGAAGAGTGTTTTTGTCCACTTCCACTTCAGGGAGGGTCAGTGGTGTCCGGTGGCCGTGGTCAGGGTTCTATCCTTTGATTACAGCAATTGGCCTTAGTTTAATGGCCTTCTTGCTGATTCCGGCATCATGGCAGGTGTTCACCACATCCGTCACATTCTTATAGGACTCAGGGGCCTGTAGGGGTGGAGTTAAACATTGCAAAAGTCTACTTAAAATGGAATCTTTCAAAGTATTAATCTCCACTTGTAATTACAGATATGCACATTCAAATAGCACTGAGTTGGGTTTTTTTTTTTTTTGCCTATAAAATAAGCAAAGATTTAAAAGATGATTAAAAAGATGATTAAGTTCAGTGTGGGTAAAGGGGCAGTATGATAAACATTCTCATCTTGTTTAAAATTTTTTCTATATTTCTCTAAATTTCCCCAAAGAACGTATATCATTTACATAGTAGGAAAAGCAGTAAATGTAACTGAATAAAGCACATACACCAATATCCAACTGAAAGGAAATGTACCAAATGATTCTCTTAGTGGTAACTGTCTTTGGATGGTGGAGTTATTAACAATTTTGATTTTCTCTTATATATTTCTATAGTTTTCAAAATTCCTGGAATGAACACATAACACCTTCACAATAAGGAGAGGTTATTACATTCACATATATAACTAACACTGTATTCATGCACGTGTACATGTGTATATATACATACACATACACACAGTTTGTCTCTGTGGTTTCTAGTAAGGCCTCCCCACCTTCCTTCAGTCTCACCACCAACAGAACAAACCTCTTCACGCACACCTTTCATCTTCATGCCCGTCAGCACAGCAAGCTTGGAACTCTCACTGAATCCCATGGGGCTGTGTGCAACCCTTTCTGAAGGCCCATCTCTCATTCCCTTCCAGTTTCTGAAACGTTCCACTATGACCCCTGAACTCCTTTTCACTGAGTCAAAGGCAAACAACTTCTTCCCTTCTTGTTCAAACACTCCCTTTGCCTTCTTGTTCTTGCGGAAACATGGATCTACCCTGAGGATGTTACTTCCGCCTCCAACTTTCTGAAGTGGCAGCTGTTTTCTCTCCCAAACTGGGTCATGCCATTAGGCTGAGAGATGGGACAGGTGTCCCTGCTCTTCATGGTTCCTTTCAGAGCACTCTCCCTCCTTTCTCCCAGTTCTGAATTCTGCAGTCATCATTTATACCACCTACTACTCTTCTTGCTGCAATCATCTACTAGAATCCGTTCCCGTTGTTACTTGAAGATTTCTAGTTCCTGGGTCCTCCTCAGCCTCTCCGGCTATAATTCTGAACAATTTCAATATCCAGGAAGAGGATCCTTTCAGTACCTGGTTTCCTAGTTCCTTTATTGCTGCTCCTTCGATGCTTACCTCAGCCATTCACTCCCAGAGTCATACCCTAGAACTAGTCATCACCAATGCTTACAACTCCCCCAGTCTCAGCTCCCAACATCCCACGCTGGTGAACACAGCCTAGGTTTTCACCTCCAACAATCCTTTAAATCTCACGAGATCCTTTAACTCTTTCTGCAACCCATCAACAACCTTGATTATCTATCTTTCATTGTGCTGTACTTGCAATCCTGACTAAAGGAAACTCAACATCTATTTCACGCCTCCACCCATAGAGTTGAACTTAGCTGAAAAACACCCAACCACTGAATTTAAGTTCAAGTGGATCCTTGACACTGTCCTGCCAATCACCTGAATGTCACTAAGCCAATCACTCTCTTAAATAATGATTTCATCATACCTAAGCTCCTAGCAAAGACAAACCCCATGAGACTTCACCTCCTTTCATTTCCTCAGTTCAGTTCAGTTCAGTTCAGTTCAGTCACTCAGTCGTGTCCAACTCTTTGCAACCCCATGAATTGCACCACGCCAGGCCTCCCTGTCCACCGCCAACTCCCGGAGTCCACCCAAACCAACGTCCATTGAGTCGGTGATGCCATCCAGCCATCTCTTCCTCTGTCGTCCCCTTCTCCTCCTGCCCTCAATCTTTCCCAGCATCACAGTCTTTTGAAATGAGTCAGCTCTTTGCATCAGGTGGCCAAAGTATTGGAGTTTCAGCTTCAACATCAGTCCATCCAATGAACTCGCAGGACTGACCTCCTTTAGGATGGACTGGTTGGATCTTCTTGCAGTCCAAGGGACTCTCAAGCGTCTTCTCCAACACCACAGTTCAAAAGCATCAATTCTTCGGCACTTAGCTTCCTTTATAGTCCAACTCTCACATCCATACATGACTACTGGAAAAACCATAGCCTTGACTAGACGGACCTTTGTTGGCAAAGTAATGTCTCTGCTTTTTTAATATGCTGTCTAGGTTGGTCATAACTTTCCTTCCAAGGAGTGTCTTTTAATTTCATGGCTGCAATCACCATCTGCAGTGATTCTGGAGGCCAGAAAAATAAAGCCAGCCATTGTTTCCACTGTTTCCCCATCTATTTGTCATGAAATGATGGGACTGGATGCCATGATCTTAGTTTCCTGAATGTTGAGCTTTAAGCCAACTTTTTCACTCTCCTCTTTCACTTTCATCAAGAGGCTCTTGAGTTCTTCACTTTCTGCCATTAGGGTGGTGTCATCTGCATATCTGAGGTTATTGATATTTCTCCCGGCAATCCTGATTCCAGCTTGTGCTTCCTCCAGCCCAGCGTTTCTCATGATGTACTCTGCATATAAGTTAAATAAGCAGGGTGACAAAATACAGCCTTGACGGACTCCTTTTCCTATCTGGAACCAGTCTGTTCCATGCCCAGTTCTAACTGTTGCTTCCTGTCCTGCCTACAGGTTTCTCAAGAGGCAGGTCAGGTGGTCTGGTATTCCCATCTCTTGAAGAATTTTCCACAGTTTATTGTGATCCACCCAGTCAAAGGCTTTGGCATAGTCAATAAAGCAGAAATAGATGTTTTTCTGGAACTCTCTTGCTTTTTCATGATCCAGTGGATGGTGGCAATGTGATCTCTGGTTCCTCTGCCTTTTCTAAAACCAGCTTGAACATCTGGAAGTTCACGGTTCACGTATTGCTGATGCCTGGCTTGAAGAATTTTAAACATTACTTTACTAGCGTGTGAGATGAGTGCAATTGTGTGGCTGTTTGAGCATTCTTTGGCATTGCCTTTCTTTGGGATTGGAATGAAAACTGACCTTTTCCAGTCCTGTGGCCACTGCTGAGTTTTCCAAATTTGCTGGCATATTGAGGGCAGCATTTTCATGGCATCATCTTTCAGGATTTGAAATAGCTCAATTGGAATTCCATCACCTCCATTAGCTTTGTTCATAGTGATGCTTCCTAAGGCCCACTTGACTTCACATTCCAGGATGTCTGGCTCTAGGTGAGTGATCACACCATCGTGATTATCTGGGTCGTGAAGATCTTTTTTGTACAACTCTTCTGTGTATTCTTGCTACCTCTTCTTAATATCTTTTGTTTCTGTTAGGTCCCTACCATTTCTGTCCCTTATTGAGCCCATCTTTGCGTGAAATGTTCCCTTGGTATCTCTAATTTTCTAATTTTCATTTCTTCAAGGATATTTCTATTAGCAATAGTAACAACTGCTGTCTCTGTATACTGTCATACATTATGAACAGTTTTATGCTGCATACTTATCAAAATTTTACTTACCTCTTCCATTACCAGCTTGGGTGAGGCGACACGGATTGCAATTCCCATGTCTGCCAATTTGTCGAGGACGTCCTGGAAATCTAAATTACGTCTTGACTTTGCTCGGGACAGTGCACGGCCCTAGGTTGGGAACGGAATGAACTTCATTTATAAATTATGTTCAATCCCAGCGATTATTATTTAAATTATGTTCAATCCCAGCGATTACATGCTTTTTCCTTGACTTCTTTTTAAACTATAAAAAGAATTAAAAAACAAGCTTTTCCTATTTCATCAAGCTTATAATGTACCTTTTGTTGTAAGATTCATCATATCTTTGTGGAAAACAAATTTGCATTTACAAAGCATTTTAAGATTCAGTTTTGTGTTTTTGATCACTATTATCAAGTAAATACAAATATGTTCATTTAAAATTGTAAATGATAAGTCTATCATCACAAAAACTTTGTGCCATTTGTGATTTAAAACAGTTTCTCAGCCTTAGCACTTACTGACATCCTGGATTAGGTAACTGACATACACACTGTAAGACATTTGGCAGAATCTTTGGCCTCTACTACATGCCAACAGCAAAATTCCTCTCCCTGACTGTGACAATAAAAAATGCCCTGAAACATTGTTGAGAGTGTGAGGGAAGATGATTTTGATCACTGGGTTAAAAATTAGGAGTTGAGAGGCAACTGGAAACAAGAAAGGGTCAGGAAAAAATAGTGCAGTTTATATATATATATACATATATATGAGGGCCTGTCCGGTTGAAAAGATATCCTAGACAGTTTCTATTTTCCACTCCATCACCAGCTAAGAACATTGACGCCTTAGAAAAGCAGTTAGAAAACTGGTCTAGGGGCCAAATCTGGCCTACTACCTGTTTTTGTAAATAAACTTTTATTAGACACAGCAAACCCACTTGTTTATGTACAGTTGCTTTCTACTATGATGGCAAAATGGAATGGCTCCTACAGAGATCTTCTGGCCCAAAAAACCTAAAATGTTCACTGTCTAGTGCTTTATAGAAAGTTTACCAACGCCTGGCTTAGAAGAGGCAATATACTGAAATAGGTGAGCAGTCTGCACATGGGTCCTGATTTGCAAAATACGGCATTTCCTCCAAATCTTGAGTGGATCTACTCAGTAAGGAACAAGTTGTGCTAACGGCTAGGTCTGTAAATCACTGAGAAACACTGTGAGGTAAACTTGCATCAGGTTAAGTTTTATCAGTTATGCTAGTGTGACAATTTCTCAATCTGCATTTTGTGGATTCAGAGTTGAGGAACAGTCCCTAGCCATACAATGAGCTCACTAAGGTTGAGATACTTGGTGACCTCAGTATGTATTACTAGACAGTACATATTCTGGGGATAAACTCATGTAGAAGACAAGACAGATCCAAACCTCAACTTTGTTAATGTTCAACCAAGGGCTTCCCCGTTGGCTCAGACAGTAAAGAGTATGCCTTCAGTGTAGGAGACCTGGGTTCAATCCCTGGCTCTGAAGATCCCCTGGAGAAGGAAACGGCAACCCACTCCAGTGTTCTTGCCTGGAAAATCCCATGGACAGAGGAGCCTTGCAGGCTACGGCCCATGGGATCACAAAGAGTTGGACATGACTGAGCGACTTCACTTTCACTTTCAATATATTTACCCTCAAAATGGAAAGCAATGACTACACTGAAGCAAGTCTTCCTAAGTGAGCTTCTGTTTTCATAACTCACCGCTCCATGACAAGTTGTTCCAAAGGTTTCAGTCATGCCCTGCTCAGTACCAGTAAGAACATAGCTACAGGTTCCCATGGTGCCACCAATGAGCACTGGTTGTCCGGTAAGCTGAGGAAGTACACAAACCAAACATGTTAACATTCAGAACTGCATGAACTTTCTGTGCCTGAGATTTAAATTTCCTCTTGCACTAAAGGACTGTGGAGAAGCCTGGGCCTCTAAATGTACTGCTCTCACAACTACATTAAGACAGTATTTTGATTCTTTGATAACTGAGAGGTAAGGGTAGAGGATGGGAGGGAAAATTGAGGACCAGGAAGATAGAAGACAGACCAAAAGTAAGAGCAAAACAAAACTCAAATGTGTAGGGAAGAGTTTTTAGGAAGAACCATCCTGAGCAAGCGTGGCACTTGCCCTCTCAGGCTTGTTTCCTGATCTGTGAAATGGCTGGTTAAGAGTCCTTCTAACTTGATCACAGCCAGATATCAAAAGGAGAAGAGGAATGAAACAGACTGAGTTTAGTCTTAATCCTGTCTTCTAATCATTCAAACGCCTTAAAAAGATAATCTTAATGTATCTCAATGGAGCAGAATATTCTCTATGCAGCATTTAGACAGCACACTGCAAGCACAGATGAAGGGTGAAGTCGTGCTTCAGAGAAGACTGGAAATCACTGTTCTCATGGATGACAGACTGTTTTCTTTTCACAATTGCTGCTTTCCTGTTTAAATTCGTCCATATTTAGAACTGTCCAAATCATGCCCCCACCGCTTAAAACCACAAATGGCTCAGTACGTACTTGGTAATCAACCGCAATGAGGGGATGGTGAGGAGGGAAGGCTCGGGTGGACCCCTTCCTGTGTACTAACAGAGTCCGCTCCTTCCCATCCACCACATGCTGTTCTACTTTGGCAATATTGTGAGAAACATCATAGATCACGTGCAGGTCCAAGTCATCAGGGGTTGTGTTGAAGACCTTGGCAAAAGCCTAAGAGAGAAAGCTTAATGTTAACAGTGGCCAGAACCAGCTCTTCAGAACTTATTGATTCTGAAAGCCCTGTTCCTGAAGGGAGTGGGGGATCTAAGAATTCAAAATTAGCAAAATTATTAATCTTCATGTAAAGGACAAAAACTGTCTTTAGACCACAGAGCAAGTTTCACCGAATAAATTGCAACTATCTTGGGACTTCCTTGGTGGTCCAATGGTTGAGAATCCACTGGCCAGTGCAGAGAATGCAAGTTCGATCCCTGGTCCGGGAAGATCCCACATGCCATAGGGCAACTAAGCCCACAAGCCACAACTATTGAGCCCACATGCCTAAAGCCCGTGCCCTGCAACCAGAGAAGCCCCTGCAAGGAGAAGCCCGAGAACCGTAACTGGAGAGTAGCCACTACTCCCTGCAACCAGAGAAAGCCTGGAAGTAGCAACAAAGACCCAGCAAAGCCAAATTCTTTTTTAAAGAAACCCTTCAGAGGAAAAAAAGATTACAACTACTCTTGATCTCACTCTTCAGAAGTGCTTCTTCCTCAGCCTTCTGAATTTTAGGGAACAGGACTTCCATTCTCGCCACTGCTCAAGGCAAATTCTAGGAATAATTTTAGCTTCTCTTCTCCCCAATCCTGATACCTTACTGAGTAAGGACACAACAAAAGCTTGGACTCTTTGCCAATATTTTGAATATCTATTACACAACCAAATTATATAGGCTTTGACTTAATTACACTGTTTTAAATCATTTAAGTTCATCATGTATAACTAGGAACAGCCGAGCAGCTTCAACTGTACCTGACGGGTTAAGAAGGTCATGGAAGAGCGGTTGACCCAGGCATAGTTCCCAGCCGCTGCCATTCCCTTCAGGTAGTCCTGACCCTCTGGGGAAGCGATTCGAGCACAAGCCAACTGACGGTCGTTGACTATAATCTTGTCTCTCTTCATGGCTTTTTCCATAGCTACAAGTGCATCTGAAAGGACAGAGAGCAAGTCCAAGTCAGCCGGCTTTCCCTTTATAATGCAGATTTACTGCAGAAAGGTAGACTATATTCAAAACCATTCTAAAAAGAAACAAGTAAAATACAATTTTCCCTTTAAATTGTTTCTGAGCTCATCTACTTGTTGGTTAAGATGTATTTATGGAGAATCTTCTGTCAGAGCTATCTGACACAATGTATGTGGACTCCAAAGAGAACACCTGCTCTCTAGGACTTGTAAGGGGAACAGAGGTGTACAGAATTAATATCATGGTCTGAGTTGCTCTTTTCCTGGCATGTGAATGAGAAGTAGTAAAACATGTATTTCTATCACGGCTTTTGAAAATAATTTTCAGTGACTTAACCTAAAAGAACTGGAGACAAGTTGCTAGATCTTCTGTATGCAAATTGAATTCATGATAAACTGTAGAGAAGTACTGAGTAGAAAGTTCAGAAATGTTAGTCAGTGCTCCACACACCTGCTAGACAAAATACCCTAAACAGGCCATGTTGGGACAAATCATTAAATTCCCACAGAATGAAACGTACATACAAGGATGAACCATAACTGTAACTCAGAGTTTATAATTTCCATGTGCCCATATAACTTACCTCTATCCATAAACCCTTTCACACATCCTACAAACCATCCAAAATGACCTTTATTTCCCTGCCTCCTGCTTTTGTTTATGCTGTTTTCTGGTCATGAATGTCCTGCACATGATTGTTCAAATGTTGTGTGTCTATGAAGTCACCTCTAAAATCTTTTACCCAAACATTCTGCCTCTTTCATAGCATTTTATCAATTACTATCTTTTGTCTTTAGTTTTTCTTTTTAATAAACATGAGATTCTCTCTCATAAGATAATCTGACGGCAGAGTCCTTGCTATTTCATCACTGAATCCATCATAACACCCAATCTTGACAAATCTGCATCTATCATAAATTCTACAATTTAAGATTTTTATTGCTCTTGCTTGGTCAGATAGTAACAGTAATCTGTAGAGTAAACATAAAAAGTGGAGCTTTTACAACACCATACAAAATAATTATTCTCATTTTTTTCCAACAAGCAAGTTAAGGCCTAGTGAAGTTAATTTGTTCAAGGATGCGTTGCCAGTGAGAAAAACAAGGGTAAAAGACTACAAGTAAACTTTCAGCACTTTCTCCCTTAAACTTCTATATGGTTCCCCATAAAATGTACTTTTTAGCACCAAGCCAAAACTTAGGTCCAGAACATACCTGTGGCGACTTGGTGGCCCAAGCCTCTGCTTCCACTGTGGATCATCACACACACCTGTCCCTTATGGTCAATGCCCATCTTCTTAGCAGCATACTCGTTGAAAATCTCATCCACAACCTGGATTTCTGCATAGTGGTTGCCTGCTCCCAGAGTCCCCAACTACAAAAGTGAGAATGTTTGATAAAACAGCAGCTACTCTGGATTGAAAAAATCCATTTAAAAAGCAAATTGGTAGAAACAACAAAAAGATAACCACACAAATAGTGTTTTATGTAATAAAGAAACTTCTAAGCTTAGAATGGTTTCATTTATTTCAAGTAGTATTCCACACAATTAAAATAGCGTACAGCAGTTCCTGCAGTTTATTATATCATTATTTGCTTGAGGTACAACACAAAAAGCTTCATCAACCAAAACTCAGACCATCAAATAGCTCACAGGACAATTTAAACATCATGGAGAGAATGGTCAAATTTTGGGATGGACTCCTCTTGAGAAACCTATATGCAGGTCAGGAAGCAACAGTTAGAACTGGACATGGAACAACAGACTGGTTCCAAATAGGGAAAGGAGTACGTCAAGGCTGTATACTGTCACCCTGCTTATTTAACTTATATGCAGAGTACATCATGAGAAAGGCTGGGCTGGAGGAAGCATAAGCTGGAATCAAGACTGCCGGGAGAAATATCAATAACCTCAGATATGCAGATGACACCACCTTTATGGTAGAAAGTGAAGAGGAACTAAAGAGCCTCTTGATGAAAGTGAAAGAGGAGAGTGAAATAGTTGGTTTAAAGCTCAACATTCAGAAAACTAAGACCATGGCATCTGGTCCTATCACTTCATGGCAAATAGATGGGGAAACAGTGGAAACAGTGTCAGACTTTATTTTTGGGGGCTCCAAAATCACTGCAGATGGTGACTGCAGCCGTAAAATTAAAAGACGCTTACTCCTTGGAAGAAAAGTTATGACCAAACTAGATAGCATATTCAAAAGCAGAGACATTATTTTGCCAACAAAGGTCCGTCTAGTCAAGGCTATGGTTTTTCCTGTGGTCATGTATGGATGTGAGAGTTGGACTGTGAAGAAAGCTGAGCGGCGAAGAATTGATGCTTTTGAACTGTGGTGTTGGAGAAGACTCTTGAGAGTCCCTTGGACTGCAAGAAGATCCAACCAGTCCATTCTAAAGGAGATCAGCCCTGGGATTTCTTTAGAAGGAATGATGCTAAAGCTGAAACTCCAGTACTCTGGCCACCTCATGTGAAGAGTTGACTCACTGGAAAAGACTGTGATGCTGGGAGGGATTGGGGGCAGGAGGAAAAGGGGACGACAGAGGATGAGATGGCTAGATGGCATCACCGACTTGATGGACATGAGTCTGAGTGAACTCCGGGAGTTGGTGATGGACAGGGAGGCCTGGCGTGCTGCAATTCATGGGGTGGCAAAGAGTCGGACACGACTGAGTGACTGGACTGAACTGATGAATGCTGACTCTTACACATCACTGGAACGATATATCCCATGACTGGAGCTAATAGATGATTTAGGGACCCAGAAAATGGCAGTGCAACAAGAGTCTTCAGAGGTTGCCTAGTTTTAACTTTTATCTCAATTCTCAGCTAAGAAAACAAGACCCAGAAGGCAAGAGACTTGCCTAAAGTCATAGTGAATCAGTGGCAAAGCCATTACAATTAGTGTAAATTTCAAATATCTGGTATATTTTTATCTCATGAACACCACGAACTGAGAAGGTATCTGTTTTCAACTTAGATGCTAGAAAACTTTCAGCCAAATCTGTAGATTGTCAAAGTTTCTACATAAGCAATTTTGGTATACATTTTAAGTCTTATAATCATATTTCATTTTCTTCCCATCCACTTCTAATTCATGACACCTTGTTTTATTTTATGAATATGTGCAAGCTCCTGACAGCTTTTTAAAAGAGTAAGAATGAAGCATAAATAAAATTGTGTTCCTTTCAATGTACTCTGGAAAATGCTGGGGATATACTCTCCACACATGGAAGATGTCCCCCCCACCAAAATAAAAAAAACCTGAAAAAAATGAACATCTCCCCTCCAAAGTGAGTGTTACCTGGGGAAGGCCTCTTTTTTTAGCCCTGGCTGAGACTTTATTGGGATCAGCTTGCAACATCCTTCCATACTCCTCACAGTGCTCCTTGTCCTCTGCCCAGGCATAGCCTTCTCTCAGGGACCAGTCCACACCCATCTCCAAGGCCTCCTCCAAGTCTCTGAGTGAGTAACAAGGTGAAGGTCACTTCACAGCCAAGGCAGATCAAAACCTAAGAATGACCACATCTCAAAGGGCAGAGGAAAACACTACGTTTACTGCCTGTGCCTCGGGCAATGTGTGAGACATAGTTCATGCTATTAGCAGTTTTAGTTTTTTGAGGAAAGCAGTTTCATAAATAATTTAATATTAAAGTACTAAATACCACATTGGAGATGATTATAGTTCTTCACATTTTTACAGCCCCTCATACTTTTCAATTTTTATTTACCTCTCTGATCCCGAATTCTATGATGCAGTGATTAAGCAGCCACAGAAAATTGGTAACTATAACAACAATCATTATCTACCACCAACTTTACCATAGTTAACACTAATTTTTCACAGTAACTTATGAAAAATTACAATAATAAATAAAACTATCTCAATGTCCTCAGGCAACATAGGTTAAATTTTAAGGTTTATTCCTACCTTCACAGAAGTACTACCTAGCTTTACTGTATCTGCATTTTGAAGTTGAGATGTATACACATTAAACCCCTAGAAGGAAAAAGCTCTCATCTTCACCTAAGGTCCAGCCCTCTTTCAAAATATTATCAGGAGCAATTACAATGATCAACATGCCCTCCCCACAGCAGCTCATTTCAAACATTACCTATTAGGACAAAATTCCTATCAAAAATATCTGTAAAGATGCTTGGAATTTATTAGATGTTCCAAGTATGCTTTTCAAAGTGGAACTGCATGTCAGGGACCACATAAAATCATAAAATAAGCATCTTCCAAATGTATCAGTTTTACTCTAAGTGTTTTTTTTGGGGGTTGTGTTTTGCTTTTTTGGTAAATAGGAGTTATATATAACAGGAAATAGCTAAAACATTTTAGTATTAATGTCTGTACATGTATCCGAATAGAACAAAAAATTCACACAAATTTTAAAGATAAAACAGAAGATATTAAAGAGGTACACTTACTAAGCACACCCTGCAAAGTGTAAGGTGCACAGCTTTACACGAGATATGACACAGTACACCAATGGCCACAAAAAGGCCACTGCAGGGTAGTCTTATATGGAATTCTCTACTTTGGAAATACATGAAATCGTAGGTGAAGAACAAACTCAGGGCTATCACCCAAAAAGGAAGGTCATCAATAAATACATCTTCACTGACAAAGGACAGTGGTGTTCAGAATATAACCTCTGAAGCCAAAGGATCCTTGATGTGAATCCTGACTTTACTTACTAGCTTATTTACTATTATCTCTTTAAACCTCAGTTTCCTTTCTTGTAAACCAGGGATAATATTAGCATTATTACCTACACAAAATGATATACACATCCACCACCACACAATGCTTTGCACACAGGAAATGCTCAGTAAACATTAACGGATATTATTCTATTTAGAACCGTATGTCAAAGGCTGTCACAATGAACATGAATTGACTAATGTTTCTAACAAACGTTACAGACCTCATGCTTAAAAAAACAATTCATTACACTTCCTGAAAAGTGACTGAACAATCCCTATCTCCTAAATGTCCTACACTGGAAATGAACCTGAGGATCATGTGGTTATTATCTCTCATTCCATATATTGGAAACTTTTGTTCTTACTTGGCATTCATTGGGATGACACCTTTTGACCCCACTCCCACAGGAATGTGGTCAAACATAGCTTGGGCAAGTTGCTCTTTCACAGGCTGAACATCACTTTCATCTAAATTGGTTCTCAGCAAGCGGACACCACAGTTAATGTCAAATCCGACACCACCTACAAAATAGAGAAAAATTAAGTCAAATATTAGCAAAACCAGGTGGTTAGGCATTGTTAGCAGTGGTTACTCACTATGAATAAAGGGTTTTAAAGATAACTGTTTTAAAGTAGCTGACAAAGTAGCTAACAACAACATAATTTAAACACTTACTAAAGTACTCTGTGGGCCAAGGAGGCAAAAATAACCATAAGTAACATTTAGACCAGATATTAAAATGTGAATTATGTGCTTCTCTTTTTTTCTTGGTCAATCTTATCAGGGGTTCATGAATTCTATTAGTCCTTTCAAAGAACCAACTTTTGACTTTGTTGATCCTTTCCACTGTATATTGTTTCATTAATCTTGCTCTTATTTCCATCTTTCTATCTTTCTTGGGTTTAATTTGTTGTGCTTTTTGTTAACTTTTTGAGATGGATGCTTATATCATTGATACTGTAGCCTTTCTTCTTTTGTAATCTGTGCACTGAAGGCTGTGTATTTCTATTCAAGGATGGTATTAATAGTAACAATTTTTACACAGGTTATTTTAAAAATTATCATTAATTAAAATTATTCTGTAGTTTCCATTATGCTTTTCTTGATCCATGGGTTATTTAAATACATACTGCTCAATTTATAAACATGTGGGGTTTCTTCCCCTTAGTTTTTATTGTTCATGATTTCTAACTTAACTTCCACTGCAGCAGGATACTACTCTTTGTATCAGTGGTTCTTAGGTATGGCCCAGAGATCATTTCATGTCTTTAGGATTAACTGTATAACAATGCTAAGACATTCATTAGCCTTTTAAATGCATTCTCTCTACTGTACAGTGAAGTTTTCCAAAGGCTACATGACATGTGATAACATGCTTGCTATGAGGCATAATGAAACATGGAATGTGTCCTTACATGTTACTGTTTTAAACTTTTTCAGTTTTAATTTCCAGTAAGGTAAATATCAATAAAAGCCTTTAAGACCAACCTTCAATAATTTTAAGAATGTAAAAAGGTCTCAAGTTTAAAGTTTGGGAACTACTACTCTGATTTCAAAGCTTTGAAATTGGAGATCATCTTTGTGGCTCAGTACATTGTTTAGTTTTGGTGAACATTCTATGTGCACTTGAAAAGAATGTGTATTCTACAATTCTCGGATGCACTATAATGTGGGTGCACATACAACCACATCCGTATCTTAGAGGTTAAGGTGTCAAGTCTGTAACAGGGTTATTCGCATCATCTGTGTCCTTAAGGACAAATCTGCCATGACCTCAAAAGAAAAACTAAAAGTGCTAAATATTGGGTGCATGTACTTGCACTTTTTCCTCTGGATCTTAGCCTCACAAATGTTTACCGTCTCAACAGTTTCCTTATGGTTTCAACAGATGTGTTTTGGTTTTGTTTTGAAATTTTTACAGTTTTTCTCATTATTCTTGGCAGAGGACTGCTCTAAAATGATACTGTCCACCAAAACTCTCAACATATAATTTGTACTTTCATCTTTTTTTTGAGCAAAGATACTACTTCTGGTCTGAAGTATTTTCAGTGAAAGCACACCACAGCAGAAAAGCGGTGTACACCTAGAAGTGGATAATGACGACGATAATGAGAGTGGATGCCTATCAAGTACTTCCTAAGCGTCTAGCTTTGTGCTAAGTATTTTAGCACAGCTTAATGCATTTAATCTTCACAAAAATATTATGCTGTAAGTAATATTAGCTCCAATTTGCCTAAGAGGTAACTGTGACACAAAGAAGATACACTAGCCAGGGAAGTCTTTAGGTTTGTTTTGTAGCCAATGTCTGAATAATGCCTGGCACAAAGTAGGAGCTCAAATAGTTTTAAATAAATATATGCTTTATTTGATATTTTAATAGCCTCCAAGTGTCCACAATTAATCCTCTCAGAAAATGAAGAAAAGAAATGATAGAACATGATGAAGCTGACATGCACACACAAAAAGCAGCCACGATCTATTCTGGAAAGGCTATGATTCTGAGAAGCTACACGCCTGACAGCAGACGTGCACAGCGACCTTACCTGGGGATACCACTGCTTCAGGGTCATTCATATCAAAGGCTGCCATATTTCCAATAGCAAACCCATAACCTGAATGGACATCGGGAAGACCAATGGATCGCTGAAAGAAAATCAGAAAAAGAAATACAGCTTTCTCCACCTGGCACTCTGGCTGTCTGACAGATCTTACTCTAAAACAGACTGGGAATTAAAACCTTCCCCAAATCAAGCTTCTGTTTTCACGAAATCTTCTCTATTGGTAGAAACTGGGTATAAAAATTCCTAATCATAAAGCTAGATATGGCAGGAAAGACTTTTTACAAAGTTTGACCACTGGGATTTTCCCACTTGCAGTTCAGCCAAAAGACAAAAAAATCCACAACCTTCCCCACCCCCTCAAATCCTGACCATTAACTAAGAAAACGGAAAAGAGAAACGCCTCAGTACAACATGATATAGGAGAACCACACACTAATTTTAATACTATTACATTTTAAAGATGATGCTTAGACATTGACAAATTGTGGTCATGTCAGGTTGACAGGAGTGAAATGCCAGATTTACAAAGGTCCTCAGTGTTTAAGAAATAAGACAAATGTAACACATCTGATGGAATGAAAACTGTACACTGTCTACATCTGGGGCCTAGGGAAGTATCCTGACTCAGAAAGAACGGAGATCACAACATGGTAGGGATACATGCAGACACCTGAACTCTTCCTTAAATGTACAACCCACAACTCTTCACTTCTTCCCCCAAGTGCTGAACACAGTAACCTGCCTGCATCAAGACCTCAAATCACGTCTGCTAGATTTAACATCTACCCCTTATGGTGGAATCTGAAATGCAGACTCGGGTGGGGGGCCCACTTGTACCATCCATTTCTATCTGCAGCATTGCCACCAGCCTCCTTTTCCAATCATACCCTCACCAGCTATGCTGTGCATGTCTCTCCGTTCCCTCAGTCCTAACCCTTATACTTCTTTCCAGTCTTCCTCCAGTCACCCTCTTCAATGCAACCACACTGAAACTTTCACTGGTGGTACACTAATACAAGAATAGTGTGTACAACAAGAAACAAGAGAACAAAATCTACTCCAAAGGTTCTCAAACACTTACAGATTCTGGCCAAAGGCAACCAGAAACTGAGATATTACCCAGATTCAATTATTTCTTTAAATTCCACGGTTATTTCTAGATGTTTGAGGGTCACTGTCTAGATGATACCACTATCAGCTAGGCATGGCCATTCATCCATTTAACAAACTTTTAGACTAAAAGAAAATATAAGTGATTAAAGCTCTGAATATGGACTCACATGAACAATCCCAGGCAGGGCAGCCACATTGCCAATTTGTTTCATGGCTGGCAGGAAGCCACCAACACCTAAAAACAAAATTTCAATATGAGAAAAGTGAACACATTTGATTTTTGGTAGTTCAGTTCAGTTCAGTTACTCAGTCGTGTCCGACTCTTTATGAGACCCCATGAACTGCAGCACGCCAGGCCTCCCTGTCCATCACCAACTCCCGGAGTCCACCCAAACCCATGTCCATCAAGTCGGTGATGCCATCCAACCATCTCATCCTCTGTCGTCCCCTTCTCCTCCTGCCCTCAATCTTTCCCAGCATCACGGTCTTTTCCAATGAGTCAGCTCTTTGCATCAGGTGGCCAAAGTACTGGAGTTTCAGCTTCAACATCAGTCCATCCAATGAACACTCAGGACTGATCTCCTTTAGGATGGACTGGTTGGATCTCCTTGCAGTCCAAGGGACTCTCAAGAGTCTTCTCCAACACCACAGTTCAAAAGCATCAATTCTTCAGCACTCAGCTTCCTTTATAGTCCAACTCTCACATCCATACATGACTACTGGAAAAACCATAGCGTTGACTAGACCAGACCTTTGTTGACAAAGTAATGTCTCTGCTTTTCAATATGCTATCTAGGTTGGTCATAACTTTCCTTCCAAAGAGTAAGTGTCTTTTAATTTCATGGCTGCAATCACCATCTGCAGTGATTTTGGAGGCCAGAAAAATAAAGTCAGCCACTGTTTCCCGTTTCCCCATCTATTTGCCATGAAGTGATGGAACCAGATGCCATGATCTTCGTTTTCTGAATGTTGAGCTTTAAGCCAACTTTTTCACTCTCCTCTTTCACTGTCATCAAGAGGCTCTTTAGTTCTTCTTCACTTTCTGCCACAAGGGTGGTGTCATCTGCATATCTGAGGTTATTGATATTTCTCCCAGCAGTCTTGATTCCAGCTTGTGCTTCCTCCAACCCAGCGTTTCTCATGATGTACTCTGCACATAAGTTAAATAAGCAGGGTGACAATGTACAGCCTTGATGGATTCCTTTTCCTATTTGGAACCAGTCTGTTGTTCCATGTCCAGTTCTAACTATTGCTTCCTGTCCTGCCTACAGGTTTCTCAAGAGGCAGGTCAGGTGGTCTGGTACTCCCATCTCTTTCAGAATTTTCCACACTTTATTGTGATCCACCCAGTCAAAGGCTTTGGCATAGTCAATAAAACAGAAATAGATGTTTTTCTGGAACTCTCTTGCTTTTTCCATGATCCAGCGGATATTGGCAATTTGATCTCTGGTTCCTCTGCCTTTTCTAAAATCAGCTTGAACATCTGGAAGTTCACGGTTCACGTATTGCTGAAGCCTGGCTTGGAGTATTTTAAGCATTACTTTACTAGCGTGTGAGATGAGTGCAATTGTGCGGTAGCTTGAGCATTCTTTGGCATTGCCTTTCTTTGGGATTTTTGGCAGAAATATAGTCAAACTTTTCTAGACTGGATCAAATGAAGGGGTAGTGGTTAGTTCTACAACAGCAAAGTTTTCATGAGTGTGTTTGAGATGAAGTGGGAAAGAAGGTGGCACACACACAGGAAAGTAGTGAGGGCAACGAGACTAATTACGAAACATGCCATCAGTATTCTGTGCAGACCATGATGGTTGCCTGCAAATACTGTACTTGGAGTTGTAAAACATAATCATTACACATTATGTTGTCAATATAAAAAAAGCATTCTTTTAACGGTTCATAACATTTAAAAAAAAAAAACTAGTTTTACTCTAAATGACAAAGAAGGGCAATTAGGAAGTGTTGTGAAAACACTGCATGGAGAGTCAGGGGATCTGGGGTTGTAATATCATCATCATCATCATCAGAATGGTATACATTTATCTCTGTATCTCCCAGTAGTCTTGCAAGACAGGTGTGATAAACTCTTTTTTACAGATGAGATAACTGCAGTTTAGTGAGACTAAAGGTATACTGACTTTGTAATTAGACATAACTGGATCTGAATTCTGGTTCTGTCACTGAGAAACTATAGCCCTGGATGAACTAAAATGACTTAAACCTCACCGAGCCTTGACTTAAACATCTGTAAAATGGAGATATGTTCCTCTTAGAGTTACTCCAAGAATTACATGCCATAAGCTATGTAAATGCCTGTATCTTTACATAGTAAGTGCACAGTAAATGGTTGCTCTTATTGTAACTGTCAGAGGTTAGGTGCAAAACCAACCAGGTCTATCCAGCTAAAGTAGATCCACCTACAAGCCCAGGTGGCCAAAAATGTGATCACGAAAAAGTAACAGGCTTTTGTCTCACTTCAAGCCTTGATCATTCCTCGACAATACTTTTGCATTTTTAAATTATAATTATTTGAGTTACCACTTTCAGGCCACAAGGTACATCCTAGTTGTACTACCACATGTAAAACTCTATAATTTACGTACCACCACCTCGACAGGCATTCCTTAATTCTTCAAACATTAATTTTTCCAGAGAATCATTCACATAGAAAACTCCTTCAACCTGGTATCAGAGAAAAGGAAAAATTATGTCAGAGCACATGGACCTGATATACAAGTACTGGATAGAATACAAACACTGCAGACAATATTTAGTTTGCTTTACTCTTCATAAAACACTTTCACACTACCTTAAATAGCAGACAACTTCTTACAAGATGTTCCCGTCTTTAAATATATCATTAAATGTATTTTACAATATTCCACAAATCATTTTGTTTATTCTCCTACTCTCATAAGCCACATTTAAAAGTTCAAGAGGTAAAATACTTTGTGTGCATGCGGGATGAAGAAAAGTCTTCCAACAATGCTCTCATTAAGGCCAAAGGTCTCAGTATTCTTGTGCTTCTAAAATATCAGTAGCTTTTGAAAAAAAAAGAATCAAAAACTCAGATCTAAACAGACAAATGCAATCATCTGACCTAAGCACACTTTTTCCGTGTCTAAGACAACAGCACACTACACTTTACTGTCTTCTGTTCTGATTTACAAATCTGTACTTATGTAAACAGTGAATTAAAAAAAACTTAGTTTTACAATCTGTGTAATTTTAAGAGAATAAAAAAGCTTGATGATAGAGGCACACACAAGACAATGGAAGATATACTTATGTAACACCAAAGGCGAGAACATGTTAATCAGAGATCAAATATTATGAAGGATCTGCCAAGGAGTGAAGAACCAAAAACTTAATAATCATCTGGACAAGGAAATTGATTTATCAGAAGGAAAACTTCTGCATCTTACCACTGGGAGACTAACAAACCAGTTGATGGAAAACATCTCCAGCACAATCTCCTAAAGGGTAGCATTTATTATTCACCATTTACTGAGGACTCATTATGTGTCAGGCACTGTACTGGACAGTAGGGGAGATACAGAGACTATGCAAGGTTGTCCCTTTGTGCGGCTTCCAGTCTAGGGTGTGGCCCAGACTAGAACATGCAGAGTGTGCAATGAGGCAAGTGCTGCAACAGAAGCACAGAGTTCTACAGAAAAATCTGATGCAGAAGGGGCTCAACAGTCTAGGGTGGCGGCGTGGGGGGGGCGCTTCACAGTTTGTTCCCTTTGTGAACACTAAGCTGGCTCTTTAAAGACAAAAGACATTACTGGAATGGCAACATATTTAGGAGCTGAATGGAAAGATGACATAAAGATAGGAGAGAAGTGTTTTTAAGGAACAAAGAGAAATTTTTAGTGCAGCACATGGTTCTTGTGAGAGGAATGGAGATTAAGAGAGATACAAGGATTTAACTGTGAAATTCTCTACTCTTAAGAGAATGGGAATTCAACACAAGCCTAGCATAAAGGTCAGTAACTTTTTAAGAGCAATGTTTCAACTTTCCATTCCCAAGGGAGAGGTGGTACCAAAGTGTTGTTTAAACAGTTAATGGAAAATGCTGAGCAAAATCAGACTTGCTCCCATGCAGAATTAGCAGGAGAGTGTGAATTAAAAAGTTAAGCTGGGACTGCTGTCAAAACATGACAATGTGTGTCACAATCCTCTTAGGATGATCATATGTTTTTTTTATTGTCTACTCCATTCAGAGAACCGGATTCCATAACAAGAAACTACCAAGGGAAAAAAACAGAGCAAAAGGGAGGTTTACCGCTATGGGCTTTTCCTCCCCTCGGCGTCTAGCTAAGTGCTTTGGTCACAGGGGATACTCAATAATAATACTGAATTAAAGAGTGGAGTGGCTCTCAGGAACTTTTACCAAGACGCAGAATCACAAACCTTCAGTACAGTTGCAGGGTATCTAAAGGGATTTCAAAAGCCATTTAAGAACATATGCGCCAAAACCTGACAAATGCCTTCTTTCTTCACTTTAATGAAAGATAGTAAGCACAAATGGCAAGGAAGCCCCAAAATAACAGAGACCAGGTTTTCAAACTCTCTGGTATCAGGGTCCCAAGTCTTCGTCGGGAATACATCATCCTGTCAGACGAAGAAGACATGTCTTAGCTGAGCTTCTACTAGGTGAGTAAAGGAAGCTGTGCATCCGACTGACCCTCCAGGCCCTACTGACAAGTGCCTGTGAAAAAGACAACACCTCGCCCTGTGACCTTTCTCGTCTGTTTCGAGAATAAAGACTGTCCTATTAAAACTCTGCCTGTCAATTGAAATAAAAAAAACCCACAAAGAGCAGTACAGTGAACTAAAAACTTGGTACAGTGAATACAGGTCCGTAAACGTTACATAAATGACCAGCATGACTCAGAGGAGCGGAGTTTGGCCCAAGCAACTCTACTCCGGACGGGCTGACCACCTAGTGGAAGACCACTGCTGTCTCCAAGGCTCAGGAACGGTCCGTTTACGAGACTTCTGTGTGAAAACGCTTCGCAAAGGCCAGTTTCGTGTCTGTGGATGCGCTGGACGCATTCCGCTTTCTTCACCCTCACTGTGCCGGGACGTCTCCACCGGAGACGTTAGGTCTGCACGGATGAAGCACTCACGGGCCGGAGGGGAACTTGGGGTGGACGCCGGGGACCTGGAGGAAATCCGCTGGCGGCGGGACGAGGCCGGCCCCGCGCGCTAAGGGTCTGGAGGGGTTGGAGGAGGCCCCGCCCGGAGGGCAGGGAGGCGCCGCGGAGCCCCAGCCAGGGGCCCTGCTCGCCCGCCTCACCTGCATGTTGGGCACGAAGCCCTTCTTGATTCTCCAGCAGTTCTTACTGATCTTTTCCAAGAACTGCAGCTCATCATTATAACTGCGACTCATGGTGGCGAAAACTCCCGGCTTCGCTTTGAGGAGCCACTGGCCGCGTTGTCCCGCTGACTCAAACACCGCCTTCCGGCCCTCAGCGCGCAGGCGCGGCCGGTTCCGCAGCAGGGTGGGCGACGGCAAACGCCGAGGTTCAAAACTTCTATCAATAGCGCGCGCGCGCTCTCTCTTTTTCCTTTACTAGTTAAGACAGACCATCCTCTAGCATTTATCTTTGTGGATGTTAACTAGTCTTTGTCTTTCAGGCTAAAGCTAAGCTAAATCCAGTACTTTTTAGTATGATCTAGTTATCTTTCGTTTTAGAAGTGCTTTTCAGAATTGGACAGAGGAGCCTGGTAGGCTACAGTCCATAGGGTCGCAAAGAGCTGGACACGACTAAAGAGTCGGACACGACTGAGCCACTGAACTGAACTGAACTGAACTGAACTGAGCAACTTCACGTTCACATTTAGCATTGAAAAACGCACTGAATCTGGATCAGGTCCAGTTGTTCTATGGAATCATCTGCTTGGAGTTTCAGTTCAGTTCAGTCGCTCAGTCATGTCCGACTCTTTGTGACCCCATGGACTGCAGCACGCCAGGATTCCCTGTCCATCACCAACTCCCGGAGCTTATTCAAATTCATGTCCATCCAGTCGGGGATGCCATCCAACCATCTCATTCTCTGTCGTCCCCTTCTTCTCCCGCCTTCAATCATTCCCAGCATAAGGGTCTTTTCAAATTAGTCAGTTCTTCCCATTAGGTGACCAAAGTATTGGAGTTTCAGCTTCAGCATCAGTCCTTCCAACGAATATTCAGGACTGATTTCCTTTTTAAAAAAAATATAAATTTATTTATTTTAATTGGAGGCTAATTACTTTACAATATTGTATTGGTATTGCCGTACATCGGCATGAATCTGCCACGGGTGTACACCTGTTCCCTGTCCTGAACCCCCCTCCCACCTCCCTCCCCATCCCACCCCTCTGGGTCAGGACTGATTTCCTTTAGGATGAACTGGTTGGATCTCCTTGCGGCCCAAGGAACTCTCAAGAGTCTTCCCCAACACCACAGTTCAAAAGCATCAATTATTTTGAGCTTGGGGTTTACACCCCACAAAAGCAGAGACATTACTTTGCCAGCAAAGATCTGTCTAGTCAAAGCTATGGTTGTTCCAGTAGTCATGTATGGATGTGAGAGTTGGACTAAAAGAAAGCTGAGCACCGAAGAATTGATGCTTTTGAACTGTGGTGTTGGAGAAGACTCTTGAGAGTCCCTTGGACTGCAAGGAGATCCAACCAGTCCGTCCTAAAGGAGATCAGTCCTGGGTGTTCATTGGATGGACTGATGTTGAAACTGAAACTCCAATATTTTGGCCACCTGATGCAAAGAGCTGACTCATTTGAAAAGACCGTGATGCTGGGAAAGATTGAGGGCAGGAGGAGAAGGGGACGACAGAGGATGAGATGGTTGGATGGCATCACCGACTCGATGGACATGGGTTTGGGTGGACTCCGGGAGTTAGTGATTGACAGGGAGGCCTGGCATGCTGCAATTCATGGGGTCGCAAAGAGTCGGACATGACTGAGTGACTGAACTGCACTGAACTGAGTGAGGGAGAAAGAGATGTCTGCAGGTGAGAAAGAGAAACATTTAAACAGATACCACAATGGAAATTTTGTAACGTTTCAAAACGAATTTGTGAACACATTAAATACTTTCGTCAGAAAAGAGCATTCCGAAGAAGGAAACATGACAGTTTATCATTTATTCCAACAACACTGACAAGGACATCTATTGAGGTCAGATGAGCAACACAAAGATGAGCAAACGACAGTTGTTATGGATGTCTAGGGCTTCCTAGCCTAGTCTTCTCTGATGACTAAGTACTCTATGAACGTACTTTTATACACACTGCCTTTTCTTCACAGTAATAAGTGAGCCTTAAGGGTTTTCTATTTCCAATCCTACCTCATGTAAAGAACAGCGACGTTGGATTCAGAAAGGCTTGGGTTGAATTTTTACTGTTGCTGTTTACTAGCTTTGTATGATAAATATCTTTTTAATAATTTTTGTTTCCTTTTCTATAAAATGGGATCATAATTCTTCACAAGTGGTCGTGAAGATTAAACACTGGGTAAGCCCTCCAGTAAACAGCTGTCTTCTGTTCCCCCACTGGGTTGTCAGCATCACAAAAGCAAAGTGTGGATTCTATTTCCTACAAGTGTGGATTCTATTTAGTTCCCCTTTCCTCCTCTTCTGCCCCAATTTCACCCCATTGATTTGTTGCTCCAACAACATTAATCTATCTACGATTTATCTAGTACTCTGCATTGCCATTTCATTTAATTTGAGAGAGAAAACAGCCTAAAACTTAAAGTGATACAATTTGTAGAGTTTCCTGCAATCACTGTTTCTCTCCAGACACATCTAAGAGAGAACATATTCCTTTTCTAAATCAAGTTTTGAAATGTGTACAAGCTCAGTTTGTGGTAGTATTAAAAACACTAGGGAATTTCCTGATGGTCCAGTGTTTGGAATTCTGCATTTCCAAGAGGTCCCAGATTCCATCCTTCATCAGGGAACTAAGATCCCACAAGCCAGAAGGCCGTGCAGCATGGGAGAGAAAAAAGTAAAAACAAACAAACAAACAAAAAACCCTTAAGGACACTACATTCTCTTCTTACCTGTCTTATTTTATTACAAAAAAAAAAAATCAGGGACAAGAAACTTTGCAAATGAAAAGACAAAATTTACTTTGATAGAAAACGATTTTAATTAAATACAGGGGACAGTAGCAGTAAATATAAAACATAAAATTCAATATGCAGGGAGGAGGGAAACCTAGAGAGCTGAAGAGGCTGAAGGGATCTCCGCTGACAACAACTGATGCAAGTCTGTATTTGAGACCTTCTCACAGACCTTAGAAGTAACACATACCTTGTTCTTGGCCACAGAATCTCACAGACACAGGAGCACACAACATGTACTCAAACATGACCGCACATTCAAACATCTACCCCTCCACACACATGGGGACACACACACAGCCTGATTTAACCCTTCCACCCAGTTTGCCTCCCTCTATATTCCTGAGGCCTTGAAAAAGAAAACTTCCAGCGTTCCACAAGGGCTTTACAATTCCAGTGTGTACTGTCTTCCGGCTCCGGGTTTATAGGAGCTGTGGGATTAAGGGCCATGTGCTTCCTGGAGTCTAAACAGGCAATCATGGGGTTGGCTTCCCGCTCCACTGTCCACTTATCAGGTGCAGACCGTCCCAACCAAGGAAACCTGGCTGCTGCTTTGATGTTTTATACTTCAGGTCGGTGGAGATCAAAAGAAAACCCTGAAAAGGATGCAACAACGAGGACGACATCAAACTTGGGGGTGTGCAGCCGTAGGATGTCTAAGTCTGCCTGAGGGGTGAGGGGGACAGGGCTTCTTTACCAGGTCCTACTATATCATGCCCTCGTCTACCCCCACCTCCTTGTCAATGCCTCAGACAGAGGAACAGGCTATTTTGGATTCTTGTCACCTTGTGCGACTTAAGCAATTCTAGAAGGGGACATGGGGAGGGAATAGGGGGTGCAGAGTAGTACATAGGATTGGAGAATTCTGTCAGTATCTTACATCTACCTCCCCAAACCAAAAAGCCCCAGAAGGGAAGAAATAAGGTATTCTGAAGTTTGTGAATAATGATTAACCAGGAAACCACTTTACAGCAGATCCCTGAACCCAGAGGTGTGTCTTTGGTTCAGGCCAAAGTTTACTCACTAAGGGAATCAGAAGAGCCAATCTGGTCTCGAATATGCGCTTTCCAGCTGCATAAACCTTTTCATCTCTCTGAGTCTTCCTGTCCTCATCTATAAAATGGGATTCACAATCCCAGCCTTAGAGCATATCTTGTGGAACAAATGAAATAAAGTGTGCTAGTGCATCTTCTTGTACTGTGGGGTGAATAAACTTGGCTTCAGAGGGAAATCAGATTTGGTCTGATGTGGTTTTTTTTTTTTTTTTTTCTGGTGTGATTTTTAAACTCAGGTTTAAGGGCTTTTCATTGTTAATTATGAGCTTTAAGAGCTAAATATCTCGTTTATAAAATTCCTTGGGCTGGGAAAAAACAAAGCAGAACAAAATAAAACAAAAAGTAAGCAAAATAGGAAGAGGTGCATTCTACGATGAAAAGAAATGGGGCAATTAATATTGACAATTCTTACCTCAAGAACTTCAATATCTGAATTGACGAGTGAGATTTTGTGTGGGTTGGGTAGAGGAAATCCTTGCTGTAATTTTGCTAAAATACAGAATAAGATGTGAAATAACTGGGCACCAGCCTGGAAGATTTGGTAAACTTTTTAGTAAGAGACTAACAAAAAACTTTTTGATAATTTATCCTTCCACTCTTCCTGGTTTTGTGCCTTCAATTCTCTCTGATATATCCCTAGCATTTTCTTGAAAGAATGGTTAATTAATCTGTGCTTAATAAAAATGTACTTGCAACTATGTGTATCTGGATGGCAGAAAAAAAGATAGCAACTCATCCAATTTGCATTTGAAAATACCTTAATCAGTGGGTCCTGAGAATATTTTGACCTCCGATACAAAACATATTTTAACCAAGCCGCACTCAAGATGCTACCATTTGTGAACAATTGCAGTGTAGGTCTGGGATTGTCATTCCACTGTCTATTCCAGTGGTGATCTTTGCATAAGAACCACAGAGGCACACTCAAGAGAGCTTCATCTCATTTCTGGCTGACCCAAAGGAGACTCTTGTCTGCCTAAGGAGAATAGTTTTAATTTCTTTAGCTCAACCAGAGTTAACGGTTCTTGCTTGCAAGTAGGGTTGCTAACAAGGCTTGAAGCTGGAATATCTAATTTCTAAGCCATATAGTTGATGGTATCAACTCTGTCAATTCTGGCCCTGGCCTGGATTCATAGTAACACATTAGCAAGTCCAATCTTTAGGATGGAAAGTCCCTGGACAATCCCCCCACATGTAACCAGTGTCCGAGTTACATTGTTTCCCCAGACTCCCTTACCGTTGGCTAGTGGGAGGACTCCAAAGTGGAGAATGGAGGACAGAATATTCTCAAACCTCAAGACCTAAAATGAAAGGGGGAACTGGATCAGTTGCTAAATGAGGGTATTTTTAAAGTACGATGCTTGGTTTGGACATGCACTCTCCCAGACCTTATCAGAATGGGCAGCAATAATCAGCATCTCCCCATAGACATATTCTAGGTTTCCAGACATGGAAAGCTACTTTGTGGAAAAGCATTTTTGCAGGGTTTCCTAATCTTTTTTCCTCATTGAAGATGGGCATTTTTGCCCTCTCTACACTGGATAGTGGTGACAAAAATGCAGACGGGCCACATATGGCAGCAAATGTGGCAGCTTAGATATCAAGTAAGACAATCTAGAATGGCCAATAGATATTCTAGTTAGTGGTCTTTCACTAATTTATTAGGAACTCCAGTCACAGGAGTTTCCCTATGTTATACTCTATAGTCAATGGCACCACCAGAACATGCAATTTATCTTTAATAAACTAAGTAGTTGTATAATCTTAGCAAAATGCTTCCCTCATAGCTCAGTTGGTAAAGAATCCTCCTGCAATGCTGGAGACCTTGGTTCTATTCCTGGGTTGGGAAGATCCGCTGGAGAAGGGAAAGACTACCCACTCCAGTATTCTGGCCTGGAGAATTCCATATACTATATAGTCCATGGAGTCGCAAAGAGTTGGACATGACTGAACGTAACTGCTGGCTCCTGGGAAGACTCAGGTATTAAAAACAAACAGACTATCATGAACTTCAGTTCATTTAATGAATTTTTTAAAGCATCCTATATGCTTAGCAATAATAAGAACCTTTTTGAAGCTTAGCAAGGATGGCTCTGAAGCAGACTTCCTAGGTGTATCTCTTGTTTTGACCACCTTACTGTGTGATGTTGGGGAAGTTCCTTTACCTCTCTGTGCCTCAATTTCCTCAACCATAAAGTGAAGATAATAATACTAATCCCTTGGGGTTTTACCAGGATTAAACAAGTTAATATTATGTAAAATTCCCTATATACACCATTGTCATTTTTTTCAGAGATGTCTACAAACAATTCTAAATGCTCCTGAAGGGGAAAATTGACCCTAACTGAAAACCACTTC
The DNA here is from genome assembly GCF_014754425.2 of Oryx dammah. Lineage (NCBI taxonomy): Eukaryota > Metazoa > Chordata > Mammalia > Artiodactyla > Bovidae > Oryx > Oryx dammah. The sequence continues at coordinate 47,296,518 of NW_024070213.1, read as the reverse complement.
TCTATAACATAAGTGACATGTAGAGACAAGGTAGAGACATAAATTGGTGATTCGGCTGATTTTTCTGAAGCTTGGGGCAGAGGGTTTCCAAGTTGTATGTTGGGATGACCTCTTCCAACTAGGAGGTCACCAGGCTAGATCCCTTCAAAGAGGCATCTACACAACCAGCCTTAACTTAATTTTAGGAGACGGGTAGAAAACCTTTGAAGAACAAACTGAACCATGCCTAACAATTCATTTAGGGCATCATCCTTTGGTAGTCTGAACCGTAAACTCTAGGGGATTATTTGATCCAAAAAATGACATGTTCCTGAAAATGTCTGTTCCCTCCCCCAGCATTACATAGTCTTAACAATCTTTTGAATTCTTTTTAAAGTCTTTTTGAATATATACAAGGGAATTCCTCTCTTGCTGAATGGTTAATGGGCTTGGTGGATGTGTAGCTACATAAAGAATTTTAAAATCAAAGCCTACACTAAGAGGCAAAGAAAACAATTATCCGGCTACTATATAGATTTCTCATTTCTCCCTGGGTGGGAACTTGGAGAGCACTGATTCTTACCTCAATATTGCTGCGATTAGACTCTGGCAAAGAAAGGCGGAATCTGAAAATGAAACAAAACAACAAAAAACAATAGGAACAAGTTCAAGGAGGGAAGGCTTAAAAACAACCACATCAGTAGAAAGAAACAAAAATAAAAAGAAACAATTTTTTCCGTTCAATAAGTTATTATTTAAAAGCCACACAAACTTGTGAGAACATCGAGTTCTAGTACATCTTTCTCCCTGTATTTGCTGCTGAAGAAGCAGGGCAGGAAAAACGGAAACAAGATGGGCTGCCCAAGTGCATTTGCTATAAGGGACTTACTGTTGTCAACTTGAAACACAGAACATTTTTGTTTTGGCTGAGATATGTAGTGTTTGAGATCTTAGTCCTCCTACCAGGAGTCAAACCAGGGCCTGGCAGTGATAGTAACCAGCCATTGGACCACCAAGGAATTTCCCAGAACATTCCTAAGAAGCAGTTTTTATGTCTTCTTGCCCTAAACTCAACCTTGTCACTTCCCCAAGTTAGACTGGTCCCTTATTAATAAATACGACAATGACAGTGATGATGAGAGTGGTGGTGACATGGACTCTTCTACAAGCTATAGAAACATTTAAAATGTAATCTTCCCAGTGACTCTGTGAGTGATGCTACCATTACTGCCCCTTTGGCAGACAGGAAAACTGATGATCAAGGAGTTCACAAACAACATCTAAGTGTCTCCCTATCTATGCCCCTCTTCAATAAGGTGTGGCCACTTTACTCAGCTGTGCCTCTCCCAAGAATATTTCTGCTATAACATTTAAGAAATAAATGTGCATGGAAGAGGTAAGTCTGCTTATTATCAGCCAATATCATGTTAGTATGAATTAAGCTTTGAGGTTTCTTTAAGGTGACAGCTAAGAGCAAAAACTAGAAAGATGTTAATTCTGACAAGGATCAGAAATGGTACCAGAGGGAACTTTCCAGATATAGTGTTTCCATCTCAGGGGGCGCACGTTAAGTCCCTGGTTGAGGAATTAAGATCCCACATGCCCTGAGGTGCGGCCAAAAAAATAAATTAAAAAAAAAAGAAAAAAGGAAAGAGATGATATCAGAGGCCCTGTGGCTCAGATTGATCTTACTAGAAAGTGAAGACCAGAATTTTTAGGGCATCCTTGAAGGAAGTAAGCTGAGCAGTTGAACATCACTTTAAGATACTGCTGGGGAAATGTGAGGTGGATGCCTCCCCCTGGTCAACCTGCTTCTTACGAGGGACAGTCTAGAGCAGTCTAGAAATTCGGCCTACACGAAAGAGGAACACACTCATGAGTCTCCTTTCTGTTCTTCCACGACATCCCCAAACCATGAGTGGTTACCATCTGAGGCTCCTACAAACCAGCTGTCCTCTTCTTGTGCACGCGTGCTCAGTTGCTAAGTTGTGTCCGACTCTTTTGAGACCCTGTGGACTATAGCCCACCAGGCTCCTCTGTCCGTGGGATTATCCCGGCAAAAATACTGGAACCAGTTGCCATTTCCTACTCCGGGGGATCCTCCCGACCCAGGGATGGGACGCGTGTGTCTACTGTGTCTCCTGAGTTGGCAGGCGGATTCTTCACCACTGGGCCACCTGGGATTACTTCTGTTTCCTAGTTCTCAATTTACCCTGCTAGTTTGAAGTGAAGTGAAGTCGTTCAGTCGTGTTTGACTCTTTGCAACCCCATGGACTGTAGCCTACCAGGCTTTTCAGTCTATGGGATTTTCCAGGCAAGAATACTGGAGTGGGTTGCCATTTAATGGACAAGTCTCACTAACTAAACTCTTCCTGTCCTGGCTCTGAAAAACACAAAAGCTCAACTCAGACCACTAGGTGGCAACCAACTTCACCCCTTTGACCTTGTATTCTTCTCTTGGCCCCTAACCTGTTACTTCAAGCCCTGCTGTGCTGGGCTGTGTATATTCGCTCAGTCATGTCTGACTCTTTTTGACCCCATGAACTGTAACCCACCAGGCTCCTCAGTCCATGAGGATTCTCCAGGCAGGAATACTGAAGCAAGTTGCCACGCCCTCCTCCAGGGGATCTTCCCAACCCAGGAATCGAGCCCAGGTCTCCGGCATTGCTGATGGATTTTTTTACAGTCTGAGGCACCAGGGAAGCCCTAAAGTCCTGCTACTAGCAGCTAATTTTTATTAGAGAAGCACAGAGTAGCTGGAGAGAAAGGGAGCTCAAATAGTTCTATGTTTCAGGCATATAAAAGTATAACCTATTTTATTTAATTTTGGCTATGCCACATGCCATGTAGGATCTTAGTCCCCCCACGAGGGACTGAACTTGCATCCCCTGCATTGAAAACGTGGAGTCTTAACCACTAGACTTGATAGTCCAAGTAAAGCCTATTTTTAAGGGTTTGGGGCCTTCCATGGCTGTCTGGTGGTTGACTCCACTCCGTCACTGTAGGGGGTGCGGGTTTGAACCCTGGTCAGGGAACTAAGATCCTGCATGCCACATGGCAGAAAGAGAGAAGAGAAGAGAAAAAGAAAGGAACGTTTTGGAGAAGGTTTACTGCTCTGATCAAAAACCAGAGCTAAAGGGCAAATTTTAAAACACAGCAAAAGAAAAATTTTCTTCATATTCTGAGTTAATGTAGCAAGTGTGGCATACTGAAGGCCAAGTGGATCAAAGCACAGACACTCACAATTCCTTTCCTGCAACCCTGTGGCCATGGCAGACATTGATAATGAATCCCTGCACGCAGTCCCTACAATAATTGCTTCTCTCTTTGCCCTCTGACTATAAGCTCCCTGTGGGTTGAGATCCAGTCTTAATTCCCTTTGTATTCCTAGGACTGAGTACAGAGCATGACATATATCACACATACTTTTCCCTCATTCACTCATTGACTCTTCTAGCAGATATCTGTTGAATACCTAGTATATGTCAGCCCTGGAACTGGTATCAGAGATAGAAATGTGAGTAAAAATCAAACACAGTCACTATCCCATGTAGTTTACAGCCCAGTGGGAAGGCAGACGTTAACCAAACAATCGCACTGATGAAGGCTTAATTAAAGGTTAGATAAAAACTCTGAAGGAAAGAAATATGTTCATTGAGGTAAATGACAAAAGAATCTGATCTAACTCGGTGGATGCAGTAAGGTTTCCAAGGAAGGGCTGTGTCTTAGAGTTGACATAAGAAGGATGAGCAGGATTAAAAAGGCAAAATGGGGAAGGAAGGGGGAAGGGGTCTGGGCAGAGGTTGCAAAGGTCTGCGTAGAGAGAACAGAAAGCTAGGGAGAGAGCAGCAGTATGATGCTAGACAGACAGACTGTGGCTGGCTGGCTGACCAGGCTAGACCACTCAGACCATGTTAGAAATTTCAAGTTTATCTGGAAAGGAATCTATGGAAGGTTTCTAAGGAGGGGCGGGGGATGTCAGTGCTCTGTAAAGATCACTCTAGTTGCAGCATGGAGAAAAGATTGGCAGGGTGAGGATCCCAGGTGCTTCTTCTATGCTCAATATTGTGCTAGGCAATGTCAAGAATTTTACTGATATCTGTATTTTTGAGGGATGGGGAGAAGCTGTATGTGCAGGAAACAATTATAGGATATTACAAAGCAGCTTGTATTCAGGTGCTGTTTTATGGGTTTGCACACTACTTGTTGCAGGAATTCTGGGAAGGTGCGAAAAGGTGATAAGACCAGAGTGGGTTGTGTGTATGTGTGTGTGTGTAATATGGGAGGAAAATAAACTGTCCTTTGAGAGAAGCACTCTGTATACTACCACATACAAGCACCTGTCGCTTAGCACCCAGTACTGTAATTGCTTGTTAATCTGAGTATTCCCCTCACTAAGCTGAGGACCCAGAAGGTAGAAACTATTGTTTTTCTCTCAACTCTCTGTATCAAGAACAGGGCAGAACATATACTTGGTGCTCTATAAATTCTTACTGAGTAGATGTATGGATAAATGAGCAGATAAAAGATGGATGGGAAAGTGTATATTTCAGGGTCCCCAGCCCCTGGGCCATGGACTGGTACTTGTTAGGAACGGGGCCGCACAGCAGGAAGTCAGCCATGGGTGGGCAATCAATGCCGTTTGTTCCCCATTGCTCCTCACTGCTGGCAACACTGCCTGAACCATCTCTCCCCATCCCTCCACCCCCACTCCAGTCCCTGGAAAAATTTTGTTTTAGACAAAATCGGTCCGTGGTGCCAAAAAGGTTGGGGACCACTGGTCTGATGGACTGAGGTCACCTTGAGGGTGAGGCAGCTGGAGCAGTATGTTCACTTTAGGGAGGGAAGACAGGCTGGTTTGAAAGGTAGGACCAGATGCTGAAGATCTTGAAAACCCTAGGCTGTGGATTTAATCCAATGATGAACACTTTTGAGGGGAGGCACATGTTGAGCCTCCTCCAGAAGTAAAGGATTCTCTCTCTGAGGAAAAGTTTCCCAGTATTTTAACACCATTGCCTTCTGCAGTCTAGAAATCTGCCCTCCCACCAATGAGACTGGGAGAAAGGGAAGAAGTCATTGGGCGTTGCTTCTCCAAGAGGGGCTCCCACTGTGGCCTTCCTTTCCCCTGGCCTCAACTGTAGCTCAGTGGGAGGGTGGAGACGGAAATCAGCCCGGTTGCCAAGCCTGAGCTCTGCTGGCCTGTCTGAGCACCGTTCCAACAGAAACTGAATCCATTCTTCCCAGACCTGTTTTCCTTTCTGTTTCTCACCAGATGGCTCACGCTGGGAAATGTTTATCTGCCCAACTGTGAGAAGTAGAGTTGGGTGTGATACTATCTGCTTGTAGGCAGCTATATTTGCATTCTCTGACGGTGCTGCGTGGGAGAGGTAGTAGGGCAACTGTGTGTGTGTGTGTGTGTGTGTGTGTGTGCGTGCACATGCACCTGTGTGTATGGTAGTGGGGTGGGGTGCAGTTTGGGAGCATCCACATTCTTGATTATGGGAATGTCAAAAAAATGTTCCAAACTCTAAATGGTTGAGCAGTCATGTGCACTGGATTGCCTTGAGCTTTACACGTGATTAAGAAAAAGGGTTAGAATTAAGTGATCTGTATGAAGGCCAAAAAAGGGAAAGTGTTGTTTAATTTAGTCTCTGAATTAGTCTCAAAAACACCTATTACATGACCAATCTGTATTGGAGTTACCTCCAAATAGAACTGTGTTTGAAAAAAAAAAAAAGACTCAAATGTAGAAAGAGCTGTAACCCCGAAGGCCAACTCTGCAGCTTTTGAGACTCTCCTGACCTGTCATGTCTCTTCGGACCAATTTTTCCCATTTTATTTGGCCAAACTTTGATCCCAGAATGGGGAAAGAATAAAGCCTTACCACTAGTTACAACAAAGTTTCTTGAGCACTGATTATGTGCTGGGAGCTGTGCTTTTCACACATTCTCATCTCTACCAATACGACACTCTAAACAGGGGCTCTGTTATGCTGAGGAAGAAACTGATTCTTAGAGGGGTCAGTGGACTTGTACAAGGTCACAAGTCAGCAAATGACTGAGGTAGAATTCACAATGAGACATGCTTGACTCCAGAGCCTGTGCTTCTAATGGGACATACCAAAGAAGTCAAGTTCGTTACTAATACTCCAGCTTTCGTTTTCTTTAGCTTTCCTTGGCCGAGTTTCATTTAATGCAATGAGAAAAGGGCTGTGCGCTTTTACCATTTTAGGACATGCAATGCCAGTGTCTTCTCTTTTTTTCTATCAGTACTTAAAATTGAGAAAGGACTTGCTGCCTATTTCAGTTTAACCTGACTCTATGCTCTTGGTTTCCTCCTCCAGGCAAGGATATTTATTTTATAAGTTGAAGGTCAAAGTGTCATTTTCTAAGTCTTAGCTATTAACCACATCTAATATAGTATAATGTAGCAAATAAACAAACACGCATTGCTTTGAAGACTCACTCAGATTCAAGTTCTAGCTCTGCCACTCAATAGCTCTGTGACTCGTAAAAAACTATTAATAAACAGAAAGCTTGATTAAATACAGTCAGGAAACCGGAAGGGGGAGCTCTCACACCCTGGGACAACAGCAGAGCCCAGTAGGAAGAAGGGAGCCTCCTCTTCTTTTCTAGCAAGGACTCAGTTGAAGAAAAGTTATGGACTCTTTACTACAGCCCTCTTGACTTCCTTGTCCCCTCTGTAAAAGGGTTCTCCTTCCTTTGCCATGAGGGGGCTTGTACAAGTCTCTCCATGGTTATAGACCCCAAAATGCAATTCTCTGCTTGTCCTAAATTAAACCATCTTTGCTGGAGAAATATCTGGCTGTCCATTTATGTTGGTCAACACTTAGTTAATTGACCCATATAAACCATAAAATGGGGATAATAAGCTTCCTCTAGGATTAATCATTCAATCTACAGACATGGTACTGGGTTCTGGAGATATAGGCTGTGAGGTTTAAATAGTATATGTGTGGTGCTTGACACAGGACCAGCAGATAGTAAAGGCTCAATAATGAAGAGTAGTTATAAATAATAGAACAAAAGGCTATTTCTCTAGTAGCCATCACTGGGCAGGAGGCAGAGGAGTGAGGTATTTTCTGAATAAAACTCTTGAAATACTCTTGAATAATTGAATATTGCCTTCCCTTGACTGAAACCAGCATCCAAGTTTTAAATTGCCATCTTTTTTTTTAAAGACACTTAACATGCACTTTACATGTATTAACTCACATATTCCTCACAAGTCCTTAAAGTAGGTTTTACTACATCATTTTATAGAGGAGAAAATGTAAGCCCAGAGACATTAGGAAACTTGCCTGAGATCCCACAGCTAATGATATCTGGGCTGGGACCTGAACCAGCTATTCTGACCCTGTGATTTCACCTCCTCTCTAAACTTTCCACCTTGGATTCTCCTCTGATTTCTACATCTTATATCTAGGGAGCCAGCCCTGAGCAGCTCCAGAGAGCCACCCTCAGGAAAGGCTGTGTGTTCTGGGGGGAAGTATTCAGAGGCCCTGTGTCCCCTGGTTCTTCTCAGGGGTGTTTCACTGATCCCCGTCCTCTTTACATCTCCTCCTGCTGTGTCTCTATGATGTTGTGTGTGTGCGCCTGAATGCTGAGTGGCTTCAGTTGTGTCTGACTCTTTGCAACCCTATGGACTGTATGTAGCCTGCCAGACTCCTTTGTCCATGGGATTCTCCAGGCAAGAATACTGGAGTGGGTTGCCATGCCCTCTTCCAGGGGATCTTCCCCACCCAGGGCTCAAACCCTCATCTCATATCTCCCGCACTGGGGCAGGCAGATTCTTTACTACTAGTGCCACCTGGGGAGCCCCTCTATGATGTCACCTAGCAAACCAGCTCCCCTTGAAAAGCCTCTCTCCCAGAGCCCAGGGCGTGTGGGAGGCAGGGTTACCACTCTTGCTGCCAAAGATTAAAGCATTCTGTCAGCACAGCCCTGCTCCTTTGCAGCCTTGCTTCTGGGTCTGGCTGGACCCGAGTGATGCCAGGCCCACCTGCCTTGCCCCCAGTCTGCTCGTTGCCTGAGGCTTGCTGTTGTACCACGGCAGGAACCACCCTCAGACTCAGTGCATGTGACCTGTGCAGTGCTCAGAAGGACTCCATGCTCAGTTTAATGCCCTGCTGTCTCCATCTTGCAGTTCTTCAAGATTTTTGAACAGGGGGCTCTGCACTTTCATTTTGCACCAAGCCTCACAAATTATGCAGGTAGTGCTGTTCAGAGCCCACCAAGGCCTCAGGGTACGGGAAGCCTGCCCAGTGACCTGAATCTAAAGGAGGTCACAGGGGAGTTTGAGGAGACTTCGGGAAGGCAGGAGTCCTACTTTCAGCTTTGCGTTTCCAAGGTCAAAGCCGACTTGTGGGCCTCAGGAAGCTGGAGAATGAATTCAAACATTTCTTTGGATGATGTGAATTTAACAGGTTACCATCAGTTTTCCTAATTATTCCTGGTGGCTCAGATGATAAAGAATCTGCATGCAATGCAGAAGACCAGGGTTCCATCCCTGGGTCAGGAAGATCCCCTGGAGAAGGGAATGGCTGAACACTCCGGTATTCTTGCCTGGAGAATTCCACAGACAGAGGTGCCTGGTGGGCTACAGTCCATGGGGTGGCAAAGAGTTGGACATGGCTAAGTGACAAACGCTTTCACTTTTCTGTAAATAAACATAATGCCCACTGTACCTGCAGTTTCTTACTGGTAGGAATGTTGGAGTTGAGGGTCAGCAGGAAAGCACCTTGGTCTCTCTGCAATTCAAGGTCTTTGTTACCTGCTTGCCACAGCCTGAAGTCCTGTTCTTATTAAATCCTTCCTTCTCATCCTGCCAGGAAACCAGACCCTGGCTCAATGGTAAATATTATTTCTACCTTCTCAGAGCTTGCTGCCTCAGTTAGCAGCCTTGCCCCAGGGATCCCCCATCACTCCAGACTTCCAGCTCCCCTTTCTTCTCAACCATCAGAAGGAGGTCTCACCTGTACTCACAGTACTGTGACTCAGGCAAACCAACTTCCAAATTCTGTCCTTTCTTATGGCCTAGCTCAGATACTTGCCAGCTCCTCACCTTCCATCCTTTTCCCCTCTCTCTGCTCTCTGGCTTCTACCCTCTCAACCATTAAAACTGCCATCTCAAAGATCACCCATCAAGGTTAAGAAATTCATCAGTCTTGATCTTCTAGAAACAGGGCTACATCATGACATCTGAAGGCTTGAAGCCTTTGGGAGTTCTTCCTCCATAAAAAACAAAAACAAAACAAAAAAAATTATTAAAACTGATCTTTGAAGACTGAGGTATTATAAAGTCATGGTATAGTACAGTCTGGATTGAATTCATTTTAAATTTCTTATTTTAAAATATATTAAAACATTTTCATGAGTCCCTGAAGTTTCATAGGCTCTGGGCACCATGCCTATTGAATTTAATGGAGAAATCAGTCCTTCTTTGAAAACCTGGGTAAAGTTGAGGAGAAAGCCTTCATGAAATCTTTTTTCTCTGGGAAACCACACTACTTTTTGCTTTTATCATTCCTTTTATTGGAAAAGCAACATAGTTATAAAAAAATTTTTAAGAAAACAGCCGACTCATAATCTCATATCCTAACACAATCCTTCATTTGTAATTCACTTTCTCGTCCAGATGGAAAGCTGTTTTACATGGTTGATTGTTGTGTTTATGCAAATCTATATTCTGCTTATTTCATTTTGTGTTATTTTCCTGAACATGTTTTCCATGTTCCTACAATAGTCTTCTTAGCCATCAAGTTGACTTACGGTGATTGACTTTTCTCCTCTGTTGGTTTCCCAGTCTTTTCAGATTCTGATTTGTCTATTTGATTGCTTCCTCTTCCTCCTTTCATGGATTTAATCTGTGCCATCTGATCATTCTGTATATCCTCACTCCTAGGTTGTCTGGTTCATGACTTCCACGGGCTTTAGAAGGGCTAAAGAGAATGGGCTTTGAAGATGATCCTTCCCAGTGGCAATTAGTGCTCAGTGATCTGTGCACATGACGTGCTCCAGCTCGTTCACACTGCATGGCTTGCATTTGAGAGCCAGCCAGGCCATGGGGGCATGGTCTAGTTAAACTCTACACTCTAGTAATGAGAGCTGAATGTTAGAGACTGAAGGTAACTCAGAGGTGAATCTTTATGACTTCATTATTTTACAGATAAGGCAGCTGAGGTTCAAAGAGGCTAAAAGACTTGATCATGGTTCTGGAACCAGGGAGCAGGGGTTTGAAACTTCATTCCTTGACCTCAAAGTTTCATTCTCTTTCTCCAATAGCATCTATTTTAAATTTTTTGAGAAGGAAATTCATTTTTTATTGCTATACCATTAGAATGAGAATTTACATTGTAGAATTAAACTTATGCTAATTTTGTTGCCAGATTTATCTGAATATTGTTTACTGGGAAGAAAAAAAATTTATAATACAATTTTCAGTTAGGTCCATACTTTGAAATTATCTGGACTGTTACAGGAGAAATGCTTAATGATTCATGTCTATTGAATGATAACTTCACCTGTGTTGTGAATGTTCACTTGTCTCTTGGCCTGTTGATTCACTTGTTACTACCATCCAACAGTCATATCAACTGAGCTTACCTGTTCAGAGATAAAGAGCAGATCAGTCTTTGTCCCAAAATAGCCAGGGCAACATTGGTACTAGCAACCTGCAGAGAATAAAGGCATCCATTAGTAAGATGAGTGACTTTGTCCATTTTGGCCACAAATATCACTAGCCATAGCAGAAACATAAACTTCACTTTCATCTCAAAAAATATTAAAGAGAAACAGCTCTTGAAAATACTGCCTTGCAGGTAGGAAGACTAACTATAAAGACTTTCTGTTTGAAGATCTCCTTTAAACTATTTTCATTTTCTTCTAATCTCTCTTTCCACGCATGTGTATGTGTGTGTGTGTGTATATATGTTTGCATGTGTAGCATCTCACTTAGTTTCATTGTTCAGTCATTTTCTCTCAGATTGCATTTGGCCTTTATCTACTCAAATAAAGTTGAACTCCACCCTGATGGACTTATTTTAAAAAAAAAATAAATTTGGTTATTAATGTAACTGAAGCAGAGGAAAGGGCACACAGCATGTGGGGAAGGGTTGGGAGCTATTGAATGAGAACTGGCCTCCATACCTTCCTCTACCTCAATCTCAACCCTGCCCCCTCCCCTAACTGATGGAGCTCATCCCATCCCTCCAACCACTTCGCAGAGCTTGCAGGTCAGTGGTCTACTGCACGGACAGGATTGGTATCCATAGGCTGCCCTCCTGTCTCCGCAGACTTACAAAGTCCATGGAAACGATGGTTTCCGCAGTCGAGTTCTTGGGCTGGGTGAGTATCATGATGGAGGTGGGGATGTCCAGGGTGAAGTTACCTGGTAGTAAACTGATCACAGGAGGCTCTGTTGCCGTGACCTGTACCATGAAGGGCTGGGACAAGATGTAGAGTTCTGCAATCTGCCCACATTCAGGGAAAGAGACAGAGATCGGGAGTCATCAGATGAAGAGGAGATAACACAGATCTGGGGTGGCCTGTGGTGATTAATCTTACATCATCACAGTTAGAAAAAAGCTCTTTAATAATAATACCAATAACAACATAGCAGTAAGAACAGCTGCCATTTACTGAACACATACTGTGTGTCAGGCACATGTCAGGACTTTCAGTATTATTTCATTCAATCTCCACAAAATCTTTGTGAGGCAGGTTCTATCAGGATTCCCATTTCACAACTAAAGAGAGTGAGCCTTAGAGAGATTAAGTAATTTTCTCAAGGTTTCAGGCAGATAAGTTGTAGAACCAGGGTTCAAGTCTAGGTCTATCTGACTTAAGATCCTTGCTCTAAACCCAGGATGCTACACAAGCACCTCTGGGTCCTCCAGGGCAAACCTGAGCCCTTCAATACACTGTGCCCAATACTCAGGTGCCACGCCACCATGATCTTAGTAGTTGCTTTGCTAAGGTTTCAAATGGGCTCCTGGTTGCTCGGATGGTAGAGAATCTGCCTGGAATGCGAGAGACCCAGATTCAATCCCTGGGTCGGGAAGATCCCCTGGAGAAGGGAATGGCAGCCCACTCCAGTATTCTTGCCTGGAGAATTCCATGAACAGAGGAGCCTAGCAAGCTATAGCCCATGGCGTCGCAAAGAGTTGGATACAACTGAGCGGCTAACACTGCTATTACTAAGGTCACAAATGTAAGCCCTGTTCCTTCCTTTCCCACTTAAACTAATTATTTTAAGTGCGGTGAAACTTATAGAAGGAACAGAGGATTTATTCTGTGAACTTACAATGTCTTCACTAGAAACTTGCATTATTCAGTTAGTATTTGTAGATATTTGATTAAAAGACAAAACTCTTGGGACTTCCCTGGTGGTCCAGTGGCTAAGACTCCATGCGCCCAATGTAGGGGGCCCGGGTTCAGTCCCAGGTCAGGGAATGATATAGATCTCACATGCCATAGCTAAAGATCCCGCATGTGGCACTATAAATAAATAAGTACTTTTTAAAGGACAAAACTCTTAAGAAGGGACATATGGATGCAAGCTTGAACCAAAAAGGAATACAAAGTCTTCCAGAAGTAACTGCAATGAAAGCAATACACCATTAAGGAGCCAAACCCTGAGCACTCACCCGGGTGAGCATGTTGCCAAGGGCTTGAGAGTTGTGAAGCAAATGGTTGGAAATCTGGAAAATGAAGAACATCATGTCACTGGAAGGTTTATACCTGGGTTGTATTTTCAGGGAAAATGCAGCATTCTCTATAATTTTTATGAATCATGAAGCTGTTGCACCAGAAATGGCTAGTGTTTGAAGGTGATCTATCATTTCATAGCCCAACCACAGGAACTTAGAGGCCCACAGAAGTAAAGTGACTTGCCCTTAGGTCACACAGGAAGTTACATCGCTTTGCAAAGTACCTTTTAACCTTGGGAACACAGTGTACATCATATAGGTATGACCCAGATGTAAATGTTTTACAGTGGTTAACAAGAAGTCTTGTTTTATTGTCCTCATTTTCAGACATTACTGAGATAAACAATGCATAAGCAATTTATCTTCACAGATGAATGGTTTTCAAGTCTGAAACTAGAAACATCTCATTCTCAGCGGTGTCTGGGAGCTGGTGCTGCCACCAGCATTTTGAACATAAGATTTATAACTACATGTATACTTTGAACCTAGAGAATGGAAAGAGTCATAAGGGATGCTCAGTGAAAGTTGTTAGTTGACTGGCTGGAGAGAGTGTTCTCATTATAAAAGGGAGGGCATGACAAAGAGGATCAGTGAATATCTGTGCTATTCACTGATCATTGTAGATGTCAACTGTAATTACCAATAGGAGAAATCTTTATGTTGGCATAACACAAACAATAATAAACACGTATGGAGCATGTACTCTTTGTTAGGTATTGGCCTGAATACTTTACATATATTTAAAGCTCTTTAATGCCCAAACAACCCTATGTGTAAGGATTTATTATTATTCCCATTTTCCAAATGATGAAAATCTGGCATAGAGATGTGAGGTACATTGAAACTGCCAAAATTTCACAGGTATTCATCACAGGTAATAATTAGTGAAGGGGGTTCTTAGTATTATTTAAGATCAATCTAGAAGAACATAAAAAGCTGAAACTGGCAGAACTGGAAAGCCAGCAACTCTCCAACTAATATCAACATTCATTCTGCAATGCCTTTATTCATCGTCCTGCGAGAAGTGATAGTGTCTACAAAGGCCCAGGAATAAGAACATAACAACCCCCGTAATGGGATACTTAAAATAAGATTAAATGTTGGTGTAGATTGTTATCATCCATTAACATTCCTCACCTCTTTTGTGGTGAGAGTGAAGCTGAAAGCCCCAGCTGTAAAATAAGCATAGGACGCAGACTTAAAGAAATACTTGGAGATTCCGATGTAGAACATAGAGTCACTGCGTTCTGGGAGCACAAAAGGAACTGATGGGAAGGGGGGATATTGAAGACTTTTCAACGGGTAGAAAACGCCCTGTGGGGAAATAGAAAGACCAGTGTATTAGGGGAAGACTCAGCTGTGCAGGATTAAAAGGAGGGGGACCCACTCAAGCCAGAATATAGAAAATTGCAGAAACTCAGTAGGGATGAGAAAACCATGAGTCCTCTGACTCCTTGACTATGGACTATGTTTCAATGCTTTGATGACTTCTTGAGCATATCTGAGCATGTCTTGTCCACCCTAGGATGTAATCTGGTGAGAGTGTCCTTTTTGGTCCCCTTCTCAGAGGAAGGAAGGCAAGTGCCTATATCTGGAGGGGACAGCTCTGGATAGTTCCCGAAGTGCCACGTAGAGAATTAAAGATGTCAAACCTCTGATCTACAAAACCCATGACTTCTGAGCATCTGGGGCATCACAGACACAAAAGGACCCAGGACGCCACGTGGGAGTTTTTGTGACATTTTTAAATGCTGACCTCTTTAGATATAGGTTGTTATTACAAAATGGTGTCTTGTGTAACATTTAACTGATTTGAATGACTGAGTCCTTGAAACATAAGTCTGTATGCATTTAAAAAAAAACAATGATATTAACTTTGGAGCAAACTAAATGTAACCACAGTTACATTTTCTAGAATCAGCAAACACCATTATTATGTGCTATTGGCCCTGACCAGGATCAGCAGACCTCAGTTAAATTCACTAAGCTGAGAGTTAGGAATAAATAGAAGTACCAATATTTACAACATACCAATCTGTTGAGTTCTAATAAATGCAGACTATCTTACTTGCTGCCTCTTAGCCTCAAACCTTACTCCCAGAAGTACAGACAACATGATACTTTTCTTGAAGAAGGCAGACATGTTACATAATCCAAACAATCATTTACCAATCAAGAAAGTGTTCAAGAGTCTTTTAAAGGAACCTAAACATGAGAGAATTCCTTGAAAGAAAATTAAATTATTGGAAGAGAACGTATATTTCCTTCTGCACGTAATGTTTGTTCCTCGAATATTGGCTGTTAATGGCCAAAATCAGAACTCTGATGATGACAAAATTACCTTCAAATTCAGGTCAAAGTAATTCTCAGTAATTTCTGGGGAACTGACTAGGGAATAATCCAGCAGAGTATAGTTGTCAATCTTTCTTAAAACTAAAAAACAAAGAAAAAAGAAAATTTACATTCATACAGGTATAGTATAACCATGATTAATGTTTATCCAGAACAATATAATTCTGAACCCTCTGTTATTTAAAACAAAAATTAACTATTATCCTATTTCTTAAGTAACACTTGCTCACTTTTCAAAACTCAGGAAAAGTAGATAACTCAAAAGAAGAAAGTAAAAACTTCCATTTGTCACGTTGCCCTGAGAGAAACATCGATAAAATTCTGGCTGTTGTTCTGTCACTAAGTTGTGTCTTGACTTTTTGTGAACCCATGGATTGCAGCACCCCAGGCATCCCTGTCCTTTACCATCTCCTGGAGTTTGCTCAAATTCGTGTCCATTGGTACACCAGATTTTCATCCATATCCTTTTATACATGCTCCCAGAAGTGAAGAAATTTGCCCACAGCAAGCTAGGACATGGGACTCTTCCCCTGGTTCTTTTCTCATCTTTTCTACATCTTCTTACTCTTTCCCTACCTCGCCAATCTATTATTTTTTATTCTTCTATCTGCATCCATTCATCAATCCATCTGTCCAGACACCATCTCCTTTCATCCCTTATTTATTAAACTATTATGAGTTAGGGACACAGAGAAGAGTCAAAGTTCCTCCCCTCAAGGAACTCAAGGTGGAACAGGAAATTAACACAATGTAATAAGAGCAGATCTATAGCTGAGCTCTGGATGGTCCGACTACAAACTGAGTCTTATAGTCTTCCTCACCTTGGTATCAATAAATCCATTTCTTCCAGTTTTCCAGATGCTCAACATAAACCCTGGGGTCATCCATCCCTGATTCTTTTCATGATCCACATTCAATGTGTCAGCAAGTACCACTGTCACTACCCTCCAGGTACATCTGGAACCTGAGCACCTCTCACCATCTTCCTCACTCCATCCAGGCCCCTCCCTTCCTTGCCCATATGGGTCACTGCAGTAATCTCTTAAGTGGTCTCCCTGCTTCCACCTTTGACCCTGTCCTATAATTAATAGAAGCCAGCGTGATCTTAAAATATAAGCCAGGACATGCAAGGTGTGACCAGGACTCTCCAACAACTTCTCATCTCAGACTAAGAGCCAGCCTTCGTGATGAGCTATAGAGCTCTGAAGCTCTAACCATCTGCTTTCCCCTCTTTGACCTTGTCTGCTGATACTTCCCCCTCGTTCCTTCTGTTTCCAGTATGGTCTCCTCACAGTTCTTCCAAGGCACTCAGCATGCTCCCACAGGGGCCTTTGAGCTTGAGTTTTCCTCTGACTGGTAAGTCTTTCATCCAGATTTAGGAGCAGCTGCTCCCTACTTCATTCAGGTCCTTACTCCAATGCCACTTGTTCAGGGGTGCCTTTCCCAGCCAGGCTATTTTAAACAACTCCCACCCCCACCCTCATCCTGCCACCAGCCAGTTCCTTTCCTGCTTTAGTTTTCCTCTTACCATTTATTGCAATGATACTGTAGATGATACTAATTATCTTGCTGGCTGGCTGTCTCCTCTCACTGGCCCCACGAGGGCAGGTATTTCTGTCTCCTAGGCTTATTGCTGCATCTCCAGCACCAAGAATAGCACCCAGCCTATTCCAGGGGCTCAGCACATCACTGGGAGATGAGTGGATGGAGTGCAAAGAGATAGAAACACCCAAAGTATCACGCGAGCATTGAGGAACCGGAACTATGCCTGAGCTGAGCCTTAAAAGATAAAGAGGAGGGAACAGGATAAGGAATGGCTGAGGGACAGGAAGCAGAAGGAGCTGTGCTTAGCACAGGTACTCAGTAAATATCTCTTAAGTGACTAAATGGATGAAGCGGAGAGAAGGCTTTTCTAGGCAGAGAGGACAGCAGGGTGGGAGGCAAGGGTGTGAGGGAGGAGAAGCAGTTTGATGGCTGGAGCACCTAGAGGAGAAGGATGAAGTCCAGAGAGGTGAGAAGGAGCCGGACCATGACAGGCAGGGCTTGTAGTCCATGAAAAGGGATTTGGACTTGATCCTGAAGGCAGCTATAGGAACTGCCAAAGGGATTAGAACCAGGGGTAACTGGCCAGGATGAGCATCCATCATTCTGAAGAGGATGGATTTAGTACCAGAGCTGGGATTCAAGCTCATGAGAGTTTAATCCTCTGCCTTACATCTTGTCTCCCGAAGCCACCTCCTCCTGCGGTGAAGCTAGCTAACCAGCAGAAAAGAGCAGGCCCTACACACTCAGGTCAGTCCCCGCATGCCCCTCCCTGCAGTGGCACTAGTTTGCAGAAGGGAAAGCAGACTGGAGAGCTGGAGCAAAGCCCACCTGGAGAGCACCTGAGTGCAGGGTGGGAGAAGAAGCACCCAGAAGAGACGGCTCTAGGACTCACCCTCCAGCGTGCTGAGATTGGCATTCAGCGCCTCCACCTCACCTGTGATAATGGGACAGAGCTGGCCATAAAAGGGAAAAAAAATGCAGGTTATCACATTGTACCGGACATCTCTGTTTCAGGGCCTAGACAGTGCCCACAAAGGCCTTTCAGTGAGAAGACCTTCTCCCTTTGGACTTTCCCTTAAAGGTTTCCCTTAAATGAGTTGATGTCCACAAGCCTCAAGTTCCTAATGAGTGGGTGGTGTACCACTGAATGCTGGCTCATCTTCAGAGCAACTGGGACTACACCCAGCTTGCCCCAGCAAAGAACGAGCTCTTGGCTTTCCTTCCTGCCGCATGACAGGACGTGTGCCCAGTCCATGTGCTATGACACCTGGGGAACCTGCTGAGCCTTTCCTGACGGCAGGGATGACCCTGCCTCTCACCTCCACTGTCAGGATGCCAGGCCCTGCCCCAGAAGAGTTAGAGCAGGGGACTTGACTTCCTTGCTGGGCTGCTTTGAGAGCTCATTTGATCAGACATCTACTTAGATCAGAACCCCTTTTGGAATCAGAAAAGCAATCTTGAATCACTCCCAAGCACATCTGTAGGAAGGAGGAAAAGTACCAAGGTGGGTGCCATGTGCTAGGCATGTGCTGAACACTCAGTGTGGGGGTTACGAGCAGAGGCTCAGGAGCCTGACTGCCCGGCGTTGGATGCCTTGGCAAGTTCCTTGTACTCCTTTGCCTCAGTCCCCCCATCTGCAACCTGTGGACGATAATAACATCTGCTATGTCATAAGCATTCAATGAATGTTAGCGATTGTTAACCCCATTTTGTCTTCACTACAGTCCTGAGAGGCAGGCACTACTGTCCTTTATTTACAGATGGGAAAACTGAAGCTTAGAGAAGGTGAGCAAGTAGATCAGTAGGATTTGAAATCTGGTCTGACATGGCTAGACCACTGTGGTCGGAGCACTCCTGTCCTTTTCCAGTGACACAGAGGGAACCCTAGAAGCAAAGCATCTATGTCATATATAAACTCCAGGCAAGCTTAACTATCGGCTTCTTGTTGGAGGCCAAAGGACCATGACTTGTTTTGAACGATGGATGAGCAAGGGTGGGGTCTCTTAAGGTGACAGCACTCTTTCCCAGCCTCTCTTTAATATGCACATTCGCTGGCACTCAGCAAATTTCAGGTCAGGATGGAGAAAGATAGGAAAGCTTCAGCATCCTTGGGCCAGCTGGGCAACCTTGTTGGACAAGCTGCTTAATGTTCCTGTGTGTTGATTTCCTCATCAACGTTCATTATGCACCTCCTGCCTTCTGAGCATTGAATTCAACACAAGGAGGATGGAGACAGCCAGACATCATCCTTGCCCCTCTTTCCCAGAGATGAATCTCCTTTCTTTTCCCTGTCCTCCTCACTCCTCTCCTTGTCTCTCCAGAAACATGTGAAGTGTTCAGGGAAGATACTGACAGGATTGGAAAGAGGGCTCACTACCAATTCCAGCTTTTCCTTCTTCAAATGCTGACTTCTGGAATCAGGAAGTCACCTTAACTTATACTATTTCACTTGGCTGGAAATATTCATTTTTTTCTCCCATTCCTTACCTATTCAAATCCTACCTGTAATTCAAGGCCAAGTTCAAGTTCTGCACCCTCCAAAAATATCAACAGGATCTATTTATTTAATTTTTCCATTTCTCTGAACCCCTTCACTTCAATCTAAGGACAACATAGGTATGTACAAGATTCAAATACTTATTTAGTTAGTTTCACAAGTCTGAACGGGGTTTTCCTAAATAGATGAGCTTATTCCTTTTTCATATCCCCAATAGACTCTAGCCTAGTGCTGGGCATGCAGTAGGCATACAATAAACCAAATCTTTTTGATTGTTTGCCCACCCTGAGGTGAGGATTTGAGGGAAGGAGTGCTGTTTTATTTATTTCTATACCTTTAGCACCAAGCATAGTATTTGGCACATAGCAGGCACTTGAGAAACTATTAAGCTGCAAAGGGGAATGTTTGTGAAAGTGCCTTGGGGAGTGCTTAGCACACAGTTGGTGCTCAGGCAAGGTTTATTGACTCAGAGCTCATCAAAGCATGGTAGAACTGCTGCTGGCAGCATGTCACTGTGGCTGGATAATCTTTAAGGACTTACCATTTCATTTAATTTCTTTAAAATGGGTTTCTCCATGGGCTCAGCAAAGGAGTTATATAGGACACTAGGAAAAAAAAATTTTTTTAAGGCTTTTACAGAATCATATCTGCCAGTTAATAACCACCTCTAGGAGCTGCCTGAGAATCCAGCCACAGCCTGGCCACTTCCCACCAGGGTTCCCTCACTCACCTGAGCTCTCCAGAAAACGAGACATCGGCGTGGCTCACTTGAGCATAGCAGTCTTGGAGCTTCAGGATCGGGTGACCAAAGTCATTTCGGGACAGGACAACTATACCAGTGAAATAGACTCCAGAGAGAAACAGGTCAGCTGCTCCTGTGTCTTGGCTATTAACAGAAAAAGTGCAAGGTTACCCAAGCCTGGGCAGGGGTGGAGATGGATCTTGTTCCTCTGAATCTACACCCATAGGAGGGCTTACCCATAGGCTATAAGCCCCAGGAGGGCAGGAACATCATCACCTCTGGATTCCTGGCACTTAACAACAGATAGGAGTGGAGCTGAATGGATATTTACTGAACAAATGAAATAACAAATATGTGAATGGTGACAGCTCTAGGCACCTTGTAGGTATTTCATCCTGAGTGCTCTGGCCCCCATCGTGGTTGGGCATGTTTTAATTTTAACCACAATTCATATATGAAGCTTGCTTGGAGGGAGAACATAGGGGTAAAGTGGCCACAGCTTATTTAGGAGGGGCATCTAGATGTGAAGGCGACACTTAGGTGTCATCTGTGAACTCCTTGATGGAGGCTCATCTCCAGGCCCCAGGGTTTACCTTGTGGCTTGACACAGAATAAGCACTCAATCTATGGTTGATAAGTCAGCAAGGAAATGAGTAATACATGAATCTCTGCTTCTTATGAGGGAAAACGTCATTTTTCTACTGTCTATAAGACTAGAGTTCTTGAAAGGGAGATGAGTGGTGTTCAGTACCATTCGTAAATGGATGCAGTAGGCACTCAATAAATGGATGCTGAACGACAAAATGGGTGAATGAATGTGTTATCCTGGGGCATCAACCAAGGCAGACCTAAACATTACACTCAGGATAGTGACTTGCACATAATAGGCAGTTTGTAAGTGTACCTTGAATTTGATCCTTTCTTTCTATAGAAGAGTGCAAAGTCCTTTTGGTAGAGGGAGAATTGGGCTCAAGCTGACTACCCTCCTGCAACCTCCTTATGAGGTAGGAAGGCTTATTTCTAAGCAGTTGTCCTTACAGTTAGGGAAGCATGTTCAAAGACTAGCTCAAGGTCAGATGGTGATTCACTGGGACTCTGAAATGTTAAGCTCATGTCAATGCCTCTAACAATCAGGGACATCTAGCTCTTAGGAAATCTTAAAAGGCACATTGATCAGTGGCTCTGCCACTGATGCTTTTCAGGCCCCTCTCCCTTGTCCCCAGAAAACATATTCTGTTTTAAATCTCTCTTTGAAGAATGCACTTGAGAAAGACGGTTAATGTTAGGTAGTTAGACTAGGAAAAAGGAGTCCAAAATAGCGGTGGTTAACAGACAAAGAAAGGAAAAAGCCTGCAAAAACAGAATAGAGTAAGGTCTGAGTACCAGAGTGAAAACATCAAGTGAAACAAACAGCCCTCCTGGCTAGCCCAAATTTACATAGGGTAGGAGAAGGCAATGGCACCCCACTCCAGTACTCTTGCCTGGAAAATCCCATGGACGCAGGAGCCTGGTAGGCTGCAGTCCATGGGGTCACCAAGAGTCGGACACGACTCAGTGACTTCACTTTCACTTTTCACTTTCATGCATTAGAGAAGGAAATGGCAACCCACTCTGGTGTTCTTGCCTGGAGAATCCCAGGGACGGGGGAGCCTGGTGGGCTGCTGTCTATGGGGTCACACTGAAGTGACTGAAGTGACTTAGCAGCAGCAGTAGCAGCAGGCTCAGGGGGAGGAGAAAAAACATAAAAAGAGGAGCCAAAATTGAGCCTCTCTCTTCTCTTCTCTTTGCTTCTTTTGGGTCATCCCACCCTTATACCTGGAGGACATAGTTTCCTTTGCTTGCCAAATAAAACTGAGCTGTAACCGAGCTGTAGCGTGGGTCTGCCATTTAAACTGAGCTGTAACCAAGCTGTAACACTGGTCCATCCATCGCTTCAAATTTTTGCTGTGGCGAGACAGAACTGAGGAAATTACACACTCCCCTGACAGTTAATGACTGAGGGAAAGAAGCCTAAAGTCAAATACATTGGCAAACATGTAGAGTTTTTATTTTTTTCTCCATTTCCCCCCAAAATAGCAGCAGACTTTTCAGTGGAATACTCACAAAAGTGCAGACTTGACTTCCCAGTCTGTGCTGATGTTGGTAGTTCCATGATTGGTCAGAGCCCTGATTCCAACACCAGGAACAAAGGCAAGTGAAGTATTTGGAAATGAAAAGGCATTGATTTTTATGCTATAAAACAATAAACAGAAGAATTAGTGCAATTCTTGTAACACATATTTCAGTAAGGCAAAACCCAAAATGCAGTCGTAGAACTCCTGAGAGAAACAGGCAATTGTGAATTCCTATAGAGGAAGGGGGCTTCCCTGGGGGCTCAGATGGTAAAGAATCCACTTTCAATGCAGGAGACCTCAGTTCAATCCCTGGGTCTGGAAGATTCCCCTGGAGAAGTAACTGGCAACCCACTCCAGTAGTCTTGCCTGGACAATCCCATGGACTGAGGAGCCTGATGGGCTACAGTCTATGGGATAACAAAGAGCTGGACACAACTGAGTGACTAACACTTGCTTGTAGGCAGAGGAAGGACCCTCAGGTCTGCACTGCAGCCTCAGGACACTGCTTCCTAATTCCCTTCAGACCCTTGGCAGGAAGCCCCTTGTATCTAGTGGAGGGGAGAAATGAGCAGGTTTAGAAGCAAATTTTCAAGTAATCAGTCTCCTTCTTTAGTTTCTCTAAAGACAGAATATTGCCATCAGGATCTTTCCCCTCAGATGTTTCAGTATTTCTCAATGGAGGGAACATTCATATTTTGGATGGGACAATTATTTTTTATAGAGGACTATTGACAGCATATTTGGCATATGTACCAACTAAATGCCAATAGTTCCCCATCCCTCACAATCATCAGGACAATAAACAGCCTGCCTTCCTTCCAAATGCCCTCTTATGTGGACAGTATCTTCCCTAGTTGAGAAACTTACTTTAGAGCATGAACTCCTCCTAAGGATTCTCTGAGTGGTCACTGGTCACACAGGTAATTAGAGGCAGTAGGTGTGCCAGGCTGCAACAGCACAGGAGCGGTCTAGAGGAGCTACCCCATGCCCGAGGTCAGGGGCGGCAGCTGAGAGGAGCTACCCCACGACCGAGGTCAGGGTGGCGGCTGAGACGAGCTACCCCACATCCAAGGAGTGGTGGCTGGATGGGCGCAGGAGGGCCAAGAGGAGCTACTCCACATTCAAGGTCAGGAGGGGCGGCCGTGAGGAGATGCCCGTCATCCAAGGTAAGGAGCAGTGGCTGCATTTTGCTGGAGCAGCCATGAAGAGATACCCGATGTCCAAGGTAAGAGAAACCCAAGTAAGATGGTAGGTGTTACGAGAGGGCATCAGAGGGCAGACACACTGAAACCATAATCACAGAAAACTAGTCAATCTGATCACATGGCCCACAGCCTTGTATAACTCAATGAAACTAAGCCATGCCGTGTGGGGCCACCCAAGATGGGTGGGTCATGGTGGAGAGGTCTGACAGAATGTGGTCCACTGAAGAAGGGAATGGCAAACCACTTCAGTATTCTTGCCTTGAGAACCCCATGAACAGTATGAAAAGGCAATATGATAAGCTACTGAAAGAGGAACTCCCCAGGTTGGTAGGTGCCCAATATGTTACTGGAGATCAGTGGAGAAATAACTCCAGAAAGAATGAAGGGATGGAGCCAAAGCAAAAACAATACCCAGCTGTGGATGTGACTGGTGATAGAAGCAAGGTACGATGCTGTAAAGAGCAATATTGCATAGGAACCTGGAATGTCAGGTCCATGAATCAAGGCAGATTGGAAGTGGTCAAAAAAGAGATGGCAAGAGTGAACGTTGACATTCTAGGAATCAGTGAACTAAAATGGACTGGAATGGGTGAATTTAACTCAGATGACCATTATACCTACTACTGTGGGCAGGAATCCCTTAGAAGAAATGGAGCAGCCATCATGATCAACAAAAGAGTCCAAAATGCAGTACTTGGATGCAATCTCAAAAACGACAGAATGATCTCTGCTCGTCTCCAAGGCAAACCATTCAGTATCACAGTAATCCAAACCTATGCCCCAACCAGTAATGCTGAAGAAGCTGAAGTTGAAAGGTTCTATGAAGACCTACAAGACCTTTTAGAACTAACACCCAAAAAAGATGTCCTTTTCATTATAGGGGACTGGAATGCAAAAGTAGGAAGTCAAGAAACAAGAGTAACAGGCAAATTTGGCCTTGGAGTAAGGAATGAAGCAGGGCAAAGGCTAATAGAGCTTTGCCAAGAGAACGCACTGGTCATAGCAAACACCCTCTTCCAACAACACAAGAGAAGACTCTACACATGGACCTCACCAGATGGTCAACATTGAAATCAGGTTGATTATATTCTTTGCAGCCAAAGATGGAGAAGCTCTATACAGTCAGCAAAAACAAGACCGGGAGCTGACTGTGGCTCAGATCATGACTTCCTTATTGCCAAATTGAGACTTAAATTGAGGAAAGTATGGAAAACCACTAGACCATTCAGGTATGACCTAAATCAAATCCCTTATGATTATACAGTGGAAGTGGGAAATAGATTTAAGGGACTAGATCTGATAGATAGAGTGCCTGATGAACTATGGACGGAAGTTCGTGATATTGTACAGGAGACAGGGACCAAGACCATCCCCATGGAAAAGAAATGCAAAAAAGCAAAATGGCTGTCTGGAGAAGCCTTACAAATAGCTGTGAAAAAAAGAGAAGCAAAAAGCAAAGACGAAAAGGAAAGATATAAGCATCTGAATGCAGAGTTCCAAAGAATAGCAAGAAGAGATAAGAAAGACTTCCTCAGCAATCAATGCAAAGAAATAGAGGAAAACAACAGAATGGGAAAGACTAGAAATCTCTTCAAGAAAATTAGAGATACCAAGGGAACATTTCATGCAAAGATGGGCTCGATAAAGGACAGAAATGGTACGGACCTAACAGAAACAGAAGATATCAAGAAGAGGTGGCAAGAATACACAAGAGAACTGTACAAAAAAGATCTTCATGACCAAAATAATCATGATGATGTGATCACTCACCTAGAGCCAGACATCCTGGAATGTGAAGTCAAGTGGGCCTTAGAAAGCATCACTACGAACAAAGCTAGTGAAGGTGATGGCATTCCAGTTGAGCTCTTTCAAATCCTGAAAGATGATGCTGTGAAAGTGCTGCACTCAATATGTCAGCAAATTTGGAAAACTCAGCAGTGGCCACAGGACTGGAAAAGGTCAGTTTTCATTCCAATCCCAAAGAAAGGCAATATCAAAGAATGCTCAAACTACTGCACAATTGCACTCATCTCACATGCTAGTAAGGTAATGCTCAAAATTCTCCAACCCAGGCTTCAGCAATACATGAACCGTGAACTCCCTGACATTCAAGCTGGTTTTAGAAAAGGCAGAGGAACCAGAGATCAAATTGCCAATATCTGCTGGATCACTGAAAAGGCAAGAGAGTTCCAGAAAAACATCTATTTCTGCTTTATTGACTATGCCAAAGCCTTTGACTGTGTGCATCACAATAAACTGTGGGAAATTCTGAAAGAGATGGGAAACCTGTATGCAGGTCAGGAAGCAACAGTTAGAACTGGACATGGAACAACAGACTGGTTCCAAATAGAAAAAGGAGTACGTCAAAGCTGTATATTGTCACCCTGCTTATTTAATTTATATGCAGAGTACATCAAGAGAAACGCTGGGCTGGAAGAAGCACAAGCTGGAATCAAGATTGCCAGGAGAAATATCAATAACCTCAGATACACAGATGACACCACCCTTATGGCAGAAAGTGAAGAGGAACTAAAAAGTCTCTTGATGAAAGTGAAAGAGGAGAGTGAAAAAGGTTGACTTAAAGCTCAACATTCAGAAAACGAAGATCATGGCATCTGGTCCCATCACTTCATGGCAAATAGATGGGGAAACAGTGGAAACAGTGTCAGACTTTATTTTGG
The DNA here is from genome assembly GCF_014754425.2 of Oryx dammah. Lineage (NCBI taxonomy): Eukaryota > Metazoa > Chordata > Mammalia > Artiodactyla > Bovidae > Oryx > Oryx dammah. The sequence goes on along the minus strand of NW_024070213.1, from coordinate 47,270,673 downwards.
GGGGCTCCAAAATCACTGCAGATGGTGATTGCAGCCATGAAATTAAAAGACTCTTACTCCTTGGAAGAAAAGTTATGACCAACCTAGATAGCATATTGAAAAGCAGAGACATTACTTTGCCAACAAAGTTCCATCTAGTCAAGGCTATGGTTTTTCCAGAGGTCATGTATGGATGTGAGAGTTGGACTGTGAAGAAAGCTGAGCAGTGAAGAATTGATGCTTTTGAACTGTGGTGTTGGAGAAGACTCTTGAGAGTCCCTTGGACTGCAAGGAGATCCAACCAGTCCATTCTGAAGGAGATCAGTCCCGTGTGTTCATTGGAAGGAGTGATGCTAAAGCTGAAACTCCAGTACTCTGGCCACCTCATGCGAAGAGTTGACTCATTGGAAAAGACCCTGTTGCTGGGAGGGATTGGGGGCAGGAGGAGAAGGGGACGACAGAAGATGAGATGGCTGGATGGCATCACCGACTTGATGGACATGAGTTTGAGTGAACTCCAGGAATTGGTGATGGACAGGGAGGCCTGGTGTGCTGCGATTCATGGGGTCGCAAAGAGTCGGACATGACTGAGTGACTGAACTGAACTGAACTGAACTGAGGTGGCATGCAACACAGTTCGATGGCCATGTGCCTTATGATAAGTTATGATTATGACCATTCATTGAGCAATTGCTATCTGCTTAGGTACTGGAGTAAGCACTTTACATGCATTAGCTCATCTTAACCCTCTCCATAATCCTAGGAGGCCACTGCTGATTTTGTAATCTGCCATTCAGTGATGAAAAGATGAGAAACTTGGCTGAAGTCATATATAAGTGGTAGAGCCAGACCTGGAAGCCTCCATCTGTCGTGAGGCCTCTTAACCACTAAGCTATAGCACTATAGGTATCATGCAAAGGACACTCAGCTTGGAGCCAAGTTTTCTGCTAGTGGTATGGCTTTAGCAAAGACACTTAAACTCATCCAGTCAATCACTTAAAAGAAGAGTGTCTCATGGGAAGGTCGGGAAAACTAATGAGATCATCTGTATATAACTGTTGCACAGGAGAAAGCGTTGTTATGAACTAAGACTAGGGAAAATTTTAAAATGTGACAGTCGAAAAGAAATGATTACTCACTACTTCCTCTTTTGGCACCTTTTCCTATCTATTCTCTGTCAAATGTCCTGAGTATCACTGTGGGAAGACAATGGTAAATAGTATTGTATCTTGGAAATATTTTCTTTTTGATACATATAGATCTAACTCATTCTTTGTAATTGCTACAGAATAATCCAAGCTATGGATTAAAAATAATAATAATTGCTTTGTGTTTGGACATCTAGGATGTTTGCATATCTCTGTATTATAGACAATGCCAGAATGAACATCCTCATTCATGCTGTTTGTGTATATGCTTCTCTAGAAAGGAGACGTGGAATTGTTGGGTCAAAGAGCACACCTAAAAATATCCTTGCAAATCATCTCCTAAAATAGCACTGCCTGATAGAAATGCAATGTGAGCCATATATGTAGTTTAACATTATCTAGTAGTATTAAAAAGGGAAATATTATCATTTCAACATGTAACCAATATTTGAGATACCTTATTTTCCTTTTTAGAAAATAAGCCTTCAAAATATGACATGCTTTATACTCATGATATACTTCAATCTAGATACTGAATTTTCATCAAAAATTTTTTGTTGTTGTTTAGTTGCTAGGTTGTGTCCAGCTCTGCAACCCCATGGACTGTAGCCCACCAGGCTCCTCTGTCCATGGAATTCTCCAGGCAAGAATACTGGAGTGGGTTGCCATTCCCTTCTCCAGGAATCAGACCTGGGTCTCATGCATTGCAAGTGGATTCTTTACTGTTTGAGCCACCAGGGAGGCCCTTCATCAAAAATACTTAATTGTATTTAGAGTTGATAAACTTTTCAGCTTAAAAAAATAAAAAAATATAGTTTTCAGTTGTACCAGTCATATCTCAAGGCTCAATAATGAAATGAGGCCAGCAGCTCCTGTTTCGACAGCCAGATCTGAAATTATTGTCCCAGTTTATCTGCTCCCACCAGCAATGCATGAGAATACCTGTTTCTCCTCATCTTTAACTTCACTTTATCTTATGGGAATCACCCTGGATTTTCCTGCTGTGGCATTATCATCAGTGTAATTAAATCATTAGTTTTGTAAATACGTATTTAATGCTCATCTCTCTCACTGAACACTAAGAGCATATCTGTGCCGTTCTCTGCAGTAGATCCTATGCCTGAACAAAGCCTTAGTACACTGTAGGTGCCCAACAAACCCTTGTTGGATGGCTGTGGTGCTGTGGTGGTGGTTTAGTCACTGAGTAGTGTCCGGCTCTTGCGACCCCATAAACTGTAGCTGGCCAAGCTTCTCTGTCCATGGGATTCTCCAGGCAAGAATACTGGAGTGAGTTGCCATTGAATGACTAACTGTAGAGCACCTGCCGTAGTAGACCACGAGGCAACTGAGGCCAGAGGCAGAGTTAAGGATGGGGGAGGAGAAAAATATAAGACAGTTGTAGATGAAACTGTGGGGCTTCGACAGGATTCTTCCACTGCTTCATTAGAGCTTATTATTTGTGAGACAAAAATGAACCCCTAGTTCATCTAAGTCGCTCTCATTTTCTGTTATATACAGCCAAACCTTACTCCTAATTCGTGCTATCACACATAGACACACCAGGGAACTGAAAGCTCTCTGCTTTAAACTATTTCTAGTGTCGTTCCAAAACACCTGATGATTGTTAACGATTATCAGTTATATCTCAAAGGAAACTCGCCAGTCAATGCCTTGAACTTGGTTGCAGCCTAAGTGCAAGAGCAGCGTCTGTGTCAAGGAAATCTAGATGAGTCTGGAAGTTGCCTCTGCCTCATTGCCGTGTTAAGATCTATGCCCACAGCAGGTGGACTTGTACCTCGCTAGGCACAAATAGTGCTGGGTGCAAGGCACTGTGCGAGGAGCACTGTTCCTGAAAATCTCTGCCCTTTCCCCCAGTTTCTGATGTTGCACCTGCCTCCTACCTACCCCTTGAGAGTCCCCCAATTTCCTCCCATGGGGAGAATGTGTCTTCAGAATGCAGGCTCTCCTTCTCCATTCCTTGATTGATGAATAAAATTTCTGCTCTGCTGAACCTGGTCTCAGCTGACATGAGCAGCACTGGGCGAGAGAAGGACCCAGTTGGGGTCCCCTCAGTGTAAGAGGGTGGGTAACAGTATAATCTCAAAACCCTATGCTGGGTGAAACAAGGATCTGGATCAATGTGGCAATTTTGTTGTTCTTAGATTGATGGTCTTACACTATTATTAAGTCTATCACACTAATCCATGTTCAGCAGCTTCAGATTCTATGAAGTATCTTCACATTTGTTATAACATCTGACTTTTACTGTTTACTGATTTTGATATTTGATTTAATTGCTGTAATGTGGTGGAAAAGATTGTAACTGCCACCAGAATTCTTCTTAGGAAAAGCAGAGAAAATTACTTGGAAAAGCATTTAGGAAGATTCTCTGGTACTCAGGAGTGGGTGGAACGGCTACACATGAAAGCAGGGGAAGAAACTTACATTGCTCCAGAGAAGGAGGGGAGGTCTAGAGAGCAAGAGGGCAGAAGGCCGTGTGCCTTGTAACCCATTCCTATGACCTCTGGCGTCTTGACTAAACTTTACTAAAGTAAGTTAAGACTTGATGAGAGTAGAGTATGAAACTGAGATTGAACCCTGCATCCAGGTTTATGGGAGTAAGCAATGGAACGAACAAGAATTTCATTTAGAATCCTGGGGACAAGGTGGCCACAGCTGGCATCTACATTCAGTTACAATTCTCATTTTAGGGATGAGGAGAGGACATAGAGACTCTGAGCAGATGTGCCAGGGGCACGCAACAAGCATGCAGCAGAGGTGTGACTTGGCCCCACATGTTCTGACCCAGATACCACACGCTCGGTCAACTCCATGACCCCTCTCGCTTGGGTGAGTCATCTGATAAGCCTGTCACCAAACGTTGGTTAACTTCTCTGTCCTGGTGTTACACCAGGACTCGTGGTGGCATAGCCACAACCCTGAGATTTTAAAGATTAATTTCACTGCTAAAAATGCTCTTCTTTTCCACTTACTTGGTAAAATTGTAGTTCACATAATCGATTTTCAGAAATTCAAGAGACTCAGAACCTTTTAAATCTGGGAGCTTTCTTTCCTTGGCCATTTGTTCAATTGTCTCCATTCCAGCTTGAACAGCTGTGAAGCAACCAAAGAAAATGATTATTTTTTAATTAAAAATTTTAATTGGACTTTTAAAACTGTTTATTTGGTTTTTTTGGTCACGCCATGTGGCATGTGGGATCTTAGTTCCCCAGCTAGGGATCAAACCTAAGTCCTCTGCATTGGAAGTACAGAGCCTTAACCACTGGATTGCCAGTGAAGCCCCAGAAAATGTTTATTGATAAAAAAGATGATGATGGCACAATATCATTAAACACATAAGTGAAATTTATTAAGTAAAATCATGCTGCTAGATACTTAGAAAACAAGATTCTTGCAAGGTGCATATTATTGTCCCCACTTTGTAGAAGAAAACACTAGTCCTCAGAGAGGCTCCTGGAATTGTCTGAGACCCCAGAGCTAACAGCATGAGAATATGTTAACACAGGACAGTGTTAGGAAAAATGTAAAGTATCATTATTATCTTGTTTTGCAGATGAAGAAGCTGAACCTCAAAAAGGTTAAGTCTTGCCTAAGTCACACAGCTAAGAACTGGGGGAGACCATAGTCAAATCTGGGCAATTTGACTCCAGAGTTTGTGCCTGATGGCCAGTTCCAGAAAATTATATTTCACTGTCCTCTTTCTCTCCCAGATTCTTTATATTTTTTTTTTCATGAATCAAGGCAAATTGGAAGTGGTCAAACAGGAGATGACCCAGATTCTTTAAATTCAGGAATTTTGGATCTGAGACCCTTGGACTATTAGGAACTCTTCAACCCCCTAAAATTCTAACAAAATATTGTAAGATACATGTGTGTGTGTGTCCATCTAATTTTTCAGGGGAGAGGGTTCACATTTTCATCTTATTCTCAAAGGATACTAGCACCCCCCAGAATTGAGTAACCACTGCTTTTGTTTAATTCTGGAATAAGCCCATCTTTATATAATAGCACCACAGAACATGCTTCTCTGAGCTTGTAGAGAAATAGAGTCCTCCTGCCCATCAGAATGCTTGAGAAAAGTAAGTGAAGTCACTCAGTCGTGTTTGACATTTTGCAACCCCATGGACTGTAGCCTACCAGGCTCCTCTGTCCATGGAATTTTCCAGGCAAGAGTACTGGAATGGGTTGCCATTTCCTTCTCCAGGGGATGTTCCTGACTCAGGGACTGAACCCGGGTCTCCCACATTGTAGGCAGACGCTTTACCCTCTGAGCCACCAGGGAAGCCTATACATTACTCAGTCTTAAAAAAAGTGAAGTCACTCAGTTGTGTCTGACTCTTTGCGACCCCATGGACTGTACCCTGCCAGGATCCTCTGTCCATGGGATTTTCCAGGCAAGAGTCCTGGAGTGGGTTGCCATTTTAAAGTAATTCACACAATAACAAAGAATGATCTTTTCATTTTAACCTTCTCAAGGAGGAAGTTTTCTTTTCACTCCTTTCGTTTTAGCTTAAGCTCATTTCCACTTTTCTATTCTTGTTGGAAATTACGAAGAGCAGATTTATCCTCTGTAATACTGTGAATAGCATAGTAATATGGAGATATAAAGACAGAGATAAAGGATAGAAAGATGGAACCAAAAGCACTCACAGACAGCTTAGGTTTGAATCTCAACACTTTGGCTCACTAGCTTGTGTGACTCTGCAAGTTATAAAATCTCCCTGTCCTTCACTTTCTTTATCTATAACATGGGGATGCTAGCAACTGTGGAGGTATCTGTTCACCCATGTGAAAATAAAGTAGGTAATCTTCATTGGGAATTTGCTATTGCAAGATTCTGTTCCAAGTGCTTTATACGCCCAAGATATTCACTGTGTATGCATGTGCAGGGGAAAGAGAGGTGGGGGGTGGAATACGAGTCTGTGGCTGTATTTAGATATGCCTATTGTCAAGAGGATTATTTTTCAAGCAACATTTTTCCCTCAGCCTTCTTAACATCTCTGGATCAGCCCACTGCTGAGCTTGTATCAGTCATGAGATACCCCAATATGAGCTTCTGGATTTGGGTCAAAGACTCCACTTGGGAGGTGAGTACAGCCTTGCTTCTGAAAGCATCCAACCTTACCATAGTCCAGGGCCCGCTGAGTAGCCCTCGCCTTGATTCCAGGGTAAATGGCCTGGGCAGATGAGATGTAGAGATTCCACAGGAGGAAACAACCCCAGAGGACTTGGACTTGGGCCATCTTTGTACACATCTGCAATTAGCCAACATTTAGAGTTCCTTTATTATGCTTTCTCATTGCCCAATAGAACCTAGCATTTCTAGGTTTTCTTATTTTCATTGCTTACTTCCAGAACTTACTCACTTACTCCATCCATCCATCCATCCATCCATCCCGTGATCATTTATTGAACACACCAGAATGTGTTCCAGTTGCTGAAGGTATAGAGATGACCCATGTGTGGCCTCTGACCTTTTCTTTCCACAGAATAGTGGGTGAATCAGACATAAACATACAGATAATTGTAACACAGTAAGATATAATGCAATGCAATACAAGAGTCTTAACAATACATGTAACAACTTGGATATGTCTTGGGAAGGATATGCTTTGGATACAGAAGTGGGATGGAGGCATTCTTGAGTTCTAGAACAAATGAGTCAGGAGTTTGGAAAGGTGGCCTCAGTGGATGTGAGACAACCACTTATCTGCTTTAAGATCCTTGTTGACTCTCCTTTGCCCACAGGACAAACAGGTTTAAGCTCTTAGCATGGCAATCAAGGCTTTTCATAACTGGCTCCTGGCCCTCCTCTCCTATCTAAGTGGGGGCAGTGCTCTGAGCTGTCCACACTGAGCTGTTTTCTATGCTTCAGTTTGTCAGTTCTCTCACAATTGAGGGCTCTGTCTTTAACCCTCCCAACGCAAACATGCCTGCACACGCAGCTCTCTCTGTCTCTCTGCCTTTGGGTCGCATACCCACATCTGTCCAGCGAATGCATCCTCGAGGGCCAGCTGCACAGTGCCTTCTGGGAAAACTTCTCGAGTTTTCTTCTTCTGCAAAAACTTCTCAGGTCAGGTCTTGTCACTTCTGCCCCCGTCCTGTTAAAGCCCTCCAGTGGTTCCTCGTCTTACTCAGCATAAAATCCAAAGCCCTTCTACCAACTGCAAGGCCCTGCCCCGCTCACACCTCTACCTCCTCCTTGACTTTCCTTCATAGACATACCTGGCTCATCTGGACCCAGCCCCACTGGCTGACTTGATCTTCCTGGATCACTCTAAGCAGCCTGGATCTCAGGTCTTTACACTTGTTGTTCCCTCTGCCTGGCAGAGACAGCCTCCAGAAACCATGTGGCTGGGCCTTTCAGTTTCTTCAGGTATTTTGAGCATTATCTCAATGAAGCCTTTCCTAACCTGTCTAAACGAAACACACTCCCCCATGACCTCGGTATTCCCCATGCCTCCCTTGCTGCATTTTTCTCCAAAGCACTAGTCATCACCTAGCATAGTTTCCAGTTACTTGATTATTTTCTGTCTCTCCTACTAGAATTTTAAGGCTTCATGGAGGACTTCCTCACTTCAGCACCTTGAACAGTGACTGGCATCCAGTAGGCAAATATTGATTGAATGAATGTATGGTTCGTTTCTTCCTTGAGACCATGCAGTGGGCCAGGCATGCCTTTGGAGGTCCCACAGTACTGGAACAGTCCTTGATTTTCATGGTACAGTCCTGCATTGTGATTGTCTTGTCTGTCTTACTACTATGATTCCAGAGTCTAATACAATACCTGGTACATAGAAGACACAGGAAAAAACTTATTAAACATCTTCTCCAAGGAGAAAGATCGCATCTTATTCACTGTTATCTTGCTAGTGCTTGACATAGACCAAATGTTCAGTGTACACTTACTGAATTAATGGATTCAGTGAATTAATGTCACTCCGTTTTCTTGAGGAATGAAGCAGAGGTAGCAACAACATCAGTGATACAGGTTTCTTCTAAGGACAGTAGAGTGAGTAATGCATTTACAGGCCTTGTTTCTAATTCTGGGAGTTTACAAGCTGGGGGACCGGTCATTCCTGTATTCACACAGATACACACGGAGTTAACACACAAGCATGAAACTAGTCAGGGGAGCACTTGAGGGTGTGGTCAGGGAAGAGGAAGTTGTAGGAGCTATGTATTTAGACAGAGGGAGGAGTCAGGTCGGTTGGGGCAGGGAAGGACCCCAGAGGGGCTGGGATTCAGGAGCAGTCCAGATGAAGGGGAAGGTCACTGTAAGAGGTGTGTGTGTGTGTGTGAGAGAGAGAGAGAATCTGTGCTTGGCCAAGATAAACAAAGGACTTCCCTATAGCTCAAGTGGTAAAGAATCTGTCTGTGATGCAGGAAACCAGGATTCAAGACTTGGGTCGGGAAGATCTTCTGGAGAAGGAAATGGCAATCCACTCCAGTATTCTTGCCTGGAGAATTCCATGGACAGAGAAGCCTGGTGGGCTACAGTTCATGGGGTTGCAAAGAGTCGGACATGACTTGGTGACTGAACAACAACAAAGAAAACAAACATTTGTGTGTGCCCTTGGGTAAGAACATGGAAATGGGAATGCACTGAAGTAGACAAAGGGGAGTTCCAGAGAATTTATTTGAAAGGAGCATAGCAGTCTGACCAGGGGAGGGAGTGTCTGAGTAGGGCTACTGCTGGCTTATGTTGGGCTTTTGTGAGAAATGAGAAAGGGTGCCCTCTGGAGATATACCAGCTTCTGTGGGACCAGCAGAGAATGTTCCAGGAAAACCTCACACTAGTATCCAGCTTGGTGGCAGAGAAAGGGCTGCTCCTCTCACCCCTGGGGCTGGCAATCTATCCAGTGCACAAGCTTCCCCACTCATGCAATGGGCTTATGCTCAGACTGGTGAATACTCACAGAGGGCATTTTGCTAGAGGGCCATGAGATCGAGAATTAGAGTCTTGATTTGTCCTGTATTGCATAAATCCACCTTCAGGTATGAGAGAGGCTGGTTCAGTCAACCTGCTTACATTTGTCAGCTGATCTGTATATCCTTTGTCCAGAGAAGTCCCCAAACTCACCCCACTGTTGTTGGTGTTTAGTCACTAAGTCACGTCTGACTCTTTGTGACCCCATGGACTGTAGCCTGCCAGGCTCCTCTGTCCATGGGATTCTCCAGGCAAGAACACTGGACTCGGTTGCCATTTCCTTCTCTAGGGGATCTTCCCAACCCAGGGATCAAACCTGCGTCTCCTTCATTGCAGGTGGATTCTTTACCATTGAGCCACTGAGGAAGCCCCAAACTTACCCCATGTTTTCTGATTAATACCCACACTTAGGCTGTTGCCCTTTACTGAGCCTACAGAAAGTCTGTGCATCCTTAAAGTTCACTGTAAACACAGCCTTCCTTCTGAAGCCATTTATGACTTCTCTAAGCTAATCTCATTTCCTTCTGAACCCTCAGTCAAAATACATATTTATTCATGTGCCTATATTTCCTTTTTTAACTTATTGTCTGTCTCCTCTACCAGAATATAAGTGCTGTGAGGGCAAAGGCCTTGTCTGGTTTGGAGGTTTCAGAGCCTGGCTCCCTCAGTGTCTTGGACACAGTGAGTGACTGATAGTACTGATAGGGGGAATCAATGAATCATAAGCAAAGATATAGCCTTTATTTTTTCCTTGCATATAACATACCTTATTTTTCTAGGAACACACTCAAGCGAACCCCCTGCCCACGTAAGCCAGGTGCCAAAATGTCCAAAAGAGCAAAGTGAGCCCAGCAGAGAGTTGAACACAACATAGACGTTCCCAGCAGAATGCACACACACTGAGATTTATCCACACAGTGGAATATTATATAGCAGTGAAGATGGATACCTCTAGCCACAAACAACTAAAAGGAATAGGATTTATTTCACTCTACATTTTATTATAGCTCTTTGCAGAGGTGGTTGAAGCATTTACACACTAGCAGAGCATATTCATCTATTAGAACGGATGCTGGCCACAGTTCTAGAGCAGGGCTGGGGAGGTTAGGTCCTGGATCATGGGTGGGACAGAGGAAGTCTTGGAGGAGTGGCCAGCGTGGGTATACTGGGGAGTGGGGTGGGGGACCCAGAGCAGTGACTATTTGCTGTTAGCTACTGTGGTATTTCAATATTTTAAAACTGCTATGACCTTATGCATTCAGTGTGATGTCTCAGCTGTATGGAATTGATCTTGGTAGTAAAGGACAAGCTACAGAAAGAAACTGGACAGTGCAGGGGGCAGGGCCAGGGGTGCAACTTGAGGAAGATTAGGGTGAAGACAACACTAAGGAAAGCACAGAGGAGTGAGAGAGAGAGCTGAGGAGAAGGAATTCTAGTAGGAAAAGAGGGTCTCTCTGGTCAAGCAATGAGTGATCTGAGGGTTTGGGGGAAATATGAGGAGTGGGGTAAATGAGTGTGAGGCTCTCCATGTTCTGGGAGACAGGATGATATCAACAGCATCTTATACTCAGGGTGGATGCAGGAGTTAGGTCCAGTTGGACACTACTGAGAGACTGAACATGCATAGCATGCCATCTGTCCTAGGCCTTCCTTGATCCTTTAGCTATCCTGGGAGTGGTCCAGGGTCCTAGAGAGAGGGATAGGTAGAGATGGATGAGACAATGGGAGTAAGAGGAACACCCCTGGGATTCCTTAGCGTAGATTAGTGGCTATTTACCAACTGGTATAGAAGTAGTTCCACATTTTAACAAAGGATGAGGCCAGACTGATGTGTAGTCATGTTAATATCACTGTAGGCAAAGAACTGTAAATGGATGAGTCATGCCTAGGCAGGCATAAGAGAGTTTTTTAAATTGAAGCATAGTTGATTTATAATATTGTGTGCAAAGCAATTCAGTTATATACATATGTACGTGCATATATATATATATACGTCTGCTCAATCACTTCAATTGTGTCCAACTTTTTGAAACTGCATGTACTGTATATATATGTGTGTGTGTGTATATATATATATATATATGTAATATATATATCATACAGAGACACACACACACACAGATGCACACACATATATATGTGTGTGTGCTGTGCCAATGCAGGAGACGCAAGTTCGATCTCTGGGTGGGGAAGATCCTCTGGAGGAGGCCATGACTACCCACTCCAGTATTCTTGCTGGGAAAATCCCATGGACAGAGGAGCCTGGCAGACTATAGTCCATGAGGTCACAAAGAGTTAGACACGACTTAGCAACTGAGCATGAGTGTATATGTATATGGTTATTTTCCATTATAGGTTATTATAAGAGAGGGATTTTTTAAATTAATTTATTTTTTAATTGAAGCATGATAATTGCTTCACAAAATTTTGTTGTTTTTTGCCAAACAGCAACATGAATCAGCCTTAGGTATACATATGTCCCCTCCCAGAGAGGGATTTTTTAAATGAGGAAAAGATTTCATAATAGTGAAAAGAAATGAATGTTAGACCAAAAAGTCATTAGATGTATGCAAAGTAAGGTAGAAATTATCTCTGCCTGGTATATAGTAGGACCTCAACAAATATTTGCTAACTTACTAACCAGCTGGCCCACAAGATTCTTGTTAGCTAAGGAAAGTTCTAGAAAAGGTTGAAAACAATGAGCAAACCAAACTGTCATATAAATAGTTCTTCATTTCTACAGTGAAAAACCACAATAAACTAAAGCAATTACTTGTGAATGGAAGAGCAATTAAAATGACAAATTTCTATTTCTTCACCATTCACAAAACTCACAACACTAGTTTATTTCTGCTGTTTTAGACATGTGGACACAGAGGCTTAGAGAGTTCAAATGACCTGTCCAAGATCCCAGAGTAAGTCAGACTCTTGGGAATCAAACCTGTTCCTCTGGCTCCTAATTCTAGTGTTTATGATTTTTTTTTCATTTAATGACTTGACAGTACTAAACTTTTCATTTTTATCTGGGAATTTTAATAGGGGTTGCTTGATGCCATCTTTTATGTGGAAAGATTCGTTAAGTGTCTGGAAATTTTCAAGTATCAAAGCGCAAATCCATTTGTATCTTCTTGGGCACAAATGGAGTTTTAAATTTCCTTCCAGCAGCCAAAAAACCTGTTTTCACTTCTCAGTTCAAGGAAGTTTCTGAAGTGGTCTACTTTGACGGAGATTCAGGAACTCAAAGCTGCATATAGAGAACACATATTTTTCGTCTCGAAATTTTATGAATGAGTAAAATTACTGGGCTATAAAGGAATAGATTGTAACTTTCAGTTGAATTGTTTGGTTAGGATGATAATTTATAGGCAGGGGAGGAACAGAACCTTGTCAAACAACGAGATGACTCCTGAAAGGTTAGGTAATTTGGCTGACAAGTAAGGACAGGGTGAGTTGCCTATTAAAAGAAGGGATCCAGGATGATTTAAAAACCTGCCAGCAAGTTACCTGTTTTGTTGCTTCTGAGGAATTCCTCTTTCCAATACTCAAAACCTCAGAAGGCATTACATTTCCATACCAATATCCAGACAGAATAATACTTCTAAATTAAATGGCTTTTGCCTGAGCCATTCCGATGACTAGAAATAAGAAAACTCACATACGACTTAGGAAAGTCCTGAGAAATATCAATGTATCATTACTGCTCCTGAAGGAGAGCTTTGGCAGACTCTGGAAAAATTAAAAGGTGTGTTGATTGAATGAAATGTGTAGCCTTTAAAATAAAGGCAAAGTTTGAGAAATTAAGTTCAATTGGTTTAAAGAAGCCTAGTCTACAAGAATATTCCAACCTAATGGTTAAGACAGATAATAAAATTGGTAACAAGTTTAAATCAACAGGTATGGAATATAGGCAGACTTGAAGAATATTTCAAGGGATTCAGCCCACACATTTGATTTTATACCAAGATCTCTAATAACAAGGGCCTTGAAAATTTACCCCGTGTCCCCACCCCTGTCCCCCCCAAACTCCATACTTAACACAAAAGAGTTACAAAATTCAGGTAGATGGGAAGGCCATTTGCTCAGCAGGGTCCAGGTCACTGTTGTGGTTTAAGACCTGATCCCAAAGCACAGAGATCACTGAAGTTCCTTAGTTTTAACCACACCAGTCGAGAGACAAGTTAGAATTTCCTGCCACTGTGCTGGGTTCCCCACTGGAATGGAGGCAAAAATAGAAGTCCAAACTATTGAGCCCCACTTTTGAAGGATGCAGAACTAAACATGTAGTCTAAACCAACTCTCATTTCTATCTTAGAGCTGTCCACAGTTTTCTGGGTGGGCTGAGTGACGTAAAGAGATAAAGCATAGAAAAAGCTAGGCAGACCAAAATAATTCAGGATGTGTGACAGCTGGCTGTTCAAGGTGTCCTACCAGATCTGGGTCATCTCCAGCAAGAGGGTAGTTCCCGTTTGGACACTGTGCACTGGCAGAGACTTGAAGGTGGTTCAAGCTTCAGGTTGGTTCAATCTTGGTTCAAGATTCTTACCTCAAGAAGAGGAAGTATCCAAAGCCAGGGAGCGCCTTCAGTTCCCTCTGCCTTTGAAGTCGATGTGTTCTCCACTGGAGCCTTGAACTCATCTGCTGCAAAGATGATAATTAAGTCTGAATCATCTAGTGGTGAATCTTTTTAAAAAGCCTCTTTCAAAATGTGATACATTATTGCTTCACTTCAGTTACCCAATGACATGAAGACATGAATGAACACTTCAGTCTCTACCTAGATGAGCAGACAATGCCACCTATGCAATAATTATCTCCCTAACACACACACACACACACACACATCTTGAGAAATTACTATGGCTCCTTTACCAGAAAGCTTCAGAATTCCAGTGTATTTTTAAAAAGGTGCTAAGTTGTATTGAATTGAAAGAGGAAGACTTTTCTTTTCTGGGAGAGTAAGCTGGTTTCCCTCGGTCAGGCTGCCTGTACTGAATGTTGCTACTGCTGCCAAGGATACCTTTTAGACTTTTGGTGGATCAGATTCATTCTGAAAGCATGAGGCTTGATAACCAGGCCAACCTAGTTACCATCTTTATCTTTCAGGGTAGGATCACAGAAAGTATCTCTGACTATTGGCTCGTTTTTCAGATTATTAATGACTTTCACTCCCAGCATTCCTCTGAAGTCAGTTTAGGTGGGCTTGGGTGATGAACTATTTCAGAACTTGGTATCTATAGTTTCTAAACCCCATTCCCCACTCCCATCCCCCATGTTTTAATCATTGCACTTTAGATGGGCAGGAATCTGATTACATGAAGCATCTCAGGTCTTAAGTTTACAATCTAAGATGGGGTGATCCACTGTTCTGGTTTACCCAGGACACAGGATTTTCAGTACTAAAACCAGGACAGTTCAGGAAAACTAGGAAGAACAACAAGCATGTTTGCTTGGCATTGTCTGTACTTCTGACAACTTTTAAGTTTCCCATCCAGCACAGCTCCAGTTACAGGTACCTGTTTAACTTCAGTTTTCTTAGGGGTAAAGTGGGAATAAAAATAGCATCTACTTTAATAGGTACTGGTGAAAAAAAGATGTTGATAGCTGTCTTAGTCTGTTCAGGCTGCTATAACTAAGTTTCACAAGCCAGTCTAAGCTCAGCTAAATGTATAAGCTAAGACATAGCTTATAAACAACAAATGTGTTGCTCACTGCTCTGGAAATGGGAAGTTCACAATCAAGGAGCCAGCATAGTTATGTCTTGATTAGGACTCTGTTGCTCAGCAAGATCCAGGTCACTGTTGTGGTTTAAGATCTGGTTCACAGCTAGATTCTTTTGGCTGTGTTCTCACAGGGTGGAAAGAGTTAAGAATAGTTTTGGAGCCTCTTTTAGAAGAAATGAATTCCCCAAGTGCTACCTACTAATAACATCACCTTTGGGGTTAAGATTTCAGCATATGAATTTTGGAGGAACACAAACATTCAGACCATAGCAGTAACCTAAGTAACCTAGGAGAATGTTTGAATTGTAAAATGCTGTAAATTTTTTTGTGCTGTAAAGTGCTTTTGAATTGTAAAGTGCTATAAAATCTTTATTCATTGGTATGTGGTCATATCAATGGTGATAGGAGCCTGAAGATACTCTCCTCATAGAATCAGTTATTGCCAGTCATATACTAGTTCATTCATTAAATCCACAAATATCGGACACCTACTGTGTACAAGTTCCTTTCAGTAAAACAGACAGAATTCATGTCCACATGGAGTTTATATTCTAGTGGATGGAGATGTAAAACAAACAAGCAAACAAGACAAACCAAAATGTGTAGACTGTGATGTGCTAGGGAGGAAATAAAGGAATGTAGTTGGTGGGGGGTGGTGGTCTTGTAATTGGTAGGGTGATGCAGCTGAGGGGAGAAGTGCTTCCTCTGTTAGGTTGGCTCAGGAAGGCTTCTCGGAGGAGGTGTATCTGAGTTGAGATCTGAGCATTAGAAGCCAGACAGAAAAAGCCCTGAAGGGATTGGGTGGAGGGAATAGCTAAGGTGGGCCGGTGTGTCTGGAATGCAGTAAGGGCAGAAATGATATTAGACATCTAAATGGCTACATCAGGCGGGTAGTTGGCGTTCCCAGGAGAGGTTGACTAGAAATATGAATTTCCGAGTCATTATCCTCGAGATGGAATTAAATCTGTAGAAGTGGGTGAGGTCATCCGGGGCAGTTTCCCATGTACATGTCCTACAGGAGGAGTGTGGGGTCACTTCAGGTGCTACACAGATAAACACGTGAAATTGTATTGTATTGCATTTATTTTAGTGTATTATAAAAAACCAAGAACCAGACATGGGAGAAGATGAATGACATAATCCATTATATGGGAAACAATTTATCAAGTGCCGGTGAATATTTCTTTCCTTCCCTCTGAATCTCCCCTCGGAGGCAGCATTGCCGTCTCTCCTCTTCTGTCCCTCCTCTCTGCTTCTGATCTCTGTCTCCCCCACCTCCCCAGCAGCTTCTTACCTTTACCTTCATCTCCTGCGCCCCCCACCCTCAGCCCCCTCTTTCCCATCCTCATTCCTTGTTTCTGTCAGGGAGACTTAGACCTTGATTAGCCTCCTATTTGCATCGTCAGACCCATTAACCAGCTGCATAAGAATCTGCTCCACTTAAAAGCAAGCTGAAGATTGTAAAATACAAATAATTGTATTTTTTCTGATGGAAATACGAATTTTCATTTTTGGCACAAAATACTGAAAATCTAACTCAAGTCAATGTTGTGAATTCTGGAATTTGGGGCACAGGATTTGGAGAGAAGTCTTGGGAAGCATGGCCTGAATGAAGGAGAGGAGACAGGATGTGAAATGGGGGGAGGAGGAACCCCATCCTGCAGTCCTTGTGGTTCTGGCCTCACACAGACTTGCCCTGCCCACCCCAACTCTGGGAACTTGGGCAATTTACTTATTTCCTTTGGGTCTCAGAGAGTCTTCTATAAAAGTGCTTATCACATTTACTTTGAAAAGTCATTATGAGAATTAAACTAAGTGAGGTAGCATATATTGTTTTTCCTTCACTGTCAATAATTTACATGCCCTATTACTTGTATTTTCTCTATTATTTTCAATTAATAATTTAAAAGATGTTTTAAACAAGTTTTACTTTGAAGTAGTGTACAGAGTTTAATGTTCACGATATTTATATTTATTTTTTATGTTTATCCTCTATTAGGAAATTAATAAAAGTTTCCCCTTTAGATAGCTTCCCCTTTTAAACAAATTTATATACACTTTAAGAATTGGGTTTATTTATGAAGTAAATAATAGTACAGCTCATGTATGATGTGGAATAATTTTGGAAAAACAGTCTCAGATACTTGGAGTTTAAGACACGAAGATAAAAGAGTACAGCTGGTCTGTTTTTATTTTATTTGTAAGGGGCCTTAGACATTACCTCAAGCCTTCCTTTCTGTTGGAAGAATCATTTTCTGGTAATTTGCAAAATTCATCATTAAAAACAACAAAAGCCAGCAATATGATATCCAGATATCCAGTTTCATTGTTTATTTTAGTCTTCCAGATTTAACTAAGGATTTGCTGGGAATTCCTACTTATCCAGCCTACCTATGATGACAACTGAGAATGCGAGACTAATTTGGTTGGTTTTCAGTCAATACGTAATGTCTAACTCTTTGCGATCCCATGGACTGCATCATGTCAGGTTCCTCCATCCTCCACTATCTCCACATAGTCCACTGAGTCAGTGATGCTATCTAAACATCTCATTCTGTCATGCCTTTCTCCTCCTACCTTCTAACTTTCCTAGCATCAGGGTCTTTTCCAACTAGTTGGCTCTATGCATCAGGTGGCCAAAGTATTGGAGCTTCAGCTTCAGTATCAGTCTTTCCAGTGAATATGCAGGATTGATTTCCTTTAGGATTGACTGGTTTGATCTTCTTGCAGTTCAAGGGACTCTCAAGAGTTTTCTCCAACCCCACAGTTCGAAAGCATCAATTCTTCAGTGCTCAGCTCTCTTAATGGTCCAACTCTCACATCTGTACATGACTGCTGGAAAAACCATAGCTTTTACTGTATGGACTTTTGTTGGCAAAGTTATGTCTTTGCTTTTTAATATGCTGTCTAGGTTTGTCATAGCTTTCCTTTCAAGGAGCAAAAGTCCTTTAATTTCATAGCTGTAGTCACCATCTACAGTGATTTTGGAGCCCAAGAAAGGAAAAACTCTTACTGCTTCCACTTTTTCCCCTTCTATTTGTCATGAAGTGATGGGACCGGATGCCATATCTTAGTTTTTTGAATATTGAGTTTCAAGCCAGCCTTTTCACTCTCCTCTTTCACTTTCATCAGGAGGCTCTTTAGTTCCTCTTCACCTTCTTCCACTAGAGCGGTATTATCTGCATATCTGAGGTTGTTGATATTTCTCCTGGCAGTCTTCATTCCAGCTTGTGATTTATCCAGCCTAGCATTTGGCATGATGTACTCTGCATATAAGTTAAATAAACAAGGTGACAATATACAGCCTTGTCGTACTCTTTTCCCAATTTTGAACCAGTCCATTGTTCTATGTCTGGTTCTAATTGTTGCTTCTTGACCTGCATACAGGTTTCTCAGGAGACAGGAAAGGTGGT
Source organism: Oryx dammah (assembly GCF_014754425.2). Taxonomy (NCBI): domain Eukaryota; kingdom Metazoa; phylum Chordata; class Mammalia; order Artiodactyla; family Bovidae; genus Oryx; species Oryx dammah. Next base: position 47,252,462 of record NW_024070213.1, on the reverse strand, counting down.
CTGGTAGTCCCATCTCTTTAAGAATGTTCCACAGTTGTTTTGATCCACACAGTTAAAAGCTTTAACATAGTCAATGAAGCAGAAGTAAATGCTTTTCTGGAATTCCCTTGCTTTTTCTATGACCCAGCAGATGTTGGGAATTTGATCTCTGGTTCCTGTGCCTTTTCTAAATCCAGTTTATACATCTGAAAGTCCTCAGTTCACATACTTCTGAAGCCTAGCTTGAAGGATTTTGAGCATAACCTTGTTAGCATGTGAAATGAGTGCAATTGTGTGGTAGTTTGACATTCTTTGGCATTGACCTTCTTTGGGATTTGGAGAAGGAAATGGCAACCCACTCCAGTAGTACTCTTGCCTGGAAAATTCCATGGATGGAGGAGCCTGGTGGGCTACAGTCCATAGGGTTGAAAAGAGTCGGACACAACTGAGCAGCTTCACTTTCACTTTTCACTTTTCTTTGGGATTGGACTGAAAACTGAACTTTTCCAGTCCTGTGACTACTGCTGAGTTTTTAAATTTGCTGGCATATTGAGTTCAGCACTTAAACAGCAGCATCTTTTAGGATTTTTAATAGTGCAGGAATTCTAGAATTCTGTCACCTCCACTAGCTTTGTTCATAGTAATGCTTCCTAAGGCCCACTTGATTTCACACTCTAGGATGTGTGACTCTAGGTGAATGAGCACACCATTGTGGTTATCCAGGTCATTAAAACTTTTCTTACATAGCTCTTCTATGTATTCTTGCCACCTCTTCTTAATCTCTTCTGTTTCTGTTAAGTCCTTAACAGAAAGTTTCTATTCTCTATTGTGCCCATCCTTGCATGAAATCTTCCCCTGACATCTCCAATTTTCTTGAAGAGATTGCTAGTCTTTTCCATTCTTCTATTTCTTTGCATTGTTCCTTTAAGGAGACCTTATCTCTCCTTGCTATTTTCTGGAGCGCTGCATTCAGTTGGGTGTATGTTTTCCTTTCTCCCTTGCCTTTTGCTTCCCTCTTTCCTCAGCTATTTGTAAAGCCTCCTCAGACAACCACTTTGCCTTCCTCTATTTCTTTTTCTTTGTGATGGTTTTGGTCACTGCCTACTGTTATTCCACTTATTAATGGCTGACAGTATATTAGTCTCTGCAGATCAAGAGACACCTTTAATTAACACTCCAAAGGAAAAATAAAAATCAACTAGCTAGAATCTTCATTAAAGAAAGATGTCAAAAAAAGAGAAAGATGTCAAGATACAAGAATGGACCATACTAGTTCTTGGTTTCTAGAATGTCTGGGCTATTCCCATACAGAAAGAAGTTATTTGAATATAAGACTGTTTTTGAGCTTGGAAACAAATTATGTTATTTTTTGTAAGAGACAAAAGTGGGGAGAAACAGGGATTCTTTGTGTGTGGGGGGGGGTGTCGAGGGATGAACTAGATAAAGCAGTTTTAGGACAAAGGACACTTTGACTTCCCTATTCCCCAACATTTTGTGTTGGTAAAATCTGGTTAAAAGGAAACCCTGTAGAGTGACATAAGAGGCAGAGAAAATTGAGCGTTAACATTTATTGAATGCTTGGTACTCTATGGGGCTTCCCAGATGGTGATAGTGGTAAAGAACCTGCCTGCTAATTCAGGAGACATAAGAGACATGAGTTCTATTCCTGGGTTGGGACAATCCCTTGGAGGAGGGCATGGCAACCCAGTCCAGTATTTTTGCCTGGAGCTTCCCATGGACAGAGGAGCCTGGCAGGCTACAGCCCATAGGGTCGCACAGAGTTGGATACAACTGAAGCGAATAAGCATGCATGTACAGGCACCATTTATATACGAACTCATTAAATCTCCACCAAAGCTATTTGAGGTAATAATATTATCTCCATTTTATAGACGAGGAAACTGAGAGTTTAAGTAATTTTGCCTAATCTTAGGCATCACAGCTAGTTTGTGGAGCCAGGATTCAGGACCCAGGTGTTCTGCTTTTGGGAGTCTCTGAACCACTATGGTTAAGTTTACTTCTGTGGTTAAGTTGCATCGGGGAGGCTCTTAACCCCTGTGCTAAGCTGCCTTTTTTAGGAAGGTCACAAAAGGACAAGCCATAGTCTAGCGGATGTGGAAGGTGAGGAGAGAAGGATGCTGTTGCTAGGCAGCACATCTGGTTTTTTGAGTTGCTAACTGAATCTGTGTGAGTAACACAGATATATGTGTTTGTTTGAAGTTGCTAGTTTACTTCTAACCAGAGGAAGCTGCCTGGAATTAGCGTGGCTCTGGAAGGGCTAGGGAGACATCTAGCAGAATCACCCAATTGCCTGACAGCACATCTCCCTCCCGTCCCAGCTCAGTCCCAGGCCACATTCCCCTGTTGTCCATGAGATAACATTTCTGCGTGGACACTGATGATTGACTCAGACCACAGCCTCTCCCACCAATCACACTTTGGAATGGTTTAGGGCAGTGACTTCCTGCTGGTTTTGAAAAATAAACAAACCCACTCACCCAATAACCCTTACCTATTGTTTATTTGAAAGGGAGTTACTTTTTATTTTTGCAGCTCAAAATGAATTTAACTTCATGCTAAAATTTAAATGTACATTCATATAACTCTTTAAAATATTTATTATTTTTTGGTCACTCTGCACAGCATGTGAGAGCTTAGCTCCCTGACCAGGGATCGACCCTGCACATCCTGCACTGGAAATTCAGAGTCTTAACAACTGGTCTGCCAGGAAAGTCCTGTAATTCATATGTTTTATGAGACACTCTAAAGGGTGAGAACTATCAATATGTAGACTAAAGCTCAAGATTCAGGAAAATGGATTAGATTTGTAAGGAAATATCGAAACTAAGGCCAATCTTTTTCTTGTAGAGACAGAATACAGATCTTACTTTTCCAATAAATATATCAAGACCTCTGAGATAAGCATGGATATCCTTATGTCATATTTTGAATCTTGCTTAACTAGCCCTTACATTCGAGGTGGGGGCTGAGTGTTGTTGAAGATGGATAAGACCTGCCTTTTCCCCCTGAGAAACTCACAGCCTCAGACTAGAGAAAGCCTGTTACACAAATAATTGCACTACAATGGGATGGAAAACATTAAAAAGGACGTTCCAAGTGCTTTTGGAGCAAAAGGAAGAGGCAACACACTCTTCTTAAAAGGAGGATAGGAAGGTATTCTAGGTACCAGAATCAGCACGTGTAAAAGCTCAGAGGCAAACTGACTTCGTGGGAGACGGGGTCAAGGGAAGTGGGGGAGGCTTTCTGGAATAGGGCAGTGTGGGTATTCTTTAGGGGTCACTGGGCAGATTGAAGAAAGGAGTTTCTACCTAGATTATAAAGTGTTCTTGTCAAGCACAGAAATTTGAGAAAGAGTCCAGAAAACTAAAGGAAACTCAAGAAAACAAACAGCCAAATTAGAAGTGGGCAGAAGATCTGAACAGATACCCTCACTAGAGAAAATATATAGATGGCATATAAGCATATAAAAAGAGGCTCAGCATTGTCACTGAAAACTGCAGATTAAAACAGTGAGATACAACGATGCACCTTTTAGGACGGCTAAGATGAAAAAAATAAACAATTGGCAATACAAACTGACGGTGAGAATACAAAGCAATAGGAAGTCTCATTCATTGCCGATGGGAATGAAAAATGTTTTCCACTTTGGAAAAGTTTGGCACTTACAAAACTAAACCTAGGAGAAAAAAGAAATGACTCTGTGGTGGAGAAGTTACGTGGTCTGAATTTAACATCTTGATATGATGATAGTGCTTTACCTCAATGGTCTTCTTCCTAGAAACACATTACCTCAGCCATGGTATTTTCATAAGAAGATACCAGACAAATTGTCATTGATGGACACTCTTCCCGATAGCTGATTAGTAATCCTCAAAACTGTCAAGGTCATAAAAAACAAGGGAAGTCTAAGAGACCATCACAGATGAGAGGAGCTTAGGAGGCACAACCACTAAATATAAGGTGACACCCTAGATAGGATCCTGGAATAGAAAGAATGAGAAAAAATAGAACAGGAAAAAAATGAGAACTCTGAATAAAGTATAAATTTTAGTTAGTAGAAATATCTATATTGGTCCATTAATTGTGACAAATCTATTATACGAATCTGTTAATAAAAGGAAAATTGGATAAGTCTTCAAAATAATTTTATAAATCTAAAACTGTTCTGAAATAAAAAAATTATTTTAAAAAAGCCTAAAATGTAAGAAAAAGAATGTCTATATGTGTATAACTAAGTCACTTTGCTGTACAGCAGAGGTGACACAGTATTGTAAATCAACTATTCTCCAAAAAAAAAAGCTTACAGGGAGCCAATGAATGAATTCCCATGGAATAGTGACATCATCCTTTTGTAATATTCTATAAAATGGCCCATTAAAAAATATAAATTTCGGAACTCTGAAAACTGCAGTGACTGTTGCTTGCAGACATTGTGACGTCCTGCAAAAGAGAAAAACAAATTCTCAATGAGGAAAAGAGTTGAGAGAAGGGGTATATAATACTCTCATGGACCTGGAGGTTTTGGAGGATGGTCCTCTAGAGTACCTTACATCTTGGCTGTGCCTTGGAGATGCTCCGGTTCTGTTTCAGACCCCTCCTACACCCCTGTGGTTGGATTATTTCCTCCACCCCAGTGATTACATTCTTTTGTGCAAAGGATTGAGGCAAAGCTCTCATGTGGATTAGTTTTCTGTTTTTGTCTTAAGAAATTACCAGGAGCTTCATAGATTAGAAAAACCAAAAGGTATCATCTCACTGAATCTTTACAGCATACTCATTTGATATATTTTTGTTACTATTTTCATTTTTACAGACAGTAACTTACCTAGGTTTATGTAATAGTAAGAGGCAGACTGTCTCCAAAGATGGACAGCATATTAGCCTCACACTTCTTTCTTCAAGAACATTATTTCAGAGAGAAATAAACTTATATCCTGCTTACTGCTGCTGCTATTGCTAAGTCGCTTCAGTCGTGCCCGACTCTGTGCGACCCCATAGATGGCAGCCCACTAGGCTCCTCTCTCCCTGGGATTCTCCAGGCAAGAATACTGGAGTGGGTTGCCATTTCCTTCTCCAATGCATGAAAGTGAAAAGTGAAAGTGAAGTCGCTCAGTCATGTCCGACTCTTAGCGACCCCATGGACTGCAGCCTACCAGGCTCCCCCATCCACGAGATTTTCCAGGCAAGAGTACTGGAGTGGGTTGCCATTGCCTTCTCCTGCTTAGGTCACTACAATTTCAGACGTCTGTTCAAGTAGCTGAAGCTATACCCTGATTTGCTGTTGTTCAGTCACTAAGTTGTGTCTGACTCTTTGCAACCCTATGGACTGCAGCATTCCAGGCTTTCCTGTCCTTCACTATCTCCTGGAGTTTGCTCAAATTCATATCCACAGTCTCTAAACATAGCCATTTCTCAGGTTCTATAATTTATACCTCCGACACATCTTCCCTGACCATCCCACTGTTTCCATTCCCACTGTCATTCCAGCCCATTGGAATGGGCTGGTCTAACTGGGCTGGTCTCAAATCCAGTGGTTTCCAAGGCAATTTTCCTCCTAGGGGATATTTGGCAGAGTTTGGAGACATATTTGGTTCTCACAACTGAGGGAGCAGGGTTCTCTTGGCATTTTGCAGATAGGGATCAGGGATACTGCTAAATAGCAGCATCTACAAGGTACAAGATATAATAGTTCTGCAAAACAAAGACTTGTGAGGCCCAAGTGGCAGCAGTGTAGAACTTGAGAAACCCTGATCTCGCTCATATTCTACTAGGGACAGATTCATATCTCAGATCTGATCCATCTGTCAGACTCACGGCCTCCTGTCATCTTTTGAACTGCTTTCCTCCATTTGGGGAAATTAAAATATTGTTAGTCTTGTCTCCCCAGGGAAAGAGATTAGAGTCTAAATTCCAGTCTCTTCCGGCCAGGAGTTTCCCTCAGTTTTCAGGCCTCAGTTTCCTTTAAGCAGATGCATCCCAGATGCATTGAAGTTTCAATTTCAAAGTGAGTGAGGTGAGGATATAGGTTCGTCTGGAAGCTTGGCATTTCGTTGGTGTAAAATCATGTGGCATTTGGAGGTGGCAGCCATTCCCCAGCAGTTCCCGGCAGCAGTGACAGCAGCTTCCATCCAGAATGGGGTGGGGCGACTACCAGTCAAGATAGTTTCCTCATCAGGCCAGTTCTTCAGTGTGGTTCTGAGCATCCTCCTAGAAGCTTAACCTGGAGTCACTTCTTCAGGCCATCCCAGCATCCCAAAACTATCCATTATCCTTTTCATTTGCTGCTTTTCTGTTTGGTCAGAGTCAGTCTCTATTGCTCAGAGCTAAGAACTCTGATAGATGAAGCTTCCCTTGCTTTAAACTCTTCAGTGGCTTCCTATGCAATTTCTAGGATGTTTCCCAAATCCTTTGCTTAGCTTGAGGCTCTTCTTTATCTGGGATATACCCACTCCATCCACATTGAGCCACTGTGTCCATTCTGGCCACAGCAAGCCACCCTGGTCCTGTCATCCTTCCTTTCTCAATTTCATATCGCTTGCCACTCAAGAACCTTCCTGGCCAACCACCCTTCCCTATGTATCCCAGTCCCCAGGATTGTTCTTATCTCCATCATAAACAAGACACTTTTTACGCTCTACCACAAAAGTTGATTCACTTCCCTGTAAGCTCTGCATGGGTAGGAACTTGTCTTCTCAGGACCAAGGATACTCTGGCACAAAGGAGGTGATCAGTATATATTTATCGAGTGAATGAAGGTCAGAATGTGGACAAGTGCTGCCACCTATTGGAAGAAACGTTATTCAACTCTTTTTTATGATTTGGAAAATGGCTATCTTTATAAGGATGAAAAGTGACAATACTCTTTTCCTCATTTAAGAGATCATCGTCATTATTGCCAAGCCCTCTGTGGTAGCTAGACTCCCAGATGGACCCCAGTGATCCCTGTCTGTTGGTATTCATGCCTTCGGGTTGATTCTCCCACACTGTCTTGGTTGAACGAGTGAAGTGATGGTATGTGACTTCTGAGATGAGATCATAATAGACACTGTGGCTTCTGCCTTGGTCTCTCTGGGATCACTGGCTCTGAGGGAAGTGAGGGACACTCTGACACCATGCCCTTGGGACACTCAATCGGCCCAATGGCGAGGCCCATGGCGTGAAAAACTAAGGCCTCAACAGAAAAAACCAAGGTCAACAGTCATGCGATTGAGATCCTCCAGCCCGAGTCAAGATTTCAGATAACTGCAGGTCAAGGCTGCTTGACCTACATCTTGACTGTAATCTCACGAGAGACCAAGACAGAACCAAACAGCCAAGTCATGACCAAATTCGATCTACAGAACCTGTGTGAAAAATGTTTGTTGTCCTAAGCGGTTAAGCTTTGGGGTGATTATTAGGCAGCGACAGGTTGCCAATATACTCTCCGACATAGATCACCGCCTACAATGTTTTGTTTTGTTTTTAAATAAGTATGTATTTGGCCACCCTGGGTCTGGGCCGCATGTGGAATCTAGTTCCCTTACCATGGATTGAACAGGGCCCCCATTTGGGGAGCGCGGAGTCTTACCCACTGGCCCACAGGAAGTCCCTACAAATTGTTTTAAGTTTGCTGTAACGTGGGAAACTACCAGAATCTGGGTTCAATCTAAGGTGCTGATGGGTGCGAATGGTGCTGGAGCCACGGAGGAAGTGGAGTAAGAACCAGGACACCTGGCCTTGCGGAGTGGCAAGTAGTTTGATCTGTAGCATCCCTTTCAGCGTTAACTTTCTCTAGGAAAGGCGGAGACAAGTGACACCGCTGCACAAGTGCCGCGACCCCGGCGCTCCGCGGCAGCTTCCACGCCTGCGCAGAACTCAAAGCGCGCTCTCAGGTGGCGCCGTTGCGCGCCGAGTCATCGATCGTGAGTTCCCGAGCGGCCTGGACCCGTGTTGGCCGCCAGCGGTCTGCTCGCCGGTGGGCTCCAGGGGGCGCCCTCAAGAGAAGGGGCGGAGCGCTCCTGTTCCAGAGACCAGCTCGGCGGGGTCCTCCGTCGGTTACACCTCAGTATCTCCATAGCTACGGTAGTGGCCGCTGTAGGCGGGAGCTCCCCGGCCGCTCCGTAGTTACCGTCGCCGCCTCGGTGGTCCGGGCCGCTGAGTCCTCTCGCGGCCGCCATGAAGCTGCGGGTCCGGCTTCAGAAGCGGACCTGGCCTCTGGATATGCCAGAAGCGGAGCCGACTCTGGGGCAGCTGCGCGCGCACCTGAGCCAGGCCCTGCTGCCCACCTGGGGGTACAGGTAGGCGCCGCGGAGAGGCGGGGTGGGGGTGGGGACGCGGCGGGGCGGGGAGGAGCGCCCAGTGGCGCGGGCCCGCGCCGGGCGGTCACGTGGGGCGGGGCGGCTAGCGGGCGGGGCCCGCACCCCGGGACTGTGACGCGGGCCAGGCGGGGAGCGGGAACGAGGGCTGCAGCTCGCAGGGTCCCGGCTCCCGGAGGTCATGGCCCGGCGTCCCGAGGGCTCCGAGCTCATCCAGGGTGAGCCTTCGCTTCCGTGTTTGCAGTAAACTAACCCAGGGGGAGGCTAAGATGCAAAATTCCCGAGTCTTTTGAGATGTGAGCTGGGAAATTACGGGTTTGGCTTAGGTTAAACCTCTTCAGGCTCCCAGGAATTTAAGTTCACCATCTCCAGCGGTCGGAATATTTCAGTGAAAAAGCTTGTAAAGTGTTAGGAGTTAAAAACCTGCTTCGTATCTCATATGGAGATACGAGGCCACCTGTAACCTGTACCGCTGCTTTCGGACTATCAGCCTGCAGTCCGCTTAAAACTCCGTTAAGTGTTTACCTGCCGCGCGCCGCTGTGGGCACTTTGACTTCCTCGCTGGAAAGTTTTGCGAAGTGCAGCATGTCGGTCTGTTTCAAATAATAATATTTTCCTGGGCAAGATGTTGCTTTTTTTAAAAAAATGCAAACTATGGTAAACGTTGGCCTTATGATGATCCTGGAGAGCTTGCAGTTTGGGGACAGTGACATTGAGAAATAATGGATCAAATTCTGTATTTATGGGGTTGCAGATGAGGCTGTCCTGGGTATCCTGGAGACCATAACCTGGGAGTAGAGGAACAAAAGTGAGGGTGGTCCTCTTCAAATCCTGAGCTAGCGAATTTGGAATTTGAGTGTGCTGAGAAAAAGTACAAAAGGTTACAAAAGGTGTTCACTGGGGCTTTTTAGGTGGATTCTTCAAAAGAAAACCTGTTAACTGACTCCTTTCGTAAGACTTTTATAAACTTACATTTTATTTTTAGGAAATTCAGTAAAATGAGGTTTTTTAATGAACTTCTCACCCTTTCATTTTTCAGTTTAGGACGTTACATTCAAAGTAAGCCTTTTTTCCCCCTCCAAATTAAAAACATAAATACAGAAAATGAGATACTGACAAAATTCTTTTTAAGTGTTATAGTAATTGACACGTCTATTGTTTTTTCTTGATGTTAAGCCTAAGTGTTTTGCATGCTGGTATCATTACCGCACCACAAATTATCAAAATTAACTTCTGTTTTAAAAATAGCTTGTATATATGTATACATATTACTTTTTAATTAGGTGGGACAATCTGGAAAGGATGTGAAACCCAATATGACTAGCTTTGTTTACTCAAGAGCCCAAGTTAGTTTCTCTTTCAGGTTTGTTTTTACAGTTTGAGGCTGGTTAACCGGAAGGAATGTAAGCTTCAGCTTGTGAAAGTGAATTCATTATTCTGACAGTATGTTCATTTTATAATAAATGGGCAGTTTAAAAATGTGTGCATAAGACCTTATTACTTTTAAAGTGTCCTTGCTGAGCAAGTTGGTCTGAGATTGCCATAAAATAATTCTCAAAGGCCTGGAGTTTCTAGGATGGCATTTCCTGATGAAATTAATCCCCCCCCCCCCCCAGTGTCAGAAAACAGGATTGTTTTTTAACCATTCTCCTGGAAAACCATATGTTATTTTAGAAGTAGGTCTTTTACTAAAGGGGAGGGGAGGCCGACATTTTATTAAGTAGACAGTTCTTTACCTTTTTTACAAATCAATATTTGAACAAATATTGTGCTCGATAATCATTTTTAAAAACCAACCTTATGCTGTGACAAATCATCCATAAACACAATTCATTTGAGGTATTTTTCTTTTTTTCCTGCTAAAAATGGGATGTTGTTTTCCTGGGCAGTTGGCTGATTTTCAACATTTATCAAAACATTTGAAAGCAGATGCATAGCTACTTATTTTCTCGTAAACAGGAGTTGTTTCTAAAGCTTCAGTAATTTCTGTACCAAAGACACTTTAATTGGTAAGAAAATATGTATTTACATGTGAAAAAAAACATAAATGAATTACTGGGAGCACTTTTGAAAATGAAGCATTGTAAAAATGAATAAACAGAACACAGTTTTCAAAGGACTTCATCCTTTGTTAACCCCTCAAAAAGTTAATGAAGTTAGCATTGCTGAGTATAAATGTCTTATAAAATGTTCTACAATGGTTTGTTAATTATTCCTCACCAGTGTGTAATGAAACGATTATTCTCTGAAGATCAGATAATCTGTGATGCAGAAAGGATGGGAGTTCATTACTTCAGCCTAATTTGAACTCTTAGCTTGCTTAGCACTGGGTTTTTGGATTTGTGTAGTCTTCCACATATTAGGGACTTCCCTGGTGGCTCAGACTGTAAAGCGTCTGCCTGCAAAGTGGGAGACCTGGGTTTGATCCTTGGGTCGGGAAGATTCCCTGGAGAAGGAAATGGCAACCCACTCTAGTATTCTACCTGGAAAATCCCATGGACGGAGGACCCTGGTAGGCTACAGTCCATGCAGTCGCAAAGAGTTGGACATGACTGAGCGAGTTCACTTTTTCCACATAAGACTTTAAGTAAAACCTCAGTGAGAAGGGTGAGCCCCTTACTGAGTTAAGAGGGGTGAATTTATACTCAGTCATCTATGTGCACTCATCTAACTTTTTGTGATTATGAATATTCATTAGGACATGGGTCTAGTATTTTGGAACCTTCATAAGCTAACTGGAGAAGGCAATGGCACCCTACTCCAGTACTCTTGCCTGGAAAATCCCATGGATGGAGGAGCCTGATAGGCTGCAGTGCATGGGGTCGCTAAGAGTCGGGCACGACTGAGTGACTTCACTTTTGCTTTTCACTTTCATGCATTGGAGAAGGAAATGGCAACCCACTCCAGTGTTCTTGCCCGAAGAATCCCAGGGACAGGAGAGCCTGGTGGGCTGCCGTCTATGGGGTCACACAGAGTTGGACACGACTGAAGTGACTTAGCAGCATAAGCTAACTATCGTGGAAGGATATTGGATAGTTAGCCCTGATTTCAGCCTCATCTTGATCTTTTCATCTAATGTTTACATCTGTTGGTTACATCTGTTCCAGAAATACTTTTTATTTGCCAAGTGCTGGAGATGAAATTTTGAACTAGACAAGGTCCTCAATCTCATGAAACTTAAATTCTAGTGGTATGGGTGTGGAAGAGAGATGATAAGCAAATAAATGCTAGTTTCAATTAGTGATGTTCCAATAAAAGTAAAGCACAAGAATGGAATAGAGTGATGGAGGTTGGGTAGAAGGGATCTCTCAAGAGGTGACATTTGGGTTGAGACCTGGTTGATGAGAAAGAGTCGGTCATTTGAAGACCTGGAAGAGCAGATGCACAGGCACAGAGGCTGCAGTGAGATTGATCTGTTTTAGAGGAAGGAGTGGAAAGCTCATGAAGATGGAGAACAGTGAGTGAGAGGATGAATGGGGTAGGTCAGATGTCGGGCTTTGGAGGCCATGTTAAGGCCAATTCCAAGGTCAAATAGAAGCCATTGGAGGGTTCTCAGCAGAGGAATGATGTGATACAATGTGTATTTTGAAAGAATATATTTCATTGACTCTCAGTTGCCATCAGCCCTCAGATGCACATTCTTAAGTCACACTAAATGAAAAAATGCTGTCCATTAAGCTATGATATGTCATCAACTTTAAGACGCAACCCTTTTCCAAAGATGACAAAGTATAAAAAAGTATGTATCTTAGAATTGATGAAAACATGGATTAATGATAGAGAATTACTGATCCTATCCCTCAGGCTGGAATCTGTAATGCAGGCATTTAGTGAGAAGAACAAATAATTTTGATAGTTTTCCTAGACTTTGGCTTTCTTTTTATCTCTGTTTGGTTTTGTTTTCATTGCCGTTGCTGGGGCCATACCTTGTGCTCTGTATATGTTTCAAATGTGTTATACCGGGGCTGGCGGCAATAGGTAGCTCTTACTGTCCTTATTCATCTTTCTTGGCAGTTCTGATGCCCGGTTTGCAATTACATTGAACAACAAGGATGCCCTCACTGGAGATGAAGAGACCTTGGCTTCATATGGGATTGTTTCTGGGGACTTGATATGTTTGATTCTTGAAGATGCCATTGCAGCACCTAACTTACCTTCATCCACAGTTTCAGAGCATTCCTCACTGCAGAATAATGACCAACCCTCTTTGGCCGCCAGCTCCAGTCAGTCCAACATACAGGATGCACACCTGCATGACTCACTCCAAGGACAGGCAGCCCAATCTGAGGCCTGGAATGATGACAGTGTGGTGGGTATTCATATCAAAACAAGAAGTAGAGTGGTTGGTAAATCATACTGAACAGCTCAACTGAATTCTGTACTAGTCAGGATGATTACCATCAGTAGACTAAAGATTATATTCTTATAGAAATTTTTTTAAAATTACTTTATTTATTAAGTATAGTTGATTTACACATTCCTTATTTCATTGTATTTGGAAATTCATCTAGTACTGATTGAATCTTTAAAGAGAAACAGGGAGAGTATGGTATCAGATGCTAATATTAGCTCTAAATTGCATTACCGTCACTTGTCCACTCACTTGTCAATGACATGTGACGAATGATCTGTTTAGAGAGGTGGTGCTAAACGTGTTTTCTCTTTTGCACATGCATGAAGAATATGATAAGTATTTATATCAGGATGGCTCAGAGAGTGCCTGTGGTTCTCATGGAGTGGGTGTAAAGTTTGATAAGCTCACCAGAGGGTTTTGATACCTTCCTCCCATGTCATTATTAGCCTAGGGTAACCTTTAAAAACATTCTTCTCACATATATTCTCTCCCACACATCTGTCAGTAAGTAATAAATGGCCAAAAGTTAGGCACAAGAAGCAAAGAGTGTATATTCAGACGTACCTCAGTTTTATTGTGCTTTGCAGATACTGTGTTTTTTACAAACTGAAGGTCTATGGGAACTGTGTCAGGCAAGTCTGTTGGTGTCATTTTTCCAACAGCATTTGCTTGCTTCTGTCTCTGTGTCACATTTAGTAATTCTCTCAATAGTTTAAACATTTTTGCCATTATATTTTCATACCTTTTTAATTTTATTTTTGTCATTTAAAAAATATTTTGACATTTGTATTTTTTTATGATTTGTGATCTGTGATCTTTGATGTTACTATTGCAAAACGGTTCTGACTCACTGAAGACTCCCTTGATGGTTAGCATTTTTTAGCAATAAAGTATTTTTTAATTAAGGGTGTCTGCATTGTTTAGACATATTGCTACTGCACACTTAATAAGTGCCACATAGTGTAACATAGCTCTTATGTGGGCTGGGGAACCAAAAAAGTTTTGTGACCTACTTTATTGCAATATTTGCTTTCTTGCAATGGTCTGGAACCCAGCCTGAAACATTTCCAGGTATGCCTGTAATTCATAATTTTGTCAGGTAAGTGGTTTTAATGAGTATTTTCTCCTTCCTCAAAGGAAGGAGCCTTTTAGGAGCCTTATTTTTAGGTAGTGTGGATTATCATTGTCCCCTGGGTTTTTAACAGGTGAATGTGGATCTTCTCTACAAGCTCTCAGGGCTCAGATCCTCAAGGATTTTGAAAGAATAGCCTCTTGCTCCCTTACATTCTTCGACCATTTTACTCAAAAATGTAACTTTACTTTCTTCTGCTCCTTTTCTAATGGAAATAAAAAGAAGAAATGTGCTTTGCATTAAGAGTTGAGCACATGCCTAGGAAGTAGTCTTTCTGAGTAAAATTAATGTTGCTAACTCAGTCTTACTGAAGCAGTGTTATTATGTCAGAAAGCTCCGAACTATGAGTCTGGAGATCTTAGATCATTTCAAATTTTTATTAGCTGGTAACCTTGGTTATATTATTTAATCTGAATCAAAATTATAGCATGTATAAAAAGGTGACCTCATCTGTCTTGCCTATTTTTGTTTGGGGTAAATTAGAAGACACTGAAAAACATGAAATTGTAAGATATTATCTTTAATCATTTGTTCAGCAAGCATTTATTGTACCTACTGTGTGCCAGGTACTGTTCTTGTGTTACAAAAGTGGGTGACATGTCTATTCCTTTCTAAGCTTCTTGTCATGGTTGGATATAGACATGAAATCAGAAAATTGCAATACAGGGTGGTGAAGTGCAATAGTCAAGACCTTTGCAAGGTAGAAAGATAGTTTATTGTAATACTTGAAGAGGTGGGGGGATACCAGAATGGAGAGGGAGAGACTGCAGAACCTGAACTTGATACAGAGTCAGGGGTCAGGTGATGAAGGGCCTTGTACGCTAAGGGGTTTAAGAGTTTGGACTTTATTTTGTAGACCTGCATTTCTCAGCATGTCCTCTATGGAAAACTTGTCTCATGAGATTAAAAGTAAGTGTTATGGGGATGCTGAATGTTGAGGAAGGAGAATAGTGTTTCTTGGTTAAGTGTTGGGCATGCTTTTTATCATTCCTGGACTTCTCAGAGCTTTATAATGCCGGAATGTATTTTGTGGATATAGAGGGTGAGGTTAGGAGGCTGTGACATGTAGCATTTTCCATACTCATTTGATTGTAGACCTCTTTTTTTCCCAAGAATATTTAGGGTCAGGTTCCAAGGCACAATATAGGCCCAGTGGTGCTGTCTGCATAGGGGAGGTACTGGCAAGTTTAAACTGGGACATAGGACATAACTGGATTCTCGGTTGTCAGAAAACTCTGGCAGCAGTGGGTGGAGTGTCTTGGGAGACAAGAAAGTGGAGTCCAGGGATACCTGGGGAGGCTGTTGCTGAAGATTAGGAGATAAATGAGTCTGAAGTACCACTGGGGTAGAAAGGGGCAGATTTTAGAGAGATTTAGGAGATAGATTCAGTGGAACTTGGATAACTACTTACGTTGAGATGGGGCTTATAAGGTTAAGGGGGAAGTCTGATTTTCAGGTTTTTGGCCTATCAGCCAAAATTCAGTTCAGTTCAGTTGCTCATTCGTATCCGACTCTTTATGACACCATGAACTGCAGCACGCCAGGCCTTCCTGTCCATTACCAACTCCCAGAGCCTACCCAAACTCATGTCCATTGAGTCTGTGATGCCATCCAACCATCTCATCCTCTGTCGTCCCCTTCTCCTCCTGCCCTCAATCTTTCCCAGCATCAGGGTCTTTTCACATGAGTCAATTCTTCGCATCAGGTGGCCAAAGTATTGGAGTTTCAGCTTCAACATCAGTCCTTCCAGTGAACACCCAGGACTGATCTCCTTTAGGATGGACTGGTTGGATCTCCTTGCAGTCCAAGGGACTCTCAAGAGTCTTCTCCAACATCACAGTTCAAAAGCATCAATTCTTCGGCTCTCAGCTTTCTTTATAGTCCAGCTCTCACATCCATACATGACTACTGGAAAAACCATAGCCTTGACTAGATGGACCTTTGTTGGCAAAGTAATGTCTCTGCTTTTTAATATGCTGTCTAGGTTGGTCATAAGTTTCCTTCCAAAATTAATGGAGATCAAAAGGAAATCCCATGGACAGAGGAAGCTGGTGGGCTACAATCCCTGAAGCCACAAAGAGTCGGACACGACCAACTGAGCATGCACACAAGATACTCAGGAGGGAGGAGCAGATTGCAGGCTTATTCATGGTTTGGGAGCCCTCACAGAAAATGGGTACCATTTTTGAGCTCAGTAATGTGCTTTAGCTCTGAGCTCTAATCTCAGTTCACTTAGGATACAAAATATACTGTGAAAGAAAAGAAAGTCTGTTTAATGAATTCATTGTTTTTGTTATCCTTTTCAGTCGGGGCCTGGTCAGCATGTTGAAGCTGAGTCAGTTCCAGATGTTGTGGATGTGGAGGAGGGCGCAGGTTTCTACCCCGCAGAGCCAATGCTCTGCAGCGAATCGGTGGAAGGGCAAGTGCCACATTCATTGGTGATCCTGTATCAGTCAGCTGACTGTTCGAACCCCTGCGATGCCCTGATAGTATCCATACATCTTCTCATGTTGGAGTCGGGTTACATACCGCAGGTGAGATTACGGCCGAGAACAAAAGTTCCCTGTTAGAAAAGGGGTCATGTTCTAGATTTCTTTCTTAAATGTGTCTGGGTATTAATGTAAACTGTCGAAGACAATGCTGAGCGTACCAGTAGGCAGTCAGTCAATGTTCCCTTCCCTCTTTCCTTTTTTCCTCCTTTATTTCCTTGTCAGCTTTTAGTTAGTATTGTGACATCTACTGTTTAAAAAAACCCAAAAGATTATATATGATAATATGTGGTCAGTGCATGTGGACTGTGTATGACTAGATAGATGGCTTACCAGGTTATTTTTTTTTTATGTTAGTGGTTCTGTGAATTGCCACTAACCTTAATACGACTCAGTTAGGAAGAGGGACATTGTTCTTACGTTGTTGTTGCTTACATTCATTCATTCCTCTCCATTCAACAAATACCTGCCAGCGTCCAGTGCACTGCTGTGTCTCTGCTCTCAGCTTGCTTCCTATCCAAATGGAGGAGAAAGACAAGTAACAGACTGGTGCGTTGTATTGGCTGAATTGTAGGAGAAGCGTATATGTATAGAGGATGCCATGCCAGAGATTCACACAGGAGAACATTTAGAAGTTTTTCAAACTTTAATGTGCATAAGAATACCTACGGGATCTTATTAAATGCTGATTCTGATTGAATAAGTCTAGGGTGGAGCCTGAGATAGTAGTGAGCATTCTGCACATAATAACAATGCTGCTGATCTGTGGGCCATGCTGTGAGTAACGAGAATGTAGAGTAGTTCAGTGATCAGCTAACACGGGGACCATGCCATGTGCTGAGTCAGGATTTAGAATGTATAGATGCTGGGACAATCTTTATCCTCAAGGAGTCTGTAAGTGGGAAGAAAGAAACAAGTAAAAAGCAGATTAAAATGTATTATGGTAAATAATAGAAGCATTGCAATGGAAATATGAACAGAATGTTAGGGGGTGAGAGGGTAGGAATGACAGCAAGGATTTGTTTTGAAAAAGGCTTCACAAAAGAAGCGGCCTTTGAGCTGGGCTCTTGAATAATGATATGGCTCTGCGAGGCAGATAAGTGAAATTTTGAAGTGAGAAATCAGTCTCCATCTCTGATATTTTATCTATTTGGACCAAACTTTTGATGGTGGATAATATAACATTTTTTTTCTATCACAGTTTTATTAATGATTTGATAAACTTTATTAAAGGGACTGTATGGAATGCTTATTTGCAGAGAGGTTAGGGGCCTCTTGTGTTTTTAATCTTTTTGAGAGTAGTGCACTGTCCTTCATTATCTGTTTCCCTCTATTTCGTGTCATCACCCAGGGGACTGAAGCCAAAGCTCTGTCCATGCCGGAGAACTGGAGGTTGGGGGGCGTGTATAAGCTGCAGTACACGCACCCTCTCTGCGAGGGTGGCTCTGCTGCACTCACCTGTGTGCCTTTGGGAAACCTCATCGTCATAAATGGTAACTAGCTGAATCATGCTTGTTAGCTTATGGATCTTTACATGCTTCTCTCCGAACACTTTACAGCCACTTCAGTGATTGGCTGTTGTGATAGGCAACTAGATGGCAGAGTCATGCTTGTTAGTTTATGGATCTTTACATGTTTCTTTCCAAATGCTTTACAGCCACTTCAGTGATTGGCTGTCACAATACAGCTAGGAATCTTTATTAAATTTGTTTGATCCCCAGACCACTAATCACACAGGGGCCAAAAGGTTACAGAATACAGGGCTAATCATGCTGCTATGTCACAACCTAACTTGCAAGGTCACAGCTATCAAATAGTGAATGTGAGGTTGTAATTTTTGCTTCAGTTTCTTATAAAAACAGTTCAACAACACTTCAACAATATATTACCTTTATTTACTAGTCTTAAGATACTTAATATAGAGAATAGCTGGTAAATGTGTTAGTTTCTGATGTTTTGTTCCTTTACTAATTCTCGACAAATCAGCTGCTTGTGGACTTAGTGGCAGCCAGCCATTCCAGAAGCATTCCAGGCCTGGTTCTTTGAAAAGCAGCAGTGTGTCCTTACATCTTGCCTTTACCCGAGACATCCTGCTCAGTGCACGTGTGCACGAGCACATCACTGGTTCTTTCATAGAATGAAATGAAGTGCGCCTTTGTGTATAGGATTAAAAAATGAACCTTCTGGTGATGTCAAGAATATTGGTCCTCTGGGTCTAGAGAGAGATGATACTGTGAAAGCTAGCAGGATTCTTTTAATAAACAAGGGAAGACTCATTGCCAAGGGTTAAATAAAAAATAAATAGAGTTTTTAGTGACCTTGTTACAAATAATGATTGTATTGTGTTTAACTGTCTTTTAACCTTGTTGCATATCTTTCAATTATTAATAAGCTGCTGTTGGTAGTACTTACTGGGTTTCATATAAAGGTGTCAACTGTAGTTTTTAAAAATGTTGTTTTACTTAACCTGCTTGCAGGTTTGCACTTTGGACTTTGCTGTGAGGGAAGGAATTAAGCAGAGAGCAGTTTGTATAATGTGTCTGTATATTGGGGGCAAGGGAATAAATGCAAGTCCATACGAAAAAGCGAAGCAGTTGATAAAATGACAAAACTTTTTCATCATCTTTCTTTTGCTATTTCAGCTACTCTAAAAATCAACAATGAGGTTAGAAGTGTGAAAAGACTGCAGCTGCTGCCAGAATCTTTTATTTGCAAAGAGGAATCAGGTATTGTAACAATGATTTTGCCTTTGGGATAAAGGTTTAAGAGGTTCACGCCAAAAAAAAAAAAAAAGAAAAAAAAACAGAAAGATAATGTTCAAAGACTTAAAATTTCTGGATGAGCCTAAAGCAAATACAAGACAATATTACAGAGTTTCAGTTTCTTTCCTGTTTCTCTTCAGATCTTGGATGCTAAATTATAGTTATACTGCCATTATGCCGTATTAATATATAAGTATACTGCCAAATTATATTTAGCATCATTATGGAATGATGCTATTATATAATGCATTACACAGGATTGATGCTGCATAATTTCTGAATTAAATCTTTGGATTTTTCTAGCATTGCATTTAACCAGTATGGAAAGGAACTATGTTTTGTGGAAACCATACAGTACAACTTCATTATGGAAGGTCATTAAAAGAAAAACTTGGTTACTGTTTTATACAGAGTGGAACTTCAAAAGTTTTTATTCTAGGTGTGATTTTGCTTGTATCTATAATACTAATAGATGCAAAGAAGATAGTTTTTCTTTTTTCAGTTAAACCCAAAGTATAACTGACAGGTAGGCAGTTGAAAGAGAAGAGATGATGTGGGAAGGGAATTAACCTCTTTTGGAGTACTTCTTTTTTGCTGGACATGTGCCTTTATGGATGTATTTTTCATTTTGTCCTCATAGTAAATTCAGGCAGGTTTTAAAATCAGGGGTAGGGGGTGGGGACTGGTGTGATATATTATAGCAGGGAAATGACATTTACAGCAGTGTCTTTTAGGGTAGGCTACCTAGATCTAGATCTTTGCTTTGAAGGCCTTGAGATCTCTCCCAGGGGAGATCAGACTCTGAGAGACTAACTTATATGAACTGAAGTTGATAGGAAAGAGAGGCTTCAGAATATGTATTTTTAATGGTCTGTGAACAATTAATGTCATACCAGGCCAGTGTTTCTCAACCATTTTTTCATTATCAATCCCCTAAGGAGGCTTTGTACACAATCCCCCACCCCAACTCCCAAATCATTCTCCCTGATGAAATTTTAATTTCATAGATATAGTATATATTTGTATACTATGGCCCTTTTGAGGGTCACAAACCAATGTAATAGCTAGGATTTTTGCTTGGTTGGAGGCAGTATTGTTTCTTTTGAGATTGCATGAACTAGACTGATGAATCTGTACAGATGGTCTTACCATTAGACCAGAAAAACTTGAGATTCCTTGGCTACAACACTGTACATTCACCTCTGTACTATGGAGGTCCTTACTGTGGGGAGTAGAAATACTCTATGTTACAGCAGTAAAGGTTTTTATGCCCATTTTCTAGATCAGGAAACAGGTCTGCTGCTGCTGCTGCTAAGTTGCTTCAGTCGTGTCTGACTCTGTGCAACCCCAGAGACGGCAGCCCACCAGGCTCCCCCGTCCCTGGGATTCTCCAGGCAAGAACACTGGAGTGGGTTGCCATTTCCTTCTCCAATGCATGAAAGTGAAAAGTGAAAGTGAAGTCACTCAGGCAAGAGTACTAGAGTGGGGTGCCATCGCCTTCTCTGGGAAACAGGTCTAGAGGAGGCTAAATTACTTCAAGGACACAGAGTTAAAAATAGTAGAATTTAGGATTGGAGTAGATTTGGCTCCTCAGCCTATTTTTTAAGAACAGTGTTTATAGCAATGTTGCTCAGATTACTTGATTTATGTTAAGTAAGGAATAAAGAAGTGAAAAAGGAGGAAGAAAGTGAATACTGTTAGATTACAAGTTTATGTGAATGCATGTTAAGTCACTTCAGTTGCGTCTGACTCTTTGTGACCCTTTGGAGTGTAGCCCACCAGGCTCCTTTGTCCATGGCATTTTTCAGGCAAGAATACTGGAGTGGGTTGCCATTTTCCTCCTCCAGGGGGATCTTCCTGACCCAGGGATTGAACCCACGTCTCCTGTGTCTCCTGCATTGCAGGTGGATTCTGTATCGCCTGAGCCATCAGGGAAGCCACCAGTTTACGGATTATATTAATTTAGTATTTTCAGTATGTATTTTGTATGTTGGGTAGGAGTATGCTGCTCATTTGACAAGTCATTTAAATCATTTTTACTGTGGCTTATAATGTAGTACCTAGTATATGCTCGGTACTATTACTTATCCTTTTATTTATAAATTCCTAATCACTTCTTTAGTGGGTCCATTAAAGAAGGATTTTGTTTAAAGAGAATTCAGCCTTCAGAGTTACACAGTGTATACTTCCTCTGCTACTGGAGACTTCAGTTCATTTCTCTTTATGTAGGAATTATTTGTGAAAACTTACTTACCACTTTGATTTGGTTTGGCAGAAGTAGAGGATACCATTTCAAGTTTTTCCATTTGCTATTGTGTTTTGACTTTTCATTTAATAAATATTCTAGGGGAAAATGTAGCCATGATATACAAAGATCTTCAGAAACTCTCTCGCCTCTTCAAAGACCAGCTGGTGTATCCTCTTCTGGCTTTTACCCGGCAAGGTGAGAAATGATAAATTATCACAGGCTGAAGGGCTGGAAAGAATTGGAGGTTCACATATGTTTAAGGATGACATGTGACTCTTCCCTCTTTTCTGCTCCGAGTGAAATCCTGCTCTCTTAAGCTTATATGCTAATTCCTTAATTGCTATTCACACCCTCTTTGTATCTTCACTGCATTTTATGCATATCTTTATTATAGCCCTTTTCCACTGTATCATAATTTTTCACATGATTTCTTTTCACCTAAGGTTATGAATTACCCTGAAAGCAGGGAAATATGTTTTACTCTCTTTTGTATTCTCATGGCCTAGCACACAGTCTGACCCATAATTGGTGTTCAGTAAATACCTATATAAATAATCTATAGGCTGTAAATTAGGTCTACTTTTTAAAAAGCTATTTATTGGGACTCTGTGCCTAGGTACTGTGGATATTTGACATGCATTCTTACTTAATGCTAACAACTTTGAGGTGGATTTTATTCTCATTTTATTGGTGATGAAACAGTAATTCAGCAAGGTTTATAATTCACTCAAAATCCTTGTATTAATTAATCCTTGTATTAATAAACACAAATCCTTGTGTTTTATCAGTAGTAAAAAATATTTTAAAATCTTGGTGACTTAAATTGAATGTTTATTTCTCACTCAGGTGCGTGTTGTGTGTGCGTTAGGGTTAGCTGGAAAAGTGGTGAGAGGTCCTTATCTAGCACTTGCCCTTCAGTAGCACAGGGGAAGGAGGACCAGTGACCATGTGTTGGTTCTGAAAGCTTTAATTCAGAAATGGTATGCCGCTTGTACTCTCATTTCAGTGGACAAAACAAGTGAAAATGGCCAAACGTAGTGATAGTGGGATGGGGAGATATAGGGGAGAAAATAATATGGGTGAGTCATAATCTACCACAGTCTTTGGCTGATAAATAATCTCAGGTTTTTAGAGATAGATATGTGACTTTTATCTGCGGTCTGTTTGTAGAAAAATAGTATTTTAGGTCTCAAGTGGCATGGTGCCAAGGCTGTTACAACCATAGTTTTCTTCTTCAGCTGATGGTGAGGGAAAAGAATAATGTGAATTTTAAAACCTTGTATTGGATTTTGGTTATCTTTGCTAGTGGAGAACAGTATCCCTATATGCAAAGTAGCTAATAATCAAAAAATAATTGTCACTTGACTTTGGAATATATTATTCTTTTTCTTTCTTGGTTTTGCTTCTGAATTTGTCTTCCTCCCTTCTTTTTCAGCCTGCTAGATACCAAATAATAGTAATCTAACTCTCAAGTGCTTATTGCTTGCCAGATATTATTCTGAGCACTCTATATGTATTTACACATTTAATTCTCAACTCAGTGAAGGAGGTATAGTATTAACCCATTTTACAGATGAGAAATTAAGTTGGAGCTTAAATAACTTGTCCAAAGGTACACAGTAAGTGGCAGCATTGGGAACCAATTGTAAAAGCCAGTGAATTATCCATTTTCTGTAGTTGAGAATTTTTGGTTGTACTGAATATATCTTGAAACAAAGGAGGCCATTGACTGGTATTTAAAAATTGTCATAGTTATTCATTTGATCTGTATTACAAAGTAATTTGTCTCTCTAGTAAAACATAAAGAGAATAAGGGGCTTAGAGTTAGTAGTAGTAATATAGTCAACTGGGGGATAAAAGTTTGTATAGATGATTTATGCCTGGATAACTGGAGAATACCATCTAATTTATCATCTCTCTACAAAGTTGGCCACTTCGGTTGATGTGAGGAACACTGGATGTTCTTTACTCAGTAATATCTCTTCTCTTTTTCCTTTTAGCACTGAACCTACCAGATGTATTTGGGTTGGTGGTCCTCCCATTGGAGCTGAAGCTGCGGATCTTCCGACTTTTGGATGTTCGTTCTGTCCTGTCTCTGTCTGCAGTTTGTCGTGACCTCTGTATTACTTCAAATGATCAACTTTTGTGGAGGTGTTTGTATCTGCGGGATTTCCGAGGTGATTTCCATGATGGCATGCTAACAAGAAAAGTGTTCTTTGTTACTGAGGTCTTAATTACTCAGCTGGCCAGAAGTTTTAAGTTGTGGGCTTTTTTTTTTTTTAAAGAGTAGGAAATAGTCATAGCATAGCCTTATTATAAAGAGATTCTAAGCCTCATGTACCCGACCTGTGCCGCCAAAGCTCTCCCCATTCATGTTTGTGTTCTCTGCAAGTACAAAAAGTCCTTTAGACCAAGTAGATTCTTTTAGTATAGAAAATTGAGGTAAGACAGGTGTAATGCTAGATGAATGAAATGTTTTAAAATCCTTCTGTTTTCTTTTTTCTTTGTAGATGGTAGTATCAGAGGTCGAGACACAGATTGGAAAGAAGTAGGTATTTGTAAATACCAAGGCTGATGTCTGTAGCATGGTAATAATTAGTGAATTAATATGTTAAGGGCATATTTTCCACTTTTATTATAATATAGTACAATCTGTTTCGAGTCTATTGCTAATTTTTAGTAAAATGTTTTCAACTTTTACCTTAGACTTTGTCCTTCAGTTCAGTTCAGTTCAGTTCAGTTGTGTCCAACTCTTTGCAACCCCATGAACCACAGCACACCAGGCCTCCCTGTCTATCACCAGCTCCCGGAGTCCACCCAAACCCATGTCCATTGAGTTGGTGATGCCATCCAACCATCTCATCCTCTGTCGTCCCCTTCTTCTCCTGCCCTCAATCTTTCCCAGCATCAGGGTCTTTTCAAATGAGTCAGCTCTTCCCATCAGGTGGCCAAAGTATTGGAGTTACAGCTTCAACATCAGTCCTTCCAATGAACACCCAGGACTGATCTCCTTTAGGGCGGACTGGTTGGATCTCCTTGCAGTCCAAGGGACTCTCAAGAGTCTTCTCCAACATCACAGTTCAAAAGCATCAATTCTTCAGCGCTCAGCTTTCTTTATAATCCAACTCTCACATCCATACATGACCACTGGAAAAACCATAGCCTTGACTAGACGGACTTTTGTTGGCAAAGTAATGTCTCTGCTTTTTAATATGCTGTCTAGGTTGGTCATAACTTTTCTTCCAAAGAGTAAGTATCTTTTAATTTCATGGCTGCAATCACCATCTGCAGTAATTTTGGAGGCCCCCAAAATAAAGTCAGCCACTGTTTCCACTGTTTTCCTTAGTGTCTTGTAATTACACGGGAAGAAATCTTAGCACAATGATTGTTTTCACCTTTACTTAATATAGGCTCTCTGTTTGTAGTAAAAACAAGACAAAACTGAGTTGTTTTTGTGCTGGAGTAGTCTTCAGCTGTTCAGCTAGTTAGAATAGTAAGTTATGGAAAAAATAAGTTATATTGTTTTATTTGCAGGTAGGAATATATTCCACCCTCCGAAATAGTCATCTATTTTGTTATTTAAACTGAGGTCTATTAGGGACATAATTTAGGTGAGAAAGTGAACTTAAGTACTGACTTCCCCTGCCCTTCCCTGCCAATACTGTAACTTTTTATATTCTATGGCATGATATTTTCAACAAATATTTAAAATTTCCATTTTCAGAAAAGGCTGATGTGAAATTCATATCAGCTTGAGAATGCTAGATTGTAGTCTTGAGAGTGCGTGTCACTCACTCATCCCTTCTCTGGATGTATTGTTACTCCGGATTGGCACAGTTGCTGAGCTGCAGAGTGGTTAAAGACTAGAGCTCCTTTGGCATCGTGCTCACAGCTCCTACCTTCTTTACACAGGTAGAGACTGGTAGAAGTTCCCTTCACTGTGCTAGCTTCTTTGTCTGCCTCCGTACTGTGGGAAGAGAAGAGTATATACACATCTGTACAGTGAAAGCCAACTGGAACTTTGGGGAAGTGTCCAACTCATTATGTCTTGTTCTTATCTGTCTGCAGCTGTACAAGAAGAGGTACAAACAAAGGAAAGAAGCCCAGAGAGGGCGGCATGTGATGTTCCTGCCATCATCACCCCACCCCATCCCATTCTACCCCAACCCCTTGCACCCCAGACCTTTTCCTCCCAGTTCTCTCCTCCCTCCAGGAATTATTGGTGGTGAATATGATCAAAGACTCACCCTTCCCTATGTTGGGGACCCAATCAATTCACTCATCCCTGGGCCTGGGGAGACACCCGGCCAGTTCCCTCCACTCAGACCACGTTTTGACCCAGTGGGCCCACTTCCAGGCCCTAGCCCCATCTTGCCAGGGCGAGGTGGCCCCAGTGACAGATTTCCCCTAAGACCCAGCAGGGGTTGGCCAGCTGACAGCCGGCTACCATTCATGTGACTGATTTGTTACCTCACTCTGGAGCTTGTTTTGGTTTTGTTTCTTTAAAACTACAGATGTCATTTTGCTGGGGTGCTACCTCTGTTGTTTTCTGATTGCGATGGTGGGACATGAACTCACAGAAACCTTTTATAAACTTATTAAGGTTGGTGCAAACATAATTGCCGTTTCAGACCAGGAATTTTAAATCATAAACTATAACTAGGCTCAAACACATCTTTATTAATCAAAATAGGACCATTACAATCAACACATTTCTGCAAATGAGAAGTCCTATAGCATAAAAATCCATGCTTTGGGATTTGATGAACTCTTGGAAACCATTTTCTGCCTCCTGCTGGTTGTGGAAGCATTTTCCCTGCAGAAAGTTGTTCAGATGGTTGAAGAAGTGGTGGTTGGCAAGAGGGCAGGTGGACGCGGCAGATGAGGCAAAACTTTCATAACCCAATTCCTTCAACTTCCACGTTGTGGTACACGTGGTCAGGTATTGTCATAGAGAATTGGGCCCATGCTGTTGACCAGTACCAGCTGCAGGTGTTGCAGTTTCCAGTGCGTCTCATCGGCTTACTGAGCATACATTAGATGTAATGGTTTCGTCAGGATTCAGAAATCTGGTGGTGGATCAGATGGGCAGCAGACCACCTAACAGTGACCGTGATCGTTTTTTGGTGCAAGGTTGGCTTTGAGAAGTGCTTTGGAGCTTCTCGGTCCAGCCACTGAGCTAGTTGTTGCCAGTTGTTGTATAAAACCCACTATTCATCACATCACAATCTGATCAAGAAATAGTTTGTTGTTGTTGATACAATGAGAAGATGACACTTCAAAATGACAATGTTTTTGATTTTTGGTCAGCTCATGAGGCACCCACTTACGGAGCTTTTTCACCTTTCCAATTTGCTTCAAATGCTGAATGTCCGTAGAATGGTTGACGTTGAGTTCTTCAGCAACTTCTGTAGTTGTAAGAGGTTGAGCTTCGGTGATCGTCTCAATTGGTCGTTGTCAACTTCCCATGGCTGGCCACTGTGCTCCTCATCCTTAAGGCTCTCATGTCCTTTGCAAAACTTCTTGAACCACCACTGCACTGTGTTAGCAGTTCCTAGGCCAAATGTGTTGTCGATGTTGTAAGTTCTTACTGCCTGAGGACCCATATTCGACCCATCTTGAATAAGAAAATCACTCAAATTAGCTTTTTGTCTAACATCATTTCCCTAGTCTAAAATATAAAATAAGTCATTAGCAAAAAAACATAAAGTGAGAAATGCACATTAAAATGATGTACAATATAACCACATTTATTTAAGAATATTCCAATATCAAACAGCAATGTTTAACAATGCAAAACTGTAATTACTTTTGCACCAACCTAATTGTTAAAGCTCCAGGAGTGGTATGGCTCACAGGTTACTTGCTCGACAGGGTTGGCCTTGGGAATATGGTTCCTGACATCCCCTCTCTCAGTTACCGTCTAGAATGTAGGTTACACATTCATAATGTTCCATACCAGAATAAAATATTAAGTGTAAATTACATGGCAGTCTTGACTTTTATTACAGAAAGATATGTAATATTACAGTATTACTTGGACATTTGAAAATGATCAGAGAAGCTATTCATTGTCATCAGATTGCTGCAGGGGATTCTTTTTGTTCTGTAGCGGCACCCTTTCTTCACGTGAAATTATTTGCAAAGGCCTGATTTATGGAATGAACACAGTAGAGCCAGTTTGGTTGAAATGGATGTGAGGTGAATGGACCCCCGTCAGCTCAGCCCCCTCCCCCATCTCTCTGCAGCTGCTCCTCAGGCTCTGTGCCGAAACTTCTGGGCTCCAAAACAGCGCTTTTTGGCCACCATTGGGTTGTTAGGGACTCCTCTGCTTCTGACTTCTAGAGTAGTTTGGGTTCTTTTTCCTTGTGTTTTGAATACTTGGAGCCTAACCTGTAAGTAGATAACGCCTTCTAACAACAAAGTAGAGTGCTTTGAGTGCTGCTCAGGTACTTGTTCTGCAAAGAAACCCTCATCATTTGTAGAATATTTTGCTTTTAAGACTTAAAATACACAAAATTCAAGTTTTATTTTGCCTACAACAAGAAAAAGGTCAAACACAAATAGCATACAAACAACTATAGAAACATGCTACAGTGACAGATTAAAGTCTGAATCACAAAACAGGAATAAAACACTGTTAGTATCTGCAGAAAATAGGAACATTGCCAACATCTTCCTGCTTTTTAAAAAATCGGTTTTGCATATAAGGAAATGGCTTGGAATGCTGTGTGCCGCAAGAATGTTAGAGTCCTACATACATGTGAATATTTTTGGGTTACACATGTATTGTCTTTTTTTCCCATCACAGTGAAGAGAGTTCAGCCAATCATACTATTTTCCAGAGGACATGTTACCTTTACTAGCTTAATGTACAGGTAGAGGATTAGGGCTCTTGACATTTTCTTTTTCCTGTGGTGTTTTGTAATATCTGAGCTATAGATTAGCTTTTAACAAAGTGTCCACCAGAGGCCATACGGCTTTAATTGGGTCTAGGTTGAAAGAGTCACCCTGAAATTTTGATGGGTCCAAAGCTGGTTCTCCAGCACACCTCTTCATGGCCTTACGATGTTAGGATGCGCTGTGTGCGGTGTGTGTGTGTGTAGTGGGGATGGAAGGACGTAGTGATAGCCAGAAGCACCATGTACTGTAAAACAGGAGTTTTCAAAATGCGGTCCTTTTTGAGTGGTCCCGGAGAAGTTCGTGAGTGGTGCTGGTGTCCCAAGGAAACAGAGGCTACTTTCCAACCTTATCTCAGACTTACCAGCCCACAGGACAGATCCCTCTCAGTTTAGGATACCAGTGGTGTGTCACACACCTAAATTTGCAGTCCTCTCATAATAGTTGATTCTGAGTTCTTAAAACCACCATCAAAGCTTTTCCTCTTAACTAGTTCATAGTTAGAAGCTTATAAAATCCACGTTCTTCTCATTAGAGTGAGACTGTTAAGCTGTGTTGCTGGTGAATGATGGGAATGGAGTCATGGTGTGGTTGTAGCCTGTTTGCTGCATGACTTTCTGACATCACTGTGATGTGTTGTGATGGATGAGTGCTGTGGTAGATGCAGCTCCACATTGCTGGCTTGTAGCCTTAAAGACTTTCTCTGGCCCCTCATTTTCCCCTTTAGTTATTTTTATTAACAGAAGCTTGCCAACCACCACCTCTGCCCCACCCATTTATTAAAAAAAAAGCTCTGGTTTGGCATGGTTGGAATCAAATCATGGCAGGTAGCCTCTCAACAATGTAGATTTTGTGATTCCTTAGGTACAAAAAATTGAATTCTCTCACTCTAATTTGCCTCTCCAATTCCTGAGATCACTGCTTAGCTAAATATCTCTGTGATTCTGACACTCCCTTTTGCTCTCTGTACTTGGGACCCTGAACCAAGGTTTGTCTTTCTCCTACCCTGCCAAATTACAGAGCTCCGGGAGGAGCCAGGCAGGGTTTACACTCCTTTGGACAGCTTCCAGTTGACTGCAGAAAATGGGGAGTGGATAAAACATGGAATTATTAGTAAGGTCATGTGACAAGGTTTCATCTTAATTAAATGGCTCTCTTTGGGATTCCCGAACAGGTTATAGCACTGGAAGTTTCTGCTATCCCAGAGCAAACCAGGTGGTGTTAATTAAGAGGAAAGGAGATGTTAATTTGCTTTTGATCTAGACTCAACAAAAGAACAGAGAGAGCAGATACTTCAATATGATAGGCTGGAAATTGAAATTACAAGCAGTAGGCCCAATCAGTAGAGAAGGAAGTGGCAACTCACTCCAGTACTTTTGCCTGGAAAATCCCATGGATGGAGGAGCCTGGTAGGCTACAGTTCATGCAATTGTGAAGAGTCAGACACGACTGAGCGACTTCACTTTCACTTTTCACTTTCATGCACTGGAGAAGGAAATGGCAACCCACTCCAGTGTTCTTGCCTGGAGAATCCCAGGGATGGGGGAGTCTGGTGGGCTGCCATCTACGGGGTCGCACAGAGTCGGACACGACTGAAGCGACTTAGCAGCAGCAGCAGAACCAATCAGAATAGAAATAATGAAAGATACTTAGGACTTTAAAGAATTTTCTCTCTCTCTTCTCTCATACCACTGTAGAAGGAATGTTTAGATTGGTTTTATGACACACTAAAATTTCAAATTTTTTTTTCTTCTTTTCCACCTTGCCTGCCAGTTGAGAGGGCTCTGAACAGAATCTACGAGTCTCCTCTCTTGCGGCTGCATGTTTCGTTTGTGGAAACACAAGGGAGCCTCTGTGCCCTTTATGCATTGTGTTTGGTTAATGGGCTGGTTTGACTTGCTTATCGTGCAACCTTCCAGTTTGTCTGCAAGCAAACCCAAAGTGCCACCTTCCATCAAAGTCTACACAGTAGACTGAAATAGGCTTTAATCTGTGACTGCCCTGGAGTCCAGGACAACTTCTGACACTTAGTGGGGATAATTGGTAACCAGTCCCCATGCTCGCTTGGATAAAGAAAACCACGCTTATGCAAGTGCTCTCAGAGCTATTTAATCCTCCAGCATAGTCGAGTTACAGCTTGTATCTGCGAGGCTGACTCCACATGCTTACACTGTACCCTAACCTGCATCCTTTCACCCATTCTGAACACACAAAAGCAAATGAGCCACCGACCTGTTCTACGAAGTTGAACGTGAAGCACAGAGCTGGGAGGGGCGGGATGGCCAGAGTTGGGCTCTGCTGTGTATTGGGTGATCTGGAGGGACCCCTGGGTCCTGGGTCTGGAAAAGTTGGACAAGCTTTGGTATTGTCCTGGTCTGCTTGCCACGCCTCCTGACCGATGCTGACAGTGGCACCGCGTCCCTTCTGCTCCCAGCTGTGGTGGCCCTGCAGTGAATTCACCTGTGGGCTCCACGCTCACCACAGCCCCTGCTTCTGCTTGTTCCTGTGGACCACAGGTTTTCTTCAGCTTCTTATCTCATTAATCTCTCTACTGGTTTAATTCTTTTGCCGGGCAAGTGACTTCCTCACATTGATACTCTCAGAAAAAACAAAGTTTTTCTTTACTTTTGACACTTTGATTGCATTTTGTTGATTTCATAGTTTTCTAGAAAGGCCAATCTAACAGACACCCTGCACGCCGACTGTGTGCCGACGGCAGGCGCTGTGCTGTGCCTGTGTAGCTTGTTCACTAGCTGCCGGCACCAGCTTGCTTTCCTCTCAAGCTCCTTTCATTGCAAATTCAGATGAGAACTTCCAGAAGGTCACTGATGTTGAGGCTCATGGGATTTACTACTGTGTTTGTTACCATGGGCATGAAGGCCTATCACCCTGAAATTCTGGAAAGGTAGAACTAACTGCCCCATCAGCAGGGACTGAACCAGGGGACAGAGGGGGTGTGGCGAAGAGGACACAGGATGAATGGAAGAGAAAGGACATGTAGATTCCAGTGTCCCTCGAAAGCTGATGTGACAATTAAATGACAGTGCCCTTTAATCAGGCTGTTAGGAGGAAGATCTGGAAGAAGGTATTTTCTGCAACTGGTGGAGGTGTCCAGTGGGGCTGCATTTTAAACTCTCTATTCACTGTGCTACATGTCAGCACAAACCAAATGGATCTTCGTCCTGGTTCGGCCTCACCAAGTCAGTGTGGACAGTAAATGCTAGCTTTTCTTTGGATCAGAGTTGTGAAACCAAGCAAAAATGAACAATCATGACCTTTCAGAATCTCTCCAGAGTGACTCTTCTGCCCCTTTCGTTTTTTTCTTTCTCATTTAGAAATATCACAATTATTAAAGGTAAAACGTTTGGAGGGAACATGTGCTAGTTTACATGAGAAACCAGTCCATTTGGGGGACTAACTGTCACAAAGGACCATGCATGGTCTCTGCATTCACACACAGACCAATGGGAGAATTTGTTTCAACGTGTTGGTTATAAACTTTGTCTCATGTCCTGGAGTTGTCCGTGCATGGCTATAAAAACAAAGATGGCTAGCCTGAGAAATGAGTGTGCTACTGTACTGGAATATCTGGTGTTTGAATGTTCCGATGTTTTCGGGGAGAGGGGACAGCTTACAGGAAAGTGGGACAATGTAAGCCATGTCACCACTGTTTATGGGGCCACCTGGGTGTGACGCTTCCACCCCACTACCATTCGAGCAGCAAAGTTCCCACACAGCTCAGGGCAGGTCTGACTTCAAGGGGCATTCCAAACACTTAGGGAGGTTGACAGAGACACAGGTTCAAGGCCTGAGGAGCAGAAGTTCTGACCCCTCTGGCCTTAAATGAAGTGACTTATGCCCATGGCTATGTCCTACACTTTGGGGAACCTTGTCTAGCCAGTCACCACTTCGTTGTGTATTTTGGGCTGTGTTTTATTGCTAAGTGAGAATTGGGTGAGATAGTTTGATTTCTTCTTCTGGTCTTATTTCCAGAGTGGGAGAGTGACGACTGCCTCATGTATTTCCTATCTTCTTAATCTCCTAAAACACATGGCTCCATGGTGTTACACCTGCCTGAGAAGTTCTCTGCATTCTTTTATTCAGATTGCATCTCCAGGCCAAGGATGCTTTGATTCTCACCTCCCTCTCTCCCTTCCCTGTGAGCAGTAAGGGGAAGATGTGTCTCAAGTTGCAAGTGAAAGTGAAAGTCGCTCAGTGGTGTTCAACTCTTTGCAACCTCATGGACTGCAGTCCATGAAATCCTCCAGGCCAGAACACTGGAGTGGGTAGCCTTTCCCTTCTCCAGGGGATCTTCCTAACCCAGGGATTGAACCCAGGTCTCCCACATTGCAGGCAGATTCTTTACCAGCTGAGCTATCAGGGAAGCCCCTCAAGTTGCTAAGTGGGATGTAAGGGGACAGTGTGGCTACGTTCTAGAAAGCACCCTCAGTGCTTTCTAGAACCAGGAGGCTGGTTCTGGCGCCAACAATGTTTCTAGCACCAGGTGCTTGGTGATCAGGACACCCTCCCCCCACAGCCTCCTCCCCAGAGGAGTCTGATGCAGGAGAAAGAGCATTGGGAAGAGAGTCAGGGCTACATTTTCCAACTCTGCAGTTAACTTTTTTAGTCAAATAAGTGTGGCTTATACAAAGTTAAAGCTAATTTCTTTACTACAAGAATTCCAAGAGCCTTTGATATAGGTACTATTGAGCTCAGAAAACAAACCCAAAACAGTATCTCCTAAGCACGTTTGATCAGTGAACCCTTTTGTAACCGAGTAACCTACCAAGGCCTTGCTGCTCAGTCTGAAGCACTGAGCTAGAAGTTACTGTCATCGCACTTTCTGATCCTGTGTCATCTGTCTGCTCATTGGCTCTGGCTTCTTGTGTGTCCTTGAGGGGAAACAGCATTCCTGGTGGGAATTCAGAGAGGTTGAACAGTGGTGTAACACAGAATGGGTGGAGGGGCCTTGACTAGTTGACGACCTCTTCTCCCTCTGGGAACTAGTAGTGATTCCTAAAAGAACCCGGGGTCTGCTCTTGGCTGTCCAATTTAGGATAGCATGCTGGGTAGGAGTGGCCTTGCAAAGCTTCCCCGCTGTTTCTGTTGTGTTCTGAAAGGCTCAGTGTGTCACATGGTCTGAATTCATTCTGTGGTCCACAAGATCCACTGGTGGCCGGTGTGATGGGGCCTGGGCCTGCCTGGTCTGCAGGCCCATCTCTTGAGCTTGGATGGAACTAACAAGGGCAGGCGCTAAGTTCCCTTGGCTGGGCTTTTCTCCTTTTGTTTGTAGAACACTGTCAAAAGGTTATATTGCCTCCTACATTGCTGAGGTCTGACTTCAACATCTGCATTTGATGGAAATGGGGGCAAGGCTCAGAGGGGGCCCTCCCCAAAGGCAAGCAAAACACTAACAAGCAATGTCGGACCAGTCACACTGATGTCTCACTGGGTTAACTGAGGCAGGGGAGCAAGCATCTGGGCAGGAAGGTGGACGTGACACCCATCTTTAAGGCCCATTTTGAGGAATCTGGAGGCTCTCAAATGCCCAACGCTTCGCTGGATGATGCTGGAACGCCATGGCAAAGGGAAATGGGTACACATGAACTCAATTCCTGGATCAAAGGCATTTGGAAAGGATATTCTCAGGCCCTCCATTCTGTTCCCAGCAGGAACCAAGGCTGAGATGGAGGGTGGGGCAGGAGAGGCCTGACCATGGTTAGTCAGAAAACAGGCTGGCGAAAGATTTCCTCAGGTTGCGGATGGTCTCGGCCTTAGCCTCATCCTCACTGGGGGTCCCGCGCTGGGAGGTGTCAGATGTGCTGAGGCTGTTAGTCAGGGACTGGGATTTGCTGAAACAGAAAGGCAAAGGAAGTTGGGGGTGACATGGCTGGATTCCGCAGGAAATGAATCCTGGGGCCTGCCTGGGAGCCAGCTAGATGAACCCCATCACTGCAAGGATACTGAGCCCAGCAGCCAGGCATCCCCACACTTGTACCACACACACAATTAACCCACCAGGTGGCTCCTGGGACCCTCCTTTTTTAGGTGCAGAAATTGGAGCTCATAGCAAGGAACAAGGGAGCATCCAAGGCTCAAATTCTTCCCACAAAAACAGGTTGCTGAGACGCAGGCACAGCTGGAGAGCAGCTTGTCCCCTCTCCTGCCTCAGTGCACAAACCTGCTCGGCAAACTGTAAGGTGCGGTATCAACAGGTTAGGCTTGTTCCTCCTATACTTTCCAGCACCAGTTGGGGGATCAGAGGGTCTGTGTTCCAGACCATTTCTGCCATCTGTTCCTCCAGCCGTGGGCAAAAAAGTCACTGAGCAGGGCCTCTTTTCCCTCATCTGTGAGACAGAGGGTTGGTCCAGTCCACCCTCAGGCCTCTTGCAGCTCTGACACCATGGGCTTCAACTCCAACTCTGCCTGAAGCTCTTATGGCCAATTCCAATGCGCTTTGGAATTCTCACAGTGCCTACTATCTGAAAGGCAGTGCTTGACTCTCTGTGCCAGCCTAATGCCAGGCGACAGGGACTCCAAACATGAATGAGATTCAGGCCCTGCCCTCAAGGGGCTCACAGTCTAGTGGGGGTGAAAGGCCTAGGAAGAGATCCACACAGGGTCTTGTCATCACAGTGAATAACTGAAGTCTTCTTCAGAGCAGGGCTATCTTTTACCTCTTGCTCTTTCCACCCCAGGTGTTATTCAAGACTAGTTCAGAGTAGGTGTTTGGTAAGTACCTGCTGACCTGAATTGAACCAAATAATACTTTAGAGCATCAGCCAGGAGATTCAAGTGTTGTTAGCTAGATTGCTGGGCTTCCCTGATGGCTCAGACGGTAAAGAATCTGCCTGCAATGCAGGAGACTCAAGTTTACTCCCTGGTCAGGAAGATCCATTGGAGGAAGGCATGGCAACCCACTCCAGTATTCTTGCCTGGAGAATTCCATGGACAGAGGAACCTGGGGGGCTACAGTTCATGGGGTCTCAAAGAGTCAGACATGACTGAATTACTAACACACACACACAGCTAGGTTACTACAAGATTAGTGGTCAAACTTGGCTTAAGTTCCAGAGCCTTTGTCTGTCCTGTGATTAGCTAGGCTGCATCTTTTCACATGTGAGAGGCAGCCAAAGATATACACGCATGGAGCCAGCAGCATTCTGAGCACCAACTGTGCAAACACTCATTTTAATTCTTATAATAACCGTGTGGGGTGAATACTATTGTCCCCATTTGCATGTGAAGAAGTTTAGGCACAGAGAGGTTAACTAACTTTTTTCTGAGGTCAGGCAGCGTTTAAGTGGCAGACTTCTAACTGAACCCAAAGGTGGTCTGACTCTAGAGTCTGTGCTGTCAACCTCTATGCCTACTGCTGGAGGACCACTTGCTAATATTACTAAGCTAAAAATGCATTTATCCTTTGATCCAACAATACCATTTCAGGTATTTTCTATACAGTTGATCCTGCACATATAAGAGAAAGCTTGTTTTTAAGGCTATTCACTGCTGCCTTCTTTGTAAGAGAAAACCAAATTTCCATTTACAGTGGATTAGTTAAATAAATTGTAGTATAATTACACAGTAGAATAATTATACAGCTGTGAAAAGGAGAAAATGTCAATGAACTGAGTGGAAGAGCTCCAGAATGTGTTGCTAAATGTAAAAGCAAGGAGCGAATGGTGTGGATAGTCAACACTGCTCATTGTGTAAATAAGTGGGAGGAGGAAACCAGAACATATATTTCTGTATATGCATAATGGAATACTGGAGGAACACACTAGAACTAACAAAAGTGGTTACATCTGGGGAGCAGGGGGCAGGAAAGCATTGGATGAGAATGAGGTGGAGTAAGGGTTTTCAATAAAAACATCAATATTTTTTAGATCTTTGAACCAGGTGAATATATTACCTCTTCTGAAAACTTATGGTTAACTTGTTTGGAGTTGAAGGAAAGGAAAAACCTTCCAAAGAAAATACATTTGGGATCTCTCTCTCTGACCTCAAACCAAGAGATGGGCTTGAGAGGAAACAAGAGAGAGAACAGACATGTGCCCTGGGATGTAACCTTCCCTCCCATCCCAGTCATCTAGCCTTTCACAGGGTGACTTTGCAGGTCCTTGTATCAAGAGTCTATTTCCAGGACTTCTCTGGTGTCCAGTGGTTAAGAATCTGTCCTGCAATGCAGGAGACATGGGTTTGATCCCTGGTCAGGGAACTAAGATCCCACATGCCGAGGAGCAACTTAAGTTTATGCGCCACAACTACTGAGCCTGCATGATACAACAAAGATCCCGCATGCTGCAACTAAGACTGGACACAGCCCGATAAATAAATAAGGTTTTAAAAACGAGTCTATTTTCCCACCTTTTTAATCTGGGCTTGACCATGTGACTTGTTTTTATCAAAAGCCTATAATGGGATGAAATGACATTGTGCAGCTTCTAAGGCTAGACCTTGAGAGGCCATGAAGCTTCTACTTTTGCCCTTTTGGAATGTAATTCTACCACATAAGGAAGCTGGATCCAGCCTTCTGGAGGATGAAGCCCCAGGAGAGAGAGAGGCTCAGCTGACAGGTGACATCAACATCCAGATGTGTGCAGGAAGCCCTCTTGGACTGTTCAGCCACAGGTAAGCTGCCGGATAACTACAGCCCTATGAGCAATCCCAGGAGAGGAAGGTTGCTAGATTTAGTAAGCAAGCACACATGACACCCAGTTAAGTTTGAAATTCAGATTAAAAAAATACTTTTTGAATATAAGTCTAACCCGTGCAATATTTGGCTTCCCTGGTGGCTCAGACAGTAAAGAATCCGCCTGCAGTGCGGGAGATCTGGTTTGATCCCTGGGTTGGGAAGATCGCCTGGAGGAGGGCATGGCAACCCACTCCAGTATTCTTGCCTGAAGAATCCCATGAACAGAGGAGCCTGGAGGGCTATAGTCCATGGGTTAGCAAAGAGTCAGACATGACTGAGCAACTCAGTATATGCAATATTTGAGTGCATATACTCCAAATTATTCATTGTCTGAAATCCAAATCTAACTGGGCATCCTGCATTTTATCTGGCAACCCTCCAGGAGAGACCATCGGGAGATCCTCCCAGCTAAACCAAACTCAAAACAAGTGACTAAATGAAAAAAACTATAAACAAAGAAAATGGTTGCTTTCTTAAGCCACTAAGTTTTAGGGTGGTTTGTTATGCAGCAAGGAGTAACTGATGCAGGTACACATGGAGGATCACAGTGGGGCCTAACCTATGCTCGGGCCTTGCTAGGTCCTGCCTGTCCCCCAGGTTCCATTCTCTAGGCCTCCTTTTGCCCATTTAAAGTTGAGGTGAGGCCTTGGTGGGTCTTGCTCTGAGTCCCTGACCCTGAGCCGGCCCAGCTCCGCCCACACCCCAAGTCCACTCTCAGCCCTTCCCGGGTCCCAAAGCACTTACTTGAGATGGGGATGGGGTGATGCTGGCTTCTTGGCCTCTTCGCCCTGTTGGGAGGCGCTGCGGCCCTGCACAGGGGGCCGGGGCTGCGAGGTAAGGGGTGCGCTTGACTTGGGGGCCTGGTTTGGAGAGCTGCCTCCAGATGCACGGGAGAGCTGGGGAGACCCTGGCGATCTCTGCTGTGGCGATCCAGACTGAGGGCTCAGGGGTTGCTGGCCTTGTGGGGAGAGCCTCTGCTGGGAGGGGCTCCCAGATCTTGGGGGCTGAGGAGACTGAGCTGGGCGAGGGCCCCCTACAGGGAGAAAAAAATGATTCCATTCAAATTCTTTTAGGACAAATAAGGCTGTGCACAAGTGTCACTTTGAGGATGTTCATCACAGGGGTCTTCCTACCAGTGAAAAACTGAAAATGATACAAACGTGCAACTGTAGGGGAGCTGACTGGGACATGAAGATACATTCATGTAACGGAATGTGCTATGTCATCAAGTATGATGTGGCAGAACAATATTAAATAACATGGGATGTTGTTGATAATATATGCTAAATATTAATATATATTGCTAGACAGAAAGCAGCTTATAAAACAGTATTTGTGGGTTAATTACATTTTCGCATGTATAAAAATACATGCCTGAGGCAAAGGAAGGAGTCCTTGCTCTGTCCAAGGGAGCAGGCTATGTATGCCAAGTCACATCAGTTGTGTCTGACTCTGAGATCCCATGGACTGTAGCCCGCCAGGGTCCTCTGTCCATGGGATTCTCCAGGCAAGAATACTGGAGTGGGCTGCCATGCCCTCCTCCAGGGGATCTGACTCAGGGATGGAAGCCACATCTCTTCAGTTCAGTTCAGTTCAAGTTCATTCACTCAGTCGTGTCCTACTCTTTGCAACCCCATGAATCGCAGCACGCCAGGCCTCCCTGTCCATCACCAACTCCCGGAGTTCACTCAGACTCACGTCCATCGAGTCAGTGATGCCATCCAGCCATCTCATCCTCTGTCGTCCCCTTCTCCTCCTGCCCCAAATCCCTCCCAGCATGAGTCTTATCCAATGAGTCAACTCTTCGCATGAGGTGGCCAAAGTGCTGGAGTTTCAGCTTCAGCATCATTCCTTCCAAAGAAATCCCAGGGCTGATCTCCTTCAGAATGGACTGGTTGGATCTCCTTGCAGTCCAAGGGACTCTCAAGAGTCTTCTCCAACACCACAGTTCAAAAGCATCAATTCTTCGGTGCTCAGCTTTCTTCACAGTCCAACTCTCACATCCATACATGACTACTGGAAAAACCATAGCCTTGACTAGACGGACCTTTGTTGGCAAAGTAATGTCTCTGCTTTTCAATATGGTATCTAGGTTGGTCATAACTTTTCTTCCAAGGAGTAAGCGTCTTTTAATTTCATGGCTGCAATCGCCATCTGCAGTGATTTTGGAGCCCCCCAAAATAAAATCTGACACTGTTCCCCCTGTTTCCCCATCTATTTCCCATGAAGTGATGGGACCAGATGCCATGATCTTAGTTTTCTGAATGTTGAGCTTTAAGCCAACTTTTTCACTCTCCTCTTTCACTTTCATCAAAAGGCTCTTTAGTTCCTCTTCACTTTCTGCCATAATGGTGGTGTCATCTGCATATCTGAGGTTATTGATATTTCTCCTGGCAATCTTGATTCCAGCTTGTGCTTCTTCCAGCCAAGCATTTATGATGCACTCTGCATATAAGTTAAATAAGCAGGGTGACAATATACAGCCTTGACATACTCCTTTTCCTATTTGGAACCAGTCTGTTGTTCCATGTCCAGTTCTAACTGTTGCTTCCTGAGTACTTCTCCTTTGGAAGGTGGGCTTGTTATCACTAGCGCCATCTGGGAAGCCGCTGTCACTAAGGGAGCAGCTATTACTAAGTCAGTGGCATTTGCTACATTGTGGCCCACTGTTTGTAGAGCTTCTACTCTGTCACAGGAGCTGGAAATCTGGATTTTATGTAAAAGCTTCTCATTTTCAAATGTTGGTTTGCTT
Source organism: Oryx dammah (assembly GCF_014754425.2). Lineage (NCBI taxonomy): Eukaryota > Metazoa > Chordata > Mammalia > Artiodactyla > Bovidae > Oryx > Oryx dammah. The sequence continues at coordinate 47,212,836 of NW_024070213.1, read as the reverse complement.
TTTTGTTTTGTTAAACTTACCATAGGTCCAAAAAAACATGTTTTCTACTTTTATCTTAAATCTCCCCTTTCCCCAATACTCTGCCCCTGAAGGCTGATTAATATCTTAGAAAATCTGGACTCTTATTCATTTATTAACTATTCATTTAGTCCCTATTATACAGATGAGATTCATCAAGAGACTAGTAATTTTTTTTTTTTTTTTTTACTTTACAATACTGTATTGGTTTTGCTATACATCAACATGAATCTGCCACGGGTGTACATAAGTTCCCAACCCTGAACCCCCCTCCCACCACCCTCCCCGTACCATCCCTCTGGGTTATCCCAGTGCACCAGCCCCAAGCATCCTGTATCCTGCATTGAACCTAGACTGGCAATTCGCTTCTTATATGATATTATACATGTTTCAATGCCATTCTCCCAAATCATCCTGCCCTCTTCCTCTCCCACAGAGTCAAAGAGTCTGTTCTGTACATCTGCGTCTCTTTTGCTGTCTCACATACAGGGTTATTGTTACCATCTTTCTAAATTCCATATATATGTGTTAGTATACTGTATTGGTGTTTTTCTTTCTGGCTTACTTCACTCTGTATAATCGGCTCCAGTTTCATCCACCTCATTAGAAATGATTCAAATGTATTCTTTTTAATGGCTGAGTAATACTCCATTGTGTATATGTACCACAGCTTTCTTATCCATTCATCTGCTGATGGACAGCTAGGTTGTTTCCATGTCCTGGCTATTATAAACAGTGCTGCGATGAACATTGGGGTACACGTGTCTCTTTCAATTCTAGTTTCCTCGGTGTGTATGCCCAGCAGTGGAATTGCTGGGTCATAAGGCAGTTCTATTTCCAGTTTTTTAAGGAATCTCCACACTGTTCTCCATCGTGGCTGTACTAGTTTGCATTCCCACCAACAGTGTAAAAGGGTTCCCTTTTCTCCACACCCTCTCCAGCATTTATTGCTTGTAGACTTTTGGATCGCAGCCGTTCTGACTGGTGTGAAATGGTACCTCACTGTGGTCTTGATTTGCATTTCTCTGATGTTGAGGACCTTTTCATGTGTTTGTTAGCCATCTGTATGTCTTCTTTGGAGAAATGTCTATTTAGTTCTTTGGCCCATTTTTTGATTGGGTCATTTATTTTTCTGGAATTGAGCTGCAGGAGTTGCTTGTATATTTTTGAGATTAGTTGTTTGTCAGTTGCTTCATTTGCTATTATTTTCTCCCATTCTGAAGGCTGTCTTTTCACCTTGCTTATAGCTTCCTTTGTTGTGCAGAAGCTTTTAATTTTAATTAGGTCCCATTTGTTTATTTTTGCTTTTATTTCCAATATTCTGGGAGGTGGGTCATAGACGATCCTGCTGTGATTTATGTCGGAGAGTGTTTTTCCTATGTTCTCCTCTAGGAGTTTTATAGTTTCTGGTCTTACGTTTAGATCTTTAATCCATTTTGAGTTTATTTTTGTGTATGGTGTTAGAAAATGTTCTAGTTTCATTCTTTTACAAGTGGTTGACCAGTTTTCCCAGCACCACTTGTTAAAGAGATTGTCTTTAATCCATTGTATATTCTTGCCTCCTTTGTCAAAGATAAGGTGTCCATAGGTGTGTGGGTTTATCTCTGGGTTTTCTATTTTGTTCCATTGATCTATATTTCTGTCTTTGTGCCAGTACCATACTGTCTTGATGACTGTGGCTTTGTAGTAGAGCCTGAAGTCAAGCAGGTTGATTCCTCCAATTCCATTCTTCTTTCTCAAGACTGCTTTGGCTATTCGAGGTTTTTTGTATTTCCATACAAATTGTGAAATTATTTGTTTTAGCTCTGTGAAAAATACCGCTGGTAGCTTGATAGGGATTGTATTGAATCTGTAGATTGCTTTGGGTAGTATAATCATTTTCACTATATTGATTCTTCCAATCCATGAACATGGTATATTTCTCCATCTATTAGTGTCCTCTTTGATTTCTTTCACCAGTATTTTATAGTTTTCTATATATAGGTCTTTAGTTTCTTTAGGTAGATATATTCCTAAGTATTTTATTCTTTTCATTGCAATGGTGAATGGAATTGTTTCCTTAATTTCTTTTTCTACTTTCTCATTATTAGTGTATAGGAATGCAAGGGATTTCTGTGTGTTGATTTTATATCCTGCAACTTTACTATATTCATTGATTAGCTCTAGTAATTTTCTGGTGGAGTCTTTAGGGTTTTCTATGTAGAGGATCATGTCATCTGCAAACAGTGAGAGTTTTACTTCTTCTTTTCCAATTTGGATTCCTTTTATTTCTTTTTCTGCTCTGATAGCTGTGGCCAAAACTTCCAGAACTATGTTGAATAGTAGTGGTGAAAGTGGGCACCCTTATCTTTTTCCTGACTTTAGGGGAAATGCTTTCAATTTTTCACCATTGAGGATAATGTTTGCTGCGGGTTTGTCATATATAGCTTTTATTATGTTGAGGTAGACCAACCTAGATAGCATATTGAAAAGCAGAGACATTACTTTGCCGACTAAGGTTCGTCTAATCAAGGCTCTGGTTTTTCCAGTAGTCATGTATGGATGTGAGAATTGGACTGTGAAGAAGGCTGAATGCCGAAGAATTGATGCTTTTGAACTGTGGTGTTGGAGAAGACTCTGGAGAGTCCCTTGGACTGCAAGGAGATCCAACCAGTCCATTCTGAAGGAGATCAGCCCTGGGATTTCGTTGGAAGGAATGATGCTAAAGCTGAAACTCCAGTACTTTGGCCACCTCATGCAAAGAGTTGACTCATTGGAAAAGACTCTGATGCTGGGAGGGATTTGGGGCAGGAGGAGAAGGGGATGACAGAGGATGAGATGCCTGGATGGCGTCACTGACTTGATAGACGTGAATCTGAGTGAACTCCGGGAGTTGGTGATGGACAGGGAGGGCTGGTGTGCTGTGATTCATGGGGTTGCAAAGAGCTGGACACGACTGAGAGACTGAACTTAACTGAATGTTCCTTCTATTCCTGCTTTAGAATGGATATTGAATTTTGTCAAAGGCTTTCTCTGCATCTATTGAGATAATCATATGGCTTTTATTTTTCAATTTGTTAATGTGGTGAATTACATTGATTGATTTGCAGATATTGAAGAATCCTTGCATTCCTGAGATAAAGCCCACTTGGTCATGGTGTATGACTTTTTAAATGTGTTGTTGGATTCTGATTGCTAGAATCTTGTTAAGGATTTTTGCATCTATGTTCATCAGTCATATTGGCCTATGGTTTTCTTTTTTTTTTGTGGCATCTTTGTCAGGTTTTGGTATTAGGGTGATGGTGGCCTCATAGAATGAGTTTGGAAGTTTACCTTCCTCTGCAATTTTCTGGAAGAGTTTGAGTAGGATCAGTGTTAGCTCTTCTCTAAATTTTTGGTAAAATTCAGCTGTGAAGCCGTCTGGACCTGGGCTTTTGTTTGCTGGAAGATTTCTGATTACACTTTCAATTTCTGTGCTTGTGATGGGTCTGTTAAGATTTTCTATTTCTTCCTGGTTCAGTTTTGGAAAGTTGTACTTTTCTAAGAATTTGTCCATTTCTTCCATGTTGTCCATTTTATTGGCATATAATTGCTGATAGTAGTCTCTTATGGGAGAAGGCAATGGCAACCCACTCCAGTACTCTTGCCTGAGAATCCCATGGATGGAGGAGCCTGGTAGGTTGCAGTCCATGATGGGGTCGCTAAGAGTCAGACACAACTGAGCAACTTCACTTCCACTTTTCACTTTCATGCACTGGAGAAGGAAATGGCAACCCACTCCAGCGTTCTTTCCTGGAGAATCCCAGGGACGGGGGAGCCTGGTGGGCTGCTGTCTATGGGGTTGCACAGAGTCGGACACGACCGAAGCGACTTAGCAGCAGGAGCAGTCTCTTATGATCCTTTGCATTTCTGTGTTGTCTGTTGGGATCTCTCCATTTTCATTTCTAATTTTATTGATTTGATTTTTCTCCCTTTGTTTCTTGATGAGTCTGGCTAATGGTTTGTCAGTTTATTTATCCTTTCAAAGAAACAGCTTTTGGCTTTGTTTATTTTTGCTATGGTCTCTTTTGTTTCTTTTGCATTTATTTCTGCCCTAATTTTTAAGATTTCTTTCCTTCTACTAACCCTGGGGTTATCTATTTCTTCCTTTTCTAGTTGCTTTAGGTGTAGAATTAGGTTATTTATTTGACTTTTTTCTTATTTCTTGAGGTATGCCTGTAATGCTATGAACTTTCCCCTTAGCACTGCTTTTATAGTGTCCCACAGGTTTTGGGTTGTTGTGTTTTCATTTTCATTCATTTCTATGCATAATTTGATTTCTTTTTTGATTTCTTCTGAGATTTGTTGGTTATTCAGAAGCTTGTTGTTCAGCCTCCATATGTTGGAATTTTTAATAGTTTTTCTCTTGTAATTGAGATCTAATCTTACTGCATTATAGTCAGAAAAGATGCTTGGAATGATTTCAATTTTTTTGAATTTATCAAGGCTAGATTTATGGCCCAGGATGTGATCTATTCTGGAGAAGGTTCCGTGAGCACTTGAGAAAAAGGTGAAATTCATTCTTTTGGGGTAAAATGTCCTGTAGATATCAATTAGGTCTAACTGGTCTATTGTATTATTTAAAGTTTGTGTTTCTTTGTTAATTTTCTGTTTAGTTGATCTATCCATAGATGTGAGTGGGGTATTAAAGTCTGCCACTATTACTGTGTTATTGTTAATTTCCCCTTTCATACTTGTTAGCATTTGTCTTACATATTGCGGTGCTCCTATGTTGGGTGCATATATATTTATAATTGTTATATCTTCTTCTTGGATTGATCCTTTGATCATTATGTAGTGTCCTTCTTTGTCTCTTTTCACAGCCTTAGTTTTAAAGTTTATTTTATCTGATATGAGTATTGCTACTCCTGCTTTCTTTTGGTCTCTAGAGACTAGTAATTTTCTTTCAGCTTCTTGGCAAAGCAAAATAAAATAATAATACTTTTTGTTTGAGCACATAGAAAAAAATTAACTTATATGCAGATAGTATTTGCTTAGTATTTGCTTTAGCACAGGATTAGTGCTAAAAGATGATGAGGTTCCTTAAAAGAGAACTTCACTTTCACTGAGTTGAAAATGAGTAGTGAGTTCAAAAAACAAGTTAATAATGTGATCTTGTTAATTTGGGAACTCAGTGAAAGCATTGTGTTTTAATTAGCCCTGTTATTTTTACTCTAAATGTTAATTCAATGAGCATTTTCTTTAATTATCCTAATTGGTTTTTAGTTGATTGTTTTTCAACTCACTAAAAGTATGTTTAGCCTCCTGTCCCTTAAAATAATATCTCTTTATTTATTGAGCGTCTCTCTACTCTGAGCCGGAGAGGAAGCAAGAATACAGTAGCTCTCTGTTTTAGAAGTGCTCTGTGCAAATGTGGCTGAAAAAGTCAGTCCTGGGGCAGAGTGGGAAAGGAGAAGGTAGGGCAGAGACACAGCCAGAGTCTGGCAGGGTGATGAATCAGTCGTTTTTGAACATTCTATAATCAAAGGATTGTCACCTGGCAGGAGGGCAGTGGGCCACAGTAGTTATAAGTATTCTTAATGATGACAATCATTAAGGACAACATGTATATTATTATTGTTGTGTTGGTGGTTGTTGTTTTTGTTTAGTCACTAAGTTGTGGTCAACTCTTTGTGACCCTCATGGACTGCAGCCCACCAGGCTCCTCTGTCCATGGGATTTTCCCAGGCAAGAGTACTGGAGTGGGTTGCCATTGCCTTCTCCAGGGGATCTTCCCAACCCAGGGATCGAATTCATGTTTCCTGTATTGACAGTTGGATTCTTTACCACTGAGTCAGCAGGGAAGCTTAGTAAGACACAAATTATTAATAGTGAGTTTTTAAAAATATAAGAGTTTATTCTGGCAGTGTCTCTTTATATCAGCATAACTGCTTTCCTTACAGAAAAATCCATAAGAATAAAGTTCTTGGCATCCTTGCTGGCCTCAAAGGTTTTGATAATCCCTTTTGTCTCCTTCTGAGGTCCCTATCCTGTTTCTCCATCTACTTGACATCTCTTTGGACCCAGATTTTCTTTTTCTTGGCACACTGTGTGGCATGTGGGATCTTAGTTCCACTGCACTCCCTGAGGTGGAGTGCAATCCTCTGGATTGCCAAGGAAGTCTCTAAGAGTGAGTTTTTAACAGATAAAGTCCCTGATGGCTCAGACAGTAAAGAATCTGCCTGCAATGCAAGAGACCTGGGTTTGACCCTTGAGTTAGGGAAGATCCCCTGGAGGAGGGAATGGCAACCCCTTCCAGTATTCTTGCCTGGAGAATTCCATGGACAGAGGAGCCTGGTGGGTTATAGTCCATGGGGTCCCAAAGAGTCAGACATGACTGAGTGATGGTTATCAGCAGTAAATTACTAACACCTACTAAGCACTACCTCCACAATGGGACACCTTGCTAGTTATAACTGCTTCTCTTGCATTATCTCACAGACAGCTCCCCCTTACTAAACAGGCAGATGTCATTTCCTCCTTCATCATTGTGGAAACTGAGCCTCTGAGAAGTGAGGTAACTTGCCTAAGTCTACCAGAGGGAGACATTGTAAGTAGATTCAAACGTGTTCATCTGCCTGAAGAGAACCCAGTGTTCACTGGTACACAGTTGTGTAAGTCCTGCAATTTCCCTTTTCTTAAACGCTTTCTGCTTTTCCAGGAAGAGAAGCACAGACGAGAAAGATGAATGGGTTGTTTTATGTAAGACCTGTGGAAGAGGAAGCCCTTTGCTGCCCAAGGCTGATTTTCCCAAGAAGCAATGAATCTATTACTTTGATAAAGGTGCCTGGGGAGGTCCCAGTGTGATAGTAGTGCTTTCTTTCCGATGGGTCTTAAAGCAGGTCCTTAAAAGACCACCGCGAAAATGCCTGGCCTGGCATCTTGGGGTGAAGCTGTCCTGAGGCCCTAAGCTGGCACTAGAGCCATGAGGGTGCCTGGAAGGTTCTGACATCGAGAGAGGACACAGGTGACTTTCGCCCCAGGCCTGAGCGTGAGAACACGCGAGCAGCTGGCAGCCCAAGAGAAGGGGTTAGTTACTGCCACAATCTCCTTTCATCTTGTCATCAACAGTTCATCCATTCTCTGATAAATGGTGGCATTTACTTAGTAATACTGGGATATTTTTGAGGAATGATTCGAATTGACAAGGTTCTATGTAATGTTCCATTTTTCTTTCTCACTCTTGCTGGTTGGCTCATAAATATATAATCAGGCACTGCTAGCAGCTAGGAAGCAGGCACTTTCTAGAAGATCTGAAAGATCAGACTTGTAAACATGCCATTTTCTTGTGCTTCCTTGCACAAAGCCTCAACATCTACCTCTGTAAAAAGGAAATACCCGTTTTCATTGCTGACATGTTAGGAAGCTGAAAATGAGACCATAAATGGGAAAGTCCCTAGCACAGCGCCTGACACATATTAGGTACTTAATACATTTACTTTCTGTCTTTCTTCCCTCCTTTCCTGACTTTAAGGGAGTGACAACCCCATGGTCTCGTTCATTCTGCACACAGAGCAGGGAATAAGTCTGGTGATTAAGTATTAACATGGAGTTTTTCAGAGTGCCTTTCTGGAAGTCACATGCGGATCCCTCAGGGCATTTCAGCATCCTTGCTGGATGGCTTCTCTTGGTGGGTGGCTCGTCATGGGTCCTACCTTGTGTGGGTGGCCGTGGCTGGGGTTGTCCAAGTAGAGGACCCAGTTGGGCTTGCCCAGGGGATTTTGCTGGTTTAGTCTGAGGAGCCTAAAGCAGAAGAGAAAAGAAGACTGTTGTGGCCACTACAGCCATTCACTTCCTGGGTGGGAGGGCAGGATTTGTGAACATCTGTTTGTTATTGAGGTGCTCAGTTGCTCAGTTGTGTAATGGACTGTAGCCCGCCAGGCTCCTCTGTCTATGGGATTCTCCAGGCAGGAATACTGGAGTGGGTTGCCGTTTCCTTCTCCATCGTTATGAGGTAAAACTTACATAATGTGCACAGCACAAATAGTTTCTACACATGGAGACACCTGTGTAATCACCAAGCAGGTCAAGACAGAACATTTCCAGTGGAGAAGGCTGCCCCGTGCCCTCTCCAAGCCAGTGGCCTTCTTGAGAACAAGCATCTTTCTGACATCTGTTATCACAGATTTGTTTTGAGGGGGAAAAGGGGGATCAGGTTTTGAGACTTGCTTTTCCAGAAAGCTGGAGATCTAGCAAATTCTTTGGAGAATCATCTGGTTAACCCCCATGGTGAGGATCAGGGAAGACAGGAGCTCTGTGTTAGCGTGAAGAGGTTGGAAGATGAGGAAATGGAAGACACAAGAGTCCCTGTTGACCAGTGCCCTGGGAGCACACAAAGGGCATGTGTGTACATGTGGGCATGAGTGTGCATGCACGCAGGTGCACACACACACACACTACTCACCACTCAGGCCTGGGATGGAGGGCACAGACGGGATAACTGGCTGTCTATGATGATAATCTCTGCCTGTGGACACTCAAAGCCCAGTTGAGACCATGTTTTTCTCTCCAGGGTGGCAGAGAGAGGAAGGGCCCCTCAAAGCCTCCCAAATGTCCCTGTCAGGAGCAGGGGTACAAACTCTCCCCCAAGCCCAGCCCTACCCACACCCCAATTTTTTCTCCCCAAGTTGGTTCCTCCCTGGATGCATCTCCTCTGGATCAGGGCACCCCCTCCCAGGCGGCCAAGCATCTCTCATGACTGTACACTCTCTTACCCAAGGCCTCAGGGGCGAGGGTACCATGCCCCCCGGCATCAGGAGTTGGCTCATTTTGGAGATGACAAGGTCGGCCATCAGCTGCTTGTCCTCTTCCACGTGCTCTCCAATCAGGGGCATTGAGCTATCCATCACCTGCGGGCGAGAAAGGAGTCCTGAAGGAGCTTCATGCCAGGGGAGCCTGGCAACTGAGCAGCACATCCCAGGAGGGTGGGCTCAGACCTCAGGACAGAAGTGAACACTAGATGGCAGTGTTCTCCATGCAAATCCCCAGCCCAGCGCCTCAGCTGGAAATGACCCCCGTGGAGACAGCCAATTTCCCGCAGTTCAGTCTAAATCAACTCCCTGGACTCAGTTCAATTTAGTCTGCATTTGCTGGGCCTCAGACATGCGACCAAGGGCAGGGAGCCTTTGCCGACCTTTTCTGCTCTTTTCTTTGAGGAGCCGGTCTCTGCCCCCTCCTTTCCCACCTTGGCCCCTACCAAGGATTGGGGCCAGCTTCTTGAACTTTGGCCCAAGGTCAAGGTTTTCCACAAAGCCGGAAGCAGTGAAGGAAGGGGCTCAATTATGATCAAAAAATGACACGGGTTGGAGTCAACTCAAGGTTCGGAGAGAAGAGGGAAGAGGCGAGGCCTGTTCTCCGGGACTCTAGCAGAATAAACTGCAGAGAAATTTCTTCCACAGGGAGAAGGCTGCTTCTCAAAGGAGGCACACTTGTAATGCAAGGGGCCCTGAGAGATCAGGGGCTTCCCAGGTGGTGCTGCTGGTAAAGAACCTGTCTGCCAATGCAGGGGATGTAAGAGATGCGAGTTCGATCCTTGGGTGGGGAAGATCTCCTGGAGGAGGGCATGGCAACCCACTCCAGTATTCTTGCCTGGAGAATCCCATGGACAGAGGAGCCTGGTGGGTTACAGTCACAAAGAGTCAGACACGACAAGTGACTTGGCATGCATGCATGCTGAGTGATCACATTTGTGCATCCACCCTTTTGGCAGATGGAGAAACCAAGGCCCAGAGATGGGAAGGGGCTTGCTCAAAGCCATGTAGGCCAATGATCCAGGTGGTTCCGTAGGCATGGACAGAGGTAGAAGGTCTTGGGTGGGTTGGTGGAGGGTGGGGCCTTGGTGGGCTCTCTGTCTCCTCCCCAGCTATAGGAACTCAGCCTGTTTCCCCAGCTCACCGCCATCTAATTCTGTCTGGTTTCCCCTTTTTCCAAGCTCTGGACTCACCAGGTTCTGTCTCCCATCCAGGTCCTTGGGCAGGTCATTGACTCTGCCTACTCTCTACCTGGCTAGCCCTTCTCATCTGTCAAGAACATCTAGCTGGTCCTTCCTCTGCGAAGCCTTCTTGGCACTCCTGCCATCCTTGCTTTGGTTGTCTCACCATCTCCTCTTTATGTGTGTCTCCCCAACCAGATTGTGAGCCCCTGGCTTGGGGATGGGCTCTGTGTCCAGACAGGTGTGCCCTTGATAAGTACCTGCTGAATGGAAGGACAAGTCCTGCTTATATTGATAAGGATACTGGTAAGTGCTGTATGGCCTTACTAGGTGCCAGGTGCTGTTCGAAGCACTGGGTGGAGATCTCACATAAATCTCAGAGTATCTCTTTGAGATAGGTACCATTACTGTTCTTATCCTGATGGGAAAGCTGAGGGTCAAAGAAGAAGCAAGTTCCAGGACAGTGAGCACTCCTTCTATATCTGAACAGTCGTCAAACAGCTCTGAGTAAGAACTGGGAACCGGAGACCTGGCTTCCAGGCTCTGGTTCTCCTAGGGACTCGTGGTATGATCTTGGCAGCTCACTTCTCATCTGTGGGCCTGTTGTTTTCCTCAACTATAACTTGAGGGGGCTGGGCAGCTGCGAAGACCCTTGCATCTGGGACTTTTAGGAGCCCATTAATCTAAAGCACCTACTATAGTTGTTGCTGTTTGGTTGCTAAGTCGTGTCCAACTGTTTGCGACTCCATGGACTGTAGCCTGCCGGGTTCCTCTGTCCGTGGGATTTGCCAAGCAAGAATATTGGAGTGGGTAGCCATTTCCTTCTGCAGGGGATCTTCCTGATCCAGGGATCATACGCGTGTCTCCTGCATTGCAGGTGGATTCTTTACCACTGAGCCACCAGGGAAGCCCTATTAAAGTTGGGAAGCTGAAAAGCAAACTCAAGGATGTGAACGCAGATTGTATTAGCAAATTGAGCTCCCTTTGGGTTGGGCCTGGGTCCTTGGCTTCCTGGATCCCATTGCCTGGCACACGGACAGTCAGTCTCTCAGTCAACATGGGCTGAGCTGAGTTATGACTGTGGCGTCTGAGTGTGCACAGCTCTGGCCTTTCTCTTCCTGACCCTGCCTGCCCACTCTTTTTTTGTTCTGGTTTCTGTTTCCTATGTTCCCTACAGTGGAAAACAGCCACCACAATGAACCTGAGGTCAGAGCATTTTGCAGTCCCCACAGTGGACACAGCTAAAGGAAGTGGACGCTCTGGTCTCCCCAGGGAAGCATGTTCCCAGTGAGCAATGTCATTCCCTGGAGAAGTCATGGAGGACAAGTCCAAGGGTCTTTCCCCTGAGTATTTCACTGTGAGGATCTTCACAAAACACATCCCACAAATTTTATGTTCTTACCACAGAGGTGGCTAAAGAAATCAGTATTTTTAGATCCTGTCTTTGTTTTTTAAAATACCTTTTATCTTCCTGGTAAAAAGTTCCCTATCTCCCTTGAACCCACTCTAAACCAAAAAGCAAGGGAAACAACTCTGTAATGTTTCTGAGAGAGAAAAAAAAAAGTCTGAAAAGCCATTCTTTCCCCCCCGAAACATTTTTGAGAAGTTGTTTTCTTGTTTTTCAAAAGTCCAAACCCACGATTTTTCTTTTCAAATGTGGAAGGTCTTTCATCCCTGACCCTCTGAATGTCTGGAGGCATGGAGCCTGGGCCCACGGGTACAAACTTTTGTTTCCTAAGAGTGAAAGTTGAGGAAACTCAGAGAGGCAGGAGTTCTCGGGGCAGAGATAATGCTAAAGTGAGAGAGAAGGAACTAAACTCACAGAAGGGAGGGCGAAGCAGCCCCAGAGTCCTTCATCTGCCCACTGCAGGCCCCTCTCTGAATGGAAGCTCCAGAGCAGAGTCCCTGCTACCCTGCTCACGGCTGTATCCCCATCTGGGGGGCTGGTCCCAGAGGAGGAGCTCAACCGTGAATGAATGAATGGGTGAATGAATCAGTGACCACGTGTGTGTCAAAGCTGAGTTCATGTCTGGTGGTCCCATGAGGAGATACAGAGGCAGGAGGGCCAGGGAGGGATTCAGGAGATGCAATGCCCTGGGCATGGATCTGAAGTGCCCAGGAGTCCTCAGGAAGGTGGGCACCTCATTCCTCCAGGGAGCAGCCTGGGTCTGACTCAGAAGCAAGTGTGCAGGATGGTGGTTCCGCTCCTGGCCCCTGTAGGAGCTGCTGCGGGAGATTTCAGGTATGGTGGCCACTGGACTTGAGGGGAGAGTTTTTTTTGACTGTGCCACAGGGATCAAACCCATATCCCCTGCATTGGAAGCATGGAGTCTTAACCACTGGACTGCAGGAACTCCTGAGAGTTGTTTTCTAGAGCAGGACTGAACTTGCTAATGTAGATGGTAACTCATCCTTGGAAGTTACCGGGCCTTCCTTGCGGCAAGAGTGGGCAGAGGGGCTGTGCCCACCCTGGACTCCCTCCCCTCCACCTCCGAGCTGGCCAGTCTAGGGGCCGGGGTGGGAGGAATGCCTTCCTGGCATGGCAGGAGGAGGCCAGCAGGCTCCCACCCCTCCGGTCACTGGTCCTGGCTCGCTGCGGGCCCTGGGAGTGGTGCAGGCACGCGGGGCTGGAGCACTAGCCGGCTCTCGCGGTCATCCCAGCCATGTGCTTCCCATTAACTGTCCACACCCAGGGGAGGGGGCAGCCGCAGGGCGCTCCCTCACGTGTTTTGGCCGTGTGTCAGCACCGCCCCCTCTGCTGTGGTGTGAGGAGAAGGCCACAGAAGGGAAGTACTGGAGGGACTGGTGGGGGTGGTGGGGGTGTGTGAGCATAGAGACGTGACGCTGGGGAGAGCACTCTGAGCCAGCGCAGCCTTTTCAGGGGAAGCCACGGAGAGCCATGGGCCCTGGCGGGGGCCGGCAAAGGGTTAGGAGGGGAGGGGGAGCTGTGAGGTCAGGAGAGACACAGGGGCGCCATGGCGTGGGAGGAGGACTGTGGGACTGGGGGAGGCCTGGGGAGGAAGTCATGGGGGTGGGCAGGGGAATGGGAGGCCCACAGGGACCCACAGGCGACAGCTCTGGAGGGCAGCAGGGGCTCGTTGGCCTGTGAGAGGCAGGAAGGTTGAGGGAGAGATGCTGGTACTCTGAGCCCTCTGAGCCTCTCTCATACATTTCCCTCCATTCTCACCCCGTTCCTAACCATCAGTGCCCCGCAGTGACTAGTGCACCATCCTCCCTGCTGGCCGGCACACTCCATACGTGTCTTGTTCAGGACTCTGTCTCCAGAACTGCCCCACACCAGGCCCATGGGAGCCCCTAATACATGTTTGTTGATTGAACAGATGATGGACTCTCTGCACGCTGACTGTGGAAGTGGATCCTCTTTACCCGCTTGGACACTAAGAAAATTTAACAGACTGGAGGGGACAGAATCTTGCCAACTCTTGGCCCAGTGCCCTTCCCCTACCGTTAGGGCCACAGGTATTGGAAGGTTGTCAAACCTCATGCCCAAAGTCATCAAAGTCCAGGTCAGGACCCCTGGGCACAAAGATGCAGCCAAGAGGGTGGATGGGGGTACGTGAGGGCAGTGGGTGAGAAGCCTCTGGGAGCCACTCACTGAGGCCTAGGCTGCTTGTGCCCCAGCCCTGACCTAAGACACAGCTGACCACACTGGAGGTCACACTTGGACTCCTTCCCTCTGGAATGCCTGCCCAGGGTCCTGGTTGCGGCCAGGGGGAACTCCTGCTCCATTGCTCACCTCTATGATGTAATCTCTGCCATCTTTGCTGTGGACAGCCTTGACAGCACAGATGTCCAGGCCACCAAACATCTCCGAGCAGCTGTCCACCCACAGCCTGTACCTGCAGGGATGGACAGACAGTGAGTATGTGGGACAGGGGGCAGGGGCGGGAAGCAGACAGCGAGAGATGCAGAGACAGGGGGAAGGAGAGACCCAGAGAGACACCCACAGAAAAAACAGGTCAGGAGACAGACAGTGACATACGTACAAACACATCCATTCAGAGACGGAGAGAGACAGGAAGACGTAAGAGACAGAGATGCAGGAGAGACAGAGAGGCAGAGAAACAGAGGCAGTGGGAGAGACAACGGGTAAAAAGAAAGGCAGAGATATAGAGGGACAGTGAGAGAGACACACAGAGGGAGAGAGGTTAGACAGGGAGCCAGGCAGGCAGGCGACAAGCAGGATGAGGGGGAGGAGTGAGGGGAGTTGGGGTGATCTCAGAGACCTGACCTCCTTCCCCTCCCCAGGACTTTGCTGGCCCCCCAGTACCGGGGAGCTTGTCCTGCCCCCAGCTGGAGCTGTCCTGGACCCCAGCTGCTCCTGAAGTCCTTTTCCCTTGGGAAAACTGCTTGAAGGGCCCCAGAAATCCCTCCCAGGCCCAGCCTGCGGGGACAAAGGGTGTATTCTCCCCCTTGCCTGGGGCACGCAGGCAGAGGAGCCTGGCAGGCTTCTCCAGCCTGGCCCAGGGGCCTGGTCCTCTGGACCCGCTGCTTTTGTTCCCTTTCCAGCCACTTGATGGCTGCAGGGTCCGTTTGCTTTGCAGGAGAAGATCTCAGTGCTGGACTCTGACCCTGCAACAAGGGGATGGTTGTATCTTCCCGGCCTTGTGCTTGGCTTCCCTCGTGGTGGCTGGATTTGGAGTCACAGGGGACTTTGTGTCAATGTTCTTGCTTTTCTCCCCACCCTCCAGGGTCACATGGGGCACGCCTGCTCAGAGATCTATTTGTGTCTCTGAGCCATAAGGCCTGGAATGAGCTGAAGTGCTCTCAGAGCTGGCTCTCTCATCTCTTCTGCTAAGTCCCCTTGAGGCACTGAGGCTACTGACCATGAATTTGCAGAAGGGAAAGTGGATTCCAGGCCTGAGCAACCCCACTCCCATGGCAGGCTCCTCCAGGAATGGCCCATGGGGCCTGGGACTGAGCAGAGCCAGGGAGATAATGACCTGCTGGAGACACCTCTGAGCAGCCTGCGAGGCCCAGGGAAAGGCTGGGCTTACATTCTGGAAAGGTGATGGAGAAAAGGGCCACGACTGCCCCATGAATGCCCACTGGGGGAAGGCTGTCACTCCCCCAGACCAGGGGGTGCAGTTGTGCCAGGGAACGAGCACAACCCCTGAGACTGGAGAGCACAGGTGGGCACCCACCTTGGGGGCGGCACCTGGGACTGGCGGGAAGGGAAGGAGACCACTATTTCCAGTGGACTCCCTGCCACTGAAGATCCCTTTCTCATCAGCCCTCTGGCTTGGGTGCATTACCTCCAATCTACAGCTGAAGAAGTTCAGAAAGGGTAGTTAACCTGTGTAACACAGCTCTGAAGGGGGCAGGACCACTCACTTTAGTTCATGCTGTTTCCTCAGCTTAGAGCCCTGGACAAGGAGTTCCACAAGGGCAGGAACCGTGTTCCATCCCTCCCCTAAGTCTCAGTCCATGTTGCTGTAGCACGGTTGTTCCACTTCACTCTCTTGGGGCAGAGACGTGACACAGGAGTATCTGATTACAGTGCTGGTGCTTTCTGGGTCATAGTGATGGGCTCCATGATGGTCACGTGACTTAAGTCAGGCCTATCAGTGAATAAGGCTCAACTCTAGGCTTTGATTGAAATGGTTGGGAAAGACATCTTCTTTCTGCTGGACTTGACACAGTTAAGCTGTAAGCCTGGGGGCACTTTGGATCACTATATAAGTGAGCTGACCAGAATGAAGCCAACATGGAAGAAAGCTGGACTGAAGTTGGCAGTGAAAGTGAAAGTCGCTCAGTCTTGTCCGACTCTTTGTGACCCCATGGACTGTAGCCCACCAGGCTCCTCTGTCCATGGGATTCTCTAGGCAAGAATACTGGAGTGGGTGGATAGAATAAGTTCTAAAGACCTACCTGGAGCTGCACCTCTGAAGTTTTCATTGCCACAAGCCAGTAAATCCCCTTTGGCTCCAACTAATCCATTTTCTGAAACTTGCAACTGATACAGAGTTCTTGAAGGGAAGGGTTGGGTCTTTTCATCTGGACCTCTTTAGTGCTCAGCATACATGGCATGCAGTAGGTACTCAATACATGTTCACTGAACAGACCTTTCTGACCCCAAAGCCCATGCCTTGCCCACTGTCACTGAAGGCTTGCACGCAGAGGTCACTGGGCACTCAGCAAGGGATGTGTGTGTGCTGCTGGCCTCAAAAGCAGGTGGCTGGCCCTTCTTCAGGTGAAGATGGCTAACAGGTGTTGTTTAAAGGGAGGGACTTTCAACCAGTGTGCCTTTCTGCCGCATTCATGATTCACAGGAAATTGACCTCTCCCTCCTCATGCTGAGACAGGAATACATCTGAAAGAGGAATGGACGCTCCAGGTGGGAGCCCTGGTACCCTGACAGGATGCTTCCATACAGCTGTCAAGAGCAGAAGAGACTGGTGAGCACTTCCTGCTCTCTTCCTGCAGCAAACGGTAGGGCCACAAAGACCCCTGGATGTGGAGTCAAGATGTCAAGGTTTTAGTTTTATCTCTGCCATTGATCAGTTCTGTGACTTGGACAAGCCATGCTCCCCCTCTGAACCATCTTCCCCATCTGTAAAATGGGGTTGTTGTAAAACATGCCCTGAAGGCCATTATGGGCAGTAAAGTGGATCATACCTAGGAAGGTGCTCTGTGGGTGGTGAGACGCTGGCCAAAGTGTGAGATGGCATTCATTACAAGATCCTTGTATCCCTGTCTACCTCCCCCTATGGCTGGTACCCATCCCTAAGCACCTCCGTTACCCCTTACCTCTCTGTCATGGCCACCTGCTCCAGCATGGCAGAGCCTGTGTTGGCCTTCCAGTTTCCAGAGATGGAGGTTCTCCTGTACCAGAACAAACGACACAGTGAGGAGAGTAGGGATGCTTGCCATTGATCTGCTTTCTTTTTTTGCTTTGGCTGTTTGGTGGCTCTGATTTAAATATCTGGCTTACATTGTTCTAAGTCGCTTCAGTCATGTTGGACTCTTTGCTATCCTATGGACTTTAGCCTGCCAGGCTCCTATGTCCATGGGATTCTTCAGGCAAGAATACTAGAGTGGGTTGCCATGCCCTTCTCCAGGGGATGTTCCTGACCCAGGGATCGAACCCATGTCTCTTATGCCTCCTGCATTGGCAGGTGGGTTCCTTATTATGAGCGTCACCTGGGGAGCCCACTATGACGTGCATTCTTAGATAAACATCCTGTCTTCAGATTTATTTTTTGTGTTTTTATTTCCCTTTATGCTGATTGTCTTATTTCTTGGGTCTTATGTATCTTTTCCTAAGCCACCTTTGAAATGTAAAATTGAATTTAATGAATGCCTACACTATCAGATTAAATCCTTCAAATGGCCTCCTGTTTTTTTTTAGAAGAACTAGGGTAGTATAGCCCCTGGGGACTCTGGAATCTTTTTTGAGCACTAGAATGTAGGAAAAATAACCAATGGCGAGAAGTGACTGCCTTTTCATGGTAAAGAGCAGGAAGGCCTTCTGCCTCTGTCTGCCTCATCACCCTCTCAGTTCCCTTGCTTTTCCTACTCCAGGAACAACTGACCTCCCTTCGGGTGCTCCAGAGCCCACGGATTTTTTCCTGTGTATAGGCCTCCATACACTTTCCCCCTTTGCCTGATACAGTCTTCATCTCCATCCTTGTCTCCCTAAGTCCTACTCATCTTTCAAGTTTCATCTGAAAATGTGACTTTCTGACATGACACTTCCTCAATAAGAACCCCCTATACTACACTCTACCAGTGTTTAGAAATGCTCATCTCAGTTGCAATGACCGCTTTAGTGTGGTGACTTCCCTGAGGGCAGGGAGTATGTTTGACTCATCCCTCCGTACCTCTAGTGTCCAAGGGTTCCTGGCAGGTAGTAGGTTCCAGGTAACAACTTAACTAGGTAAGGGGTTGTGTATGCTGAAGAGAAGTACAGACAAATATATCCAGTGGCATATCTGGATTCAGCAAAGACTGAATGGCTTTAAGCAAAATGGAAGTGATAAAGTGATCTGTTTCATGACCAAGGAAAGGCATGTGATTGAGCTTCAAGGGTGAACCAGTGCTATCAAATGTCTTTCTAAAAGAGAAAATACAATGTATCTGAGGATAGCAGATGCTGAGAACAGGTGGCCAACAGGAGCCATAACGGTTAAAGTGACATTGATAAGCTTCAGTTGGTTCAGTTCAGTTCAGTTCAACTCAATGCAATTAAATTCAATTTGGCAAACAATCATCAGGCCACCCTATGTCCTGACTACAGGACTAATCTGAGTGTGCAGAGATGACCCCCCTCCTCCAGCTGTTCACTACCTTAAAGGGTAGACTAGCCTAAAACCAGAACATAGGCATGGTAGGGTTAGCAATACATATGAGATGTGAGGCATTCTGGGGAAACAACTTTTTAGACACTTTATGTGACCCCAGAAGGTAGTGACTGAGATGTACCTGGAAGGGTGAGTAGGATATGGTAGAGTGGGATCTGTATGGTGACAAGGGAAGGTAAGAACTGACTCAAGTCAGACAGGTACGAGTTTGAATCTTGGTTGTAGTGTTTCCTAGTATAACCATGGACAACATTTCTGAGTATTTTCTCATTAGTAAATAGGAACCATTTTAGTACCATGCTTACAGGGCATCATGTGGATTAAAGGAAAGATTCTCATAAATCTCTTAGTACAGTGGGTGCTACTATTATTTTTCAGTAAGTGTAGATGAGAAAAGAAAGCATTCTAATGCCAGAAACAGCAGGAACACAAGCTAGATTGGTCTCCTTCCAAGAAGATAATGATAGAGAGAGCTGATATTTAGTGAGTGCTTTCTATGTCTGAGACATGGGTCTAGAAGCTTTATAAACACAGGCTTCAGTCTCACGAAACCTAACGAGATGGAAATTATTATTATCATCAGTCCCATTGAATGACAGAAGCCACCAAACCGTATCTGAGAAACTCTGTGCTCTTAAACCATGACTCTCCATGGCAGAGCCGATCACAGGTTTGGGGAAGAAAGTTGACTGGCCCAAACATGACGCAGCTGCTTGAATGCAGGATGGAATGTAGGCTGTGACAATGGGATCTATGTTTATGACACAGGTTTGATGCTGACCCCGTTGTTGAAGAGGACAGGGGTGAGGGATAAGTCCTCTACCATAGTTGGCAAATTTGTTTCTCATGGGGCTACAGCTTGACAGTTCTGCAACTATACGTATGTGCTGGGATTGAACAAAGACGTATGTGGATGGAGGATGGGGGAAGCCAGGTTTTTTCCCTGTTGGGAGTGGAAAGTTACAGATAAGCAACTTGGGAAGGCTAAAGTGAATCATGTTGAAAACCGAGTACTAGTGGAAAGTCTGACACATCAATATGTACTCTTTAGCTTTAGCTATAGATGGATATAGAGAGAGAAATAATTACAGACGTGTGCGTACACGGGTTGAGACACACACATTTATTTCCCAGCTCTGTCTGCTGAGAGGACTTAGACACAATGACACTCAGTAGCAACAAGCACAAAGGCCTGAGTGCAGGGCAGGAAGTGGGCCAGAAAGGACACTGAACGGTCATGGGTGGAGAGGGCGTTCTACTCTGAGGTCTGACACGAACCCCTTCCTTCGGACGTGGGCCAATGCAGGGTCCAGGAAACGCCATAACTAATGACAAATTGGAGCTGTCAGGACAGAAAGGCTCAGCATAAAGAATGCGGCAATGAGGTAATCCTCAAGAAGAGAAACTGGGACAAGGTGTCGTCAATGTCAAGTGGAAATGTTAACAATGAGGAGAGGAGGGAAATGATATCATGAAGGATGGTGGAGGCCTCAGGAATGTGTTGGACCATGCACTAGAATGTTCTCCGAATCAGAGGGGTTATGGGTGTGGGGCGGTGACTTTATCGCCCTGAAGGCATCTGAGAGCAGTGACAGGTCTGGCCTGGCTCATGGGTGGGAGAACGGTTGGCAAGACAGGCCAGAAGTATTCCTTGGCTCCATCCCTTTCCTGGGTATATTTCCTTGTAGGTCAACGGACTGCATTTTCTACAGTTTTCCAGGCAGTGGCAGAGTGGAGTGGTTGCAACCGAAACTGTGAGGCCTGCAGAGCCTAAAGTGACCATCTGGCCACTTACAGAAAAAAAGTTGCCAACCTCCAGTCTAAGCAATCCAGGTAGAGCAAAAGTAACCCTAGATAATACAGAAATGGAGATGTATGGCTGTGATCAACTCAACCTTACTTACTCAGACAGGTGGTAGCTAGACTTGGCCTGTGGGCTGTGGTTTGCTGACCCTGACGTAGAGCACAGCTCCACCACACAGAAGCACATAGAGAGATTTTCCAACTGTCCAGAACCATCTGTTGCAGTCTTCAAAGGTGGAACCATGCAATCAGCACTCCATCCAGGCTTGGAGACCAGGCACTTATTGCCTCTCTGGAGTCTCATCATTTCAAGTGGAACCAGCACTATTCCAAAGTAAGACAGAGAGGCCTTGGAGCAGAAAAGACCGAGGCCTCCATGCAGTCAAGAGCTCCCACTCATCCTTGTAACCACAGCTCCAGCATGAGTCACCATCTGCCTGAACCACCCCTGGATTGAATGTGTGATGAATTTTCTGGCATTCATCCCTCTTCTTTTAGTCACATAACCTCTATCTCCACTGGATAATGACCCTGCCTGTGTTGCATGCTGTCTTGGTGGGACTCTCTATACTGATCATCTGCCATCTTCTGAGAATCATGTGACCACTGTTGGACTAATCAGCACTGTTTCCATGGAATCGTAATCTTGAGTTAAGCCCTGAAAATGATTACGGTAGATTCCCTTCCTAATGGGGTGCCACGAAGATTGTCTATTACTTCTGGCTACCCAGATTCCTGGGGCTGCCCTGAATCCCAATATTTCTGAAATTGGTAATTTGGGGTTAGTTTTTTTTAAGTTTCTGATCATTCATGGGTTTCTAATAAATTCCCTTTAAAAACATCCCACCATATTAGTCAGGTGAGGTGTTTACTGCTTGCAGGTGAAGATATCTGGTGTAATCTCCTACGTGATCTTATTAGCCCCAGAGAAACCCTTTTGCAGCCCATAGCCCCAGAGCCTTCCTTTCATGGTTACAGGTCAGGTCATGACACTTCTCTGCTCAGAAGGGAAGAGAAGAAAATCCCAAATCCTCAGCAAGGCACTCAAGGCCACCCTTGATGTGTCCCCAAGTGTCCCTTCTATGTATGTCTCCTGTGACATACATCCCCTATATACTTGGAAAGAGGCTAACAGTCTTTATTTCTCTGGGGGAAATGGCCTTCATTTAGGTAGACAGATTTTTGCCCTGGAATAAGCCATGATTGAACAGCAGCCTTCCTCTGTGCTAACTAGAGATGAAAGGAAGTAAAGGAGGCGGAAAGGGAAGATAAGATGTCCCTATGGGGTCTCTGCCATGGGATTTAGTCTAGGTTTCTCTCACACTCTGCTCCTACCCTTCCTCCCAGCCTCCCAGCCCCTGCCCCTGCCCAGGGACTCACATGTACGCTTTGTAGTTGGATCCAATTTTCTGGATACGGATGTCATACTTGGAGTCAATGAAGGCCTCGGTGGTGGCATAGGTTTTGGCCATAGCCACCATGCTGGTGATGTCCTGGTAGTCGTGCTGGTTTTCTACTTTGATCTGTTGGGAGGATGAGAGGATAAGTACCACATACCTGGTGTTCATTGAGCACATACCCCGTGCTGGGACCCAGGGCTGCATATATAGTGACCGTGAGAAGGTCATCTGCCTGGCAGTGGAGGCAGACACAGGATGCAAGTCGCTCCCTAAAGGCAGCATTCCACCTGGGGAACTCAAGGGAGTCTTTATAGGAGGGGTGGGCTCTGAACAGGGGTCAGGAGAGGGAATGCGATCCTCACATGGACTATGAAGCAGGTACATCCTCTGGAGAGAATGGAGGATGGACAAGCCAGGGGCAGGAGGAGCTGGGGGAGGAGGGTGGGCCAGTGGTCCAGACCAGCTGAGGGGGCAGGAGGGTGGAGATACCCGAAGAGGGTCTTCAGGGAATAGACCATGGTGGGCCTCAACAGCTTTGGCAGGGGCTAGAATGCTAGCCTGAAGGCTCTGGAAGATAAGTGTCCCCTAGCCACTTGATGGAAGGGAGTTTAAACAAGAAAGTAGCCACATTTGTGTTTGAGAAAAAGTACTCCTGCAGCAGTGTGGGGAGCCGGGTAGGGGGTGTGATATGGGATAGAGACCAGTGTAAGTGTGTGTGTGTGCATGTGGTGTGCATGGGCAGGTGTGTGCCCATAGGCTGTGTGTGTGAAGTCTGTGGGGGACGTGTAGAGTGTGTGTGGAATGTGCAGTTCATGGCATATGTGTGGGGGTATTTGCATGTGTGATGCACATGGGGTGGTGCTTCTGAGTGTGTAGGCAGTGTGGGCATGTATGTGTGTGGAGGGAGTGTGTTGGGAGTGTGACTGCTCTGGACACAGCTAGCTCTGCTAGGCCAGAGGCCTGGGGGAGAAACTCACTCATGCTGTTTACTGGGCTGAGGCCAGGGACACGGGGTGTGCCCTGGGGTCAGCGAGAGGTCTCAGGAGAGCTTCCAAGGCCAAGGGCAGGGGATGAGGCCAAGGCTCTGTGAGGGCGATCTCAAGACACATCAGAGGCTGACTCCAGGCCCTGTGCATGGCTGCATGCCCCCTCCCCTGTCATCCTCACTTGGACAACAGAGGGGTTCCTTGGCCAGCAGTGGGCAGAGGCCAGATCCTAGGGGATGGGTGTGTGGAGCTTGTGTGTGGGGTGGTGCTGTCATTTCAGCTTCTTCCAGCCCTTTTCCACCTGCCCTTCAGGCTCAGCAGTGCCTAGACCACTCCATCCCCCCATAATGATGCCGCCCACATCTGCCCCGACCTCACACTTACAGAACGTCTCCTTAGTTCTCTTCTGGGACTCAAAACAGGACTGTGGGGCAGGCAGGGTGGGCATTATTATAACCATTTAACAGATGTGGAAACGGAGATCTCTTTCCTTGTCCAAGGCCAGAGAGCAGCTAAGCACAGAGCTGAGAATGAAACCTAGGACTCCAAAAGCACAGTGTTTTCTGAACCATCTCAGGGTATTTACGAGTGCACACCTGCTCTCCTGCCCAACAGATCGTAAACAGCTTGGCAGACCTCCTCTCAGCTCTCTTTGTGTCCCCGCCTCTGAGACAGTGAGCCTCCTCCCACTGAAGCCGAAACCACCCTTTGTTCTAGGTCCCCTAAGGCTCTGACTGCTTGCTGTTCCCTCCTTCCTCAGCAATAGGACCCTTAAAGTTTTTTCTGGGGATTTGGTCTCTCAGCTAAAGATGACTTTGTCTGTCTCCCTTATCTCGGTAGATGCAGCCAAGTGTCCAAGTCCAGCTAGTGAAAATGTGAGCAGATGTGATGTGAGCAATCTCTGGGTGGTGCCTTTAAGATGAAAGAAAACTTCCCTTTCCCTCTCCCTTCTTTTACCTGGCTGGGATGTTTACATGATGGTGGGAGCTGGTGCAGCCTTCATGGGCCACAAGATGGAAGCTGCACATTGAGCATTACTGACTAATAAGGTGGAAGGAACCTGGATTTCCCACACCATGGTTCCCACACCGCCCTTGATTGTGTATGCTCAGATTCCTACGTGAGAGTGAAGTAAACCTTTAATCTTCTTTAAGCCATTGTTATTTTGGTCTGTGTTAAAGCAGCCAAACTGTATTTCTGCCATGCATTTTTCAGCTCTTGCTCTTCATTGATTCTTTATCTTTTGAATCAACATGATCACGGATCCACTAATCTCAAGTTGTTCCTGCTTTTCAGTACCTCAGTTACCACTCTTCTCTCTATCTCAGCATCCTCATCTTCCACTCACTCCCAAACCAACTCTCTTTGGATTCCATTCCCCACCATTCCACACAAAATGACTTGGCAAAGGTCACTTCTGACCTCCTCATTGGTGAATCCAATCGAGCTTCTTTGGGTCCTCTTGCTGCTTTGACACTCCATGGTATATGAAATTGCTAAACTTAAAATTTGGTTTCACTATTCTCTTCTGGTTCTCTTCCTTTTTTCCCCTGGCAACTTCTTCACAGTATGTTGCTTCCTCTTCCTTCAACTGCCCCTCGGGTGGTCATAGTATTTCATTCTCGGCCAACATTTGGGATCTGGTAAAGAGCGTCAGAGTTACTGAAATTAAAGAATGGGGCTGGTAGCTTGTAGGAACAGCTTGTTTAATTCAGTTTTGTCAGTGGATGGACCTGGAAAGAACCAGAGCTACTTCTGCACCTCAGTTTCCTAGTAAGCACAACATACACCACAGACTGTCTCAGAGATTTCTAGTTGTCCACAGCATCCATTCTCTTTTTCTATAGCTGTGAAATGCCTTAATCTGGGGGTGCATGACCATCCAGAATAAACATTATACTTCTCATCTCCCTGGCACCTGTGTGTGCTCATGTACTCAAGGCTGGTTGATCACATTTTGGTCAATGGGACTGGAACAGAAGTTGGGTTTGAACTTCCAGGTCTGCCTTAAAAGGGAAATGTGTGTGTGAGGCAGGAAGGGGGAATGCTTCACAATTCTTTCTTTCCTCATCTGGCTGGCTGGAGGGGCACCATCATAGACTTTGTATCTGAAAGGCAACACCCCAGGAAGGAAGGATGGAAGGAGCCGGTTATGTGAGAGGGAAGGTCCTAGCTTGTTTAAGCCAACTTAGGTTTTTGTTACAGAAGCTAAACTTCATCCTTAAGTAAATATCTGTAGAATGCATCATATATGCATTCATTTATTCACAGGATAGACAAAAGAGAGCAAAGAGAGAAAGTATAGATGCAGTGGTTTAATTAATTAATGGTCATCTCAACCTTCCTTTGTGAATCCTTCTAGAGTCGGGCGTTTGGGTGGGGCACTCATCCTGTCCTCTCCAGGACTGAACATGTAATCCAGGTTTCTTATACATAGGCTGGTCATTTTATGCTCAAGTTGTGTGCTGTCTGAGCCCCATAAAACCTGACTCCACCCCTGGCTCCAAGTCTGCCTCCTCATTAGACATGAGCTTCCTGAGGGGAGACAAGGCGTCTTGTTCCCAGCTGTATCCCTGCTGTCTGCAATGCTGTGGATGGCCCAGACCTGTCTGCTGGGTTGAGGTGAAGAAGGATGGATAAAGATGTAACTCTTTATAACTCTTGTAACTGGGAAGAGTGGAAGGGGATGGAAGGAAAAATATGGGGTCTTGGAAAAAGGCAAAGAAACTGTGTTTCAGGGAAACTTGTTTTATAAAGTAAATTTTTCTGTAAATGCTTGGGCTGGATTCCACACTTAAAAGGTTTACAGCTTCCTAGTGGAGCGCCAGTGGCGCAATCGGTGAGCATGAGTGCAGTACTTAGAAAAGGCTTAAGGCTTCCTTCATGAGCCTTGAGAACCTGGTGAAGTCAGGGGCCTTTCAGAGGGGAGCAGGTGGCCTGTTGGGTGGTGCTGGAGGAGCTGCTGGGCTGGTGCTCAGGGCATAAAGGGAGGTGGCATGAGAAGGTGCTGGGGACGGGCAGCCATGGAACGGCCACAGCCAGGGAAGGGAGTCTTGGCACTCCGATGTATTTACTAGCTGGAAACCCCTCCAACTGTTCACAGAGACAAGCTGAAAACAGGAAACTCTAAATGAGCTGTGACTCAAGATTACCCATTTGCTGCTCTGGGGACCTGTGCCCAGTGAATTCCTTGACTCTGAAGACTCACATCCTCACCCACCTCCCTACCCACTCTGCGGCCCAGCCCCGTCTCTTGTGCCCTGCTTCCTCGGCCTTGCCCACCTCCCCTCCTCCTGGGCCCCATGCTTCCTCTCTCCCATGTCCACTGCCTTCTCCCATGCTTTGCCTCCTACTTGCAGGACCGCCTGTCTCCTCTCTGCCCCCTCTCCCTCTGCATCTCCCGTGGTCGCCTCTAGTGAGAGGCGACCTTTCTCCATCTCTTCCTCTCCCTCCTCCTCCCCTTCCCCACTTTGCCCACCCCTCTCAGCGCTGTCTCCTTCCCATCTCTCCTCCTCGTTTTCCTCACTGGATCCCTGTGTGGTTTCTCACACTCTCCTCCTCTCTGGCTTTCTGAACTGCTTCACCTCCCTCGTGTGAGTGTGAGTGTGTGTGTGCTTGCATGCACGCATACACGTGCAGAGGGAGACAAACTGGAGAAAGGAGCCAAGAGACAACTCCGAATCTCCTCAGTGGGCTTCATCCAGGCCTGGGATGGGAAAGTCACCTTACAGCCTCAGCAGACTGTGTGTTCTTTGCTTGAATGCCTCAAGCAATAACAGGGAGCTCACTACGGGGCAAGGCAGCTCATACTATCTCAGGGAACTTGTCCTACTGTATATTAGACCAAGAGTGCTCAAATGGTTCCAATGACTGATCATACAGGGTAAGTCATGGCTCTTTGCCTTGAGTCTGGTTTTCATCCACTGGATGTGAGCCATCCAGGTATGCCCAAGTCACTCTCTTCTTAACCCATCCCAACATGAGAGCAAAATCTCTCAGTCATATCCAACTCTTTGTGACCCCATGGACTGTAGCCCGCCAGGCTCCTCTGTCCAGGGGATTCTCCAGGCAAGAATTCCAGAGTGGGTTGCCCTGCCCTCCTCCAGGGGATCTTCCCAACCCAGAGACTGAACCCTTATCTCTTATGTCTCCTGCATCGGCAGGTGGATTCTTTACCACTAGTACCACCAAATTAATCACATAAACCAATGCCTTAAAATAAGTCTGTGTATACCCTTCTTATGGTTTCCATTTCTTTGGACAACCCCAATGTACACTCTGTCTCAGCTAGTGCTATAGCAAGAAGACAAAGATGCCACCTCCCAGAGTGAGCTGTGACAGACACCACTATGGCCAAGAACTGACAGCTTCACCCACGTTGATATAATAAGGTTGGGCTGTCAGAGATTAGAGACTGTGAGACGGTGATTTCTTAGGGAAAGGTTATGTCAGCCTACCACTCTCCTCTGTGCTATGTCCAGTAGGGGCTTCAGTGGGACACCCACCAAGACTGCTATGTCTCTGGTGCTGAATCCTTCCCAGGCTATCTGCAGGTGAGCATCCTGCTTTTGGTTTATCCAGGCTAAGGATGTGCATGCTTCCCATGGACCACAGGTGGGTGGTGTGGAGGGAGCAGGGCTGAAGGAGAGATGCTGCTTTTCCACCACCACTGCCCTGGTCCACGCCACCACCATTCTGCACTGGACTGCTGCACTCATCTCATTTAGAATTCCTCTTGCCTGAGCCAAAACCTCAGACTGATTTCCTCAGAATCTCTGGGCATGGGCCAAGGCATCAGTATTTTTGTAAGCTCCCCAGGAAAATGTGTGCAGCCCAGGTAAAAAAGCTTCTACAATCTGGTTCCTGGTCATCTTTTTTTTTGCACTCGGCCCAACTTGTCCCTGCCTCACTGCTTTTGCACTTGCTATTCTCTCTGCTTGGAATCATTTTCCTGGGCACCTTCCCATGGCTGTTTTTTTCAGAGGCTTTTCCAGCTACTTGATATCAAGTAGCTACTCCTTCCTGCCACTCTGAGAAGTCTCTACTGAATTACTATTTTTTTTCTTAACAGCTTTGACTAGCTGAAATGACTTAATTGATAATGTGATTATTGTCTCTCTCCTCCATTAAAATGTAAGCCCAATACTGAATAAAACCAGAGCCTCCTGTGTCTTTCTAGGGAGACCATACAACAAAATGTTGAAAAATGCAAGCTCAAAGCCTAGCTCCCTCACTTGTTAGCTGTGTGACCTTGGGGGAAGGTACTTAGCTTCTCTGTGTCTTACTTTCCTTATTAGCAAAATGTGGGTAACTTGTTAATATCCAATGTGGATGACTTGATTGCTGTTGAACATCAAATGAGATACATATAAATGGTTTAGAAGAACTCTTCATTCATTACAGGATTTCAACAAATGTTAACGATTATTATCATTCCTTTTAATACCTTGAAACCCAGCATAGTGTTTGGCACACAGAAGATGGCTCAATATTTGCTGAAAGAATGAATGAAGAGGCCAGTCATGGGAAGAGCTGGGTGAAGAGAATCCAGGCAAAGGGGAAAGGTGGTACAGTGGCCCTGGGGCTGATGCTGCCTGTTGAAAAGAGACTCACAAGTATCAGCAGAAAATGGAGCCTTGAAGTTTTTTTGTGGAAGCTGAGGGCTAAGAGGGATTCATGCTTGGAGGAAGGGCTATCCCACTTGCCCTCAGCGGTGAATGCTGGGAATGGGGCCAAGATCCTTCTTAGAAGATGGTTCAGAATCAACATTGATAGAAATACACATGAGCCATTGAAGCCCATCGCCCTATTTCAATAGCCTAGAAAATGTTTCAGGCAAGTATGACCAGCAGCTCACCCCAGCCAAATCCATCTCCATCAGGTTTCTGTCGAAGGCCCAGTTTGGAGCAGGCTCCATCTGCTGTGATGACCGGGGCAAGCTTGTTGTTTTCAAAGATAACTAACTATATGAGGCAATTTACTGAACTGGCTGATTTATTTATGAATAAGCTAAAAGCTAAGCAGGGGGATCTACCAAAAATAATAACTGTAGCTTCAGAACACTTGCTCTGTAGTCTCTTTTTCCGGCAATAATTAGCTGGTTGAGCCAGCTGGATATTCAGGCCACTCCTAGTTCGAGATAATAAAACCATAACCCTGGCACACAAACGCATGCTTGTTTTTCTGTTTTTATAACAGGAAGGCGTGCTTCCAGCTCATTCCAAAGTGGTCTACGCTCATTAAGAAGCTAGTTAGATGGAGTGAGAGAGATGAGCTAAATATCTGTTTTCCCTCCCAGTAAATATTTCCCAGCCCTGTAGCTGCTTCACTCTCAAGGGTAGGTTCCATGCATACATCATTAAGCCATGCTCACAGAGTTAAGCTCAAACTCATTCCTGAGTTCAGCATCAAAAGCTTAAAAGAGTTAAATGGGAGTTACAAAAAACCTAATGCACGAGTCCCCACTTTCTGGATGTACGATGCCCATCTAAGGAATGATTTCACGGCATTCCAAGGCCAAAAGAAGTGCCAACTATTTACATCCTACCAGCTTAGTCACTGAAATAAACAATGTACATAATATCTTTATTTCATTCATAAATAACTACAATCACTTACAAACGAGCCGTGTGTGCTTGCTGGGCACTGCATACATTCCCGGACCTTAGAATCAGAGCAGACATTTCACCCCCATTTCCTGTTCCGTACCGATTCTCATATAGTACTTGCCTTTTAGCACAACCACCACCAAAACCCCAGTTTTGCAAAAATGTGATGTCACCGAAAGGAATACGCTGTGATCTAATGTTGAAACTGTGAACCACCTCGGCTAGTAATTTGCATGGTGATTGACTGATGCCGAGAACTGCTGAGTTTCCCCCTGAAAATTTAAAATACACTCTGCTGCCCTAGGGCCTTGGGCGCAGAGTTTGGGAACTGTGGGCCTAATGTTATTGCTTCTGGCACCCTCCCCCAGAAGTGAATAACGCAAGCCTCTGGTGCAACGTCCTGGAGAAGAGCCTGTCTGCTCCTCCTGTGAAACATGGGTTTGAGAAACCCACGGCGGGCGGGGTGGGATAGCCAATAAACTGGTCCGTACTTTAAACCAGTCCCCACCTTAGGAAAGTTGCAAGGATACTGTGCTTTTTAAATGACATAAATTCTATTCTAGATTGATTCATCAAGACCAGTCTCTTAGCTTAAGGTGGACTAGTTAATGAGAGTAAGCAATTTGGACTAGTCCTTAAACCTATCTGAAATAAAATGTTGTTTACTATATTAAATGGAGAATCAAGGAACAGTCCCTGTCATTAAGGAATTCATAGTCCATGGGAAAGACCGGTAACCAGACGATTCAATAGAGGGTGATAGATGCTGTGGCAGGGACCCTGGTGCACCCTGCGGTGGGAGCCAGGGCAGGCTTCCCAGATGAGGCGACGGATTCTACTCCAACTTTCTTCATTGTGATTATGGAAAAGAGGATGACTTGAAACCCAAGGCTTCTCTTCCCTTTTAAATATCAGAGTAACAGTTCGAAGTGGGTGTTGGCATGGGGCTGTAAATATTCTCATTATTTTTACATGTATTTTTTCAAGATACCTATTTCTCCTTGAGCACTAACTATGCCAAGAACTGCACTACACAGTTTATCTACAGCATCTCATTTACTCTTCACAAACAACCCTAGGGGAATCCAGCCATGGTGTACCCTCATGAGCCGTGTCTCTGTAAACAACTATAAAACCGGAAAAAAAAAAAAAAAAAAAGAGGCAACTGTGTTAAAGCAGTGGGAACAGGCTGTGCAAGGCTGATCCCTGAGATGAGGGGCATCAGGAGGTGGGCCCCTGTGCACCCAGCCCCTTTCCTCGCCTCCTCTCAGACTCTCTGCATGTGTCCGCAATGCTCCCACACACTGGTCCCCTGGCACTTCTTCAACCACCCCAGCTC
The DNA here is from genome assembly GCF_014754425.2 of Oryx dammah. Lineage (NCBI taxonomy): Eukaryota > Metazoa > Chordata > Mammalia > Artiodactyla > Bovidae > Oryx > Oryx dammah. Next base: position 47,182,409 of record NW_024070213.1, on the reverse strand, counting down.
TTTCCTGCCTTTGGGCTTTTACATATGCGCTTCTCTCTGGAAGGGTCTTCACTCTTGCTTTTGCAAGGCTGGCTCATTCTCTTTCCTCAAGTCTGTGCTCATGGGCCACCACCTCAGAAGTTTCTCCAACAGCTCTACCATGTTTTTCTCTCTTAACATGTTCTTCTGCCTGTACTGCGTAAAGTTTATAAGTGTATTTGTTTGCTCATTTATACCCCATCTGCCTCTCCCACTTGCCCGTGATTCCGACACCCCGTGCTAGCACAGCACCTGGCGTGCTGCAGATGCTCAATGGAGAGCTTCTGAATGAGTGAAGGAAGGAAGGATGTATCAGATTGGCCCCACCTCTTCCCGTGGGAGGTGGGGCATGTGGAGACGGAGAATTCCCCCTCCCCTTTTATAAGAGTCACTGAAGCTCAGAGACCACAGAGCAGACCCGAGACCTCCTCATGGAAGATGCGGGACTTGCAGACAACATGACCACTCAGTCAAGCCTCCCTGTAACCTCCCACTTCACCAGTGAGACTCAGAGAAGCAAAGGGCTTGTCCAAGGTGCCCCAGCTAGTAAGTGGAGGGATGGAGACTCGAAACTGGTCTGCTGAGATCAGAACCCCATGATCTGTTCACGACACTGCCCTGCTCTGAAAGCAAAGGATGGAGGCAACTCTTTTCCTTCTTTTTCCTTCCCACCCCTACCCTGTATCCTCACTTGGATCTTTTGCAAACTCTCCTGACAGATAGACTTGAGCTGGCAAAGGGTAGCCCCTGGGAGTACAATGGGGCAGGTGCCCAGTCTCTTCCTGGAAGGTCTTGGGGAGGACAAACTCTGCCAGCCAAACTCCACAGCCGAGGTGTCCCCCAGCTGGAATTGTGGCCCAGATGACTCAACCCCAGGGCCTCTTGGACAGGGTAGCCTGTGCCAGGGACCCTGGCATGGCTGAGGCTCAGAATTGACTCACGGGGCAGGCTGCCACCACCTGAATCACCCCTCTACCTCTGGATGGAAAGAAGAGGCTGGGGGCTGAGGGGGCCACTGGGCAGGGACTGATTGACTCATCTGGTGAATAAACAATAATAATGACTGTAACAACAATAACGATGGACCACGACAGCTACTCTTAATGCGCTGCTGTAACAGCTGTGTATTAATTCACATAGCCTTTATGACAACCCTATATAGTAAGCACTGTGACTTCCCCATTTCACACATGAGAAGACTGTGGCCCAGCAAGGTTATGCAATTGGTTGCAGGACCTAGAGCTGGCATATGGAAGTGCTGAGATTCCAGCTAAAGTCTGTCTGGCTCCCAAATCCAGCCATTCATTTGATAAATATTGATCCCCTACTGTAAGCCAGGCACTGCTGTGGGCACCAGGGAATACACTGATGGGGTTGGGTGAGGAGTTAGTAAACAAATACATATGTGACATATTAGGTAGGGGAGATGCCTTGCCCAAGCCTACACCACACTCCTAGGGCAGCCCACACCTGATGATGGATTGGGGAGGAGTTCAATGGCACAGCCCCTTGCCATGATTTGGGATGATTCTGAAGGGCCACCTCAGCACTGGAACTCCTTACGGAGTCAGCTGAGGTCTCTGCTGTAACTGCTGCTGCTGCTAAGTCGCTCAGTCGTGTCCAACTCTGTGTGACCCCAGAGACAGCAGCCCACCAGGCTCCCCCGTCCCTGGGATTCTCCAGGCAAGAACACTGGAGTGGGTTGCCACTTCCTTCCCCAATGCATGAAAGTGAAAAGTGAAAGTGAAGTCGCTCAGTCGTGTCCGACTCTTAGCGACCCCATGGACTGCAGCCCACCAGGCTCCTCCATCCATGGGATTCGCCAGGTAAGAGTACTGGAGTGGGCTGTACTGCACTGCAGTTCAACTTCTCCCCCACCTAATCTTGCTTCCCTCATGTCCCAAGCCAGTGCTTTCAAGCTCAGATCCCAATGTGCATCTTGAAGCAAGTTCCCATCTCAGGGTCTACTCAAAACTTATTCCCCACTTCCTCCATCCTAACAGAACTCCAGTTTTGTTTAGGCGTCTACCCACCTCCACCTGACCATGGGCTTCAGGGAGAACTGAAGTTATTCCCTACACAACAGGTGAATCCAGACTATATTCAGTCAACCAGAACACGGCACTCTCGTCTCAATGGCCCACGGCTGGACTCATGAATAGATCAGCTCAATGAGACGGAAGAGAACATCCCAGAATGCCACTAGCAGCAGGGCTAAGACCGAGGAAGCTGCCCAAGAGTGAAGCTGGGACTGGGGCCAGCCGGCAGAGACAGAATGCGCCCAGGACCTCAGCGACACTGAGACACTAATCCTTGGGCTTTCAGAGTGTTTAAGCCAGTTTGAGGTGGAATTTTCCATTTCTTGCAGGGTCGACGCATTTACTGGCTACTGGCTGTCTAAGCCTGCTCTGCTGGCGATGAGGCTGTCTGCAGGAAGGTGTTCTTGCTGAGGCTCTTGTTGGAGACAGACTTTTTCCCTAGGCCCTGGGGGCTCTCGGTCCTTGTCTTCAGCAGCAGGGTACCTTTAGGTTGGAGGAAAGCTATTAGGGGAGTCTCTTATTTCTAAACTCCTGTAGTTTCTTTCTATGTGGAGGGAGTGACATTGCTGGCCTGTCTACCCCCGCTGCTCACTCCTCCTCAGAAGTGACAGATTCAGATCAGAGGGTCTGAAAGAGAAACGGGGCAAACGTAGAAGACTCACCCATTCTTCTCTCCTTTGTCTTTGGGAGCCGTCTTCCCACAAACAGCACTAGTCTGCTCTGCTTCTCAGATTGTAAGTTTTCTGAGTCAGGCCCAGCACAGGGAAGCCTGAGGCAGCCCAGAAATGTGTGCATTTGATGGACAAGTCTGTCTAATTCTGGAAACCCATTTGCCTGCACAACTAAGCCACATTCTTTAATATCTTTATTCGTACAAATGCATTTGATTTTTCAAACTCCTTACTCTTACTATACCACAACACCTCCCACGGTGCCTGCAACATGGCTGACTGGTTGGAAAAGGGTATTCTAGCAGTAAAGTCAGGCATGAGGCTGGTTGAGGACCTTTCATGCTTCTTCCAATCCAGACCCAGGGGTGCTATTATCTGACAAAGTACCCCAGTTGTGTTGAAGAGTCAACTTTTTTGTCCCTTAACACTTACTTTGAAATGGCATTCATTCAGTGGTTCCTCATAAGAGACCTTCCACAATGAATAGCAAAATGGCACCATTAGTTGTGGTTTTATCAAAGTTGCCAGAATCTTCCCTTGATCCAACTGGAACCTCTCTCCTGCCTTTTCCCCTCTTCCTTGTGTGACTTTTGTGGGCTGAAGAGAGGGCAGCAGGCTCCTTGCAGGGCTCATTAACATCTGCCTTTTCCTTGCCTGAAGCCATCCGTAGTAAGCCTCCTCTTCAGGGTTTGAGAATGTGACCTTCAGGCAAGGCACCGTGTTGGTTGGCTTGGAGAGGTATGACTCACCATGACATGATCACCGCTCTGTGCGACAGGGCCTGACAGTGAGCCCGTCTCCCCCAGGTCCCTGTCTAGCACTCCCCTTTGTCTGGGCTTTCACAGGGAGTGTCTTGACCCTGGACTTGACCGGCTTTGCCTGCCTGTCAGCACTTCTTGGCTAAGCTGCTCCACCCCACTCTCTTTTCTGCCCAACAGGAGAATAAAGGGAGCCTCAGAGCCTCCCAGGCAGGATCAGATTCCAGATCTGTGTAATGAAAACACACCAAGCCAAGCAAACAAAGCAGATGCGCCCGCAGCCAGGCTTATTATTTCAACCTCTCCGTGGACGTCTCACTGCTTCGGGCCATGTCTGCCTGCCCAGGGTCCCGCCTCCCCCTCCAGGCCAGCAGCCTGGGCTTTCGTGGTGGAGGCACATGACCAACCACACCAAAGAAAAGACCACCGAGAGCCAAGAGGCCTGGACTCCAGTTCCAGCAAGTTGCCTTCCTTCTCTGAACTCCTGGCTTCAAAGTTAACCATGCTAGCTTAGGAGATAAAAGCCAATTGAGGGCAGCATTCTCCACAACAGCCAAGATATGGAAACAGCCTAAGTGGTATCTGTCAGTGTATGAATGGATAAAGAAAATGTGGGGATATATGTGTGTGTATATTATACACATACATACATATATATGTATATACATATATATACACACACACATATATATATATATATAATTGAGCCACAAGAAAGAAAGATACCCTGCCATTTGTGACAACATGGATGGACATTGAGGGCATTATGTTAATGAGACAAATCAAGCAGAGAAAGACAAATATTATCTGATCTCATTTATATGTGGATCTAAGAAAACCAATCTCAGAGAAACAGACTATAGAATGGTGGTTACAGGGGCTGGGGGTAGGGGAAATTGGGGAGATATTCTTGAAGGGTATAAGTAGACAACTAGAAGATGAATGAACTCTGGAGATCTGGTGCATGGTAAAGTGACTCTAGTCAACAGTACTGTGTGTATATATATATATTTTTTACTGTATTATATATTTCAAAGTCGCTAAGAGAGCAGGTGGTAAATTTTTTCTTACCACAAAAAAAAGAAATGATAACTATGTGATGGGAAAAAGGAAGGTTTTATGCTATGATGGTAAGCATATTGCAATATATGAATATATCAAGTCAACATGTACACCTTAAATTTACACAGTGTTATGTGTCAATTATATGCTAATTTTAAAAATGTAAATTGAGGTTAAGTGTGAGATCTCTGAAGCCAGACCTCCTGGGTTTGAACTCTGGCTCACCAAATATCAAATATCAAAAACCTCTCTCTTCCAGCTCTCTCAGCTGTATAGTGGTTATCAGTACCTGACTCGGATGCCCTCCAGGTAAGAGGAAGAAGCTAATCTGTGTGCAGTCCTCAGGCAGTGCTGGCCCATAGCATGGTCTTAACAATCCATCACCACTCTCCTCACTCCTAAGATGCTCACAGTCTGTAAGGGGAGTCAGGCATGCAGCTGAAAGGGCACTAGAGTTGCCATTGGAGCAGCAGAATTCTGCACAGGCACAGTACAGGCACATTGTTGGGGTTACGCCCACTGAGGGCTCAGGGAGAAGTTTAGGGATCTCTGGAGCTAAATCTAGTGTTGATGAGGCTGACATGGTGCGGGTGATCGTGGAAGATAAAAGAGGGAGGGAAAGGCAGAAGAGAGTAAAACTGGCTGCATGTTTGGGGACTGGAGAGGGAGTGGGTGTGAAGAGCCCTCAGTGTGAGGGGAGAGAGGACCCTAGAGGGTTTAGTGGGTTCTGGGGGATCTTGGAGCCTTTATTCATGGATAACATGGAGCCACTGCTGGGTTTTAAGCAGAAGAGGGATGTAACAGTTCTGGGTTTTAAGACCCAAGGTCAGCAGACGCTGGAAAATGGGTAGGAGGGACCATCCAGGGGGCCTGGTGAACTTTAAGTAGTGATTGCTGCAGCTGAGGCCAGAAGTGGTACAGAACTGACCTGAGACAGAAGGAAAAGAAAGGCAGGGAATGCATGCATTGGATGTGGGAGTCACGGGAGCCAAGCAAGAGAACCACCATGGCTCTGTGTGCCGAGTGCTGACCACATGGTGGCCACTGCTGGGAGCTTCCACACCGGTACGCTGGCTGTGCTGCAGTGAGGAGGGTGGGATAGCTTCAAGGCCACACAGCTGGTGAGCAGAGGAGAAGGACGCCTATCCATAGTCTGGATTCAGAGCTCCTGGCTGTGACTACTGCACATGGCTGCCTCTCTATGGGAATGACTTTTATCCAGCTCCTTCCATGCGCCTGCAATGCGGGAGATCTGGGTTCCATCCCTGGGTTGGGAAGATCCCCTGGAGAAGGGCATGACAGCTCACTCCAGTATTCTTGCCTGAAGAATCCCATGTACAGAGGAGCCTGGAGGGCTACAGACCATGGGGTCGCAAACAGTCGGACACGACTGAGCGATTAACACTTTCACTTTCCTATGTGTCAGGCCTTGCCCTAAGTCACCTGCCCGTCACCCAGCTACTAAGTGGCAGAGTTGTGATTCGAACTTAGATGTCTTATCACTATGTTGAATTATCTTGGGTGTCACTCTGATTCAGGTGAGACCACAGGGGTGGATGCAAGTGGATGCGATTGTCGAAGGCATTGCTGTCCCGAGAGCCACATGTGTAAATTCTAAATTTTCTAGTAGCCACATTAAAAAAGGTAAAAGTAAAAAAGAAAAAAATTAATGACATATTTTGTTCAACTCAATGTCTAAAAATATTTATCATTTCCATGTGTAACCTCATTATAAAAATTATGAATGCTGTGCTTAACTATAAGGACTTTTATGACAAGGTATCTAGACATTTTGTAAAGTCAACTTATACAAATAGAATTCAAGCTATTTCCTTTACTTTTGTGGCCCTGGTAGCTTATACTTTCTGGGTGTAGAGGCCTCTCTCCCAGTTGTCTGTAGAGTGGTTTTAATAGGGGCAATGCTGAAGAAGGGTTAGGTATATCAATGCCATACCTAATCTTGCTCATGGGCAATTCTGCAACCCATTAAACATGGTATTTAACCCCTCTCTCCACACTCTGCCCTTTTAAGGAGGGTCTGCAAATCTGCTGACTTTCCTGAAGGACTTGAGTGTTGTCTATCTCTGGCCAGAGAGTGGAAGAGCACGAGCGCAGGGATCCTGCCAGAGGATGGTTAGACTCCTTGTCTGTCTGGCTCCCTTGGGACACATTGAGATATTAAAGGCCACTGTAAACATTTTTCAAAAAACAAAAGAGAGATTTCTTTTGTGTGGGTTGGGAGGTGACTCCCTGGCAAGGGGTATTACTCACTTCACCAAAGTTAAAGAAGTAAGAGCACTGTGCTGAGGTTTGGAAAAGCTGAGGTGTTTTTCTTCTAATTCAAACACTTAGTTTTCCTGTTGGGGCTGGATCTGTGCAGGCTTCTCTCCTGGGAGGATGTGCCTTGAATTAGGGAAGAGGGTGTAACAGGGTGGTGGGGGAAAGCCTTGGTGGAAGGAGAGAGGGCAGGGTGCTGAGAAGTTCTGTTCTGGGTATACTGCCTTCAATAACTCTACATTTATTCAGCAAACAGCTCAGAGCCTCAGTGTGTGAAGGGGCCTGAGAGGGCATCTGGTCAACCCTCTCATTTTGCAGATGAGGCAGCTGACATACAAGGAGGGGCAGAAGACTTGCCCACAGTTGCTCACAAATCGAGGACTGAGACTGCCAACTCCTCTCTACCAGTGCACCACAGTGAGGTGTGCATGGCATTGGTTGTCCAAGGGATGACCTATGTTGTTGTTCAGCTGCTAAGTCGTGTCTGACTCTGTGACTTCATGGACTGCAGCATGTCAGGAGGACATGTTGAGGACCATCCCTATCATCCACTATCTCCCAGAGTTTGCTCAAGTTCATGTTCATTGAGTCAGTGATGTTAAAATTTTAACTTTTAACACTTAGTTATTTATTTCAATGTGTGTTAGGAAAAACTGTCCGGTCTATGAAACTCATAATCTATGATGGGATATAGGATGTCATTTAAAAATACATTTATTTAAGCAAACAGAAAGGTAGCATGTTTGTAAGTATGTGTGTGTATTGTTTTTTTAAATGTTGGGAAATAACAGAATAGGTGACCTGTAGGCTTGTTATAAATCATGACCACAGTCCACCCCACCTTTCGAGCTTATGGTGCTGCAGGGTGAAGCCTGGGGAGGCCTTTCTAGGCTCTCCTAGAATTGAGCATTTTCAGCCTGAGAAGCAGCTGCCCCCTCAATCCCCAGAGTCCCCTTTCCTTCACCTCGTCCTTTGATTCTACTTTCTTTTTTGGTGTCTCCTGTCCCTTTGTGTCCTTCTGCTCCGCACGCCCAGAATAGCCATGAGGCAGGGGGAATGGCTTTCCTATGCGGATCTGTGAGCTCCCCATCCCAGGAGCTGGGGTTCATACAGGACCCTGGCTGCTGGGGGCCAGAGTCTGGGATTTTTCTCATCTTGTCTCCAGGAAATTTCAAGCTTACTGTATCTATTTGCCTTCTTTCCAGAGCTGCCTACCTGTAAAAAAGAAAAAACTCTTAAAATATTAATGGTTAACAGTGGATGAATACCTCACTAGCAGCCTCCTCCTACAACCCCTGGTCTATGACAATGGTATGTTAATAGGCCTTGGGATATCCCTAAATCATAACTAAAATACAAAATCAAAAGACGGTGAAGCTACGACGACACATCACTATCACCCAAAGTCTACAGTTTACATTAGCATCACTCGATGGGTTTTAACAAATGTATAATGACACGCATCCACCATCACAGAATAATACAGGTTACTTTCACTGCCGGAAAACTCTGTTCTCTGCCTGCTCTGCACTCCCCTTTAAGCCTCTGGTAATCACTGATCCTTGTATTTTCTCCACAGTTTTCCCTTTTACATATATTTGGAATCATACAATATGTAGCCTTTTAGGATAGGATTCTTTCTCTTAGTAATACCCATTTATATTTCTTTTCATGGCTTCATAGTTCATTTCTTTTCAGCACTGAATAAAATTCACCAGTTGTAAAGAAGGTACCACTCCAGTGGGGGATGTTGATAATGGGGGAGGCTGTGCAGGTAAGGGGAGAGTGGGAATATCTGTTCAATTTGGCTGAGAATCTAAAAATGCTCTAAAAAATAAATTCTATTTAGAAAAAAGGACTATGAAGGGTGGCCATGTTTGTGAACCCAAGAACTCAAGGGTGGGTTCTATGCGAGGGTTAAGATAAAATAAATGAAAGTTCTCATCTCCTAGTCTTCTTAAGAGTAGTGATCATAGAGGAGTGTCTATGAGACAATAATTTACCATGGATTGAGTGCCTTCTAGCATCAAAATTCTCATGAAAGCAGGGATTCTGATTTGATCTCCACTATATTCTCAGTGACCAGAACACTGCCTGGCACTTAGTAGGGGCTCAATTAATGTCTGTTGGGTTTTTTTTTTTTTTCCCCTATTTTTTGGCTGCATCCTGTGGTATGTAGGACCTTAGTTCCCCACTCAGGAGTCGAAACTGTGTCCTCTGCAGTAGAAGCACAGTGTCTTAACTGTGCTTAACTGGAATGCCAAGGAAACCCCATTATTAACATTTGTTGAGAAATTAACAAAAATATCAGGATCTATGCTAGGCACTGGGGCTCCAATCATATTTCTGCTCTAGGGGTCTGAAACACTGACAAGCTGATGCAGAAAGACAGAACAGTAAGATGGTACAGTAAGAGGGAGCCGGGCTAGGTCCAGAGGCCGCTCAAAGGAAGGCAGAGGGGATAGAAGGCTTTAAAGGGGAGAGGCTGCTTCAGCTGGGTCCAGGAGGAGGAGTTCCAAGGGGGTGACATCCAGAAGTATGATGTGAGGTGTGTGAAGTACAGGTAGGTTTTGGAGGACTTAGCTTAAGGTGGGTCACCTTGCCTGTTCCTGGGGTCACACTCTGGCCATTTCTGACAATAAACCAGGTCCTGAACTTAAGGACACCAGCTCCCTTTCTCTACACCCCATTCTAACCGCCCCTCCCTGGATCCAGCCCAAAGTCTCAGGGCCTTGTGTGCCACCACATGTGTCAGTTTTTGGATGATGGCCTTCAAGGGGGCTCTATCCAGAAGCACCAACTATGCATGCAGGCTGGAAGTGACAGCATCCTAGAACTGGCTCATATTGACTTATAAGTTGTTATTCAGTCACTAAGTCGTGTTTGACTCTTTGCGACCCCATGGACTGCAGCACACCAGGCTTCCCTGTCCTTCACCATCTCCTGAAGTTTGCTCAAACTCATATTTATTGAGTTGGTGATGCCATCCAACAATCTCATCCTGCTCTCAATCTTTCCCAACATCAGGGTCTTTTCCAATGAGTCGGCTCTTTGCATCAGGTGGCCAAAGTATTGTAGCTTCAGCTTCAGCTTCAGCATTAGTTCTTCCAATGAATATTCAGGGTTGATTTCCTTTAGGATTGACTGGTTTGAGCTTCTTGCTGATCAAGGAACTCCCAAGGATGTAATTGTTAAATATTTAGAAAATTTTTGAGCCAGTTATTAACCATTGTTAGCTTTAAGCTGTCCCCAGTGGAAGGACTTACACCCTAGAAATTGGCAAACACTACAAATTTGGGCACTTTTTTCTCCCCAGAGAGTCAGTTTGCCAGGGCACCATTGGTTGGAAGACTACTTTTGCTGACTCTCTTTCAGTATTCCATGGAAGGATTTGAAGTGTTACAATAAAAACTGGATTATTGTTTTGTTAAAACAAAATATTTAAGAGCTTGATTTTTCAAGCACCCAAAGAGTACACTCAAATATATGCATTAACTTGGGATTCCTGGGCAATCCTTTTTAGTGCAGTCTGCAGAATAAGGCTTCTCTTCCAACTTGGTTTATTTAGAGAATAACCTGATACTGCAGAACAAGAAATCACTAGTTATTTTTCTCAAAACCATGCTCTGCAAGGACACAAAATATAAAGGGAGGCTGGGTGCTGAGGCTGACCAAGTTCATCAGAGTAGCCTCAATGCTCTTCTGGCGGAGTTGTAAAAGTTATAGAATGAAAATGACAGCTAATATAATACTACTTCTATCCTCGTTATAATTTCAAGTTCTGTAGTATTTCACTGGAAAAGGGTTTGTTTTTTTTTTGCCCAGTCAACTTATTTTGCAGAAGAGGAATCTGAGAGGGACAAGGTTACTTTGCTTCTGATGGTGCAGCTTCTGGAAAGGGAAGGGAAGGGAGGAACCCTGGAAGGAAGGAAGAGGACTTTCTGAAAGTCAGAACTCCTGGCTCCCCCATCTAGTGCCCTTTCCCACATGAAGGAGGAACATGTCCAAATTTCATCACAAACCTTCCTTGACTTTCAATGGAGTGACGTCCGGGTAAACCCACACTAAGTTGAAAATATCGTTAGGTTGAAAATGCATTCAATGCACCTCACCTAGTGAACACCATCGCTGAGCCTAGCCCACCTTCCATGTGGTCAGCACCTACACTAACCTACAGTTGGCCAGGATCATCTAACACAAAGCCTGTAATCAGGTGCTGAATCTCTCATGTGATTTGCTGAATACTGTAACTGAAAGTGAAAGACAGAATGGGTGTCTGGGTACAGGATGGTTGTAAGTGTGTCTGTTGTTTACCCTTGTGGTTGTGTGCTGACTTGGAGCTGCTCCCCAGCATCATAAAGGGGTATCAAACAGCATATCACTAGCCATGAAAAGATCAAAATTCCAAGTATGGTTCCTGCCGAAGACATATCACTTTCACACGATGGTAAAGTAAAACAAATTATAAGTCGAACCATCCTAAGTCAGAGATTGTATTTTGAGCAGGGAACAAAATCACCATAGTAATACGTGCCCAAAATGTCTTAACTCAACCCATGCGCACTAGGGTTTCGTAGTGTGCACCTACAAGGGCCAACGTGTCTTGGCCTGGCTGAGCTCTCTGACCTCATTCCTTTCCATCTACCCCTTCACTCTTTCAGTTCCTAGAATCTGCCAAGCTCAGTGCTGCCTCAGGGCCTCTGTATTCATTCCTTCTTCCAGAGAAGCTCCTGCTGCAGTCTCACAGCTGACTCCTCATTGCCTTTGTCCCATTGCTCTATCCTCCTTGGAGAGGCCTCTTCTAATCCAAGGCAAAGTGGCTCTTTCACTTCCCTATGGCATTCTGTGACATCACCTGTTGCGTGTTCTTTCTTGCACTATCATGGTCTCACACTGTCTTATAATTGTCTATACCCCCCACAAGAATATAAGTTCTGTGAGACCCAGGACTTGTCTGTTATATTCATTACTGTATACTTTGCTCCTTGTACGTAGCAAGTGTTTTGGATCTATTTTCAACTTTTTATTTTATATTGAAGTATATCCATTTAACAATGTTGTGATGGTTTCAGGTGGACAGCAAAGGGACTCAGCCATATATACACATGTATATATACATATATGTATCCATACAGTGGGATGGATAGTGGGATCTTGGTGGGATCTATTTTTTTTTTTTTTAACAAATAATGAACAACAGATGCTGAACATGACCTCTGGGCACTCTTTTGACCTAAGGGGGTGGTTTTCAACCTGGACACCATGCAGTCTTGAGGTACCCTGGAGAAGCTTAGGAGTTCCTTCTTTGTGGGCATGGACTCATACAAGGAGACCACAGTTGAGTCCATATGGATCTGCCTATATATATGGAGAGTTTTAGTTTTATTGTTCATTGGACAGAGGGCTCAGAGACCAAAGAGCCAGGCCAGGTCATTGCTAAGGAAGTGCTAGATAGGAATTTGGGCTGCACACCTCCAACTGGATACTGAGGAGTCTATGAATGGGACAGCCATGGAATAAGCACTGCCACTGAGGGGAGGTGGCAAGAAGAGCAGGGTCATGGCAGACATATCATGGTGGGGTGAGGTTCTCCAGGTATGAGGAGAGGGTCTTTGGGAGACTGGTGACTGGCTTCTAAGGGTTCCTTCCAGCTGCCTCAGCTCCTTTCCCCTGAGTCACTAACTAGTGATGGGCCAGCTGATGCTTTTCACTGAGAAGCTGGCATTTTCTGACCATGACTTTAAACAGAATATTAGCTTCTGCACTCACCAAGAGAGAGCAACAGCCTTGCTCTCGGTGGCCTCATTAAATGGGATTATATTTTCACAGCACTCACTTTTAGAACATTCTTATTTGCTGTTCCAGGCTCTTGGAGAGACAGCCTGAGAGGCTCTGCTGATAAAATGACTCTGGGCATGATAGAGATGGGGAGATGCTGAAATGAATAGCAGCTTTGTTTGTTTGGTATTGGGACAGGCAAGAGGAGCTATATTTTAAAAAATGAAGTTTTCTTTCTTTCCACAAGAAAAAGACCTAATCTGGCTGCACAGCCAGCAACGCAGGTTTCCTCACAGAACAGAACAAATTCGAGTAGACTGAGATTAACTTTGGGGACAAAAATTAAAGAAATAAAATAATTATGGCACGGGAGTGGGTAGGACTGGAGAACAGGTAAGATCAAGAGGCATTTAAGATGCTTAATTAAAAAGCCAAAAAGAAATGCTTCCCTGGTAGTCCAGTGGTTAAGAATCTGCCTGCCAATGCAGGGGACAGGAGTTTGATCCCTGGTTTAGGAAGATCCCATATGCCGTGAGGCAGCTAAGCCTGTGTGCCACAACTGCTGAGCCTGAGCGCGCAACTACTGAAACCCTGTGCCCTAGAGCCTGTGCTCTGCAACAAGAAAAACCTCTGCAATGAGAAGTCCATTCACCACAACTAGAGAAAGCCCATGTGCAGCAATGAAGACCCAGCAGAGCCCAAAATAAAATAAATAAAAAATTTGAAAAAAAAAAAAAAAGCCAAACAGAAAAAGCAGCAACTGATGGAGTATGAGTTTGACGGCATAAATACACACTAAGGCATTTAAATATACATCTCTATATGCTATATACAAACATATATACTAAGTATATATACATCTATATAGACATGGGGTTTCCAAATATGACTGGTTCCTCTCCCTGCAGACCTGACCTGTGTTTCCTTCCTATGGTAGAGAGAAGATAGTAATAATTAATATTACTGCCATTTTCTGAGCATTCACCATGTGCCCCACTCTGCAAAGTGGCATGTGCATACAATAACAGTTATCATTCTTCACACTTACTGAGCCTCTCTGAGCTTTAGGTTTCCCGATTGTAAAATGGGGACAATGGGATTATCTACTTCATCAAGCTGTTGTGACAATCAAGTAAGACAATGAACAGAGTACAGGGCCCAGCACCTAGTAAGTGATCAATAAATGGCTTGTGATTATTATTATTGTTATTCTCCACTAGTGCCTCCAAATAAAAATGCTTACAACTGGACTCATTTTCTTCCCCCTCAGTCCTATTCTCTTCTATCTCATATTTCAGTGAATGGAATCATTACAGTCTCATTTTTCTTCTCATTCAGGCAGTCACCAAGTTCTTACAGTTCTGCTTTTCCCTTATCCCTTGACTGCATCCTTATCTCATTCCCACTGCCTGGGCTCCTGCCTGGGTGCAAACCCTTGTTTCTTCCCTGAACTGCTACAGTGTTTCCCTAATAACTCCCAGGGACTCTAATCTTCCTCCTCTTTGCCCCCACTGGTCTCCTCTGCTCTCTCATTGCTGCCAGAGTGCTTTCTCTTCCTTACAAATCCAACCACACCCATCATTGCTCAAACCCTGCCATTGGGTCTGTCTCTTACCTAGAAGATGAAGCCCACATTGTAGAGGGCAGAATAAAATACACCTACAATCTGCTGCTGACCCCTGCCTAGTCTCACCTATTCGTCCAGGTCTCCCTGCAGCTCACGGCTCTGAATACTGGCATCACATTAGCATCCCCTGGGGAGAAAAAAACGCCAATGCCTGGGCCTTCCTCCAGCCAATCACGGCAAAGTCTGGGGGTGGGCCCCAGGGAGCAGTATAATTTCAAAGCGTTCTGGGTGCTTCCAACACATTGTTGGAGTTGAGAAGCGCTGCTCCCACTGCACCTGGCAGCTTGCAATGCTCGCTTGGGCCTTTACATGTTTGTGTGTGCAGATCCCACCACTTGGAATGTTTTCCCCAGCTTTATCAGCCTGCAGTATGTCTCCTCAGCCTTTGAGATGTAGCTGAGTCTTCCTGTCATGTGGAAATCTCTGGTCCCCAGAGGTGCTCCTGCTGGTCTGACGTGTCCCTCTGTTACAATGTATTTGACTGCACCACCTCTGTCACTATAAGGGAGGGAACTCCTTGAAGGAGGGCTCGTGTTTATTTGTCTCGTCACAGTCCCTGCACACGCTTACAGGACAAGATTTCTGGACAAATGAATACACCCTCCATCGTGTTTCAGTTTTTTTTTTAACTTTTAATTTTATATTGGAGTACAGTTGATTGACAATGTTGGGATATTTTTAGGTGTACAGCAAAGTGATTCCATTATACATATACATGTATCTACGCATGGTTTGGTTTTTAAAAAATAAAGTTGTTTATTATTTTGGCTGTGCTGGGTCTTCGTTGCTCCAAGGGCATTTCTCTCCTTGCAGTGAGCAGGCTTGCTCTCACTGTGGTAGCTTCTCTTGTGGAGCACGGGCTCTAGGCACATGGGCCTCGGCAGTTGCAGCACTTGGGCTCAGTATTTGAGGTGCACAGGCTTAGCTGCCCTGCAGCAATGTGGAGTCTTCATGGACCAGGGATCGAACCCACATCCCCTGCACTGGCAGATGGATTCTTAACCACTGGACCACCGGAAAGCCCTTGTGGTTCGGTTTTACCAGACTCTTCTCAGTCCTTGGCTTGTGTTTCTGCTGTAGAGTTGACTTCATTATGCTCTGACTGTAGTCAGTTGTCTACCCGATCTTCTTCTGCCACCTCTCCCCAACTCACCAGTGTCACTTCCGTCTCTGTTCACCTCAAGCACTTGCTCCTACCCCAGGACCTTTGTGCACGCTCTTCCCTCTACTGTCATGCTCTTCCTCAGGTGCCCACACAGCTCACTCTCTCCTTCCTTCATACGCCGCGTCACAGAAAGGCTTCCCTGATCACTCCCTTGCCCTCCTCACGATCTGTTCCTCTTATCCTGTTTCTGCCTTCAGAATCCTTCTCCTCACCTGACATACTGCAGTGTAATTTACTTATCCTTTTATCTCTGCCTCCTCCTATAAGATGTGTTGCTTATCATGATTTGCTACACAAATTTTTGGAAAACCACTGCTCTAGACTATGGATTGGCAAAGTTTTTCTGTGAAGAGTACAGTGGTAAATATTTCAGGCTTTACAGGCCATAAAAATAATTCAACTCTGATGTTGTAGAGTAGAAGCAGCCACAGACAATATGTACACAAACAGGCAGAGGTGTGTTACCAAAAAAAGTCATTAACAAAACCAGGTCCAGGACTAAATTTGACCTGTTGGGGGGGTGGTAATCTGCCAAGTCCTGCATTAGACTGTAGTCTAGTAAGAGCCTGTGTCTTTCATGTGTAAATTGCCTGCATTCAGAAACTGTGTCTTTTTTATGTCTCAATCTTAACCAAGAGTCCTTCACCTCAGGGTCTAGCCCATTCTTTGCATTATAACAAATGTTCATAAATTTTTGCCAAAATATTCAATAAACATTTACTGAGTCCTTAACTCAGAACAGCTAGGCACCAACTCCATTAACGTTGGTTGAATGAACACAAGAGTCCTGGCCTCAAGTTCTCAAAAGCCTTTTCCCCTCCTCCAATCCTTCTGAAGACTGAGACCCAGAGTCCAAAGGATGTCCACGCCCTGGCAGCCGGGGTCACGTGCTGCCAGGGGTCGGAAGAGGTGGTGGGAAGTGATGGGAACAAGAGAGGGCTTGATGGACTGTTTAGGGAACTGCCTAATTATCCTGCTTATCAGTTTTCTGGTTCCTTTCCTTTGCTCTTCCCTTTAATAAATCAGAACTCCTTCTGTTGGTATTGAGCTCTGGGTCACTGATTCTTTTGCCCGGGTGTTTATAGAGTTACAGTGTGACCGTGAGATTGAATGGAAGGGAAGGGAGGCACCTAACAAGTGTCAGCTCTGAAAGGCAACACCTCAGCTTCCCAGGGCCCCTCCATTGTGCAGGGTGAAGGAAGGGCTTCCCACTCTTCAGGGTCCTGGCCAGGCTGGGAGGGGAGATGCAGTCAGTGGGTGCAGCTAGTGTACCCAGGGGTTTACAACCCAGTGTGGGAAGGGTGACTGAGGGTTTTTATGAGGCCCATGTGTTAAGAATAGTTCTTAAATGGCTGGGGAAAAAGAATCAAAAGAAGAACGATATCCTACAACATGTAAAAATCATATGAAACTGAGATTTCAGTGTTCACAAAGTCATAGTGGAACATGGCCATGCACATTCACTTACCTCTTGTCTAGGGCTAGTTCTATACTGCAATGTGGAGTCCAGTAGTTGCAACAGACCATTTAGCCTGAAAGGTTAAGATGTTTACCATCTGGCTCTGTAACGAAAAAGTTTGTTGACCCCCGACTAGCATGACTAGCTGCCAGGGACTAGCACCACTGACATCACCGGGCAGCTTGTTAAAAATGCAGATTCCCAGGCAGGCCTCACTCAGGCCTAGTGAATCAGAATCTGCATCTTAAGGAGATTCCCCAGTGATCTGTAAAGACTTAAAAATATGGGGAGCACTTAGGCCCAGAGGAAGTGAATCAAAATCTCTTTGTTCAGTCACTAAGTCATGTCTGACATTTTCCTACCCCATGGACTGCAGCACACTGGGGTTCTTTGTCCTTCCCTATCTCCTGGAGTTTGCTCAATTTCATGTCTATTGAGTCAGTGATGCTATCCAACCATCTCATCCTCTGGTGCCCACTTCTCTTTTTGCCTTCAATCTTTCCCAGCATCAGGGTCTTTTCCAATGAGTTGACTCTTCACATTATGTGGCCAAACACTGGAGCTTCTACTTCAGCATCAGGTCTTCCAATGAATATTCATTCAGGACTGATTTCCTTTAGGATTGACTACTTTGCTCTCCTTGCAGTCCAAGAGACTTTTAAGAGTCTTCTCCAGCACCACAGTTCAAAAGCATCAATTCTTTGGTGCTCAGCCTTCTTTATGGTCCAACTCTCACATCCATACATGACTTGGAAAGACCATGGCTTTGATTATACGGACCTTTGTCAGCAAAGTGATGTTTTTGCTTTTCAATATGCTGTCTAGGTTTGTAATAGCTTTCCTTCCAAGAAGCAAGCGTCTTCCAATTTCATGGCTGCAGTCAACATCTGCAGTGATTTTGGAGCCCAAGAAGAGAAAATCTGTCACTACTTTCACTGCAGCTCTTTAATGATCCACAAATTTTTAAAGTACTTTATGCCAGTCAGTCTGCAGAGCAACTCCTCACCCATTATTGTTGTTGCTGTTCAGTCACTCAGTCGTGTCCGACTCTTTGCGACCCCATACACTGCAGCACGCCAGGCTTCCCTGTCCGTCACCAACTCCTGGAGCTTTCTCAAGCTCATGTCCATCGAGTTGGTGATGCCATCCAACCACCTCATCCTCTGTCATCCACTTCTCCTCCTGCCCTCAATCTTTCCCAGCATCAGGTTTGTTCCCAATGAGTTAGCTCTTCACATCAGGTGGCCAAAGTACTGGAGTTTCAGCTTCAGCATCAGTTCTTCCAATGAATATTCAGGGTTCCAGTTCTAACTGTTGCTTCTTATCCTGCATACAGGTTTCTCAGCAGGCAGGTCATGTGGTCTGGTGTTCCCACCTTATTAAGAATATTCCACAGTTTGTTGTGATCCACACAGTCAAAGGCTTTAGCATACTCAATGAAGCAGAAGTAGATGACTTTTTAGGAATTCCCTTGCTTTTTCTATGATCCAGCATGTGTTGGCAATTTGATCTCGGGTTCCTCTGCCTTTTCTAACTCTAACTAGATCCTTCTAACTCATCTTTCTACAAAGTCCCCACATCGAAGAGCAAGGCTGTCAAGGATCTCAGGCCTGTCTGACTCGGGCTACACTCACCTAGCTCATCAGCCAGAGCATCCCAATAAGGTGCTCTTGCGGCTGCTCTCTGATCCCTCAGGGTGGCTGGGAGCCCCAGGCTCTTCTCGTCAACTGCAGGCGGCCTTCTCCACTGATCCACTCAATCCTCGTTTCAACCATTTTCCAAGAGTGTCATGATGTGTCATGACAGCATCCGCTGTCCCACGTGGCCCACCTAGGGTCTTCCGATCTCACTACTGGAGGATGGGGTGTTGGTGTATGAAGGTTTCTTGGGGCTGGGGGTGAGGAGTTGAGGTAAAAGTACAGACTCTGCCAACAGTTCATTTGTCCAGAGGCTTTAGTAGAGGTGGTGATAGCTGTGCATAAGACATCTGCTCACCCAGGCCGGGGGGCCGGCGCGCCACCCCCCCACCCCCCCACCACACGTACTCCAAAACATAGTAAGCCCACTGTTCACATCCTTCCCTGGCTTCCTCCCACAACCAACCTTGCCCCTGCCCCCTGTCAGCCACAGTGCCAGCTGCCTCTAAGTGGACTTGCTTCCAAGAAGCCAGAGGAGTGGCTGTTTTCAGCTGCAGGAAGCGTGGTGGGAGGCTGCCCTGGGCCACGCCTGCAGGGAGCATGGGGCACCTGCTTGTTTCAGGCCATCACTTCTCTAGCCCACCGACAGCAACAATGGGCTGCACCTGCACATTTTGGCTGAGGAAGACCTCAGCGGACACACAGGCTGCGTTCTGGATGGGCTGGCGAGCTCTCTGGAGGCTTCCCTCCTCTGGCATGGGTTCCGGGACCAGAGGAAAGAATGAACAGCCTTCACAGAATGCAGTGTGTGACCATACGCCCAATCATTTTGCCTCCTTGATCTCTGCTGGTCTCATCTGTTAAATGGGTATCATGAAAACAATACCCTCATCAAAAGATGGCTTGAGCCTAAGCAGGCTCCCAGTGTGGAAGTCCTTTGCAAATTGACTGTTGTGCTGGGGTAGACGTACGGAGCTGCTCATCAGATTATGGGAAATTACAGTGTCCCACTTTAACAGGCAGCGTGCGCCCCCTCCTCCTTCTGGGAGCCTCTTAAGGCATGATTTCTCTGACCTTTCTTGCATACAAAGCCAAGATGGGTCAACAGACACTGCCAGGAAAGCAGAAAAAAGAAAAGGAAATCCTACTGTTTTTCAGTGTTTGTCAGCTCAAAAAAGTTCTGTTTTCCATGGAGGAGTGGTGTGGTCAGTGCGCACTGAGCAGGTAACTTATTCTTTCCAGATGAGACTGTTTCTGTGTCTCTGTCCCTCTTGACAAAATGGGGCCTTTTAGGTGGCTGGGGTGTACCCTGACTGTACAGCACAGTGCCAGGGGCTGACAGTCTTCTTTCTCTTCTTCTCATTCTCTCGCATGAGTGTGCTTATTCTTGGCTTTAGGCCTGGGATGAGGTCAGTTCAGCAGACAACAAGAGTGGTTCATAGGCAAAGGTCAGTGCTTGCCTCCAAGGTACTCACATGCTTCTTGGGTGGAACCCTGTGAAATTCTTTATAAATCAACTCTCTTATTAAGTTGGCTGGTGGCCTTAAAACAGGAAGCGATGATTCCACCAGGGCGTCCCTGAGGGTCCCAGGCAGCAGGAAGTAGCAGGCTGAAGGACCTGACAACCTCAGTTCGAATTCTGCTTCTGTCACTTACCTGTGAGTTTAAGCAAAACAACTCTTGGAACCTCTGCAAAGCTGTGATCAGGAAGAGCTCTCAGAGCATCTCTGAGGGTTAGAGGAGATGCTGAAGGCACTTATGCTTCTGCATCAGCTTCTGCAACAGCTGGTGTGCCTTTACCCATCCCATCTCATCTGCTCTGAATTACCCCAGAGAAGGCAAGGGATTTGCTCCAGGTCACAATGTCAGATCTGGACTCAATGTCAGATCACAATGTCAGATCTGGACTCTGATGGCAGAGTCCAGATCAGAATCCAATGAGGTCTAAGTCAAAAGTCCACATCCTCCTTTGCTTACCTCCCCATCTCACAGTCATGAGCCGCTTCATACTTTTTAACACACTTCTATTCACTAGCTTTTCCAAGTGCTTGGTGAGGAACATCATGTATATTTGATATATTTGACACCCTGCACTTAATGTGTTTAAATGACTTGCCCAGGTGGATGCTGTGGGCCCCAGGGAGTATGAGGCTGGCAGGAGGACCCAGGTTTCCTGAGCCGAGGCCAACCAAGGACGGTGGAAAGCTGTGGGGATTAGAGGAGTGAGCTTCAGCAGTAGACATCTCAGCCTTAAACCCTTGTAAGGAAAACAAGTTGATGATCCAGGTGACGTCACCTTCAAAATGGCAAGTGTCAGACTGAAATGACTGTTTTAGTTTGCTTCTGTTTGTCCTTAGAATGGTGGCATTTTGGCACCCAAAGGAGGAAAGAGACCCTTAGAACTCTTTACAGAATATGTGTTTGCGTGTGTGGTATATACAAATATGTATACACACACACACACACACACACATACGAGTCCATTCTCATTATTCACAGGAGTTACATTCTGTAACATTGCAATCAGCACAGAATTAGTGAATCCTGAACTACTGCTCCTAGAGGAAAACAGGATTTGGTTCCTGCAAGCTTATGGCTACATTTTCATCAACTCATCAATATATAACCTTGTTACGTGTGCTTCCTTTTAAAGACAACTTATTTAATATACATAGTTGATTCATTAACATTGAATTCATAGCCAATGACAAGGGCAAGCACCATGACTCATACCTGAACAAAGCGTATCTAACACATGCTTTTTTTTTTCTATAAGAAACATCACAGCCTGCTTGGGATTAGGAACACAGCATTCCAGCCCTATGCTGGGGAGCCATTTTAAACAATGAAATCACCAACAAAATACAAAAATGCAAAAGTGTGGCACTAAACACGTCAAGAAGAGGATACTTGTTTACAGGCTGAAACAAGAAGGCAGAGCTGACCTCAATTGGGAAGGAACATGCAACTTATTCACCACTCTGCACGTGTCTGTGAATGGCCACTGAAAAGGCTGCAAGAATTGATTTCAGGGTGATGAACATATTTTTAGTAAGTAGGTAAGCTCATAAATGCAGAATCTATGAATAATGAGGACCCGCAGTGTTTATCATGCTTATAGAGAGAGTAACCTCATGCCAGAGGCTCTAAGAAGCAGAGTACGGTGTTTACAATTTTCACTAAGGGGTAAAGAATGGATGGAACTGCCTTCTGGGCCCATTTTGTTGGAGAGAAGCAGAGAGTAAAGGAGGCAATGGTTGTCGACGGGGAGAGGGATTTGGTGGACGGTGGAGTTGAGAGGGAGGGTAGGCAGTGGGACAGAGCATGGGCCCCTCTCCCTTCTTCCCCTCACAGCCTGGCAGGGCCTTGAACATCCCTTCCCTGAACACCCCGCAGGGTGAAGCCTCCCTGCTCTCACCTGACTTGGTTTCTGCTGAGCATGAGACACAGAGCGACTTTCCTCCCTGGTCCTCACCCAGGTGCTGGGGGAGCGCTCTATGTCTTAAGCGTTGCTCTGGGTTCCATTTCCCCGTTTGCTCATTTTCTAGTCCTTTCTCTCCATTACTGTGTCAGCTGACTATCTACTCCCACTTAAAAAGGCAGACAGTGCTGGGAAATCTCACTGAGAGAGTCAGTACGAGAGAAGAGATGGAGTCCAGGTCGCTGG
The DNA here is from genome assembly GCF_014754425.2 of Oryx dammah. Taxonomy (NCBI): domain Eukaryota; kingdom Metazoa; phylum Chordata; class Mammalia; order Artiodactyla; family Bovidae; genus Oryx; species Oryx dammah. The sequence continues at coordinate 47,160,251 of NW_024070213.1, read as the reverse complement.
GAGCTGAAGACAGCAGCAGCACTGGTCGAGCCAGGATGTGCGAGATGCAGGGGTGTGCAAGATGCGGGGGTGTGCAAGACGCTGGGATGTGCAAGACGCCAGGGTGTGCAAGATGCTGCTGGAGACAGTGCGTTGGGAGCTGTCACTTTGACCCCCTAGAATACACAGGCCATCTGCTGGGTCACCTCAGCCCTGCACCTCATCACTCCAGGCTACTCTTAGTAGAACAACACACCCTGGGCAAGGGGGAGTGTTAGGATACCTGTGTCTGGGCTTACTAAACTGTGACCAGGGCAACATCCTTTATCTATCAGAACTTAGAAGCCAGAACCAGACTGCCCGGGGTTGAACCCCAACTTTGCCTCCTACTGAAACTGTGTCTCAGTTTCCTCACCTGTCAAGTGGGGATACCCATAGGATTACTATCTTCCTCATAGAGTGGTTATGAGGATAGTAATTTATAGATAGTAATGAGCAAAGAGTTGGACACGACCGAGCGACTGAACTGAACTGAACTGAATGAGTAATTTATAAAGCACTTAGAACAATGCCTGCACAGAGTAAACGCCATAGAGAATTAGCTTTTACTATCACTCTGGCTATTATTATTACTACTATTCTTAATCTCTCAAGTATGGAATGGGGTGGAATCATCTCAGAAGACTTTTTTTCCTTTCCTGTTCTGATCCTGGGGGTGGGGTGTTTCCTCACTGGGTGGCCTTGGGCAAGACCGTTCTCCTCTCTGGGGCCCCAGGCTCTTATCTTCTAAGTGAGGTGCTGGGACTCAAGTCTGAATTTACAAAATAAGGAGAAGATGTCTCCCAGGCTGGGGTTTGTTTGTTATCTTGCCCTCTCTTGGGGATGCTAGAAGCCCATTTTGCTTACTTTAAGAAAATACCCAGAATTTAATTTTTCTACCCTTTTGGTCTATCTATTATGAGCAACTGCTTATCTCATCTTAGTTGAGATAAGCAGTTAAGTCATCAGATTAACAGTTTATATTAGCAGTGGGTTTTTAAAGCTTCCATTCCCTGAGTGTTGTCCCAGCACCTTCCCAAGCCTGGGCTGATTGATTCTATCATCATTACAACTCCAGGAGGGAAATTATTGTCCCCATATTAGACATGAGGAAATCTAGGCACAGAGAGATTATGCAACTTAGTCAACAACACACAACTAGTAAATGGTAAATCCAGACTAAAATCAGAATCCCTGCTTTCTACAAAAGCTACCCCATAGGCAGTTGGCCATGAACTCAACTTCTATGATAATAACAGATACACCATCCCTTTCAAAAGGCTGCTCATCGTATTGATCAAAACCACAGATTCTCATCATTGGAAGATACTATAGCAGAAACTTTGGAAGGATCATGGCCCCTGTGAAAAGGTGAAAGAAGCTATGGACCCTTTCCGTCACAAAAAAAGTTCACATAACCATATAAAAACATAAACAGAAGTGTCTCAATTTTACCAAGTTCAAACATCTCAGGCTAAAAATCTCAAATAATGCTTAAACTCTCTTGAAACTCTCTAGTACATATTTATTTTTGCTCCAGTTCTGCATCGATGAGAACTTTCTACACAAAGCAGCTGTTCATTCCATTAATGTTCACCTCTGATTGTTAGAAAGTTGATCTTTCAACACAAATGACATGCGTTTCCCCCAGACTTTGGTCCCATTTTTGGCTCCTACATGTTACTATACATAGAAATATCCAGCCTACATTCCCAGGACAATTCTTCATGTTTCTGAGGATGCCAGCCACACTGTCTCTAGCCCTCCCAGGCTGGAAGTCTCTGCCTTCCACTACTCAGCTCATTTTCTCCTGAACACATTCATTTATCAATGATTCTCTCAAACATCTAGAGCGTGTTTACAGTCCAGAACGTGATACAATGTTCTAGACATGGAGTGACCAGTGCCGTGCAGGATTCTCACTTTATTTTGGAAATCGGATCTTCATTAATATGCCCTAATAAAGTTAAAAAAACACCTTATTTTATTTTGAAATATAGTGCATAGTGAAGTCGCTCAGTCGTGTCAGACTCTTTGCGACCCCATGGACTGTACCCTACCAGGCTCCTCTGTCCATGGGATTTTCCAGGCAATAGTACTGGAGTGGATTGCCATTTAACACACACAGAAAGACTTGCCTGGTATAAAGTGACAGTTCAGTGAGCTAACAATCACAGAGCAAACACCCATGTAAGCACCACCCAAGTCAAGAACTAGGCTTGATCCTCTCCTGCTGTGCCCCCATGACCATGCCTCTCTCCTCCACAAAGGTAACTTCTATTATTTAATGGGCTTCCCTCATATCTCAGTGAATAAAGAATCTGCCTGCTATGCAGGAAACTTGGGTTTGATTCCTGGGTTGGGAAGATCCCCTGGAGAATGAAATGGCAATCCACTCCAGTATTTTTGCCTGGAGAATCCTATGGACAGAGGAGCCTGGCAGGCTACATGAGGTCACAAGAGTTGGACACGACTGAGTGACTTTCACTTTACTTCACTTCATTGCTTTAAGGTAGTAATCTTCTTGCTTTTCTTAAGTTTTATCATCTTATATGTATGCCACATAGCACTATAGATTAGTTTCCCTGGCTTTGAATTTTATATACATGGAATCATATACATTGGCATCCTTTTAAATCTGACAATTCATTCACTGGTGTGTTTGTGAGATTCAGGCATGTTGTTGTATATTTAGTTGTAATTTATTCATTTTCATTTCTGGAAAATTCCCATTTGCCTGAATTTATTGCAATTTATTTATTTACCAATGTTTTATTCTTAATGGACACATGGACTGTGTCCAGATTTTGGTAACTATGAATAAGTTTCTGTAAACACTGGGGCACTCACACATATGCATTTAGGTTGGGTATACCTAAAACATGGCCTTCCCTGGTGGCTCAGAGGTGAAAGCGTCTGTCTACAATGCGGGAGACCTGGGTTCGATCCCTGGGTTGGGAAGATCCCCTGGAGAAGGAAATGGCAACCCACTCCAGTATTCTTGCCTGGAAAATCCCATGGGCAGAGGAGCCTGCTGGGCTACAGTCCATGGGGTAGCAAAGAGTCGGACATGACTGAGCGACTTCACTTTACCTAAAAAAAGAAACTCTTTGTAATTTCAGCTTAGCAGATAATAGCAATACATATTCCAAAGTAGTTGTATCAGTTGACACTTTCAATGGACAGCCAATGGGAATTTGCTATATGATGCAGGGAATCCAAAGCCGGTGCTCTGTGACAGCCTAGAGGGGTAGGATGGGGGAGGGGCGTGGGAGGGCGGTCCAAGAGGGAGAGGACATATATATACCTGTGGCTGACTCATGTTTATGTATGGCAGAAACCATCACAATATTGTAAAGTAATTAACCTCTAATGAAAAATAAAATCAAACAGACAATTTCACTAGCTCTGTGGGTATGTTCCACATGTTGAAGCTCTTGCCAACACTTAGAATTACTAATCTTTTTAACTTGAGCTAGTCTAGTGGCTTTATAGTGGCATCTCATTGTGGTTTTTATTTGCATTTCCCTAGTGATGAACAAAGTTGAGCCCATTTTCACCTATTTATTAGGTGTTTATGGATTAGAGCTTTTGGCAACTCCTTAACAATCTGATTCATATTGAACCTGTAGCCAAATGAAATGGTTTCTGACATAGGATGCTGTTTAGTCATAACTCTCTTATTGACTTCAGCTGGATTTGGGGTTCTGAAAGCAGGACGAAATATTCTTAGTAATAATGACAACTAATACTTATCGAGTGTCTACTGCGTTCCAAGCACTGAACTATATTTGACATACATAGTGTCTCTTTTTTTTAATATAAATTTATTCATTTTAATTGGAGGTTAATTTCTTTACAATATTGTATTGATTTTGCCATACATCAACATGAATCTGCCACAGGTATACACGTGTTCCCCATCCTAAACCCCTCTCCCTTCTCCCTCCCCATACCATCCCTCTGGGTCATCCCAGTGCATCAGCCCCAAGCATCCAGTATCATGCATCAAACCTGGACTGGCTATTCATTTCATATATGATATTACATAGTGTCTCTTAATCCTCACAACCAGCTTATTAGGTTGATACTATTAAAGCTCAACATTCATAAAACTAAGATCATGGCATCTGGTCCCATCACTTCATGGGAAATAGATGGGGAAACAGTGGAAACAGTGTCAGACTTTATTTTTTGGGGCTCCAAAATCATTGCAGATGGTGATTGCAACCATGAAATTAAAAGATGCTTACTCCTTGGAAGGAAAGTTATGACCAACCTAGATAGCATATTGAAAAGCAGAGACATTACTTTGCCAACAAAGGTCCATCTAGTCAAGGCTATGGTTTTTCCTGTGGTCATGTATGGATGTGAGAGTTGGACTGTGAAGAAAGCTGAGTGCCGAAGAATTGATGCTTTTGAACTCTGGTGTTGGAGAAGACTCTTGAGAGTCCCATGGACTGCAAGGAGATCCAACCAGTCCATTCTCAAGGAGATTAGCCCTGGGTGTCCTTTGGAAGGAATGATGCTAAAGATGAAACTCCAATACTTTGGCCACCTCATGTGAAGAGTTGACTCATTGGAAAAGACTGTGATGCTGGGAGGGATTGGGGGCAGGAGGAGAAGGGGATGACAGAGGATGAGATGGCTGGATGGCATCACGGACTCGATGGACGTGAGTTTGAGTGAACTCCAGGAGTTGGTGATGGACAGGGAGGCCTGGCATGCTGCGATTCACGGGGTTGCAAAGAGTCGGACACGACTGAGTGACTGAACTGAACTGATTATTATCCTCTTTTTACATGAGATAATACTAGGGTAGTAACTTAACCTAAGGTCTCATAACTAACAAGTAGATTCAAATCACTACCTTTAGTTACTATAACAACTCCCAAAGATGGAAACACATGACTACAATTAAAAAAAAACCCTTTAAAATGATTAAAAGCTGAATAATAAAATGGACATGTAGCTGTCAAATGGAGAAAAATCACTGCAAAGTATGACACAGGATGAATGTTCATAATGTGCAAAGAGTTTTTACAAGTTAATGAAAGGACACACATCTCAAAAACTGGTCAAACGTTTCATGGGTCCAGTAAATCTGGAAAATTCTGCACACATTTTTATGTTCTTCTACACCCCCCAGGAGGTATATGAGCAAACTTAATGAGTCTGAGAAGTTTTGCACTAGAAATCTACTTTAACATGGAATTTTCATATTTGACAAAACAGCCTTTAGCATCCTGATGAATTACAATCCTTTGGAACAGACTGGTGAACTCTAGTAACCACTGTGCTGTGGTTAGTCTCTCAGTCCTGTCCAACTCTTTGCGACCCTATGGACTGCTGCCTGCCAGGCTCCTCTGTCCATGGGGCTTCTCCAGGCAAGAATACTGGAGTGGGCTGCCATGCCCTCCTCCAGGGATCTTCCCAAGCCAGAGGTCGAACCCAGGTCTCCCATATTACAGGTGGATTCTTTACCGTCTGAGCCACCAGGGAAGCCCATAATAACCATTACTTCCTTTGATTTCTAATCTGGTAAAACTTTCAACAAAGGAAACAAAATTAGTTTTGTCCTGGGTTTCTCATCTTTGATGCTACTGACATCTTGGACTGGATAATTCTCTGTTGTATGTGGGGGGGCAGTCTTAGGCATTTCAGGGTGTTCAGCAGCATCCTTGGTTTCTGCAGGGTAGATGCCAACTGCCTCCAGATGTAACCAAATGCTCCCCGGGGGAAGACTACCCTCCCCCAAGCCCTTAAGAAACATTGGTCTGGCCATTCTGGTTTCTTGAGAACTCCTGTTGTGCCTCCTGATTACCTCCTAACTATCTAAGTGCTCCCCACGCTGCACAGCACTTCACTCTATTTTGATCTCTCTGCCCTGTGGCATCCACTATTCTTTGTTTTAGTATAAAAGGGTCCATCTCTTGACTTGAGTCTCTCTTGTTTGTTAGAATTCCTTAGATCTCCAGGCACACCAAACCCTGTGGTTTCCTTGATGTGGAACCTCTTTTCATCTTTCCACCCTGCAAGTGGAATTAAGCTCCTTCCTTCAATCATCTCTACACGCCCTTCACAGCCTTCCACCAGATCCCCAGCATGTGTTATACTTATTTATCTATGCAATTGTCTCAGTTTTTTGAGAGCAAGGACTGGGTCCTATTCATACTCTTATTGTCAGCACAGAGTAGGCACTGATCAATACAAACAAAGGAGAAAAACAGACTTCAGGAGGCTCAGAAACTTCCATCATGGGATCCTGGGTAAATTTCCAGGAAGACTGAGTTAATTCACAGCCTTTTCACCAGTTTCTTCCTGGAAATGTTCTCCTTGCTTCTCTCCAGGCAGACAATCTTTCTTCTGGAGAGAAGGTGCAAGTCCTGTAAAAGGTACCGTCCTGTTTTTCTCCTCCTCAGCCATGAATATGACATCATCTGCTCAGTTGGCGTGTCCAGACTGTTCCTGATACTTTTCTCATTCCAAACAGAAGGAGAGCCCCTTTCCCTTGATCTCAGCATTTTTTGCAAACCTCAGTTTATTTCAGCCAGTGACACTTTTCATCCTTGGAGATGAGTCCTCCTTTCCATGTTCTGGGAGTTCCTCTGGGGCCTGCGTCTCTGGGAGGCATCCCCTCCTCCGACATTGCGTCAGTCTCTTTAAGTATTTCCTTCTTTTTATTTCCTGTCTGGGATTATTTTAAGCTTTACAAACGGAATTTAATTCTTGGGAACCTTCTAGCTTTACCAAAGCTGTCCAAGATGGTGGCAGGGGGCAAGAAGAAAAGGACATTTTTGAGAAACATTAATAAAGGGCAAGTGACAGGACATGATAACCATGTGGACATGGAGGAGGGGAGATGATTCCCAGATTTCTGTTTGAAGACAATGGAGGGACTGGGGATTCCTGTTGTAAGGAGGGTCCCAGGAAGAGGAGGAGGATGAAGACAAGGAAGGAGAGTGGGCTCTCTGAAAAGAAAATGGGTATGGTTTGGGACTTTGAGAGTCTGAGGTTTCCTGGGCAGACCAGTAGAGATGCAGAGGATGTAACTGGATAGAAAAGCCCAATGCGCTGTACAGCAAGTGCGACTGGAGGGCTGCTGGCGTGTAGACGGGAGCTGCAGTGGAGAGCACAGATGAGAGGTCAGACAGTGCGTGCTGATGGAACAGATGAAGCTAAAGATGGAGCAGGAAGGAAAGCTCTTGAAGGAGATGGTGAAGGAGCGGGAAAGAGCCAGAGATCCAGGAGAGGGGCACGGATCTCAGGACGGAAAGGGCCAGCAGCTTCAAATGATGTAGAGAGGTCAGTTCAGATATAGACAGAGATATGATCACTGAATTAGGAGCAGAGGGTCATTGAGGACCACAGGGAGGGCAGCCTTAGGAGGGCAGAGAGCTGTAGTCAGATGACAGGGGAGGGAGGAGAGGTAGGGAGAACAAGCAGTGGGGAACAGACTCAGGGTGAAGAGGGAGTCAGTCAACCACCCAGCAACCTGAGGGGCTAGGGTGCACCCGGGGCCACTGTGGGCAGTGGGAACAGTAGGGAGCAAACAGGTAAAAAGCTCTGCCCTCACAATGTGTAAGTTTTAGGGAGAGGAAGTAGGGAGGGAGGACTTTAAAAAAATTTTACTTTTTTCTTCCAGTTTTACTGCGACATAATTGATAAGGATTCATTTTAAAGATGTTTGTAAGAAGTATCATCATTTGCCAGATGAGGAGGCCAAAAGAAGTTAGATGGCAACTTGCTCCAGTTAACATAAAAGTCAGAGCTGAGGCCACGCCCTGACCTGTCTGACACTTTGCATCCTTTGCTGCTTGAAGGGGATGGAGTTTAGGTGGGAAGAGGTTACACAGAAGGCACATGGCATGGGAAGAACGGGAAGAACAGAGGTGCAGGCTGCAGGGTTATTCATGGTTGGACTGTGCCTGCACAAAGCAAGGTTTCTACCGGCCCCTGCTGGCGCACAGTTGTGCTGGGCCTCTTACGTGGCCTCAGGTTCCTCCAATGGGGACGGTAGGCACTGAAATCTACCTGTTCTCACATGGTCCTGTTTGAACCAGAAGCTTGAGAGGTAGCCTGTTGTGGCCCCGCCCCCAACTTCCCCATCCCTGTCCCCCTTATTTAGAAGTAAATCTCTAGAAGCGCAGGCATTGATCAATATCCCTCCATGAGATTTATAGAGAGGCACCAGAAAGAGACAGGGTCTTTCTTCCTCTGGGACGGTGAGCTTAGGGACCAGAGCGGGCCACCCACAGCTGTCTAACTCAACCATCTGAAGAAAACACCAGGTAGAGATAAACAGGGCCAAGAGGTCTGATATCATTTGAGCTCCTGGATCCAGCTCTGCCTGAATCTATCAAGAACTATCTGAGACTTTCTGATGCTTGAACCAAGGAATTGTCTTTTGCACTCTAACTTGAGTTGTGTTTCTATACTTGCAACTGCAAAAATCTGACAGGTATGGTTTGTCACAATATGTTGTAACTGAGCAGGACCCTCTTGGGCCTTCCTGGGACAGATCCCTCCCCCACATCTTCTGCTGTAGCTCCTCTCTGAAGTATTTAGATAATAGTATCCGATGCACACTTCCTGAGTTGTTTTTGCAGATGCTAAAACCATCACTGAATGGAAGATATTAAAACTACTTGATGATCATGAGTCTCCAGACCTACTGGCACCTAAGGATTGATCATATTAACCACTCTATGACCTCACCATCAACCAATCAGAGAATTGTGCAAACTGATCACATACCCTGAGACCCGCTCCCTCACCTGGCCTTTAAGAATGCTCAGCTGAAACCCTTTGGGAAGTTCAAGGTTTTAAAGTATGAGCTCCCAGTCCTCCTCGACAATAAATGCTGCACTCTCTTTGACCACAACCTGGTGTCAGTAGACAGGCTTTATAGCATGTGGGCGAGTGGACCCAAGTTTGGTTCTTAGCAGTGTCAGCTGTGACTGTGGAAGATATGTTTATTTTTGAGTTTTGTGGAAACTAACTGACTCCAGGGGCTTCCTCCACGGAGCCATTCAACACCTTCTAGGTGCTAACTCTGCAGGTGATAAAGAGGTGAGTAAGACATGTGCTCACACGCAGCTGTGGAGATGGTAAGAACCATCGACAAAGTGCTGTACAGCCATTTCTCTGAATCTACAGTCACGGGAACTGATTAGCCAGGGAGGGTTTGGCAAGTAGGGACCGAGCTGGAGAGGTGATCCATGAGAGCTCAGAGGAAGGTGTGTTACTCGGGGGAGGGAGTGAATGTGGGGTTCCTCTAACACTCTGTTCTGGGAGGCTGGGCTAAGGTGGGGGTGTTGGGGGATACAGAGAGAGGGGAGCAGGTGGTCCGGGGGAGCTGCGTGAGTATTAACGTAAGTGGAAGGAAGAGCTGCTTCTCATACCTTTCCCATTCCGGCGTGGGCATGTCCCAGCTTAACCACCACGGGGAAGTGAGGGGCTGTGAGCTGAAAGAGACAAGAGAAAACCACTCATTAGCATCCCAGAGCATCACCGCCAACACTCTGGTCACTAGTGCCACCCGGGAAGCCCATATATGTGCATATATACAGTTCTGACTGATTTCACGATGTTGTATGACAGAAACCAATACAACATTGTAAAGCAATTATCTTCCAATGAAGAAGAATAATAGTGGTCACACCAAGACGAGAACAAGCATTTGTGGGCTGCACTGCATGGGCGCTGTGTTGAGCTACTGTCCTGGACTCCCACCTTTGAAGAGTGATGGGCAGCAGCCTGGCCTGGTTAGTTGCCTGTCACACCCCCAGCACCCAGAACATGGCCTGACCGAGGGAAGGGGCTGACACAGAATCTGTGCCACAGTCTGCGTCTGGGTAAGACTTGTAAGGCATGCATGCCTCCCCCTGTGATACAGACGAAGAGAGGCTCAAATGGTCAGATGCTTGTCTTGGCCATGCTTACTCAGCTAGGAAGTGAGGGGACCGGGATTGAACCTAGGCTACGCATTTCCTCCTCATGCTGTTCGTATGTTGTTTGAAACAGGTTTGTTCGGTGTCTAGAAGTATACTTGGAGTTGCTTAAGGACAGAGGTTATCCCTCCTCATTATTTAGTAATAATTCCAAGACTTGCTCAGCTCCAGAAGAGGTAATCATGTCCCACGCTTTATACCATACAGGTTTCTGTTCTGGTGCCTGTCCCTCCATCCTGGACTGTCCCCTGACACCCTGGATGCTCTGAGAGGAGGAATCAGGTCTTCCCTCCTGGTGCCCAGCACCTGGTCTGATACACAGGAGCAACTGTAGCTGCCACAGAGGGTCTGGTGTGGGTCCTAAAGCCATGGGCTGGACCTCATCTCATTTTCCCCCACCAAGGTCTCATGAGGCAAGCAGGAAAGGTACTCTTGTAACACGACACAAAAAGTCGAGACTCAGCCAGCTGCTGGGAAAGGGTGGAGCTGGGATATGAACTTGGGTCTGTTAGACTCCAAGCTCAATGTGACTTGTTTCCTCTAAGACCTAGGCAAGGGCTTCCTGCAATAGAGGCTGAATAAGAAATTTCTTCCTGATTTCAGGCTAAAATGTATAATATCCTAGTGTCTAGAGTTAACAAACACAGATTTTAGAAAAGGGAAGGCAATATTTATTTTTGATTCCCAAAGCAATATGTACTCACTATAAAATTTTGGAAACTATAATAAAGTATTATGTCATTATGTATAAAGAGCACAATAAAAATCACCCTTGAACTTTAATGGTTTTGCTGTATTATCTGTTTCCTTTTTTCTTTCTTTAATCTAAATTTTTTCTTTTGATTTGTTCTGTTCTTACAAAGTTGAGAGTATAATGCATACCCAATTCTGCTTCTTGCTCTTTCCATTTCATGTTATAAATGGTAAGCATGTTCCTGGTGGTAATATTTGTCAGTTTAAGAGTTTTTATGGAATATTTCACATGAAAAAAGACTTCAAAAGCAATATTGTGAATATCACTTAGCTTTAGCAATAAACCATTGTCCACACAGTTGAAGCCCCTGATGTCCTTCTTTCTCATCACATTTCCTTCCCTCCTATCTCAGACATAATCATCATATAAATTATGTGCTTATTATTCCCTTGTGTTTATTCATATTTAACTACTACATAGGATTCCCAATAATAGACATTACACATTTAAAAACCTTATGTGCCGCTAAGTCACTTCAGTCCTATTCGACTCTGTGCAACCCCATAGGCGGCAGCCCACGAGGCTCCCCTGTCCCCGGGTTTCTCCAGGCAAGAACACTGGAGTGGGTTGCCATTTCCTTCTCCAACGCATGAAAGTGAAAAGTGAAAGTGAAGTCGCTCAGTCGTGTCCGACTCTACCCGACCCCATGGACTGTAGCCTACCGGGCTCCTATGTCCATGGGATTTTCCAGGCAAGAGTACTGGAGTGGGGTGCCATGGCCTTCTCCGAAAAATCTTATGTAAGTGGCATCAAAAGAATCTACTCTTATAAATTTTTTGGGTACACTGTGTTTGTGAGATTCATGTATGTTGATATACATAGCTCAGATTCCCATTTAACTGCTGCCAAATATTCCATTTGATGAGCACATTACCATTTGCCCATTTCCTGCTAACGAACACTTAGGTGACTTCTATTTTTCCAATTAGGAACAATACTAGTAAGGGAGCTTCACCAGGACACAGGCACAGGTATGGAATTGCTGGGGTGGGGCAGTGCTTGCCTCAGCTTTGCTAGATGTAGCCAGATTGCTCTGCAAAGTGGATGTACCCACCTATGCTCTCATAGGCAGGAAAAGAGATCCTGACACTTGAGGCTGAAAGACTGAAATTTTACCAACTCAAGGGACATACAGGGAAATGAATGGGTGCATTTTCACCAAGTGGCTCTTGTTCCCCAGCAAAATCGTCACCCCCAGCCATTCACTCACATACCCTAGACACCTCTGCAGTCCACGAACTGCCCAGATCACTACTGGGGCTTCATCTCCATCTTATTTTAGGGTGGAAATTGAGGTGAGGGCCAACGTTGCGCTCTCTCTTCCTCTCCATCCCTCTCAAATTGATTGTTTCCCTGTATGTTGGCAGGTACTGGAAAGAACTGTCCTCAAAGTTAACCTTACTTTCTGTTTAATCTTAGACTAGATATTTAACTTCTCTGAACCCTAGTGCTCTAATCTGCAAAATGAGTACAATAATGTGCTCTAATCTGCAAAATGGGTGCAAAAATTTGCTCTAATTGCAAAATTACGAATAAAGCACAAGCTGGAATCAAGATTGCTGGGAGAAATAGTAATAACCTCAGATATGCAGATGACACCACCCTTATGGCAGAAAGAAGAGAAGAGCTAAAGAGCCTCTTGATGAAAGTAAAAGAGGAGAGTGAAAAAGTTGGCTTAAAACTCAACATTCAGAAAATGAAGATCATGGCATCTGGTCCCATCACTTCATGGCAAATAGATGGGGAAACAGTAGAAACAATGACAGACTTTATTTTGGGGGCTCCAAAATCACTACAAATGGTGACTGTAGCCATGAAATTAAAAGACACGTTCATCGCAGCACTGTTTATAATAGCGAGGACATGGAAGCAACCTAGATGTCCATCAGCAGATGAATGGATAAGAAAGCTGTGGTACACAGACACAGTGGAATATTACTCAGCTATTAAAAAGAATACATTTGAATCAGTTCTAATTAGGTGGATGAAACTGGAGCCTATTATACATAGTGAAGTAAGCCAGAAAGAAAAACACCAATACAGTATACTAACACATATATATGGAATTTAGAAAGATGGTACCAATAACCCTGTATGCGAGACAGCAAAAGAGATGCAGATGTATAGAACAGTCTTTTGGACTCTGTGGGAGAAGGTGAGGGTGGGATGATTTGAGAGAATAGCATTGAAACATGTATATTATCATATGTGAAACAGATCACCAGTCCAGGTTTGATGCATGAGATGGTGCTCAGGGCTGGTGCACTGGGATGACCCAGAGGGATGGGATGGGGAGGGAGGTGGCAGGGAGGTTCAGGATGGGGAGCACATGTACACCCATGGCTGATTCATGTCAATGTATGGCAAAACCACTACAATATTGTAAAGTAATTAGCCTTCAATTAAAATAAATAAATAAATAAAAAGACGCTTGCTCCTTGGAAGAAAAGTTATGACCAACCTAGACAGCATATTAAAAAGCAGAGACATTACTTTACCAACAAAGGTCCATTTAGTTAAAGCTATGGTTTTTCCAGTAGTCCTGTATGGATGTGAGAGTTGAACTATAGAGAAAACTGAGCACCAAAGAACTGTTGCCTTTGAACTGTGGTGCTGGAGAAGACTCTTGAGAGTCCCTTGGACTGCTAGGAGATCAAACCAGTCAATCCTAAAGGAAATCAGTCCTGAATGTTCATTGAAAGGACTGATGCTGAAGCTGAAACTCCAATAGTTTGGCCACCTGCTGCGAAGAACTGACTCACTTGAAAAGACCCTGTTGCTGGGAAAGATTAAAGGCAGGAGGAGAAGGGGACAACAGAGGACAAGATGGTTGGATGGCATCACTGACTCAATGGACATGAGTTTGAGTAAACTCAGGGAGTTGGCAATGGACAGGGAGGCCTGGCGTGCTGCAGTCCATGGAGTCACAAAGAGTTGGACACAACTGAGAGACTGAAATGAACTGACTGAACTGAATCTGCAAAATGGGGACAATAATGCCCAACTCACAGGTTAGTAGGGGGAAGAAGAAATGACATAAAGAATGTAAAACTAGCACCACATAGAGGTTCAAAATCAAAGTGTGAAGTCAAATTGAAGGGAGGAAGGAGATGACTGGTTTTGTGGGGCAAAGAGAGAGATAAAGAGGGAGGCTGGGTGATAGAAGAAAGAGACTAGAGGCTCCAACCTGGCAGTATCTGGTTAAGAGCAGGGGAGGGAGTGAAATGAAGCCCAGTGAAGCAAAATCAGGGGGCTACACCACAGAGAGTTATCAGAGGTGATTAAAGGCTGGCAGTTTTAGTCTGTGAGAACCTTAGCAATCATCTTGCCCATCCCCTGTATTAACATGTTAAGGCAGGTAGAGTTTCTAGGAATGCCCCCCAAGATGTCCCACTCTAATCTCTGGAGTCCATGAATGTGATGAGATTGTCATACAATGATTGGTCTGTTATATGCACAGCTGACCTTAAAACGGAGATTATCTTAATCGAGTCACACGAGCTCTTAAAAGCAGAGAACTTTCTCAGACTGGTGGCAGAAGAGGAAGGCAGAGAGATTCGAAGCAGGAGAAAGACTTAATATATCATTCCTATGCCAGGAGCTGAAGGCAGCCCCTGGCTGAAAGCCAGCAGGGAACTGGGGACCTCAGACCCATAGCTGCAAAGAACTGAATTATGTGAGTAACAAGACTGAGCTTGGGGGAGAAATTTGAGCTCTGGAGAATGTGGCATCTTGATTTCAGCTGGATGAGACCCTAAGCAGAGAACCTTGTCATGCCGTCCCACCCAATGTACATAACTGTGAGCTAATAAAGAGGTATTCTTTTAAGCTGCTAAATTGTTAGAGAAGTAATAGGAAACTAATACATGTGTCCTCCTAGATACTGAAGACCAAAGAGTGAAGTGATTGTTTTCACAACATATAATAACAGAACTAATCAAGCTGATGTGTTTTGAGTCTTAATCAAGTCCTCTCTCTACCAAGGCATGCTTTCCTGGGGACCATATGCATCTCTGAGGTGCAATAAATACTTTTCCCTAATCATAAGGATCAATAAAATAGTACAAGATCAGATCAATTCAGTGGGCACTAATGGAAATAAGAGCTACTGTGTGGCTGGCTCTCTGGTTTATGCTGTGTAGGACACACAGAAGACTGAGACAGTGTTTCTTGGAGAGATGAACAATGCAATGAAAGAGCAGAACCAGCAGTACAGTGGGCGAGCATAGCGGGTGGCATCATGAGCAAGTCCCATAGAAAAGAAAGACTCAGAGAAGGATTCCAAAGGATGAGTAGCTTTGTGGGTGGGTGGAGGGAAGGCTTAGCATCCCTCAAGAGCTGAATGGTGCAGAGTGCTATGGTCTTCCCATGAAGGGAGTTTAGGTTCTTCATGAGCTCTAATGAATGAAGACTCAAAGGAAGGCAGGATTTATCTTATGATACTTAGTATGGGTTTATCATCAATAAAGTGATTTTGGACATAATTTCTATGTGGAATGAAATATTTGAAATGAGTGCCCTTCTCCAACACTCTTAAATGAGACTAGAGGAATACATTAATTTTGGTCAAAAATAGTGGGAATAGAAATTGACACAGAAAGTCAATCAAGGGAAATCTGAGAATTTACAGTAGGATATTTCAAAGAAAGCATTTTGAAAATGTGTTTAAAACAATGAATTTCCTGATACTAGGAGAAAGTTTCCTTTGCCATTTTTTACTTTGGTTGAGAAAAGCATTCTTTTCAGAACCAGCTTGCAAGTCTCTGAGCTGGTGATCTGAGAAGGAAGAGGCAATTTGGGGCCAGATTGCTAGGGGCCTTCAAATCTGAAGGGAAGAATTTAGGT
This sequence comes from Oryx dammah, assembly GCF_014754425.2. NCBI lineage: Eukaryota > Metazoa > Chordata > Mammalia > Artiodactyla > Bovidae > Oryx > Oryx dammah. The sequence continues at coordinate 47,144,681 of NW_024070213.1, read as the reverse complement.
TGCTTGGATGGACTAGAGAAATAGCTCAGTTCTGGGACAGGAGCATGACCTGTCAGCTGAGGGCAGGTTAAATTGTACTGGGAGAGGCTGAAGGGCCAGGCTTCAACAGTATGTGAACTGTGAACTTCCAGATGTTCAAGCTGGATTTAGAAAAGGCAGAGGAACCAAAGATCAAATTGCCAATATCTGCTGGATTATCAAAAAAGCAAGAGAATACCAGAAAAAACATCTACTTCTGCTTTATTGATTATGCCAAAGCCTTTGACTGTGTGGATCACAACAAACTGTGGCAAATTCTTCAAGGAATGGAAATACCAGACCACCTTGCCTGCCTCCTGAGAAACCTGTATGCAGGTCAAGAAGAAACAGTTAGAACCAAACATGGAACAACAGACTGGTTCCAAATTGGGAATGGAGTATGTCAAGGATGTATATTGTTTCCCTGCTCATTTAACTTATATGCAGATTACGTCATGCGAAATGCCAGGCTGGATGCAGCACAAGCTGGAATCAAGATTGCCAGGAGAAATATCAATAACCTCAGATATGCAGATGACACCACCTTTATGGCAGAAAATGAAGAACTAAAGAGCCTCTTGATGAAAATGAAAGAGGAGAGTAAAAATGCTGGCTTAAAACTCAACATTCAGAAAACGAAGATCATGGCATCCAGTCCCATCACTTCATGGCAAATAGATGGGAAAACAATGGAAACAGTGAAAGACTTTATTTTGGGGGGGCTCCAAAATCACTGCAGATAGGGACTGCAGTCACAAACTTAAAAGATGCTTGCTCCTTGGAAGAAAAGCTATGATTAACCTAGACAGCTTATTAAAAAGTAGAGATATAACTTTGCTGACAAAGGTCTGTCTAGTCAAAGCTATAGTTTTTCTAGTAGTCATGTACGAACATTGAGAGTTGGACTATAAAGAAATCTGAGCAGCAAAGAATTGATGTTTTGAACGGTGGTTTTGGAGAAGACTCTTGAGAGTCCCTTGGACTGCTAGGAGATCAAACCAGTCCATCCTAAAGGAAATCAGTCCTGAATATTCATTGGAAGGACTGATGCTGAAGCTGAAAACTCCAATACTTTGGCCACCTGATGTGAAGAACTGACTCAACAGAAAAGACCCTGATGCTGGGAAAGACTGAAGGCAGAAGGAGAAGGAGATGCAAGAGGATGAGATGGTTGGATGGCATCACCAACTTGATGGATATGAGTCTGAGTAAACCCCGGAAGTTGGTGATGAACAGGGAAGCCTGGCGCATGCTGCAGTCCATAGGGTTGCAAAAAGTCGGACAGGACTGAGCGACTGAACTGAACTGAAGGACCAGAGAGCAATTTGGAATTGGTTACAACCAACTTGAAGTGCTACTGGTTGGGCTTGAACTAGGATGGGGGTGATGGAGAGAGTGGGGACACTGCCAAAAAGTTTTTTAAGTGACACTTAAAAAAAATGGAAATATCATCTTCAAATGACCATAGAAACTCAAGACCAGGATTGCCTACAACTTTATCCTCTAATCAAATCAGTGTTTGCTTTGGTCCGCCCTACCTTATAGTCCTCATTTATATGTCCAATTTAAAAAAAGGGATATTCTGCAATATTAGAGAAAGAATTTTATATTTATTCACTTAGCATTACACCATTAGTTTTTTCCCTATTTTTGCCACAATCTTTTTTTCTTTTCTTTATATCCCTCCCCTACTTCCCATCTCATCCTCTGCCAGGCGAGGATGAGATGGTTAGACAGCATTACTGACTCAATGGACCTGAATCTGAACTCCAGGAGATAGTGAGGGACAGGGGAACCCGGTGTGCTGTAGGCCATGCAGTTGCAAAGAGTGGGACACGACTTAGTGACTCAGCAACAACAACCCACTTTCCAGTCCAGGTGACTGATCTCATTGTCCTGGTGATTTCTGCCCAATATCTGTTATGCTCCATCTTTGCAAATATTTATACACATGTATGAATGAGACCAATTTTTTCCAAAATGGCTCTTTTTACTTCACAGCTCACAATGTGCATTCCCTTCCCCATGTCAGTAGCTACACTCCTAATCCAATAGTTTTAACAGCTTCATAATATCCCACAGGGCACGTGGATTGCAATTTCTTGGCCATTTTCCTATAATGGCCATTTGTGCCATTTTCTCTCTCTCTGCTGCTATGAGCAAGACCACTAAATATCTTTGTACACGTGAGCTTGTACACTAGTGTCATAATACCTAGTCAAGAGCTTCTCAAGGGGAGAATCAGCAGTATTTGGAGACATCCTGCTAGGTTTCTAGAGTCATATGTAAAAGCTCGAGAAAGAACAAGGATGCTATCATACTGCACCCTGGATGGATTCCCCCCACCGTATGCTCTCCCAGTTTAATGACAGCCACCCTTATTGAGTGTCTCATAAGGGCCAGGGATGGTTCTAGGCACTCAGATTTGTTAGCATTCTCCCCTTTCCTGATGTGATAGATAAGAAATCAGGGGCAAGCCATCTGTCAAGTTCAGGCAGTTAGGAAATGGTGGAGCTCCTCCACTGCCACCCAGGTCTTCTCCCCATGCTTCCCCTTTCCCTTCCCAAGCCATTCAATTGGGTTTCAAAGGCCACTCTTATTTCCACTCATTTGCAACATGCCAGCCCCTCCCCAAACACAGACAGGTCATGGAGGACAAAAAACATCTTGTCGGCTATTTTCTCTCTTCCCTTCCCAACAATAGCTTTATTTAGTTCCCCTGGGGATGGCAGGCCTGCATCAGTCTCTCACAGACTCCCTGTTCCCCCGCTCACATGCCCCCAGGGGCTCCAGAGTTCAGCACTACCCAATGGCGTGAGAAGCCTGACATCCTGTTAGAAGGGGTGAATCAATTTTTAAAACCAGAGATCCCCAGCCTGATAAGGGCCCTATTCAGAAGTCTCCCAAGAAAACCAAATAAGTGGGGGTGGCCCAGGGCTCCTGCTACGCATTCTCTTGGGGGGTTGGAGTCAGAGCAGTGTGAGGCCAGATCAGAGTTGTACCAACCTCACCTTCAAGCCAACGAATTAGACAGCTGGGACCTGAGTGGTCTGGGGCAGCTCCCCACTGAAGGAGGCAGCTCTCTGTATATTCATGACTCTCTGGAGATTTAAATACACAGTGTTTGGTCCTGGTTAAGTGATGGAGAAAGCAAGGCTTGGAAGAATCTAGGGGAGGAAAACAAGGACCAAAAACACCTTGGAAGGTTTCAAGGAGAAGGTGGGCCTCCATGACGCCTCTGAGGCTCTGCCTGATCTACTTCTCACTACCTCTACAAGTTTCATCTTGTGTTTCCCCTCCTTCCCACTCCAGCTTCTGTCTACAAGTTATGTTCCAACACGTGGGGCTTTCAGATCTTTACTGAATGAGCCTCATTCCCTCTGGCCACAGGGCCTCTGCATACGCTTCTCCTTTTCTCTGAAAGATGCTACCTAACACTATTTTCTAGGCCACTCCTTTTCATACTTCACAGCTCAGTTGATATGCTCTGTCCCCAGAGTGCACTTCCTTGGATACTGGTCTGAAAAAATAAGTGCTTCTTGAATCTTCTTTATCACACCATGAACTCTCCTTTCATAGAGTTAGCCACTATTTGTAATTGCACATTTATTTTCTTTGTTGTCACTCTCTCAAATCCAAGATAGGTGCTCTGAGAGAACAAGGTGCTCTGCATATTTCATTTAAAGCTGTATCCCTAGGCTCCATCCAAGGGGTAGCATACAGTAGGCTGTGCATGAAGTATATATGTTGGATGGGTGTTAGACAAAGGCTTCCATGACAGGGAATGATGTCACATGTATACGGGCAGAGTTGGACAGAATTTGGAGAAAACTTGTTAGTAAAGGTTGGTGTGAATAGAAGCTTGCTGGGGAAGCAGTGGGAATTAGGGTGAAAATGTGGGCAGTGGCAAGCTTGGGGGGCCTTACACATGAGGAAGGGATTTAGGATGGTTTCTGTGAACACTGGGCAGCCACTGAGGGTTTGGGTGTAGACACAGACAAAGCAAGTTTAGGAAGACTTCTGGGGGGCTGTGTTAACAACAGCTCCCATTTTGGAGCACTTATAGTATACCAGGAATGGTGCTAAACACTTTACCTATATCGTCTCATTTAAATCTCTTGACACATCTATGAGATGACTCCTATTTTTAGCCCCATCTCTTATGGCTCAGTGGTAAAGAATCCGCTTGCAGTGCAGAAGACACACCCCTGAGTCAGAAAGATGCCCTAGAGTGGGAAATGGCAACCCACTCTAGTATTCTTACATGGGAAATTTCATGGACGGGGAGCCTGGCGAGCTACAGTCCATGCGGTCACAAAGAGACATGACTGAGCATGCGTGCTACGCTGCTACTGCCACTGCTAAGTCACTTTAGTCGTGTCCACCTCTGTGCAACCCCAGAGACAGCAGCCCACCAGGCTCCCCCGTCCCTGGGATTCTCCAGGCAAGAACACTGGAGTGGGTTGCCATTTCCTTCTCCAGTGCATGAAAGTGAAAAGTCAAAGTGAAGTTGCTCGGTCGTGTCCGACTGTTTGCGACCCCATGGACTACAGCCCACCAGGCTCCCCCATCCATGGGATTTTCCAGGCAAGAGTCCTGGAGTGGGGTGCCAGTGCCTTCTCCGCATGCTACGCTACTACATATGAAAGAAGTGAAGGTTGAGAGAGGTGAAGATGCTTGCCTAGTATTACTCATCAAGAAAGTGGAGGAACTAGCTTTTGGCCTGAGCCCACTGTCCTGCTGCTACTTCTGGATAATCACACTATTCATCATCAAGGGCTTCCATGTGTTCAGAACTGTGTCTACTTGTTGATTTGGTTGAAGAGGGTGGGTGGAGGCCAGCAGACTCATTAGGACAAAACTGGCTACTGTAATGACCAAGCAGCTTGGGGCCCAGCAGGGGCAGCATGAACTGTGGAGCCAGAAGGCCCCTAGGGTTCACATCCAGCTGACACCTATGGTTATGAGCCTGTGGGCAACTCATTGGCCACCCTTGTGACTCAGTTTTCTCATACTCCTAGTAAGATCACTTGAACTGACATTATAATAGGCGTCTGTCACTAAATGGTCACTGCTGGTGAAGAGGCTTAAATCGAGTTAGAGGATGTCCAAGGCCTGGCAGGTTGTTAGACAGCATGCATGCTATGTGCTAAGTTGCTCAGTCATGTCTGACTCGTTGAGACCCCCATGGACTGTAGCCTCCCACGCTCCTCTGTCCATGGGATTCTCCAGGCAAGAATACTGCAGTGGGATGCCATGCCCTCCTCCAGGGACTCTTCCTGACTCAGGGATTGAACCCATGTCTTTTAGGTCTCCTGCATTGACAGGCCAGTTCCTAGCGCCACCTGGGAAGCCAGGAGGCCAGCAGTCCATACTAGTTCTCATTTCTTTCACATCTGTGATCTCAGGGGCATGGAGTAGGGAGGGGGATGTCAAGGCCTAATGGACAGAATTCAGTCATTTCTGGGACACAGGAAAGAAAGAGAAGAGGGCAAGGAAGCCTGATGCCACGTTGTAACTCAATGAAGTTTTAACAGATATGGGGAAGCACAGAAACAGGGCTTGTTACAGACATTTAAAAAGATTCATTCAAAAGAGAAAATAGAAACATCTTGACAACTGCTTGATAAACCTTAACCTTGGTGTGTAGTATCTGACAGAATCTTCTTGGAGTTTAAGTACTGCATGCTAGGGAAGTCCTGTCTAGAGGGAGGAGAATGGACAAGGTGACCTGTAGCAATCCTTTCCAATCCTTTAATGCTGTGACAAGTCTACAAATAACCAAGGTGACTGAAAGACAAGACAAAGCATGTCATGACAAACTGCCCGCAGCCTGCAGGGCTCTGTGCTGGCTCCAGCCTTTCCCCGACCCCGTCTTACCCACGCTCCCCCATCACCGTCTCTTCCCCAGTCTTTCTGGCTTTCTTTCTGACCTGATACTGGCTTTGTTCCTTCTAGCCACAGGGCCTTTACACATGCTGTTATCATTGCCTGGAACACTCTCCCTGCTTCTCCTATTCACACATCAGATCACGGCTCCACTGCTACTTCCTCAAGAAGCTGGCACTCACCTTCTTGCCTAGCTAACAGCCCACTTAACTCTTTCTCTTCCTTAGCACTTGGCCATTTTAAATTCACCTACGAGATTGCTGAACAATCGTCTGATTCCCTCTCTAGTCTAGTAAGAAGTTTCAGGTCTGTGTCTGCTACTGCTCACCACTGAACCCTCAGGCCTCTCTTGAGTTACCGACTTGCCTCAAAAACCCAGCCCCAGATGGTCTCACAGGCACCTCCAGCCCAACCAAGGAAACCCATGAGGTTTCCAAGCAACCTCATAAATGTCCCATCAGAAATGCTCTCTCCTTTTCCTGTATCCTGATCTCAGTCAAAGGTCCCACTACTCACCCAGGTGTCAGAGGTCCTATCTGCCTTCCCTCTTTTTGTATCTGCCCTTGACCAGGTCTGGCATATAGGAGGGGCCCAGAAAACATTGGCTAAATGAGGTCTGTGGCCTCATGGCCCAGCTTAATGCTCTCTGCCCTTAGAACCCCACCTCTGAACTCTCTGCATCACCTCCTCCTACTTTTAGAGTGTCTTGGAAAAATACTGGTAGCATTTTTAGAAAAATTAAATTAAACCTGCCCTACGAAAACACAAACATTCCTTTTTCTTACATTTCCTGTTTCCCTGAGAAACGGAATAGTCAAAAATAAACACACCGATAGGATGGCAATATTTGTCTGTGAATACATTTTTCTTGTTTTCACCTCGGTGAGGTTAATGGCACTGAACAGGCTTGGGCTGCCAGCTCTCCTCCTGAGAGGTTTCTCGGGTTTGTTCACAATTCAGACAGCATCCCAGCAAAACCATGGCTCTGGGTAGGGTCTGAATGACCAAGGTGATGAAGACCACGCTGAATGGATAGACATAGCTGTGTGATTTTACGTTCCCTAGGTTTTCCATTGTCATTAATTTCTATTCACAATCTTGTTGCAGCTCCATCCCTCAGTGGGAAAAAGCCCTCTTTATAATCAGATGATCCCTGACATGGGAAAGTATTGTTTTTTTTTTAGTCACTTCAGAAAATAGCTAAATAATAACTGCACTCCTTCAGCATCTGCATTTCTTTGCTTCAGTTTATGTTCACAGTGTAATGTCTTAAGATTCAAGATAAATGTGATATTTTGGTTAAAGGCACTCATTGGTGTTTTGTAGAACTTGCTTACTTGGGGCTATAAGCAAAGGGACATGTCATTTCCTCTGTCTGGTTCAGAGAAGCGCTATTCATGGAATGCTGTAGAATGAGGAGTTAAGAGTGAGCAAAGGCTTTGAAGCCAGACACAGCAGATTAAATACTGTTGTGTCACTTCCTATCAGAGCGCTCTTGGGCAACTCAGTTCCCAGGTTCATTTTCTGTAAATGGGAATAGATACACCAGCAATGAAGGTTATTGTGAAGATTTGAGTTTGTATGTAAATCACATGCTACATATAGCTGGATCTTGGCCAGAAATTCTCTGGGGATAATGTGAACCATGATTTTTCCAGTAGTCATGTATGGATGAGAGAATTGGACCATAAAGAAGGGTGGAGTGCCATAGAATTGATGCTTTCGAAATGTGGTGTTGGAGGAGACTCTTCAGAGTCCCTTGGACTGCAAGAAGATCAAATCCGTCAATCCTAAAGGAAATTGCCCCTGAATAAACCACTGGAAAGTGATCCTTAAGCTGCAACTCTAAAACCTGGCTACCTAATTCAAAGAGCCGACTCATTGGAAGCGACCCTGATGCTAGGAAAGATTGAAGACAGGAGGAGAAGGATGGCAATAGAGGATGAGATGGTTGGATGGCATCACCGACTCAATGGACACAAGTTTGAATGAACTTCAGGAGATAGGGAAGGACAGGGAAGCCTGGTGTGCCGCAATCCATGGGGTCACAAAGAGCTGGACACTACTTAGTGACTGAACAACAATAATATTCCATTGTATGAAGTTTTTTAATTTTAAGCAGATTTTAAGCACACCTTGGAAGAGGCTAGATGTGTATATCCAGCACATGGTTTGCATGACTGCAAACCATGAAGGCAAATGAAAGTCTTAGCAAGTTTCAATAAACAAGGATAATATTTTGGCAATGCCCAACGTATTGATCTTAAAAAATTATAATATATAGTTGGGCATCTTATGAATTTATAATACTTGGGAAGGAAGAAGGTTTTTTACTGGCAAACTGATACTGGCTTGAAGGTACTTGCCTCCTGTGTGTGTCAGACCTTATCTGTCTCATTCCCCACTGTTTCTTCAGCCCTTGCAAGCAGAGGGTCCAAGCCAGATTGTTAGTCCAATTATTGGAGCAAGCAGGATCTCTGCTTCTGGCACATTCTTACTAAATTTGTCATCCCAGCAACAAGTTGATAAAGAGAAAGGCTAAGAGGGAAACAGGTCTAGGCCAAACAAGGAAGTATAAAGAAATACTGGTACTGGGAACCCATGAGCAGAGCAAGAGAGAAAGTGACCTCTGGTGCTCCCTCCCCCTTATAAGACCACTGCCTCTTTCCTTCTGAAAACCACCTTAACTTTCCAAGCCCTCATGGCTAACTTTGAAGCCATTCAGAGAGGAAGCTTTGAGGTGTGGGTTTCACAATCCTACTAGGAAAGCTAAGGCTGTCATTGCTCATATACGTTGACTTCCACATTTACTCATTTGAGCTCCATGAGGGCAAGGCGGGTATTTATTTTGTTCATGGTTTACCCAGCACATAGCAAGTGTTCAGGATCTGTTGACTGCACTTTCTGAATGAACAGAGAAAAGCAGAGTGCTGAAAAGGGAAAGGGAAAGTGAAGTCACTCAGTCGTGTCCAACTCTTTGCGACCCCGTGGACTGTAGCCTACCAGGCTTCTCTGTCCATGGGTTTCTCCAGGCAAGAATACTGGAGTGGGTCACCATTTCCATCTCCAGGGGATCTTCCTGACCCAGGGATCAAACCCAAGTCTCCTGCATTGGAGGCAGACGCTTTAACCTCAGCCACCAGGGAAGCTCATAAATGCTGGTGCTGTTACTGTTGGTCTTCCTAGGTGGCACTAGTGGTAAAGAACCCACCTGCCAATACAGATAGATGTAAGAGATACGGGTTTGATCCCTGGATTGGGAAGATCTCCTGGAGCGGGGCACAGCAACCTCCTCCAGTATTCTTCCCTGGAGAACCCCATGGACAGAGGAGCTTAATGGGCTACGGTCCATAGGGTTGCAAAGAGTCAGACATGACTGAAGCAACTGAGCAAGCAGAGGAAAGGACTTACCATGCTCAGGAATCCACAAGGGAAAATGCACAAAGGACTGAAAGTTCCTGGAGGACTCAGAAAATATCAGGGCCAGCCACAGGGGTAGAAGGTCAGTAGAGGGTGATCCTGGGAGAGCAGGGTTTCACACTCAAGGACCTCAAATTTGGGCTTTTTAACGCTCTCTCCAAAATAAGGATATAATACAGTCATTTTCCTGTGTGTGTGTACGTGTTAAAAGCTTTGGTTTGTCAAATGTACAAACCAATTTTTTTGTACAAATTAAAACTGTACTACAAATTTGGTTGTCCTATTTTGCAATTTAAAAACAAACCTGGAATCTCAATAAAGAACCACTGTCCTCATCTTTCAGAAATACATGCTGAAGTATTTTCAGATTAAAAAAATATATAGTCTTAGATTTGCTTTAAAATAATCCAATGTGGGGTGGGCATGTAGAGGACAAGACTGAGAATGTATTGAAGCTGGGTGATGGTACACAAAGGTTCATGATTTTACTCTCTCTGCCTCAGTGTATGTTTGAACATTTCCATAATAAAATATTTTTTTTAGAAAGGGCCCCCTTCACTCTGAGTGGTCCTGGGGAGTCCCAGGATGTTCCTTCTGGTAAGAAAGAAGGATGAATGATGGGGAAAGCGGGGTCACTGGCTGAAAAGTGAATTGGGGCCAAACTGTGAAAACCCTTGTAAACTCTTCTGAGAGGTTTGGACTTAATCCTGCAAATGATGGGAAGGCCAGGAAAGACTTTTTGTAGGGGAATGACACCATTAGGTTTGCATTTGGGAAAGAACACTTGTAGCTGGCGTCTGGAAGACAGTAGGGGTGTGTGTAAGTGTTTGGGGAGTGAGGGTTGGGTCAGGTGGAGGGCCCAGCCCAAGGATTGGGAGCAGCTGCCTTCCCCTCCACACTTCCCCTAGACAGTGCCTCCAGGGAGGAGCCGACCTAAGGGAGGGACCAGGGAGCAGAATGGAAAGATGGATCTGAGCAGGACCTCTTTCATCTTTGTCTTCCCAGCATTATGCTCTCTTGTGGGTCCTTGTCACAACAAGTAATTACTTAGTGCAATCTGTCAATAGGGATTACTTACTGACTGTGTCTCTGGTTAGACTAGGTGTAGCCAAACCATGGCTGTCTTCCTCGCTTCTTATTCCCAGAGCTGGCCTGATGCCCAGCAATAGTTAGCTGCTGAATGAATGGATGAATGTATAGCACAGGGATTTCCCTGGTCACTAAATCTCTGTTGCATAGCACCCAACACATAGTAGGCCCTCAATAAATGTCTGTGGTGGGTACGGAACTGATGTGAAAGTGCAGGATCCTAGGAGGGTGAGGAAGGTTCAGATCCTCCTTTAGGAAAAAGCAATTTCCTCTCAGCACAAGAGCTTCCAAAAAGGCAGTAGTTTCTAAGCCGAAAGGGGATGGGAAAAGCAAACCAGGACGAAGGTCTGTCCATTAAAATGTCAGCCCTTGAAACTTATGTCTCCATTTCTCTCTTGGACCCTTGATGAGGTGCTTCCTCCATTTCAGATGATGGTGATTCCTGCCTCCCCTCCCCCCGCTTCTGAAAAAAGCTTCTAGATGCTTTTAAATTAGGCAAATGAGCAAGGGCAATGTTCATTTTTTCCCCTCCCCTTTCATTTTGAAAACACATGGCATGCCAAAAGGGGTTTGGACAGAATGTTCAGAGGCCACATAATAGAACAAGAGAGGCTGCCAAGCTCCTAAATCACTAACTAGACAGGATAATCTCAGCCCTGGGGACTTAGAGACCCTCGGGCCAGCACCATGAGTCCTGTGTGGTCCCTTAAGGAAGGGCCATGCTCAGTTTGAGGAACCAGAGATTCACAGTGGCCCATAGCTCCTTGAGCTCACCTCTTGGTGAGCTGCCTCGAGGTGGAGGGAAGTAGGCCCCTTCTGTAAAATTTCAGGGAGTTGATCCAATGCCAATACCTCCTTTCTGAATTTCAGTTTACTCATTGGTACAATGGGTGTGGAAAGATCAAAGGCAGGAGGAGAAGGGGACGGCAGAGGACAAGATGGTTGGGCAGCATCACCGACTCCAGGGACATGAGTTTGGTCTAGCTCCAGGAGATGGTGAAGGACAGGGGAGCCTGGTGTGCTGCAGTCCATGGGGTTGGGGTTGCAAAGAGTTGGACATGACTGAGCGACTGAACAACAACAAAACTGGTGTTAGTGAAGGACTGCAAAAAAAGAGAGATCTAAACGCAGGTGTCTGCCTACTATCTCCTCTCTAGAATCTGCAAGGTCTAGAGCTGTGATGTTCAGAACTGTGGTTCTAGACTCAGCTGTATCAGTGCCACCTGGGCCCTTGTTAGAAAGGCTAAATCTCAAGCCCCACTCCAGACCTGCTGCTCAGACTCTGCATTTTAACAAGGTACTCAGGGGATTCATGTGTCTATTAGTTTAAGAAACACTAGTCTCCCTAACCATATCATCTTGGCCGAGTCATTTTATCTCTCGATTTTAATTTATTCCTTTATAAAGTGAAAGATATTACTTTAAATGGCTTCTAGGTCTGAAGTCCTATAAAATTCAAGGCCTGCTAACACATACCAGCCTTTGATCCCAAAATGTACATGGGAGTTCCATCCCTGTTCTGAAACACCAGGTTGTGAATTGGTCAGATAATCACTGAGTATGTGTTCAGGGGAGGTCACTGGGCTGGGCTTGTGTGTGTGCTAAGTCACTTCAGTCGTGTCCTACTCTTTGTGACCCTATGGTCTGTAGCCCATCAGGCTCCTCTGTCCAGGCAAGAATATTGGAGTGGATTGCCATGCCCTCCTCCAGAGGATCTTCCCGACCCACGTCTCCTGCTCTGGCAGGCGGGTTCTTTACCACTAGTGCCATCCCCGCACTATGGTGATGTGGAGGTATAATTATGACCACACATCCCAGAGTTTCTAACATAGCCTCATTTGAAAACCTCGTGTCACATTATCAACCCTTTAGTCCTTTTTATATATATAGCATTTTATTTATTACATATCTGCTCCTCAATAGAATATAAATTCTCAGGTAGCACGAAACACATTTTATTAACATTTGGGGAAATCATGTAACCTAAGAGGATGCCTGGATCAAAATGAACTTTCTACTACATTTAAAAACAGGATTCATTTTTGTTTAAAAATGATCTTGCAGTTATATCTATAAACATTTTCACAATTCCCAAATGTAGAGCCTCCTTTCAAAAAATAAATATTAAATTCATTTAAACCTGTTTTATAGAAATTAAGAATTTTTCCAAATAGTATTAAATATATTTCTCTGTTAATGTTCTGAAACAAAATGGCATGACTGAAACTCATGTCTAGTTCCCAAGGTAATATTAACCTCACTGGAGCATTTTTTGCACTAGTATATGGAGGCTTTTCAAATATTAAATAATTGTGAGATTTGTTTGATCTTTATATAAAATGTTAGACAAACAACCCTTTAGTCCTAAATTTAGTTTTGGAAAATATAGGCTCCAGCAGCATTAGACACAGTCCCAACTCCTGGTAGGCTGATTGCATTGATGGTCCCAATTAATGGCTCCCCTGCAGCCAGACCCTTTACAATGTGATTTCACAGGTCCCGCCAAGAAGGGATGAAGTTCATTTCCTACTCCTTGAATCTGGGATGGCCTTGGGACTTTCTTTGGTCAAAACAGTGCAGTAAAATTGATGACCAAGTTATCAACCTAGTGCCCATGGGCACAGCAGGAAAGCACAGGGATGGCTCTGTTTGCTGGCCACCTGTGTTAAAGGATGGGAGCTGCTGCTTTAGGAGGAAGAGGCAGCGTACAACTGTCCTGAGGGCCAGGGAAGGTGGGGTTTTGGTTACCTTTGTCTTTTTGTGTCTCTTTCTTAGGGCAGGAATGAACCAGAAAGTCATTTATACTAAGGTAAAAATGACTTTCTCCAGTTTTAACCCTTATGGTTTTTCCAGTGGTCATGTATGGATGTGAGAGTTGGACTATAAAGAAAGCTGAGTGCCGGAGAATTGATGCTTTTGAACTATGGTGTTGGAGAAGACTTTTGAGAGTCCCTTGGACTGCAAGGAGATCCAACCAGTCCATCCTAAAGGAGATCAGTCCTGGGTGTTCATTGGAAGGACTGATGTTAAAGCTGAAACTCCAATACTTTGGCCACCTGATGGGAAGAGCTGACTCATCTGAAAAGACCCTGATGCTGGGAAAGATTGAGGCAGGAGGAGAAGGGAACGACAGAGGATGAGATGGTTGGATGGCATCACCGACTCAATGGACATGAGTTTGAGTGAACTCTGGAAGTTGGTATGGACAGGGAAGCCTGGTGCGCTGCAGTTCATGGGGTCACAAAGAGTCGGAAATGACTGAGCGACTTAACTGAAATGAACTGAAACATTTTCAAAGGAGATCAATGACTTTGATAAAAGATTGGAGTTTATATATATATATATATATAAAGAAACTCAGCCCAAGAATAGGCAGTACAGCTTGGGTTTTGTGGTCACTGTTTGCATATATCTGTGTGGGTGGTGGTCTCTACTAGAGTGTCCCACTGAGGGGGTGAGAATGGGGACTCAGTCCAGTCCATGCTTCATTTGCTGAGCCATGTATCTAGGGTGGGGATTGCTTTTAGCTTAAAGGTAGTGCTGTCTTTTCCAAGTCACACTCCTTGTTGTGGGTCCCTCTTTCCTAATTCATATATGTTAATCTCTACTGCAGGGAGAAGGACAAAGGGGCAAAGAGTGGCTAAAAGGGGCTTGCTTGCAGCATGTCTTGGGGATCACCTGTGATGAGCACAGTCTGCAGCACTTTTACGTTCATTTCCTCATTGATTCTGCCCAGTAAGTCTTCAAGTTAAGCACTATCATGGCCATTTTGCAGATGGGGAAAACTGAGGCTCAGGGAGATGAAGAAGCATACCCAAGATTACCCAGCTCAGAAGCATGGGAACAAACATCCTGACTTGGCTCTGATTGACCTTCTGATGCCCAGGTGAGACGTGTCAGGGTTGAGAGTGACAACAGAGAGGAATGAGTCCTGGACTCATATTCAGCTTCACCTGCCTGATCTTGACATCTCACCACCACCTCTACAGAAAAGATGAAGTAAGCTCTGTAAGTACAGGCAGCAGGGAGCAAAGTGGTGCTTCTGACACTCCACTCTGCTCTGTTTACTTATAGTCTCACAGCTGGGCTGGATTAGCCCAGCTTCATAATTAGCTTTCTGAAAACCAGCAAGCTGGAAAAGCCCAATTTGTCCCAGAGAATGCATGGAGGCCCCGCCCACACTCCTCAGCGTCCCCTCCTCGGCCTCCTGTGCCTGACCTCTCTATTTTGTGGTCCATCTCCACCTCCCTCTCAGGGCCTCAATAAAAAAAAAAATCTCCTAGCATTTTTCCAACCCCCATCCCCACCTTTGTCAAACTCTTGAAAGACCAAATTGGAAGGAGAAGCAGAGAGGAGGAAATTCCTTTTAGGCTGAGTTGCCTGGATTTCCTCACCTCATTTCCGTGAGGGCTACCTTTATTGACTTGAGGTCGGGTCTGGAGGAAACTGGGGGCTGTATTTGGGGCCATTAGTGAAGTCCAAGCTCCTTCGTTCCCAAGGGGCAGTTGAGAGAAGATGTGGGAGGGTGCAGACTCAAAGGAGGGCGACTGAAACGTGTTTTCTCACACTAACACTTTGGTTAACATTCCAGAAAGTCAGAGCTGGAGGAACTTACAGGTCAGCAAGTCTAAAAGGCTCTGACCCTGGGTTCCCTCGCCGAGCTGCAAGGGGGCTGTGGACTTCCAGACACCGGATGCAAAAATGTTCCTCTGTGCGTGCGAGGAATTGTATTTTTTTAGGGGAGGTTCTGTGAGCTTCTTGTTTTTGAAAGAGAGCTCAAACACTTCCCCCTAAAAGCTAAGCACACTGGATACTTTTAGTTTGTCTTGCCTTTTATGTAGAAGGGGAAATGGAGGCCATAGAGGGGACATGTCACCCTCAAGGTCACTGATATGATCCAGCTTAGGTTAGAATACAGCAGAGCAGGTAGCAGGGAGACCTGTTCCTCCTGAACACATTTCTCCAAAGTAGGACTTTTTTCAACAGCATTTACCACCAAAGGTTGACCAGATAGCCATTACGAGGAAGCTTATTAAGAGTAAGATTACAGGCTTTGGCAGAAGCATGAAGGCAATACTGTGAACCATAGGGAGAAGGTAGTTTAAGGTTTTAAATACATAACACACACCTGCACTGACCAATGACAGTTGCCCACCATCCCAACCTGCCTACCTAAGGCCAGCTGGCAGAACAAGACATGCCAGGGGATCCCTGGAATCCAGGAGGGTACTTCTCAATCCTTGCTCTTTCTTCCTAGCCATTCAGTCAGCCAGTATTTATTGATTTCTCAAGTCCATACCAGGGCTTTCCTGGTAGCTCAGTTGGTAAAGAATCCACCTGCAATGCAGTAGACCTGGGTTCAATCCCTGGGCTGCACAGATCCCCTGGAGGAGGAAACAGCAACCCACTCCAGTATTCTTGCCTGGGAAATTCCATGGACAGAGAAGCCTGGTGGGCGACAGTCTATGGGGTTGCAAGAACTGGACACGACTTAGTGACTAAACCACCACAAGTCCATACCAGATACTTGGACAAGGTAGTGAAAAAAGTCCCTGCTTTCATGGAACTTATTCAAATTGAGGAAACTTCTATATTGGTGATACTTCTATAATAATAAGAGGAGACTTGGGTCCAGGGTGGAGTGGCACAACTTTGTTGGAAGAGGCTCCTCCCACTCTCTGCCCAGAAGAGGGGGTTCTGACAGGAAGAGATGACACCAACACTCATTTGTTTGGATTTGACATCCTCCATCTCAACAGGATCCCCGAGGTTTTCCTGAGTCCAAGGACACTGCAGAGTCCCAGCTCATAACAAATGATGTTCATGGGCATGCCAGCCCTTTATTTCTATGAGGCAATCCTCAGAGGCCTTTGCCAAGATAAACTGTTTGGCCTTCTGCCTTGAAAGTTGATCCTCTTCTGGGTCTGATTATTGCTTTTCTGAAACACAGGGACAATGACATCATTGCTCCCTCCCTGGCTTGGGGATTTGATGGTCAGCATGAAGTCAGGGTTTGGAATGGTGCCTGCTCTTTGCCAATGCCCTGGGAGGCCTGGGCGTGGGGGCCCGGGAGTGAAGCAAACTTGTAAGGGAGGGGTGGGCGCCATGAGGTCCCCAGGGGCTGCGGGGGTGGGGGGATTCGTTTTCTACTCTGTTGCTGGCATCTTGGTCTGCCTTGCTGTACACAGGAAGGACAGCATTCTGAAGAGGGCTGAGCTGACATTCAGTGGATACACACCTGCCTGGCTATCCCCAGTTGTTAAAATACTGAAATACTTTCATCCTCATTGATAATCATTTGCTGGGGTGGGGTACCTTCTGGACACCTGGGGTGCCCTGGCCTCTTCCTGGGCCAACATCCCATAACTCCTGCAGCACCTCCAGGACCTATCTGGTAGTCTTCTGATAGCTGACGCCTGTGCTGTACTATGTATGGCTGAAGCATGGTCACTGCCCCTCACAGAGGGATGTGAGGAGTTTGGCTTGGCCTGTTGGCCAGATGCCTGTAGGAAACCACTGCTATGTAGGTTACGGGCAAAGCCTGCTTCTTGGCCTCCCAGGCCTGGGACCTGCCAACAGGAATTCTCTCCAGTCACTGTGAGGCACAGTCCTTGCCTAATCAAGGGTTAGCACTTCCTATGCCAGGGGTTGGAAGGCACCTCCGAGGTGCTCTAGTCCAGCCCACTCTTTGCACAGAGGAGAACCTGGAGCTCAGAAGGGAAGTCATTGGTTCAAGTCATAGCAAGCTGGTGACCCATCCAAGCCTTCTGACTCTCCTTTAGGTCATGATATACCAGGGAACATCTCCCATACCCAAAAGGGCTTGAACCTGGGGGACAAAGATCAAGAGTACTGAAGGAATCTGTCTAGACCATCTAGAGCACAAATTTCCCCCTAGAGGAGAATAAAGCAGCGTCAGGTCGCAGTAAGGAAACTCTGGACAGGGTTGGCAATCTTGAGTGCTCATAGTGACCAATGAATGATTGATGCCAAGGAGATAGGGGAGGAGGCGAGCAAAGACCATGAAGTCATTTGACATGTTTCTCTTACTCTTATTGGCTCCCTTTCTGCACCAGGTCAATTTTAGCAGAACAACTGTCATTTTCTCTAGTTTGAGTGAATTTCAAATGCAGCCCTCATCAGTCACAGTCACATTACCCAGTCACCTGGCAGGTACTTAAGCAGAGATCTCAGTCTGGCAGGGCAGGGGCTGAGTGTGGCCTGCAGATCTGTTTCATCAGGACTACCCAGTGCTGCTCATCTTTTTAAAACTGAGTAAGTCGCCAATGGGAGATGACATATAAAAACTTAGACATGAGGCTTTTCTTGAATAATTCTTAGGGATCTGGTCACTTGTGTGGCCGTGTTTCTGCAGGCAGAACCAGCTCCTTTTAGATGCAGTGTGTACTCCTGTTTGCTGCCCACCCCCACCCACTTATCTCCCTGCTGCTTCAGTCATTTGCTAGTCTAGGGGCCCTTGAGTCTGTCATGCCTGGGGCAGAGACTTCTTGCCGCATTGTACTATCTTGCTTTTTATTTCTGGGAAAAGCTATGCTCTGCATAGAATAAGGAGACGACTTCAGCAATTGTGATCTTTCTCCCCAGGCTCAGGCCCTTTTGGGTAGGGGGCATATCAGGGTCTCAGGACTGGTTGTCCTTGCTGACCAGTGCTGTGGCTTTTGAGGTTGCTCCCTTCTTCTCTGCCCACCTCCTTCCCCAGCAGGGTCATTCATTCCATCCAAGCTACCCAACTCCTGTGTGTGTGTGTGCTCAGTCATGTTCGACTCGTTGTGACCCCCCGCCAGGCTCCTCTGCCCATGAGATTTCCCAGGCAAGAATACTGGAGTCGATTGCCATTTCCTCCTCCAGGGGATCTTCCTGACCCAGGGACTGAACCCGTGTCTCCTATGTCTCCTGGATCAGCAGGCAGATTCTTTACTGCTGAGCCACAGCTGAGAGCTGTACCCGGATGGCATCGTATAGACATTTGAAGAACAACCATGACAACAGGTCAAGCATACAGATTCAAGCACAAGAGACACATTTCTGACTTTGTTTTAAGGATCTTATATAGGGAACAAAGATAGGAAATGACTGAAAGCAAAGGCCAAATACGCCGCCTCATATGAAAGATTTCAAAAAAGACAGTTCATATCCATTGGGAAAGGGATGAGAGCAATCAGGAAAGACTTGATGAAGGAGGAAGCATTTGAGATGGGCTTTGAAGGATGACTAGGAGGTCAAGGAATGGGCACTGGTTGGGGTGAGAGAAGGAAAGAAGGATCCAGGCAGGCAGAGGGAAGGGCTGAAGAAGAGGGTAAGTGGCTCTGGTAAAGAATCTGCCCGCCAGTGCAGGAGATGCAGGAGATACAAGTTCAATTCCTGGGTCGGGAGGATCCCCTGGAGGAGGAGATGGCAGCCCACTGCAGCATTCTTTCCCGGAAAATCCCGTGGACTGAGGCGCCTGGCGGATTACAGTCCACGGGGTTGCAAAGAGTTGGACACGAGTGAGCAACTGAGGAACTGAGCATGAGCACAAGGGAGGGGAGGGGGGTGTAGCAGGTGTGACTGGCACACAGAGGCAGGTGGGGGTTGGTGTAGGGCCCAGGGTTGGAAAGATGGGTGGAGCCACGCCTAGGAGAGCTTTGATTGCCTGGCTAGGAGGTGAGAACCCCAGTGATGTGCAGACAAGGGAGTGGAGTTATCAGTAATTTTTATCTTCAAGTGAAGGAGGAGTGACAGCTTGTTTTGCAGAGGGAAAGAAGAAAGGGAAGAAAGCAGATGAGCATTTGGGCAGAGGCAGGAGGGGAGGGAACACTGTTGATCTGCTCCAACCAGGGCTGGTGGAGAAGCGAGAAGTATGGCGGTGGTCTCGAGTCATGAAGTTGCCAGACTAAGAATCGTGGAATTTCCAGTCTAGATGAGGCTTTGGAAATATCCAGCAACCTCCTCGTGTTGCTTTGGAGAACACTGACAGACCATGAGTGGGGCTGGGGGACATGGATCCTGGGGGTGGCAGTGCCTAGTTGTTTTATCTTTCACAGTGTCTAACATATGGTAGTCAGAAAATTGTGTTGAAATGGTTAAAATGTTGACTTCTGCTTAGAAATGACCTGGTAAAATGGAAAGTGAGGTTGACTGGTTGGTAATAATTTCCATGGGAAGGTTTCCTCTCTTGCCTCCCCTCCCACCACTCCCAGGGAGCCCTCCTCTTTGGGGGAAGCCTCCAGATGCTACACTTACACCCCAACATGGGCTCTCAGTTCCCACATAGGGCCCCCTGCTAGCTCAGGAGTTGGGGTACAGTGAGTCGGGTGGCTCCCCTTCCTGCCCACCCTCCCCCTGTCATGTTATGTAAGTGGGTGTTGGTAGCCCGGCTGGCTGGTGGCTTCCTGCAACAGCGGCAGGGCGGGACATCCGAGCTGGCACTATTCAAGTTCACCGCAGCATTCTGAACATTTGGGAACACAGGAAGGGCCGCGTTTTTTAAGCTCCCTTTGTTTGCAAGGAGGGTCCAAAGCCCACAGGGAGGAGAAAAACAAAACCAGGAAAACAGATGACTTGCTTTTGCAGAGACAGTGTGTACATTTGCTGCTGCTCTGTGAGTCCTAATGTACCCCTGACGCTGTCCACACGTGCACACCTACACATCCAGATACACACAAAGCCTTTACCGACACCTTCCTCAGGCACCCAGAGACCAGAAAGCTGAGGCTTCTGTGCATACAGACACACCCTGCTAACAACAGAGGGACGGCCACGTTTGCAGATGGCAAATGAAAACAGAAACGTGGAGATCCCTATGCAGACACACATGTGAGGACCCAGGGGCACACCACCCCACCAAAGACATGCAGACAAACAGACACACACAGAGACACGGGGAAACTCCGAGACAGCCATTTCCATAGCAGGATTTGCATATTGAAAACATACATGCGTGCCCATAACTCTCGTCTCTTTTTCTTATCCCTGAATTCACCTGTACAAACACAAGGGAGTATTTCTCCCAGAGGCCAAGGAGCCAGCTGGCCCCTGGGGACTCTGCATCTCTAAAGGAGACCTGCAGCTCTTCTCTGCACACACCCGTCGGCCTGCTGCCCACTCGGCTCAGGCCCTTAGCTCTCTGGAGAGTGGGCGGGCAAGAAAAAGGTTCCAAAGGCTCCATGGTGCAGAGGGCAGTCCTTTTGCCTTTCCCCTTTTCCCTGGGGCGTTGGTGTTTCTAAAATGTTCCACTTAGTGTTCTCATTTACTTCACAAGTTTGAATTCTTCTTTTGCAAAGTAAGCCCTTCACAACTAAGGAGAAGCGAGGAGAGATAGGCAGGGAAACGGGCCAAGGAGGAAGCGTCGGGGGCTAGTTGGAGCAGCCATGTCATCTGCCCACCCTGGAGATTTCTGTACGTTTCCAAGTTGGTGCCCCAAAGGGGCTGAATAAAAGCAGTTGGAAGAGAAGTTCTGAGAGAGGGGGGCTCCACAATTCCTGTGACAACAAAACAAAAAAGGAAGATAAAAAGTCACTGGGATCTTTAGGTAGAGCTGAGAGAGACCTGCTTCTCCCTCCTGTAACCTGTGCTGTTACTGGGAATGTTTTCTTTGGTGTGCATTTAATTTCTCTAGTTGAAATGGAAACGAGGCGAGGGGGAATTTCTTGGAGGAAGAAGCACCTTTCTTCCCCCAGGAGAGGCCCAGGTGGGCTTTAAGGCCCTCTAGGGAGGGACTTAGACCCAGCTGGACCTGGTACTTGGGGACTGTGGCGTTGCATTGCCTGCTGGACAAGCTGTATCTCTCTAAGAAATCTGGGGAGGTTGAGGAGCTCAGAGCCTGCAAGATGGGACAGGAAGTCCCCAGGTGCTACCCTTCCTGTGTACTCCCCAAATCCTGGTGAAACTCAGTATAATCAGGAATCGTTTCGGTTCGAGTTGGGGCCCGGGTCAGTGATGGCAGAATAGCACCCCTAGAAGTACAAGTGGAGGTTTCCTGGCATTGCATAGATCTCCCAGGAGATTGTGAAATGGGTAAAGAGCCAAGAAATCTACATCTAGATCTCTGAAAGGCAAGGAGAGAGGCCCAGCTAACATCTGGGCAACATATGTAAAAGCATTTACAGACTCTGAAGCACTGTGCAATGCATAGAGCCATTTGCTGTCCTTGTTAGAATATCAATATATACAAACCATCATCAAAATGTTTGTGTTGAGTGGCTGAAAATTACAAACACAGCTAAGAAAGAGGCTGACTCCTGGGTCAGAGCCCTGGGACAGCCAACTCAGGCTTTGTCCAGTGGGCAGCACCAGGTGGAGGGATGTTGGCTAGTGGGAATTCCTTTTTCCAAGAGTAGCTAACCTCCCGCTAACATCCAGGCCCCACCAGCTCCTGGTTCTCTCACTATTTTTAGTGTCATGCACAGATTTATTTAAACGCTTTCTAAATGTTTTTCTTTATACTTTGCCAGAGCCGATTCCTGGGAGTCTCTGTTACAATCTTGTCTAGCTCCTTGTTTAAGTGTCTCTCTGCATGTTCCTTCTTCTTCAAAGCTCCTGAAACCATAATGGGGCTGCTGAATGGGAGAGGGAAGCCACATATGCAGTGGTTAAGAGCATGTACCCTGGAGAGGACTAGGGTCGGGTCACCTGGGCTGCGACTAGGGTGAGGAGAGGAAGGCACTTGCTTCAGATACAAAATCTAAGGGGGTTTCTCAAACTTAGTAATCAAAATACATATTGGAGTGCAATGTTTTTTAAAATAAAAATCAATGCAATTAAGTTCACGATAAACAACATACCAACATGTCAAATAAAGGCAGGATCTGACTGTGTGCTTGCATGTTCTTGCCTCACTTGCTTCACCCTAATCCTGGCCTTTTGTGGATCTGAGTCTCCACTCTGCCTCTTATTATTAGGCAGGGCACATTTTTCTATTTAAAAAAATTGAGGTCTAGTTTACATACAGTAAATACCTCTAAAGAATATGGTTCCATGCATTCATGATTAAGTTGCTTGTCATATCTGACTCTTTGTAACCCTATGGATTGTAGCCCACCAGGCTCCTCTGTCCATGGGATTCTCCAGGCAAGAACACTGGAGTAGATTGCCATGCCTTCCTCCAGAGGATATTCCTGACTATAACTGTTTGTAAATGTGCACAGCTGTAAGACCACCAATTAATCAAATAGAACACATTTCCATCACTCCAGAAAATTCTCTCTTAGGCACCTTTTCTTGCTTAAAATCTTTCAATGAGTTTTTCCTGCTGTCAGGAGAAAGATCAGACCCCTTTGTGCTGGCTCCTTCCTGGGCTGCAGTGCACATCCTAATTTTCAATGGGAAGCCAGATACAGATATGTTTCACCTGAAAACTTGTATGTCTAACATATTACACTGCTGAGCCTCTGGAGGCCAAACTTGACCCTGAATTCAACAGCAATGCTGACACCAACACTAACGCTAACTCTGGACCAAGAGGCATTTTGAGATGCCTTCAAAGGTCAGATGATGCTTGAAGTGTCATTTTTTTTTACACTTGTTGAAATCTTCAGCTCTACAGTACGTCAAGGCTGTCACCCTGTTTATTTAACTTATGTGCAGAGTACATCATAAGAAACGCTGGGCTGGAAGAAACACAAGCTGGAATCCAGATTGCCGGGAGAAATATCAATAACCTCAGATATGCAGATGACACCACCCTTATGGCAGAAAGTGAAGAGAACTAAAAAGCCTCTTGATGAAAGTGAAAGAGGAGAGTGAAAAAGTTGGCTTAAAGTGCAATATTCAGAAAACGAAGATCATGGCATCTGGTCCCATCACTTCATGGGAAATAGATGGGGAAACAGTGGAAACAGTATCAGACTTTATTTTGGGGGGCTCCAAAAATCACTGCAGATGGTGACTGCAGCCATGAAATTAAAAGATGCTTGCTCCTTGGAAAGAAAGTTAGGACCAACCTGATAGCATATTCAAAAGCAGAGACATTACTTTACTAAAAAAGGTCCATCTAGTCAAGGCTACGGTTTTTCCAGTGGTCATGTATGGATGTAAGAGTTGGACTGTGAAGAAAGCTGAGCACCGAAGAATTGATGCTTTTGAACTGTGGTGTTGGAGAAGACTTTTGAGAGTCCCTTGGACTGCAAGGAGATCCAACCAGTCCATCCTAAAGGAGATCAGTCCTGGGTGTTCATTGGAAGGACTGATGTTAAAGCTGAAACGCCAATACTTTGGCCACCTGATGCAAAGAGTTGACTCACTGGAAAACACCCTGACGCTGGGAGGGATTAGGGGCAGGGGGAGAAAGGGACAACAGAGGATGAGATGGCTGGATGGCATCACTGACTCGATGGACATGAGTTTGGGTAAACTGCGGGAGTTGGTGATGGACACGGAGGCCTGGTGTGCTGTGATTCATGGGGTCGCAAAGAGTTGGACATGAATGAGAGACTGAACTGACTGACTGACTGACTAACAGACCCTTAAGTCATCTGAGCATATCTGCACAGCTCTGTTTAAAGCTTTTGACTGTGGAGCCTGAAGCTCCTTCAGGGACAAGGAAAAGGGAATCAAAATTCACCCAGAGTCAAGTAATTCACAGATCCTCAGAGCAGGAAGGACCTTTGGAAACTACCTGATACAACGCTGGGTGTTCAAAGATGGGCAGCAGAAGTGCTGGGTCTTTCCTAAGGTCTCAGCAGCAATTATATTTTTTTGTGAACAGCGACCACGTACTAGGCATCTTCACTGAATACCTCTTTATTCTTCCTAGCACTGTATGGAGAAGGCGATGGCACCCCACTCCAGTATTCTTGCCTGGAAAATCCCATGGACAGAGGAGCCTGGTAGGCTGTGGTCCATGGGGTCACGAAGAGTCGGACACGACTGAGCAACTTCACTCTCACTTTTCCCTTTCATGCACTGGAGAAGGAAATGGCAACCCACTCCAGTGTTCTTGCCTGGAGAATCCCAGGGGCGGGGGAGCCTATGGGGTCACACAGAGTCGGACACGACTGAAGTGACTTAGCAGCAGCAGCAGCACTGTATGAAGTGGGTACTGTTAAGACTTTTGCTTAATAGATGAAGTTACAGAGGCCCAGAAAGGGTAAGTCACTTGCCCAAGATCACACAGCCACAAGTGGCAATGTAATATCTGAACCTGGAGTAATCAGACTTTAGATCCTTTACCTTAAAGTCTGCTTTGCCCAAGTGAGAGCCCTTTTTATGTCACTGAAGGCAGGAAATGATTAGCCTATGAGGTGAGGAATTTGCTTTTGGCTCTTAATTTTACCTCCTACAAAAACAAATCAGATAGTGAAGGGCCAGGATCTCATTGCCCCTTCTGTTGGTTTACCAGGCGCCAGACTGTCGCTGTAGATTGGCAGATGGGGGCTGCCTTTGCAGATAAAGGTGTTACAGCAACTCTTGGACTAGTGGCTTTGTTGAACAATGCAGGAGTGTTGGAATGTGTGAATGGCTGTGCTCCCATGTCACCAGGCACATCACAGAGCCTTGGGTGTTCCAGCACTGGCAGCCAGGATGTGGAAGGAGGAGTGGGTGGTAAATCTCCCAGGACACAGGAGGTGGCAGCTTGGGGTTAAGAAAAGAGACTTGAGCTGGCAACTTGGACATGGGGATATTCTCCCCTTTGGGCAGCATGCTATGGCTGTTGGAGCTCTTACCTAGACATTTAGAATGCCAGAGCCAACATCTGATAGCTCTGTGACCGCAGAAAAATTACTAACTCTTTCACCCATAAACGAGACTGTGTTTGTAAGTATGAAGTATTTGGTAAGTCCTAAATTAATGGGAAATAGCAGTATGACCTTGGGCAAGACACCTTCCCTTTGGAGCCTTAATTTTTTGTGTGTCAGCTATCAGGAATGGGCCAGATGATCTCAGCAGTTCCTTCTTGCCCTAAGATTCTGTGACTGCTCATCTGTAGCTCGTGCTCAAGGATTTGGGGCAGGACACTCATCAAACCAGTCAGTTCTAAGGAAATCAGTCCTGAATATTCATTGGAAGGACTGATGCTGAAGCTGAAACTCCAACACTCTGACCACCTGATGTGAAAACTGACTCATTGGAAAAGACCCTGATGTTGGGAAAGATTGAAGGCAGGAGGAGAAGGGGACGACAGAGGGTGAGATGGTTGGATGGCATCACCAACTCGATGGACATGAGTTTGAGCAAGCTCCGGGAGTTGGTGGATAGGGAAGCCTGGTGTGCTGCAATCCATGGGGTTGCAAAGAGTTGGACACGACTGAGCGACTGAACTGACTGACTCAGTGCTGGGGCAGAAGCCCTTCAGGCATCTGTTTGGCAAGTCCTTGTTAACCTTCTATTTATTTTCAGCTTGACTCTAGGAATGATATATTACTGGCAGAGAAATAAACCAAAACGCTAGGGTTGTAATTGCTTTGTTGTTTTCTTTGCCTCATTTTCTATTCATGTAATGCACTCAGGTTTTGTAAGACCCAGGACTGCTGTGGATGTCTTTGGCACTTACTTCCATTTGTTCACTGGACAGTTATGGACACTAATATAATACATGGCCTTTGGCTAGCACTTGAGAGTTTATCTGGTGTCCACAGTGTTGGCTGAGGAGCTCTAACCCTCAGGTTCTATCCCAGCTCATTCACATAGACTTTAGGCAAATGACTTCTTCCACACTGTACCTTGGTTTCCTCACATATCAAATGGAGAAATAATGGCACTTTGCCCTATAGGGCTGTTGCAAGGATTAATAGATTTGACATCATATGAAGCACTTAGTATTAGGTCCAGAGTAATAATTAATGCACTAGCTATTATTTTTATGGAGTACTTTGTATTAATTTTCTGATTTGACATATCTATTGATTCTGTAAGGCTGGAATGATTTTGTTGCTCCTAAGGTTTAGCTGAGGAAACAGGCTCAGAGGGCAGGGTACACAATTAGTATATGGCAGTGTTCCTGGTTTATACCCCAGGATTTCTGAAACCAAGGTGAGGCCATCTTCGACTATCGCCCAAGCATTTGACTTCTCTGTGGAATCCTAAGGCAGTATGAAGAAAGGCCCTCAAAGCAAGGCAGGTCCCAAGTGCTTAGGCATTAGGAAAAAAGGGGGGCATGATGGTGTCTGGGGACAGCCTTTAGCCTTGGGCGGGACCATGTGGACAATAGATTTGGACATCTGTGGTGGAAGGAAATGGAAAGGCATCGCAGTCCGGGAAAAGGACTTTCAGCTACAAGCTGAAGTGCACGACTGACCACTGCGCTGCCTCGTGAAGTCACCCGGCCAGTCTCCACCAACACAAGTGTTTGTGGTTCCCTCTCTACCTCAAGGGGTTTCACGGCTTCCCAGGCTTTTGCTCACCTGTTCTCCTTTTGCTCACTTGTACCCTCTTCCTCATCTAACCTCTATTCATCCTTTAGGACTGCCCCCAGGCATTGCCTCCTCTCCAAGAAGCACTCCTTGGTTTCCCCTGGCTAGGGGAAGCTTCCTACCTCTACCTTTCCACCCTTGACAGAAATGATGTCTATCAGGAGCACTCACTCTGTGCTCCTTATTTATCAATCAATTATCTATCTATCTCTATTCACTATCTTCCACCTTTTTAATTTTCATCTTCAAAATCTGACACTGTATTTGGCATATATTTGGAGGGCTCAGTAGGTATTAGTTAAAATAAATGGCTCCCAATCTTAAGTGAATTTGACAGAGTGGGGCATTTATTTGTAGCTGATATGGCATCAACCCACTGCCTTTAGCCTTTCAACCCAAATCAGTCACGCTGTGCAGAGGCTGAAGTGTGCAGTCTGAGAAAACTGAACTAAAAGCAACAATTAATTAACATTTGTTGAACACTGTTTTGTTCTGCCTGGGGAGTTTGAGGTTCTAAATCATGTCAGAGGTAAAATGGAATGCTGGGTTAAAGCAAGATCTCTAGAGCCAGATGGCTTGGTTTATGTCCTGACACTCCTGCTTGCTTGCTGGGTGACCTGGCACAAGTCTCCTAACCTCTCTGTGCCTCAGGTTCCTCATCTGTGAAATAAAGATAGCAATAGCTCCATTTTCACACAGATGCTGTGAGACTGTGACCAGTTCTTATACATACATGGGTTGATCTTTGATTTAGAAAACAGAGTCAGAAGAGATATTATGGGGAAGTGTTAGGGAACCTTCACCAAGGCAGGAGGCCCTGTTTTGCCCTGAAGCTGGGTACGCCCGGGTGTTGGCTCACCTCTGCCTCTTTGCAATTTTATGGGGGCAATCATACTGGCCTCTCAGACTGGTTGTGCAGACTAAATGTGGTTCCACAGCATCATATCACATAGGAGAAAAGCCTAACTAAATTATGCACAAATATCAACTGAAGGTGATTAAATTAGAGGTAATCAGCCGGGGCTTGTTGTTGCTGTTCAGTCATGAAGTCGTGTACTACTCTTTGCGACCCCCATGGACTGCAGCACGCCAGGCTCTCATGTCCTTCACCATCTTCCAGAGTTGGCTCAAATTCATGTCCGTTGAGTTGGTGATGCTATCTAGCCATCCGGCCTCCCTCTAACTGGTCATCTGGTGTGTGATTAAAATGGACATGGGCCTCCTTGAACCAAGAGGTTCTAATGCTCAAGTCTACTTCAGAATCCCTTGGGAGTTTGCTAACATGCCTATTTCAGCCTTGACCCAGCAATTCCACCCCTAGATATCTACATCCACCCCAAAAGTTGTGAAAGGGTGTTCATAGCAGCCTTATTCATATTAGCCAAAAGGTAGAAATAATCTAAATATTCATTAATGGATAAATGGATAAGCAAAATATGGTATATCCAGACAAAAGAATATTATTCAACCATGAAAAGGAATGAAGTACTGATACATGCTACAATATGAATGAACCTTGAAAAATTATGCTAAATGAAAAAAAAAAAAAAGCCAGACACATATTGCATGATTCCATTCTTATGAACTGTCCAGAAAAGGCAAATCCACAGGGGCAGAAAGCAAATTGGTGACTGCTTAGAGGGAGAAGGAAGAGAAGGGAATGAGGAGTGACTTCTTAAAAGATATGGAGTTTCTCAATCAAAAAATGGGGGGAAGATCTAAATAGACATTTCTCCAAAGCAGAGATACAGATGGTGAACAAACACATGAAAAGATGCTCAACAGCATTAATTATTTGAGAAATGCAGACCAAAACTACAAGGTACCCCCTCACACCAGTCAATTATATTTTTTCAATAGGTGAATTTTATGGCATGTGAATTAAATCTCAATAAAGCTGTTATTTAGATAACTTTAATGAGTCCCTGGGGCTTCCCAGGTGGCGCTAGTGGTAAAGAACCCGCCTGCCAATGCAGGAGACATTGGGTTCAATCCCTGGGTAGGGAAGATCCCCTGGAGGAGGGCATGGCAACCCACTCTAGTATTCTTGCCTAGAGAACCCCATGGACACAGGAGCCTGGTGAGCTACAGTCCATAAGGTCACAAAGAATCAGACATGACTGGAGCAACTTGGCACGCATGCACAAACAAGTCTCTCTGATGGAGGTGGGGGACCCCACTTTTGAGGAATCTGTTTCTGGTTTCTCCAAGTTAAACTCTGCAGGATTCACAGGGCTGCAGACGGCCCCTCCCAGGCCCCCAGCGGTGGGAATGCCCACTCCTGGAGCAGTTCCTGTAGACAACCTCACATGGTAAGGACTCACTCCATACTCCAGAAGTGTAATCTGAGGCACAAAACTGTGATGGGTCCTGTCAAAACATTTGAAGATGCATCTCAATATATGATTAGTTATTTGTGGTTTTTCTATTTATTTAAAAATTATACTAGTGTGATTATGTGGGTTCATTATGAACATGATAAAATATGCACACAATTTGCATTTTAAAAGGTAAGTTTTAAAAAAAGGAACAGGAAGACCTTCTTTGAAGGGCTGAGATTTGAGCAGAGATTGGCGTGAAGTTTATTCTTACTCTTTCTTCTTGCCACTGAGTCATTCCTCAAGGGTATTCTTATGTCCTCTACTGGAGACCCAGAGAGTCCTTGAAATCATTGAGCAAAGTCTCTAGGAACTTGTAGGTGTGTGTGGGTCGGCAAGAGCAGGCTCAGAAAGGAAAGACAAATGAAGAACAGAGGAAGGGCTGGGGGGAGAGAGCTGTAGTGGGAAGAGATCAGAAGGGCCCATGTTCAAATCCTAATATTTCAAAGCTCCAATATTTCACTAGCTGAATGAACTGACCTTGAGCTGAGCCTTCTCATTTATAAAATGGGGATAACAGTGCTTATTTATTCAGAGCATTAACTGAGAGAATACGCTCAAAGAAGAGATAAGACAGATGGTGGGAGGAAAGAAATATTAAAGGAGAAAGATAGAAGGCAGAGTTCACTCCAGAAATACAGCAGATACCTCCTGTGTGCCCAGACTGTGCTAGGCAGAACAAACAAGAGAGTAACTGGATTGAGTTACTACCCTTCAGGGAGGTGCCCAGTTTACCTGGGAGATGAGAGACAGAAAGGGAGGGTGCTGCAAGCCACATATCCAAAGACTAGACAGTGGCAGTGGAGAGGGCTTGGCAGAGAGAGCAGAGGAGCAGGGGGAGGAGCGGAGGTGCTCCCCGTCACTCCCGGAAGCTACAACTGAGGATAAAGGTCCTTCTTCTGGGTGCCAGGTGGCAGCTGCTCTGCCAGGTGAGTGTTGGGGGCCCTTGCGGTGCCTTTTCAGCAGGTCTGGCTCCATCTACCTCTTCCAAAGGTATCTTTAATGGCCCAAAACAAGCAGGGAGCTTCACTAGTCTTGCAGACGGACAGACAGTCACACACACAGACACATGCACAGGAAACCGAGCGAATTGCGGGGCAGATTATTTTTGTTTTCCCCTCACCGCCACCACCGAGGCAATCAATGACATTCCTTTCCCTCCTAAACAAACAGGCCTGTGTACTGGAGCCTGCCAGGAAGTGAAGAAATCCCCGCTGGAAGAGCATAAGCAGCCTCTCTCCACCTCCTGCCTGCTCCCTCCTTCCACTCCTGGGGAGGCTGCGTGGGGGCCTCCTGGTGTGAAGCCTGGATGACTTTCTCCTCTTTCTCTGGCTGTTCCCGGAAAGGGGAGGGAATGGGAGGGAAACTTGGGACAGGTCTCTTTTTGGAATCACCAAGCCTCTGTACCTCCCAGGCCTCTCTCACCTCCGTCCCCAGCTCAGTTCTTGAGAATGATTTTAAACCTTGTGGTGTGAAGCAGTTAGGGAGGAAGAGGATGGCAACAGGGACAGTGTGGAGGAGAGGATCAGTTTCCAAGTTTGAGAAAATATGCTCAGAGTAAAAATGGGAGTTTTGACAAAGACATTCTGCTCAGAGATTAAAGCATCTGCCTGCAATGCGGGAGACCTGGGTTCAATCCCTGGGTTGGGAAGATCCCCTGGAGAAGGAAATGGCAATCCACTCCAGTATTCTTGCCTGGAAAACCCCATGGACAGAGGATCCTGGCGGGCTACAGTCCACGGGTTAGCAAAGAGTCGGACACAACTGAGTGACTTCACTTTCTTTCTTTCTTTCACTTTCATTCCTTCCTTCAGAATACTTTTCTTAAAAGTTAAGAAGGCACCAGTATCCTTCCTAAAGTCAAAGAATAGTTAACAGAGAGCTAACCTTGGGGGTTCAGATGGTAAAGAATCTGCCTGCAATTCAGAAGACGCAGGAGACATGGGTTCGATCCCTGGGTTGGGAAGATCCCCTGGTGGAGGGCATGGAATCCCATTCCAGTATTCTGGAGGAGGTCATGGCAACCCACTCCAGTATTCTTGCCTGGAGAATTCCATGGACAGAGGAGCCTGGCAGGCCACAGTCCATAGCGTCACACAGAGTTAGACACGACTGAGAGACTAACATTATTCATTCATTAAGGGTCTAGGAATGGTAGAAAAATACACCCTTGTATATTAAACCTGTCTGTACTAACTTATTTCTCTAAAAGTAACATGTGCTTTCATGTTTCTTTAGTGTTTGTGAGGCTGGATGATATTTCTGAAAAGCAGTAACTTTTTTACTCTGGTTTGTCCTTTTGTCTCTTGAGACTCTCCCACATTGAGGAGCTAGCCTGTGCTGTGGCCACTGCCTCACGAAAGGGAGGTGACCACAGGATACAGAGAGGAGAGGAAGCACCTCCTGGCTTCTGAGCTTGAAACCCAAGTCCTTAGGAAAACTGAGACGACCCTGGACCACAGGTTCAGTAGAGATGTGGGAGAAAGACGCCAAGTGAGAGCAAGGCCTCTCACCTCAGATGAGAAGGATTCCCCATCCTTGGGGAGAGGAGAGATGAGGAGGTGAAACTGTAAAGGGGGACATTTTCAGGGGAAGGAGATGGGGGCCAGTGTACCTACTTCCGCAGCATGAGCCCCAGGGTAGTTGGGAACCCTCAGGTAGGTTTCATGACGTTCAGGTGCACAGAGGACAAGTGCACAATTTTCTGGCAGAACTACATCACTGGGGAGGGAGCAAGACTCTAGAGAAGAGATTGCTACATGAAACGCCAAGGGGGATAGAGCCTCCAACAGAATTTCCTGCGTCTAATGAGGTCTGAGAAGAGCAGAAAGACTCCTGTGGATCCAGGAGGGCACAGATGCAACAGAGAGACCTGAAAGGAACCCAGGGGTGAAACAGACTAGGTTCGAACTGTGTGGACCATCAACTGAGGACCATGGGCAATGCACATCTCTTGGCTCAATGACACCAACAGTGACTCCTGCCTCCTAAACCTTCAGAGCTAACTTAAGCTCCAGATCTCTGGCATAAGTTTTGGAGAAGGGGAGAGATCTTAGATTGCTGAGTTACATCCATCCTGATGTTTGAAATAGGAAGTAAGTTGAACCTTAGAAAAATCCAGTTCCATTTCTTGCATCTGAGTCTTCCTGAGATGGTGGTGGACTGAGATTCCTACTCACATGCTGGTTTAGTGCTGGCAATTTTAATAGAGATTTATATTTGAGCTTTCAACATTTCCTGAGGACCTCTCTGCACTAGATCTTTCAGGGATAATAGATGAATAAAGACAGAACAGAATGTACTATAAGAGGTACTCCAGGAAGGTTGCAAAGGCAGTGCTACAGAAGCAGGAAGGCCTTGAGAAGGCCTCCCAGTCCTTGCAGACTCTGGGCAAGCTTTTCTGAGGTATAAGTGAAGGATTGAGGCACTTCTGGTAGGACTGCCTTTGTGAGCAGAGTCTGAGAAAAAAAGAAATGGTGGGAAGGATGGAGGCAGATATTGTAGGAAAACAGTGACGGCACCTAACAATGTCCCCTCTCTGGTTCTGTGTTGGAGGAGACATGATAATGGTGGATATGTCAGGCAGAACAGCCAGTGTGTGTGGACACCTGTTGTGCTTGTGGGAGAGGTTTTTGGTGAGCCATTCTGCATAGACAGTAAGAAGTCATCAGGATGAAAGATGAGGGCTGACTCTCCTGAAGTCCCCTGTCCTGCTTGGCTGGGGAATCAAGGAAACTTCCTTGGACTGGAATCAGCCCAGATCTGTATACCCCTATCATTGCCAAAGGCTTGGGACTGGTCTGCTCAGCTGCTTGACATGTCTGGGTTTTCTCTCTTCCATTTATTCTCTATGTCACTACAAAACTGGCCTTTGCCCTTGGAAGATGCCATCAAGAAAACTCTCCTTCAGGTCTATGAAGACCAAATCCAAGTGGTCAGCAGGGGAGGGACTGAAGGACCTCTAGGAAGGTCCCTTGAAGGTATTTTCTCAGCACCTACTGAGGATTCTTCCTCTAAGGCTGTAGACATATGAAGCTGGGCTGGAGTTCCCGTAATGACTTTTGGTGATGCTTGGATTAGTGAGTGAAGTGAGTGAAAGTTGCTCAGTTGTGTCCAACTCTTTGCGAACCCATGGACTTAGTTCATGGAATTCTCCAGGCCAGAATACTGGAGTGGGTAGCCTTTCCCTTCTTCAGGATATCTTCCCAACCCAGGGATCAAACCCAGGTCTCCCACGTTGCAGGCGGATTCTTAACCAGCTGAGCCACAAGGGAAGCCCAAGAATACTGGAGTGGGTAGCTTATCCCTTCTCCAGGGGATCTTCCCAACCCAGGAATAGAACCACGGTCTCCTGTATAGCAGGCGGATTCTTTACCAACTAAACTATGTATCAAATAGACTGAAGCACATGGTGAGAAGGTCATTTCCTTTTCAAGCAATTTTCAAGCCTTCAGATTCCATCAAGGAGAGTCTTAGTTTGGTGCTCTTTAAGTGTTTGTTCTCCATACCTGCAAACCTGTAACTTTCTCTTGGTGCTCACAGCAGGCAAGAGTTTCTGGCATGAATATCATAACTTTGCTTTGTTTTTGTAAATCTTTTAGTGATTACCATTCTTTGTTTATGGCAAGAGACACTGATTTTCCACTTACAGTAGTCATACTGAGTTTATTTAAGTTAAAATGTACCATATTTAAGGAATAATCAGCATCTATATTGTTACATACATTATCTGTGCACGTGCTCAGTTGTGTCCGACTCTTTGCAACCCTACAGAGTGTAGCCTACTAAGCTCCTCTGTCCGTGGAATTTTCCAGGCAAGAATACTGGAGTGGGTTGCCATTTCCTACTCCATATATATATTGTATAGATAATACATAAATATGGTAAAAATTGTAAAGTTGGTGACTGATGATTGAAGTTTGAGGAAACTCAGACTTAAAATTTTGGTCCCAGTGAGAACCCGGCCCTCAGGGTTTTAACGGAGTGGTGTGATATATCTGCATTGGAAACCTGACTTTGTAAGGCCCTCTTTGGGACTTATTAGCGAAATGACTTGAGCTGATTTCAAAGCCTTGGTTTCGTTAGCAATAAAATGAGAATGTCCTGCCACTTGCCTTGTGGGGTTGCTGCATGGATTAAATGATATAAAGTACACCAAGTAGAGGCTGAACACAGAGCCTGCTGCACAGTAAACACTAATGTGAGCAATTACGTCTTTTGTTGTTAGAAAAGCACTCTTTAAATGCTGAGGTGCTATCCGACAGTCAATGGACGTGTATACAATATGTGGAAATTTTACATTCCTTTTTCATGGTGAGTTTTAAGAGCATGAAGTGAAACCAAGAAGCCCTGGGTATGGAGAAAAGTAGAAATAAGGAAACAAAGATTTCTGACCATCTCCTGTACTATTTTGCATCACTGTTCCTAATTGTCCTTGCTTCTCTGAACCAATACCTTTTGGCAGGTAACTTTGTAATTTCTCCCACTAAAGGAGAAGTATATGTCCCCTGTCCTTAATTTTGGGCTTGGTCATTTGACTTGCTTTCGCCAGCAGGATACCAGTAGATATCTGGTGGAGGCTTAGCATGAGCTTGTGTGCTTGGGCATGCCCTCTTGTACCTCTGCACTTGCCATGCTGACAATGTGCCCTGGTTAGCTGCTGGTCCATGTGGAGCCAAGTCTAGCTAGGCCCAGTCTTGTTTAGTTGCTCAGGTGTGTCCGAATCTTTTGCAAGCCCGTGGACTGTAGCCTGCCAGGCTCCTTGGTCCATGGGATTTTCTGGACAAGTTTACTGGAGTGGATTGCCATTTCCTTCTCCAAGGCCCTGTCTAGACCAGCCAATTCCCACCCAGCAGCAAGAGCAAGATTAATGGTTATCTTTAAAGCCACTGAGTTTTGGGCTGTTTTGTTAGGCATCATAGTTGTGGCAATAAGATGCTAATGACCCCTGTTATGTACCGGCTCAAGTGCTTTTACTTAGGCTTTTTAATTTGATCCTCCAACATCCCCATTTACTAATGAGGAAACTGAGACTTCATAAGCCCTCTGGTCCAAGATCACACAGAAAGGAAAGAGCAGAGCTTGGAAGCAACCCTGTTCTGTCTGATTCCCAGAACATCTCTTTCCATTACATCATGAAAGAAAGGGGTGGGAGGTGGTGGAATGCCATGTGACTGGCTTCACAGCTGTGCTTCAGTCTGGGCCCGTCGTCTATAGTCATCCCTGAGACCATGCTGGCCAATATCATAAATCTAGGATTGTGATATCACGGGATGACTCAGGCAGGAGGTGGCAGGACAGGGAAGCCCTGGTGAAGGGCTGGTCGGTATAAACCTCAGTCTAAATAGGAACAGGGCGGTAACATTAGTAGACAGGGTTGGGCCACAGAATTGGGTGGTTTGGGTCAAATAATGACTTGAAATTTATTTTGGAAAATATTTTCCCAAGTGTCTCACTGAGCCTTGTGGGAATGAAAAAAATCAATGGGGAAAGCCAAGAGGGAAAGCTGACAGAGTTGGGAAGGCATGGTCAGCAGGACCTGACTGCATAAAATTCAGGGCATCAGATATTCCTGGGGGCAAACTCTGGCTATATTTCTCTTCCTCTAATTCCCCTGCCCTGTGAGTTGTTGCAGACTCAATCCCAAATCTCTCTATTCTTTAGTGATTACAATAACAACCAATGTTTACTGAGCTCATAGGAAGTGCTAGGCATTGTTCGGAGCACTTTCCACTTTAATTTACCCTCTCAATCCTCATGACAACCTGAAGTGGACGATATTTCATTATCCCCCTTTTATAAATGAAGGAGAAAACAGAGGCTCAGAGGAAAGAAGTTAAAAACCCAAACTAACACAGTTATTAAGAGACAATGTTGGGACTTCCCTAGTGATCCAGCGGCTAGGACTCTGTACTCCCAATGCAGGGGACCTGGGTTCAGCCCCTGGTCAGGGGACTAGATCCCAGATGCTGCAACTAAGGATCCAGTATGTCACACTAAGACCCAACACAGACAAATAAATAAAATTAAACAAACAAACAAAAAAAGAGATAGTTCTGGGACTGGAACTCTAGGTAGGGGTTCCCAGCTTCTTGGATCTAATACCTGATGATATGAGGTAGAGCTGATGTAATAATAATAGAAATAAAGTTCACAATAAATACAATAATGTTGAATTATCCTCAAACCATCCCCCTATTCCCGATCCTTGAAAAAACTGTCTTCCACGATACTGGTCCCTGGTGCCAAAAAGGTTGGGGGCTGCTTTGCGAGTGTAGTCGAAAGCACTTGGCTGTGTGTTTTTTGCACATCATTGTAATGATCTGATCCTATCACTAAAGCGGATAAATGCATGCTAAGCCACTTAGCTCAATGCTTAATATTAGAGAGAACAAAAATATTACTACAATACCAAGAATTACTACACTGATACAAATTTACTTTATTACTTTATAATGACTGTTTCCATAGTTTTACTTAGGGAGGGAATTTTTTTGCGTCAAAAATACTTTAGTAACTGATTAGGATAGGATGAGATCTTCCTAAGGTCCTGGGGACAGCTGGAGCCAGGGCCTTATAGGTAGTAGGGAATGCCCTGAATAGAAGAGGAGAAGAAACTGGAGATGCTGGTGAACTGGGAGAGGGCTGAGGAGGGGAGATGAGAGAACAGAGAAGACCAACAAGATGAAGGCTGTGCCTTGTGAGATGAGACTCCCCCTTGGGACCTCATTAAGGAGGTCAGTGAGCCCACTAAAGACACCATTCTTGGTGGCAGATTATTGCCTGTGATGGGAGGAGAAGCAGTTGAGCTTACATCGCAGTTGATGTGCTGGAAGAGAACAGTCATGGAGCCGTGGGTTCTGAAGAAGATGAGTCCACCTGAGGGATTAGCAACATGTGAGGGAGGCCAAGGAATCTACCTTGGATCCTGAAGGGTCAGGAGGTCTCCAGCTGACATCTGGGTAAAGTTGTTGATAAGTGTACCATGGTCAACATGCCTCTCTCTCTCCTTAGAATGCCTGCTCACTCATCTTGGCTCCCCAGGGCCAGCTCTGTCGTTGGAACTCAGCAGGCCTTGGTTCTTGAGTGAATGAATGAAAGTCTCAGAACTAAGGATCACTGGTGCCTGCTTGCATGAATGCCAGCTTGGTCATTCTTGGAATCTCATCCCAAGAAGGTGCTTTAGACTCCTTAGGTTGTTTACATCTCAAGTCATGGAACTGCATACCACCTTCCTGACCTGCTCCATGCTTCCCTAACTGCCACTGATGCCAACCCAACTCCATCTCTGGGCTCATTTTTAAGACCTGAATTTGAGCATCATGTTGTACAGACCTTGTTGCTGCCATCTTCTGCTCCTTCCTTGAAGTGACATTAGAGCAGTGACTTTCAGCCAGGAACAATTTCCCCTTCAGTAAGCATCTGGTAACATCCAGACATATCTGTCATAACTGGTGAAGAGTGCTACTGGAATCTAGTGGGTAGGGGCCATGGATGCTTCCACATAGCCTACAGTGTACATGACAGCCCCCTTCCTGGTCTTCTTGAGCTGCTACGTAACTAACTACCATAGACTGGGTGGCTTAAGCAGCAGACAGTTATTCCTCATCATTCTGAAGGGTGGGAAGTCCAAGATCAAGGTGCTGGCAGCTTTGGTCCCTTGTGAGAGTCTTTTTCCTGGTTTGTAGACAGTTGCTTTCTTATTGTGGACTCGTGTGAGTGCTCAGAGAGAAATCTCTCACTCTGTTCCTCTTCTTAAAAGGGCACTAATCCCATCATGAGGGTCTCACCCTCTTGATCTCATCTAACCAAATTAACTCCCAAGTCCCCACTTTCGAATACCATCATATTGGAGGTTAGGGCTTCAACATGTGAGTTTTGGGGAGACACAAACACTCAGCACATAACACACCCCAAACAGTTAACCAGTCTCAAGGTTAATGTGCTGTGGCTGAGAGGTTCTGCATTACAGTGTCTGGTTAAAAGCACACTGGAATGTAAAATAATTGGTTTAGGTCCTGACTCTGCCACTTACTTCTAGACAGAGATGAAAATTATATATACCTTTAAGGTCATCAGAATGATCAAATTGGGTCTGACCAACAACTGGCTCCTGCCTCCTCCTCCCCTCATTCCCCACCCCAACACATACCCTCAATGTAGAGCAGACAGCCAGAACCTCCATGGCCTAGGGACAGCATGTGGTACCTAAAGGTCCAGTGTTACCAGTTCAGAGGCCAAGCCTAGAGAAGTTAGTTCTCTGTCCCATGAGC
Organism: Oryx dammah; assembly: GCF_014754425.2. NCBI lineage: Eukaryota > Metazoa > Chordata > Mammalia > Artiodactyla > Bovidae > Oryx > Oryx dammah. The sequence goes on along the minus strand of NW_024070213.1, from coordinate 47,106,266 downwards.
CATGACATGCTTCAGCCCTTCCGAGCGCGCAAGTCTGTGATGTGAGCACCTTTTCTGGAAGTGACTTTAACTTAAAATTATTTTTTCTTTAATTGTTTTATACTCTGAGGAGTTAGTTTGGGGCCATAACAAAAACATCAATGTGAATGATTATATGCAATTAGGCAAATTGATATTTATATAAAAAATTTTGGTTTTACTAAAGGAAACACATTTTGGTGGGGGTTAAGGGAACAGGCAGCTCTCTTCTAAGAAGTAAGAAGTTCAGTCTCAGAATTTATGCTACAAAAATTTATTGTACATTGACAGAATGTCAGAACCGGAAGTGATGTCAGAGACCACCTTCTCAAATCCTTCATTTTACATTCAAGAAACTGAGCCTGAAAGGGAGGAGACACTTCCTTGGGGTCACACCCTGGTTACTGACAGAGAAGAATTAGAGCCAGGGGTTCCTGACACCCTGTTCAGGATGGCTCCACCCCACTGTGCTACCTCTTGCCAAGGGTAGTCCCTCTCAGACTGGATGCCAAAGAATGGGTGATTTCCCCCTAAATTTTAAGCTCAAGCTTCACTCTTAACCGAGAATTTAATTTTCAGAATCTTCTGCAATGTTTTTTTTTTTTTTTTCCCTCCTCTTGGCCTGGAGGCAATATTGAAGCAATTCCCTCTGTGGGCACCTCGCTCCATACATAAACACATGTCTACCATACACACAGAGGCACACACATTTGTCATTCCTTCCCAGAATGACTTAATGATTTCCATGTAACCAATATGTTGCAGCTGTTGGCTTCCTTCAGGCTGAAGCCCTCAGAAAATCATCAGTTATCAAGTTGCCTTCCCGCCACTGATTTTCCCATCCCGGATACATTTCCCCCTCTTTCCTTTAAAAAAACAAAAAAACAAGGTAAGAAAAAAGTAAGAAAAAGCTAAGAAAACCAGTTAGGAAAAAAATATTGGGACCTTCCTTCCAACCAGACTCAGTTAGTGTCCCTGGAAGGTCTGCTGGGACCAGGCTGGTACTATATTTTATGGGGAGGCTTCCAATAGGAACAGTTTTAGTTTTCCCATAGATGAAAGACAGCTTCTAATCGATCAGGAGAATAGGAGGTGAAAGCTTGGGGGTGGGGAGGTGGGAAGTGTAGTTGGAGAAGATAGTGAGTTGAGTGAATGTGGTGAGAAAGCCTTGGGTACACATTCTGACTCTATCTTTTACTAGCTTTGTAACTTTGAGAAAATTGCTCAACATCTCTGAGCCTTGATTTTTAAGTCTTCAAATCCTGTGCTCATTGGGTTACTGAGGAGTAGAGTGAGTGCTCCCTGTTTCCCTTCCCACCCGCCTTGATCTCTGGTCCATGGAATGTAACAAGTGATATACCTATTTCATGAACAAGGACACTGAACCATCAGTATGTTTTTTGGTAGCTCAGCTGATAAAGAATCTGTCTGCAATGCAGGAGACCCTTGTTCGATTCTTGGGTAGGGAAGATACTCTAGAGAAGGGGGGCTTCCCTGGCAGCTCAGATGGTAAAGAATCTGCCTGCAATGCGGGAGACCTGGGTTCGATCCCTGGGTCAGGAAGATCCCCTGGAAGAGATCATGGCAACCCAGTCCAGTTTTCTTGCCTGAAGAATCCCCATGGACAGAGGACTCTAGCAGGCTACAGTCCATGGCATTGCAAAGAGTTGGATGTGACTGAGCGACTAAGCACAATGAAGAATGTCCTCGTTTGCATTTACTTGGCTAGAACCTCCCTGTGACCTGCCTGGCATGTGGTCCTCCTGGGGAGGGATGAGGAGTGTAACAGCAGGGAACACTTACCAAGCATCTAGCACGGGCCGAGCATGAAATCTACATGCTGTTATTTCCCCATTTTCCAGGTGAGCAAATCAGACGTTCCTAGTCTAGAGTTTAAAAGCAAGCACATGAGAGTGACAGGGGGTCGTCATTCAGCTTTTAACATTCGGAGGAATTTCTGAGTTTGATGTAGGGTCATAGTGTCAAGTAAAAACAGACATTTCTAAATTATTTTTGATGTTTTTGACAGATGTGGAGTGGGGTGTAGGGTTTCTCTGAAAGGACAGGGTGGGTTATCTCTTTTGCTTTTAAGGCTGAACCACAAGGTGACTGTCCCTGGGAGGAAGATATGATGTAAGGATATCCATGCCGGAGAGGATGGAGAATGAAGTCACCTTCTCTACATCAGGGCACCCAAGGGAGGAAGTCAGAGAGAGAGAAATGCAGGGCGAGGGGCCAGTGAGAAGTGGGGTTTGCCGATATCACCTCTAAGCAGCAGTGTCAGGGCAGGGCCCCTTGCTGGGTTGAGGAGAAGCTGATGAAGGGGGTGGGGGCTTTTGTCGCATCCTCATTTGGAATTCTGGGCATAGACCTCCTTGCAGGAGCCCTCCCCCATACTCCGTCAGCCTCAGCCAGAGAGAGCCTGAGTTTTCTCTCCAGAAACATTCTCAATTCTAGAGTGACAAGGAAAGGAACCAGAGGCAGGGCTCTTGCTGCCATCCAGCCAAGCAACACTTCAGCCAGGGGCCACTCACATTCAGGCTGCCAGACTGGAAACAACTCAAGAACCCAAGGGGTTTGACACACCAACAAGAGTGAGGCAGCACTTGGTCAGCAAGGGTGGCCGGCCATGCTCCTGGGGGCCTTGACTGTGCTGAGAGGACAGACGGCTGGAGTAATGCTCCAGTGGTCGCTCATCAGCCGAATGCCCAGGACAAGATCAGGCTGACCACCCATCAAAGCTTGGTAGCCAGTCCCAGCCAAAGTCAGGCATGCAGCCCCCTGGTGGAGACCAGCCAAAGACCACTATGAGGCCAGGAGGCCTGCACCCTCCCTCTCTTTGCTACCCTCAGTGCCCCAAAGGCAGAGCTGGTCTCTATAAACCCAGATACCACCATGGGGAGGAAAGGCTGGGGAGAGTGAAAATTGGAAGAACTGAGTATTTCTCTAAAGGGATCAAGTCATGCCAAAGAGACAACTTCACCCAGCTCTGCTGGGGAATTAAAACTGGGATAGACTGAATTTCTAAACAAAGAGGCTGTTCAAACCACAAAAGGCTAAGATACCATTATTGATATGTCCAAGTTTTTCCACCATCTGTGGGGTTAGGATGCTTATGGAATTCTAGAAAATAAAGCAATGACATTTTCTTTGCACATCTGAGTGTAGGCATATGCCTGACTCTCTGATATATAATTGTTATAATAGGTGCATAATAAATCCCTGTGAACAAATGGATAACAAGCATGCAAACGGGAGAGAAAGTAAGATTGACTGTAAGATGGTTTCTTAATGCCTGCTAAATACCTGTATTATACTTTCCTCAGGGTCTCAGAAGCAAACAAACAAAACACACTCAACCAGAATACAAATGACTTGTATTAGAAAACAGCATGCACTAGAGCGTCAGCCAATATGCAGCATGAGCTGGTAGACTAACAGTGGTATTAAATGTGGATTAAGTGCAGATTCAGGAATAGACAGGCATTATGTTTTGTGGCAGTTTCTGACAACTCCCTTATATGACATCTAATATTTAAATCACTAATTTCAGAGGCTACTCATGGTCCTCTGTGATTCCAAGCAACACAGTACAATGAGGAAATAGGAAAAAAGTGTCATGGTCTACTTAGAACTTAGCCCCGATATCTGTGTCAGGGACAAGGGTGGGTGTTAGAAACTAGAGCTATGTGCAAAGAGGAGGGCATAACTTCCCCTGCAGAAGACATAAGAGGCTCACAGGGGACACTAAGTTGGACCTTGAAGAATGAGCTGTCATCCTTCTGAGGGAGAAGGTAGCGAAGGGCATTTCAGGTGCAGAGAACAGTATGTGAAAAGGAAGCACGAGGGAGCACAGTGTATTCAGTGATAATGACACTTGGTGATCTCCAGGAGGACAGACCCAACTAATGTTGCCTGTTATTACACAACAAATGTTCATAAATCAAGGGCTTTACATCCACTGCATGCGTGCAAGCTGTCACTTCAGTCGTGTCTGACTCTTTGCAACCCTATGGACTGTAGCCCACCAGGTTCCTCAGTACATGGGATTCTCTGGGCAAGAATACTGGAGTGGGTTGCCATTTCCTCATCCAAGAGATCTTCCCAATCCGAAGATTGAACCTGCGTCTGCCTGTGTCTCCTACATTGGCAGGCAGGTTCTTTACCCCCTGAGCCACTTGGGAAGCCTTTTACATGTATTAACCCATTCTTTGATGATGACTCTGCAAGGTAGATACTATAATTTCCAGTCTATGAATGAGGAAACTGGGACACAGAAAGTAATCAGTTCCAGGCCACAAAGCTAGGATGTGATGAAACTGGGAATCAAACAAGCAGTATATCACACTATGGTAAGCACCACTCCATATTCCCTTATCTAATCCTTATACTGAGGCTCTCAAGTGTAGATACTGGTATCACAGAGGCACAGAAAGGTAAGTTAACATGCTGAATGAAGATCACACAGCTTGGAAGTGGAGGAACAGAGATTCTAATCCAGGCAGATTCCATAGCCCACTCCTAACCCTGTACCCTGCAGCTTCTGGAGCGCTGACGGTATGGTATTGAAATCACTCATTTATAGCTGATTTCCCCTTTACGTCTTGGGCAACTTCACGCATAATTGTTTAACAATTGAATCTCTGGCATCAGCATAGTGACCAGCACACAGTAAGCATCCTATCCATAGAGTGCCTGCGAATTCAGTCTCTAAGTTGTGCCTGACTCTTTGCAACCCCATGGACTGTAGCCCGCCAGACTCCTCTGTCCATGGGATTTTTCAGGCAAGGATACTAGAGTGGGCTGCCGTTTCCTCCTCCAGGGATCATCCTGACCCAGGGACTGAACCTGCGTCTCCTGCATTGGAAGCCAGATTCTTTACCACTAGTACCACCTAAGAACCCAATCCATAAAGTAGTTGCATTAAATACAATATAGTAAAGTTACCAGGAGCCCAAACTCCAGAGCCACCTTCTCCAGGCTCGAACCTCAGCTCAGCCACTTCCAGCTCTGTGATCTTGGGCAAGTTTCTTCACCTAGGTGTGTCTCAAGTTTCTTTATAACTAAAATGGTGATAACAGAACCCAGTTCATTGTCTTGCTGCAGTAACTGAGTACACATAAAGCATTTAGGTGAAACTCTCACATGTAAGTCATTTTTAAAATAAGTTTTTGTTGGCAATCTTGCCACTACCCAGTCCCCTGGGTCTAATCAAAATGATAGCTCTGTAGTTCACCCCAACAAGTTTCAGGATGAAGAATATATTAGGAGGAATTCAGCAATCTTGGGCATGTGATGACATTCAACACAGACATCTGACTTGAAATTGCCTTTAGAATGCTCATTACTAGGTTCTGGATCCCACTTATCTCTGTATCACATGCATCTGTCTTACGTGCCATGTGCTGCGTGAGGGTATGGTTTAGGGAAATGATGAAGTTAAAAATTTTATCTTTGCCACAGAGTAGTAGAGTAACTTCAGGTGAATTTCCTAATCTCAGCTGTGTCTGACGTGAAGTGGGGGTTATATAATAGAACCTACCCCAGAGGTACAAATTCAAAGGAATAACCTAAGTATTTGCCATTGTGCAGGCACAGAGCAGACTCTCAAAAATGTATGTCCTCCCCTCCCCTCGCCTCTCGAGCTCAGTGTATGCATCTTATTCATTGCTGAATCTCCCACAATGCCTTGCAGAGAGTGTTTCACACAATGCTTGATGAGTGCTCCAAGAAAAGCTTGTTAACCCCCCTAGGATGGATTGAGGACATTAAAGAGAGCTGTGGGGGACAGAGGAACAAGAGAAAGTGGGTGGGGAGACAGGAGGAGACCTTTCCACTTTTACTGTAAGCAGAATCCAAGCCAGTCAGAGGGGGTGGAAAGGAAGGCAGTCTGGGAGGCCCCCAGAGTCCAGGAGAAACTGGAGGAAGGAGGTGAGTGAGGAGAGGATGGGGGCTCCTGGGCTGGCTGTGCTGGTAGTGAAGCCTGGGCTCTGTGTGCTAAGAGTCAGCTCACGACTTCCCTGGGCCCTGATGGGTGGGCCAAGAGCAGAGCTATCAGCACCTGGGAAGCAAGTGTGGGCAAGCAGGGCTGCAGAGAAAGCTTGTGTGTATGCAAGGGGGTCTGCCCTGCTGGAGGCTGGGGCTCTGGGGACAGACTGACCCTGTCCTGGCAGGTCAGAAGCTGGGCAGCTGACATCCGTTCTGTAACTAAAAAAATAACACGTCTCATGCTTGTCAAGGGCTGTGCACAGCCTGGGGGATGACCATGGAGTTGCCCATCTGATCCATGTAGCATCATGATCAACAGATGCCATTACCCCATGCAAGGAGGTTCAGGGACTTCTGATGGACATGTAGTAGGGGTGTGGACAAAGATGAGAGCACAATTAACTTTCCCTGTGGTTGCAGGGGACATTGAGTTGCATCTTGAAGAAAGATGTTGTCCACCTGCTGGAGAAGGTAAAGATGGATATTTCAGGCACAGGGAACAGACTATCCGAAGGGGAGGGAGCATGAGTAAGCATGCAGGATTCAGTGACAGTCACAGTGACCACGGCTCCACATGCTGAGAGTGCACACGTGCCAGGCACGGCTCAGAGGACCTCCCACGCTGAGCTCAATAGACTCTCACCATGACCCATTCTGGGAAATGCTATTGGGATCTCCACTGCACAGATGAAGAAACAGATGCACTGACAGTTTAAATGATTTTCTTAAGGTCACAATGATTATAAGTTGTGTGGCCGGAAATGGAAGCCACTTTAGACTGGCAGATAGTGTGATCAAGGTGTTAAGGTATGGACCATGTGGCTAGAGAGGTGGAGAGTGGCCAGTTGGTAAACAGGATAAAGGTCTTTGGATTCTATCCTGCAGGCACTATGAGTCCCCAGTGGTCTAAGCTGAGGAGTGTGGCACAGTACAGAGGCTGAACCAGAGAGTATGGGGTCTTTGAGGGGTACGCTAGGAAGATGGCCAGACACTTTGTTCTTACATGTGGGCCAGACTGCTTTCCCTTTGCATAATCATCACCCATCCAGGAGCTCAAGTCCACATACCATCAGGACATGGGTCGCACTATTTCACAGCTTTTCCTGGGAGACAAAAGTTCCACATGACCCCAGAGCACAACTGTGGCACTTCGTGAATCATTTTCTGTGTGCCCAGTGCCTGTGTTTCAGCTCTTTCTATAGTCCTTAGATTGTGAGAAATTCTTTATTTTTTTATTCAACACACTAGCAAGGACCCCTTATTTCCCTAGGGGCATAGGCCAGTCTTGTCCTTTCCCTAGTAGCTCAGACCATAAAGAATCTGCCTGAGATGCAGGAGACCTGGGTTTGATCTCTTGGTTGAGAAGATCCCCTGGAGGAGGGCATGGATACCCACTCCAGTATTCTTGCCTGGAGAATTTCATGGACAGAGGAGTTTGGTAGGCTACAGTCCATGGGGTCACAAAGAGTCGGACATGACTGATCAACTAACACATAACAGGCAGGTCTTAGAGTTTTTGAAAGGTGTTTCAGAAATCCTTGGTGTAAAACTCTTCTACCAGGTATAATTCTAGACAACTCTAGATAACTCCTGTCTTTCTTTGTCTCTCCTATAAGTGTGGGCTGATCCTGCCAGGCAAGCACAGTGGTAAATCAGTTGAAATGCCTTCAGGTCCCCAGCTGTGTGACCACAGATAGTCACGGTATCCTTCTGGGATGTACCCAAGAAAAAGCAGGCTCTACTGGACAATACAGAAGGAAAAAAAAAATGTATATATATATATACATATACACATACTCCTCTTCAGCAAACAATACTTGCTCTTTCTAGAACTTTACTTTTAAGTGTCTGATTTCATTCACTTGGTCAACATGTATTGTATGGCCAGGTACCAGGGGACATATTGGTGCAATACATACTGGCTCTCCTAGGGAAACTAGGACTCCTAGGTAGTGTGTTGAATAAAATGGTAAAGAAGGTCTAGCCCTGACTATAATTTTGGCTGATTATTGACAGAAACTGTCCATCTAACATCCATGTGTTGAGCACCTCTTACCTGCCTGACTTCTGGTAGATCTATGAAAGACATAGAGAAGGTTAAGATGTGGTGCCTGCTCTAAGAAAGCTTATTAATCCAGATCTATCTCCTTAAGGGAGACTTCAGCCGGCCAACGTGGTCAAGGGAGTTTCTAAAGTGTGCTCCCTTCACCCTTCACCTGTAACTTCAATCAGGTAAGGAACCAAGCCAGAGACCCTGTTTCTTTGGAGGACGGCTTCCATGTCAATCCATCTCAGAGAAGTGGGCAAGGCTCGGTGTGCCCACAAGGTGGCGGCATTCTAGCATATTCCCAACTGCTGGGGTTATTGGGAAATAGCGCCTTCTGTTGGCACGGAGGGGAGAAACTACTTCCTCTCTTACAGGGGCTGAGAGTGGGTTTCATCTCCTCTGTTCAAAGTACAAACCTGGAGAGTCCTGCAGCCAGGAGCTGAGGGGAGAGGGCGATGGTGCTGAACAAAGGAAAATGGTGCTAATGATGCCTTATCCGATCCAGCAAAACTTCCTGGATGCCCTCCCTAAGTTCCCCTGACCCCAAGTATGTGTAGGATCTCCTCTGGGTCCCTCCACCCCAGCACTTGCCACACTGAATTTACATCACTGCTTTACCATTTTTCTTTCATATGGCTAGGACCACATCCCTTTCCTCTTAGAATGCCTGGTGCCTACACAAAGTGTGACCCAGAGTGAGGGTTAAAGCTCTTTGTTGAATGAATGAAGTTTATTCTAAGCAAGAACTTAAAACAGAGTCTCACTTGAGTACCATCATCCTGGCGAGGGCGTCTCAGGCCATTAATATCCTTGTCTTCAAAGATGGAAATTGCAAGATGGGAGACCGAGAGATGAAGTCCAAGATAGCCTGATGTTAGTCACTGGAGGAATGACCAGGATCCACTTTACATCTACCTCTGCCCAAAAGGTGTCAGCCTTGTCCAAGTCAGCCAGAGAATAAAGGTGGAGGAGATGCAAAATTCAGATCTGAGTCTGGCGCCCACTGGAGAAAACTATGGCCCTTAATCTGGGTTTTCACTTGACTTCCATCTCTGACTAGGGAGGGGGCATGAGTTTCAGTTCCGTGGCCATGGGCAGGGGGGAGGTGGTCCACTCCTTGGAACAAGCAGGTTCAACCTGCTTCCCATCTCCTTCCAGCCAGGCCTTTCCACCTCTGTGGTTGGAGCTCCAGAAAAGAAGAAAGCAGTCAGAGGCATTCTGAAGGGCTCAACCTCCTCACATTCCAGCCCTGGCTGAAGCCAGCCCAGGAACAAGTGGAGAGCCTCTCTTGGAGGAAGTGATTCAGAAACCACGATGGCCTGGCGGCCCGCCGTGACTCACAACACATCAATGGAGGAATTGTCTGTGGAGGCTGAAAATACCAAAGCTCTTTTCTTTCCTTCCTTTCTTTTCTTTTTTTTCTCTTTCTTTTTTTCCCCTCCCCTTGGCAGCATTGTGCAACACCAGAGCTGCCCAGAAACATGTGTTTCTCATCACTGGCTCCAATAGCCGCCTTGGAGGACTGGGGAGAAAACAAGACTGAGAGTGAAGAGATCACAGGGGGAACTGCAGCAGTTAAAGCGGGGTGGGGGGCTTCTCTTTCACCACACCCGAGTCCTGTTTCACCATCCCCATCAACACCAGCATGCCGAAAGTACATCTGGGATGGCAGAAAATAGTATTTTGGGTCTGGGAGAAAACTAGTCTGTCTCTCCTATCTTTTCCTAGATGGGGAAACTGAGGCCCCGAGAAGAGAAGTGGCTTGCTAAATATCCTCAGTTCAGTTTCGTTCAGTTGCTCAGTCATGTCCGACTCTTTGTGACCCCAGGGACTGCAGCACGCCAGGTTTCCTTGTCCATCACCAACTCCTGGATAAATACCCTACAGCCTCATTACATCTTGTATTTTGCTGCAACAACTGCCATTTTTCTGTATCCCAGGTCAGGAAATGTAGTTTGATAAAGGGTGATTTTCATGAACTTGGGCAAACTCCAGAAGATAGTGACGGACAGAGAGGCCTGGCGTGCTATAGTCCATGGCTTTGCAGAGTTAGACACAACTTAGCAACTGAACAACAAGTGAAAAATGAGAAGTCATACTAAGTTTTGTTATAAATCTATCAATAGTCCCTTTCTCCTTCTCTATCAGACTTAGGAAATTGGTCAGCACAAGGTCACTTAGGTCATCTGCAAATTCTATAGGCCATTTTGCAGTTCTCATCCAGCTCTGTAGCATGTGACATTGGTGCCCATTGGTACCACCCCTCTGTTTTTCTTTCCTAACTCCGCAGCTGCTTCTTTTCAGCATCCTTTGCCCCTCCACCCACCTACCCACCACTGGCTCTCAAACATCTAAGTGGTATATGGCTCTCTCCTAGGCCTTCTTCTCTTTTTATACAGATCCATGTTCACAGTATTAACAATGACCTGTTAGCTGATGGCTCCCAGATCTTATCTATAGCCCATTCATATTTTCTTAGCTACAGATGTGTATATGCTGCTGTATTCTCAGCACCTTCTTTGGATGCCCCAAACTGAATTCATTTTCCTCCAAAGCTCTTTGACTATTTTCTTAGAAAATATTTATTTGGCTGTGCTGGTTCTTAGTTGCAGCATGTGGGATCTAGTTCCCTCACCAGGGATCCAACCTGGACCCCTTGCATGGGGACCACCAGAGAAGTTCCTCTTTGACTATTCTGATTTTATTATCAAGCAACTATGGGACCAGTACAGTTAGTATTCTGAAGTAAGAACTTTGGAAGCTCAAAGGCCTGGGGGCTTGACTTGCAGATATGCCATTTAACTAGCTATGGGGCCCTGGCCAAATTGCTTAACCTTCCAATTTCCTCATCTGTAAAATGGGCATGATAAAAATACCTACTTCATGAGGCTGTCATTAAGAGGAAAATGAGTTAAAACAATAGCGTTAGCACAATGCCTGGCACGTAGTACATGCTGTAAGCACTGAGCTGTTATTTTTATAATGCATCTCACTATCCTCCCCATTGAACCATGCTGAATTCCTAATTTCTTAACAACAACAGGGCCTTTTACAGTTAAGGGCCATTGTCCTGGTTGAGGATGCTCTTCATACGCCTCTCTCAGGCTAACTCCGACTCACCCTTCAGACTGAGTCCAGCTGCCACTGACCTCAGGATAAGTTAACAGCTACTTCCTTTGTTCTTATTCCTTGCTTATCCCACTGCCATTGCATTTGTCACAAAGCCCTAATTATAATACCTACATCTTGCCCTATCTCTCAGGATTCTCCCATAATACTTGGGTCCAGGGGCACACAACTGCCCCACGTAGTCCTGTTTTTATGTATCTTTATGCCTTTCCATATGCTGCTCACTATGCTTGGAAAGACTTTCTTTTCAGGATTTGCCATCCTCTAAGAAGGTACTTCCTCTGAAAAACTTGCCTAGAAGCCTGAGGCTGGGTTAGCTGTGCTTTCTTTATGCCTCCATAGTATCATCAATGAATTTCCATGATACAAGTCAACGTAATCCATTTTCAATGCCAAATTATGTCTTCTACGTTATACTTTACTGTGTCTTCAGTTCAGTCGCTCAGTTGTGTCCAACTCTTTGCGACCCCATGAATTGCAGCACGCCAGGCCTCCCTGTCCATCACCAACTCCCGGAGTTCACTCAGACTCACGGCCATTGAGTCAGTGATGCCATCCAGCCATCTCATCCTCGGTCGTCCCCTTCTTCTCATGCCCCCAATCCCTCCCAGCATCAGAGTCTTTTCCAATGAGTCAACTCTTTACATGAGGTGGCCAAAGTACTGGAGCTTCAGCTTTAGCATCATTCCTTCCAAAGAAATCCCAGGGCTGATCTCCTTCAGAATGGACTGGTTGGATCTCCTTGCAGTCTGAGGGACACTCAAGAGTCTTCTTCAACACCACAGTTCAAAAGCATCAATTCTTCAGCACTCAGCCTTCTTCACAGTCCAACTCTCATGTCCATACATGACCACTGGAAAAACCAAAGCCTTGACTAGACGGACCTTAGTCGGCAAAGTAATGTCTCTGCTTTTGAATATACTGTCTAGGTTGGTCATAACTTTTCTTCCAAGGAGTAAGCGTCTTTTAATTTCATGGCTGCAGTTACCATCTGCAGTGACTTTGGAGCCCAAAAAGATAAAGTCTGCAACTGTTTCTACTGTTTCCCCATCTATTTCCCATGAACTGATGGGACCAGATGCCATGATCTTCATTTTCTGAATGTTGAGCTTTAAGCCAACTTTTTCACTCTCCTCTTTCACTTTCATCAAGAGGCTTTTTACCTCCTCTTCACTTTCTGCCATAAGGGTGGTGTCATCTGAATACCTGAGGTTATTGATATTTCTCCTGGCAATCTTGATTCCAGCTTGTGTTTCTTCCAGTCCAGCGTTTCTCATGATGTACTCTGCATAGAAGTTAAATAAGCAGGGCGACAATATATAACCTTGACGGACTCCTTTCCCTATTTGGAACCACTCTGTTGTTCCATGTCCAGTTGCTTCCTGACCTGCATACAGGTTTCTTAAGAGGCAGGTTAGGTGGTCTGGTATTCCCATCTCTTTCAGAATTTTCCACAGTTTATTGTGATCCACACAGTCAAAAGCTTTGGCATAGTCAATAAAGCAGAAATAGATGTTTTTCTGGAACTCTCTTGCTTTTTCCATGATCCAGCGGATGTTGGCAATTTGATCTCTGGTTCCTCTGCCTTTTCTAAAACCAGCTTGAACATCAGGGAGTTCACGGTTCACGTACTGCTGAAGCCTGGCTTGGAGAATTTTGAGCATTACTTTACTAGCATGTGAGATGAGTGCAACTGTGTGGTAGTTTGAGCATTCTTTGGCATTGCCTTTCTTGGGAATTGGAATGAAAACTGACCTTTTCCGGTCCTGTGGCCACTGCTGAGTTGTCCAAATTTGCTGGCATATTGAGTGTAGCACTTTCACAGCATCATCTTTCAGGATTTGAAACAGCTCAACTGGAATTCCATCACCTCCACTAGCTTTGTTTGTAGTGATGCTTTCTAAGGCCCACTTGACTTCACATTCCAAGATGTCTGGCTCTAGATTAGTGATCACATCATCATGATTATCTGGGTCATGAAGATCTTTTTTGTACAGTTCTTCTGTGTATTCTTGCCACCTCTTCTTAATATCTTCTGCTTCTGTTAGGTCCATACCATTTCTGTCCTTTATCGAGCCCATCTTTGCATGAAATGTTCCCTTGGTATCTCTAATTTTCTTGAAGAGATCTCTAGTCTTTCCCATTCTGTTGTTTTCCTCTATTTCTTTGCATTGATCACTGAAGAAGGCTTTCTTATCTCTTCTTGCTATTCTTTGGAACTCTGCATTCAGATGCTTATATCTTTCCTTTTCTCCTTTGCTTTTCGCCTCTCTTCTTTTCACAGCTATTTGTAAGCCCTCTCCAGACAGCCATTTTGCTTTTTTGCATTTCTTTTCCATGGGGATGGTCTTGGTCCCTGTCTCCTGTACAATGTCATGAACCTCATTCCATAGTTCATCAGACACTCTATCAGATCTAGGCCCTTAAATCTATTTCTCACGTCCACTGTATAATCATAAGGGATCTGATTTAGGTCATACCTGAATGGTCTAGTGGTTTTCCCTACTTTCTTCAATTTAAGTCTGAATTTGGCAATAAGGAGTTCATGATCTGAGCCACAGTCAGCTCCTGGTCTTGTTTTTGTTGACTGTATAGAGCTTCTCCATCTTTGGCTTCAAAGAATATAATCAATATAATTTCAGTGTTGAACCATCTGGTGATGTTCATGTGTAGAGTCTTCTCTTGTGTTCTTAAAAGAGGGTGTTTGCTATGACCAGTGCATTTTCTTGGCAAAACTCTATTAGGCTTTGCCCTGCTTAATTCTGCATTCCAAGGCCAAATTTGCCTGTTACTCCAGCTGTTTCTTCACTTCCTACTTTTGCATTCCAGTCCCCTAAAATGAAAAGGACATCGTTTTGGGGTGTTAGTTCTAAAAGGTCTTGTAGGTCTTCATAAAACCATTCAACTTCAGTTTCTTCAGCGTTACTGGTTGGGGCATAGACTTGGATAATTGTGATATTGAATGGTTTGCCTTGGAGATGAACAGAGATCATTCTGTCGTTTTTGAGATTGCATCCAAGTACTGCATTTTGGACTCTTTTGTTGACCATGATGGCTACTCCATTTCTTCTGAGGGATTCCTGCCCACAGTAGTAGATATAATGGTCATCTGAGTTAAATTCACCCATTCCAGTCCATTTCAGTTCGCTGATTCCTAGAATGTCGACGTTCACCCTTGCCATCTCTTGTTTGACCACTTCCAATTTGCCTTGATTCATGGACCTGGCATTCCAGGTTCCTATGCAATATTGCTCTTTATAGCATCAGATCTTGCTTCTGTCAGCAGTCACATGCACAACTGGGTATTGTTTTTGCTTTGGCTCCATCCCTTGATTCTTTCTGGAGTTATTTCTCCACTGATCTCCAGTAGCATATTGGGCACCTAATGACCTGGGGAGTTCCTCTTTTGGTATCCTATCATTTTGCCTTTTCATACTGTTCATGGGGTTCTCAAGGCAAGAATACTGAAGTGGCTTGCCATTCCCTTCTCCAGTAGACCACATTCTGTCAGACCTCTCCACCATGACCTGCCCATCTTGGGTTGCCCTGCAGGCATGGCTTGGTTTCATTGAGTTAGACAAGGCTGTGGTCCTAGTGTGATTAGATTGACTAGTTTTCTGTGAGTATGGTTTCAGTATGTCTGCCCTCTGATGCCCTCTTGCAACACCTACCATCTTACTTGGGTTTGTCTTACCTTGGGCGTGGGGTATCTCTTTATGGCTGCTCCAGCAAAGCACAGCCGGTGCTCCTTATCTTGGACGAGGGGTAACTCCTTACAACCACCGTTCCTGACCTTCAACGTGGGATAGCTCCTCTAGGCCCTCCTGTGCCTGGGCAGCCACCACTCCTCGGGTTGGTCCTCCTGGCTCCCGGCCCTGGCCTCGGGCTTGGGGTGGCTCCTCAAGGTCACCGCCCCTGGCCTCAGGTGTGAGGTGGCTTCTCCCAGCCGCCCCTGACCTCGGATGCGGGGTGTCTCCTCCCAGCCGCCCCTGACCTGGGACGCGGGGTAGCTCCTCTCAGATGCCGCCCCTGACCTCGGACGTGGGGTACCCATAACAAATATTCACAGATTACATGTGATTGTACCAGCCACTTGGAGAAGGCAATGGCAACCCACTCCAGTACTCTTGCCTGGAAAATTCCATGAACGGAGGATCCTGGTAGGCTGGAGTCCATGGGGTAGCTGGAGTCGGACACGACTGAGCGACTTCACTTTCACTTTTCACTTTCATGCATTGGAGAAGGAAATGGCAACCCACTCCAGTGTTCTTGCCTGGAGAATCCCAGGAATGGGGGAGCCTGGTGGGCTGCCATCTCTGGGGTCGCAGAGAGCTGGACATGACTGAAGCGACTTAGTAGCAGCAGCAGCAGTACTAGCTACTGTGCTTGGTACTGAATTGCATGAGTGGATGAATGAATTTACTGTTTCAATGTCTATTTCATTCTGCCTCTAGATGGTGAGCTTCTTGAGGGTTCACTGAAGATGAGGAATGAATGAATAAAATAGGAAGAGATGGGACTTGTCAAGGAAAATATCCACCAATGGTCATGGGTTAGCATTAGAGAATGACTTGCTCTTACAGTAAGTTCATCCTCTCAACATTGAATAAGTCCCTACTATACCATGCATGGGCTTCCCAGGTGGCTCAGTTGTAAAGAATCCACCTGCCAAGCAGGAGATACAGGTTTGACCCCTGGGTTGGGAAGATCCTCTGGAGAAGAAAATGGCAACCCACTCCAGTATTCTTGCCTGAGAAATCCCATGGACAGAGGAGCCTGGCAGGCTACAGTCCATGGATGAGGTCACAAAAGAGTTGGACATGACCGAGCGACTAAACTACAACACACGTATACCATGCAACATGCTAGCTACTGGTGCTGTAACTGAATGAGATTCCTCACAGTCTGATGTGGAAGACAGACAAGGAAAACCAAGTCTCATGGAGCAGTGTGCTCAGTGCTGGGATGGTGTTTGCAGGAGGGGACTGACAACAGAGCCAGCTTCCTGTGCACTGGAGCTGGTCAGTGGCACAGGGACTCATACTCACAAGGACCTCACTTGGTCTAATTCTCTGTGTGTTGCCATCTTGAAATTCTTAATGATTGGAACCTTTAAACTTGTGGTTTGTATGTGATGACTGACGGGACAGTGGAGTACATGTGTGAGCAAAGGAGACGTCAAAATAGCACATCCGCTGCTGTTCCTTGTCCCAAAGGCAAACAGCCTCACTGATGCCCCATGAGCACAGGATCTGCAAGGGTCTGTGATGCAGGGGGATTTGGTGAAACTCAAAGTGAGCACAGGTAAATGTAATACATCTACAGCCAAGTAAGCAGTGAGTGCTGACAGCCTTGAGATGCCATGCTTTCTGTTTGAACCAGAACTTGCTTTGCTTCAAATGCAGAAAGAAGGCAATGATGTTCTAAGAGCAACAAACAAGAAACCCTCTCATAGTCTTCCTCACTAGTCAACAACTTATGCTGAAAATGATGACATGGAAGGAAAGCGAAAGATAAGGCAACCTGTAGTTCTTCCAGTCCTTTCTTACTCATCAATAAGCCAAAAGTAGAGAATGCATGCATATCAAGAAGTGAAATAAAACAGCTGAGTTAGTTTTGAGCTGTGTTTCCACTATTCTTGTAAGAAGGAAATATATATGCATGTGTTAGCTATGAAATATGATTGTGTGATTTCATTGACTCTGCATATGACTTAAATGCTTATTAAATCTGAAGTTGGCATTATATGATAAAAGTAAATGGTGAAGCAGCCGCAAAAGGCAAATATTGTAGGATTCCAGTTATATGAGGTTTTTAGAGTGGTTAAATGTACATAAAGAAGGTAGAATGGTGGTTGCCAGGTACTGGGGAGGGGAAAATAGGTAGCTGTTTAATGGATATAGAGTTTCCTTTTGCAAAATGAAAAAGTTGTGAAGTTTGGTTGCATAATAATATGAATGTAATTAACACAACTGAATTGTATACTTAAAATGGTTAAGATGGTAAATTTAAGCTTTGTATTGCTTTTCCACTATTTAAAATGAGGCTCCTTTGGCATGGACGTGTACACTCTGTTGTATGTAAAATGGGTAATCTCCTGTTTAGTACAGGGAACTCTGCTCAATGTTACGTGGTAGCCTGGATGGGAGGGGAGTTTGGGGAAGAATGGATACATGTACATGTATGACTGAGTCACTTTGCTGTTCACTTGAAACTGTCACAACATTGTTAATCAGTTATACTCCAATATAAAATTAAAAGTTTTTTTTTTTTTTTAAATAAATGGTGGGAATTCCCTGGAAGTCCAGTAGTTAGAACTCCACACTTCCACTGATGGGGATCTGGGTTCCATCTCTGTTTGGGGAATTAAGATCCCACAAGCTGTGTAGCAGGGCCAAAAAAAAAAAAAAAAAAGTAAGTGGTAAGATTCATTCTTACAAATTTAAAATCTTATTTCTTTAAGTTTTGTACTTATAATGACATTAAGTAGCAAATAAAAGACACCATGACAAGTTGAGAAAGAGATGGTAGAAGAAATTAAAATGCTTTCTATCTTAGTACCTATAAAACCACTCACTTTTTCCTTGCATTTTGAACAAGAGACTGCAAATTATGTAGCTGTTTCTCAGTGTAAGAGAGGGAAGTGTCTGAATTTTAGACTTGAGCAGCAGAGATGAAAAGTATCTCAGTGGTTCTTTGGCCAAAGCTTCCCTGTTCATTACCCATCATACTGCCTGTGAAGAAACTGAGAACTAGAGGGGGGTCTCAATGTCACCCAAGACAAAAGTGGAAAAGCCACCAGTGCAGCCCAGGTTGCCTGACACCACTGCTTCTTTGTCCAGAGTTTCACAGATAATACTGTTCTCCCTCCTGTTAATCCCTTTTTAGGACTTGGAAATAAAATATTCCTTTGCAAGTTAAACCATCCAAACAATATATGGGGGAATGATATGCAAAGTGATATAGTTCCTACCCAGGGCCAGGGAGGCATGACCAGCACTAGATTAAAAGTAATACATTGTCTTTAGGGGGAAAACATGTAGTTGGGATTTTAGTCCTTATCTTCTTTAATTTGGCACAGTACCTAATCTCTCCCTCTTCCTTTGAACACTTGTTTTGCTTGACCTTCTTCTGTTTTACCCACCTCTGTCTCCACTGTAGCTTTCTCCCTACCCCCACTGCCACCATCCTGACTCTGTAACTTTCAAGGGCCCCAGGAGTCAGTTCTCTGATCTCTTTTTCTGTCTATGCTCATTCCTGTGTGATCTCATCTAGTTTAATGACTCTGACAACCATCTACATGCTGATGACTCACCTATTTATATTTCTAGCCCCAGCCTCTCCCTGAATTCCATGTAACATATCCAATTGCATATTTGACATCTCCATTCTGATGTCTGATAGAAATCACATGTTTAAAATCCATATCTGAGCCCTTGAATATCCCCTAACCTCAAACTGCTCGCTGCCTTGGTTAATGGCAGCTCATCGCGCTAGAAATCTTAGTGTTGTTCTGATTCTTTCTTCTCTTTTACAACTCATATCAAATCCATGGGCAAGTCTTAAAGGCTCTACCTTCAAAATATATCATAATCGGACCATTTCCGACCACCATCACTGCCTTGGTTGGTCCATGTCCCTGTCAACACTCACCTAGATCATTCTCATAACCTCTAAACCCATCTCCTCACTTGGGCCCACATTTTTAAGCCAGAATGATCTCCTTACTTTGTAAGGCAGCTGTGTCACCCCTCTGCTCAAATCCTCTCAAAGGTTTCTCATCTTCCTCTGCAAAGCAGCTCAAACCTTACAAGGACCACAGAGCCTTATAGCATCCAGGCCTCTGGGACCTCAGGTCTCATGTATGCCCCTCGCTTGTATGCTCTGCTCCAGCCACGTGGCCTCCCTGCTCCTCCTTCAACACTCCAGACATTCTCCATCCCACCTTAGGGCCTTGCTGTCCCTTTGCTGGAAGACACTTCATAGAAATCTGCAAGGCTCATTCCCTACAGGCCATATTAAATGTCAGTGTCTCATGAAGCCATCCCCAATCACCCTATTGAAAACTTCCACCTGCTTCCCTTCCCATGCACATTTTTTTGGTTCCCTTTCTCTGATTTTTATTCCCTATATCACTTAGCACCATCTAACATGCCATACAGTTGATTTTAGGTTCTGTGGATTGTTTTTTCCCTATTAGAATGTAATTGTTCCTTTGTCTTTTTGTGCATTTTATTTAAGCATCTGAACGTGTCATGCTGAGGGTTGGGGCCTAGATTATCCTACTGACAACAATTTGCCAAGGCTAGACCACCCTCCCCACTTAGCCATGCCTCAGGAACTTCTTTGACTTTATATTCCAGCCTAAACTTGGTATGTCCATTGCCTGTTAAACTGGGTTGAAAATTATGCCATCTTTCAAAGTCTACTTTAACAGGGGCTTCTTCTTGGAAGGCTTCCCTGACTCTCACCTTCCATGACCTTGATTGACTTTCACTCTATCAGAAAACTAAGCTAAATACTAAATAAAACTAAGCTAAGCTCTTGAGAAACCTATATGCAGGTCAGGAAGCAACAGTTAGAATTGGACATGGAACAACAGACTGGTTCCAAATAGGAAAAGGAGTACGTCAAGGCTGTATATTGTCACCCTGCTTATTTGACTTATATGCAGAGTACATCAAGAGAAATGCTGGGCAGAAAGAAGCACAAGCTGGAATCAAGATTGCCAGGAGAAATATCAATCACCTCAGATATGCAGATGACACCACCCTTATGGCAGAAAGTGAAGAGGAACTAAAAAGCCTCTTGATGAAAGTGAAAGAGGAGAGTGAAAAAGTTGGCTTAAAACTCAACATTCAGAAAACGACGTTCATGACATCTGGTCCCATCACTTCATGGCAAATAGATGGGGAAACAGTGGAAACAGTGTGACTTTATTTTTGGGGGCTCCAAAATCACTGCAGATGGTGACTGCAGCCATGAAATTAAAAGATGCTTACTCCTTGGAAGAAAAGTTATGACCAATCTAGATAGCATATTCAAAAGCAGAGACATTACTTTGCCGACTAAGGTCGATCTAGTCAAGGCTATGGTTTTCCCAGTGGTCATGTATGGATGTGAGAGTTGGACTGTGAAGAAGGCTGAGCACCGAAGAATTGATGCTTTTGAACTGTGGTGTTGAAGAAGACTCTTGAGAGTCCCTTGGACTGCAAGGAGATCCAACCAGTCCATTCTGAAGGAGATCAGCCCTGGGATTTCTTTGGAAGGAATGATGCTAAAGCTGAAGCTCCAGTACTTTGGCCACCTCATGAGAAGAGTTGACTCATTGGAAAAGACTCTGATGCTGGGAGGGATTGGGGGCAGGAGGAGAAAGGGACGACCGAGGATGAGATGGCTGGATGGCATCACGGACTCAATGGCCGTGAGTCTGAGTGAACTCTGGGAGTTGGTGATGGACAGGCAGGCCGGGCGTGCTGCAATTCATGGGGTCGCAAAGAGTCGGACACGACTGAGTGACTGAACTGACTGAAGCTAAATACAAGACAGGTAAGACCATCTCTGTGACTGCTCATGGAAATGAAAATGAATACACACCAAAGTACACACTGGTATATATTTGGAAGGCAATTTAGCAAATTAAAATGTGCGTATCCTTGACTCAGCAATCTACTTCAAGAAACTTATCTGAAAAAAAAAACCCATGAAAGTGTACAAAGGTATGTGCGCCAAGACTTTGCAGTTTTTTTGTACTGTCAGCAGAAGCTGGTTTAATTTTAATTCTGGTTTAGTTTTAATTTTAATTCTACAGACTATTCCATGTTGATGGAAAAATGTGTCAAGATGTTGACTGAAAACTAACTGCCAAATAGTTTGCAAAGTATTACTCTAATTTTTTTTAAAACAATGATGGAAGGTAAGAAGAAAGGAAGGGTAGAAAGGAGAGAGGAAGGGAGAAGGGAAGGAAGGAAGGGATTGTATGTTATCCTGGTATTTTGGTTCTAAAGTATGGGAATAACACAAAGAAAAGAATGCATACGGCAAAAATTACACTTGAAAACCTCTCAGTTCAGTTTAGTTCAGTCGCTCAGTCGTGTCCGACTCTTTGCGACCCCATGAATCGCAGCACGCCAGGCCTCCCTGTCCATCACCAACTCCCGGAGTTCACTCAGACTCACGTCCATCAAGTCAGTAAAAACCTCTAATACCACTCAAAAAGGTGGTACAAAATCCCACCATCTCTTGGATGAACCTTTTGCATGCTAATGTGTGCTCCATCGTGTCTGACTCTTTCGCGACCCCATGGACGGTAGCCCGGCAGGCGCCTCTGACCACGCGATTTACCGGGCAAAAATACTGGAGTGGGAAGCCATTTTCTTTTGCAGGGGATCCTCCCCATCCAGGTATCGAATCTGCATCTCCTGCACTGGCAGTGGATTCTTTACCACTGAGCCACCCGGGCAGCCCTCTTTAGTTCACTCGCTTTCAATACTGATATCAGAAAAACTGCATTTTGTTTCACATCTCTTGGCTTCTGTCACTGTTACATTAAAAACAACATCTACTAATTGAGAAGGGTTCATTTCAAATACAGCATCCAATTTCTGTAACTTTAGTCTCTGGGGGCGCTTTGCCTGATAAATGTCCTATTTATCATCCTTACGTTCTCAGGGACTTCAGGATCTGTATCCATGTAGTGTCTACAAACTTGATAAATCCTTTCTAGAAACTCTGATGGATTCTCATTTGGTTTTTGTCATTTCCTGAATTTTGTTTAAGTTCTTTTGTCTAGGTACCCTGTTGGGTTTTCTCTCAGACCTGACCCTTGAGCCTGTTATATAGAGTGAAGCAAGTTAGAAAGAGAAAAACAAATATCATATATTATTAATGCAGTCCTTGCAGGAAGGGGGCTTCCCAGGTGGCTCAGACAGTAAAGAAACCACCTGCAATGCAGGAGACCCAGGTTCAATCCCTGGGTAGGGAATATCCCATAAAGGAGCAAATGGCAACCCATTCCAGTACTCTTGCCTGGAGAACCTGCAGTGAAGGCATGGAGATGCAGACACAGAGAACGACTTGTGAACACAGCAGAGGAAGGAGAGGGCGGGATGAATCGCGAAAGTAGCATTGCCCTATCTACACTGCCATGTGTCAAATAGACAGCTAGTGGAAGCTGCTGCAGAGCACCGGGTGCCCAGCCTGGCACTCTGTCACAACCTAGAAGGTTGGAATGGGAACCATATGTACGCTTATTGCTGATTCATGTTGTTATATGGCAAAAACCAACACAACACTGTAAAGCAATTGTCTTCCAATTAATGGCATTGAAACATGTATAATATCATATATGAAATGAATTGCCAGTCCAGGTTTGATGTATGATACTGGATGCTTGGGGCTGGTGCACTGAGACGACCCAGAGGGATGGTATGCGGAGGGGGGCGGGCGGGGGGTTCAGGATGGGGAACACATGTACACCCGTGGTGGATTCCTGTTGATGTATGGCAAAACCAATACAATATTGTAAAGTAATTAGCCTCCAATTAAAATAAATAAATTTATATGTATAATAACATGTAAGAATCGAAATGCCAGTCTATGTCTGATGCAGGATATGACACGCTTGGGGCTGACGAGCGGGGATAACCCAGAGAGATGTTGTGGGGAGGGGGGTGGGAGGGGGGTTCATGTTTGGGAACGCATGTACACCTGTGGTGGATTCATGTCAATCTATGCCAAAACCAATACAGAATTGTAAAGTAAAAATTAAAAATAAATAAATAAATTAAAAAAAAAATAAAAATAAAAATAAAAATAAA